>NC_086153.1:162310613-162946113 GCF_035149785.1 Candoia aspera | reverse complement strand
ACTCCTTCTCCTGCTATATTGGCTACCTTGAGGTGTGCTGCTGAATAAGTGCACCAACTGCAGTTTGAGCGATATGATTGTGCTAACGATAACGGGGGATTCCAGATGGGCAATGGAAAAGTAATAGTTTCGTTGGAGAACTTGGGTAAAATATGTATCCCTTAATAAATGTGGATTATGTCTTTTTGTTCTCTGGGAAACTGCAATATGATTATCATTGGCCAAGAGCAGGGAGGAGCAGTAACTCCAACACCTTTTCACGCTCAGATGGAGGGCTTGCAGCCCTAACTCCTCCCTGTATTGGGGATCTAGCGGATTCTGAACAGAAAATCAAGCCTAGAACTGTTATTCACAAGGGATCGTTGGACTACTGTACTGTAAATGAACTTTTCAAGACACATGGAATCCATTTGACACCCAGACATCACATTTCTGTAAATATAGTTAGCATAAATTGGACAAGGAAGCATATTTATAGGAAGAAAAGGATGGGTTGGAGAATTGTTGGAGAGAAGGTACTCCAGAAGCACTCCTTCTTCCCTTGATACAAACTGAGGAATTTGTTTCCCGGTCTGTGTTTGTCCTGGCAGATGCTCCGGTAGAGCATTGGGAGGAAATGCCAACCCACCTGCATAAGTCTCAATCGTCCTTGTTAAGACACCACACTCTTCAATGATTTTGTCCTCAATGGTCCTCCTGCCCATCCCGTAGTCCCGTAACGTGGCTAATGTGAACCGTCGCATCACTTTCCAGTTCTCACCATGAGCAAAAACAATGCCTGAGGAGGAAAGATAGAGAAAAGGGGTCAGATGGAGATGTGTAATTTTCCCTGGTTTTGCATATAATTTTGGTAGACGTTCATCTGAGTATTTTTAGAAAACCAGGAATGAACGATGTACAAAGCAGTTTGTTTCTATATGATCTTTATGCCAAACATTTATGTACTTCTTTCCAGGAGCCCAGAATTTTGTGGATATTTACTGAGCAAGTGGCTGTAAAGACCTGAGGTTTTTTTTGGTTTTGTTTTTATTGATGCCTCGATGGATTCTGAGTAAGTCTTGCAGTCCTCCATTTAAAATTCCCAGGTCCCTCTTGCAAGGAGAGGGGGGAGGAGATGACCCTGATTGGGATCATCTGTGCCCTGTGACTAACCTGCCTTTTTCCATTAAAACCTGGAAGAGAGGCTGCTTAGACAAGCTAGCTCTTCTTCTTTCTTCTTGTAGCTGTAAGATAAGAAACACCTATTCTGACCCCAGTTGGATAATTATTCCCACCTTTGTGGTAAGGAGTGACCCAATACCTGCTGCACTTAACAGTGTAGCTCATCCTCACTAATAGGTAAGCTTCCCTTGCTGAGGCCTAAACTGAGCTACTCCAGGGGCCGTTTGAAGGGGTCTAAAACTTGCCCAATGAAAACAACCACTTTGTCAGTCGATTCCAAGGAATTGCCTTCTCGCCACTACTTTGGAACTCCTCAGTGGGAGGAATCCCTCTGATGCTGTAAGTATTGGGAATTCATTAATCAATGTGTATTGATGCTGATTATTCTGGTATCTTTCCCGGGGCATACTCTCTTCAGTATCCAATGTGAGGAGAACAAGCTTTCAGTTGGATGGGAATGATTAACTCAAATGGAAATATAAGGCATTTGCAATAGCCTTGGAGCTGGTTCACACCAGCCTGTCGTAACCCGCATCAGAACATTCCCATGACAACCCATGAATCTGTCGCCAGGATGCCAGAGAAGGATGTCTTCTTCCTGGCATTTGGCACCCTAAGTTGCCACTCCTTCTCACTAAGACAGTTGTTTTCTTTGAAGATAGTAGATATCAGAAGGGTAGGAAGGAACCCAAGACCTATTACATATGATTAGGTATGCCTGCATCATTTCCCCCCTTTTCTGAAATGTATAAATATCAGTGCAATTCGTTTGTTTGCAGGGGTGTCTCTCCCAATCCTTGTGGTGTGCCCCCCTCCAGTACGTACTGTTCATATAATAAACACTGCAGTGAGCCCTGATTATTTGCTTTGGGTTCTGCATTTTGATTCCACACCAACAAGAAAATGTTAAAGATGGTTGCTCCTTGCACAGGCCAGCCACTTCCAACACTCACCAGAGACATGGAGTAGGCTTTGCAGATTCTCAGCTCCCATAGCTTGGGGCTAATATTGCGATAGGTTTTTGGTTTTGGTTTTGTTTTGGTACCGGATTCTGTGGCAGTGCATTTATGTGCTGCACGCATTGTATGTATGTTATGGAGAAATGCTCCATGAGGGATGGACAACAATCTGTTTTTACAGAGAGAGCAACTGGCAAGAACACTGCACGAAGGAAAGGTATGTCTAACTATGTATATGAGGAGAAATATGCAGAAAATGGCATCCATACTACTGGGATTATACACAGACACACCCTTGCAAAGAAGCAGAATTGAACATGGAGGTGAGGGGCATGTGAGGCTCATGGGCTTGGTACAATATTGCCTCAGCTTTTTATTCTCCACTTCCCTCAACTGGCACTGAAGGACTAAGTCACAGTGGCAGAAGAAAGGTTTTAGTTGGATCTCCATCCTGGTTGGATTTGTAGAAGCTGTCCCAGTCCTCTGAGGTTACTGCCTGTGAAAACCTCAGGTGAAAAGTTTGACGTGATACTGATGACACATCTGCAAGAAGTGCCAGCTAAGATCCAGAATGAAATAACTCACCAAAGCCTTTGGATAGATCATCAAATATTGGGACGAAGGGCCTCTCTGCAAAAGCATCTGCCTGGTTCACTAGAGCCTCTTTGACCGTCTCATAGCCAGTCAGCACCACCATTTCCTGGAATCCCAGTTTGAGACGGAAGACAGGACCATATTCTTTCGACAACTGGAATTCAACAGAAGGAAAACGAGAGACCATTCTGATCAATAATCAGACTCACACATGCAGAAGTTTGATTAAAACATCATGTCTCACAATTCGAATGTGAAGGTCAGGTTAGTTTCTTTTTGTCCTTTATGGCACATTATGATGCTGTTCTTTCCATTAGTGCATTTAATTTTCATAGTATATATATTTAACACAAAAAGAACCTTTATGTAATAAAAGGATCCTTGATCACCACACCAAACTGATAAATGTTTCTCATAAATTTTCCAGAAGTCAACTACAGAGAACTTTGTGTGAGATGAAGCCTGCACCAGAGTTACACTTGTATTCCAGGATCTTGCGAAGCTGCCTTGCAGCCTTCAGTGCCGGACATACAGTGGAAGTTTAGCTAAAAGAGAAGCTGAGCCTCTGCCACGTCGTTGAAGGGATCACACAGAGACTTTCCAATTGTGCCCGTAGTAGTTTTCGAAGGTGATCATGTGAATTCCTTAAGGAAAGAACTTCAAATATATGCTCATGATTGAATCTGAAAATCAGGAAAGGTACTCCTCTCCCCTTCTTAATAAGCTGTAAGAGAATTTTGGGTGGGTGCTCCTCCCTGCAGAAATGGTTTTAATTGCTCATAATTCTGCTTAAAAGGTGCAAATATTGGAGATCCTCTAAACAGATGTATCAAATCATTCACCTTAACTGCATTGATATTTTCCCGTAGGCTCATTGGGATTTTGAACCATCTCTGCAAATCTGAACAAACCATTAGAAAAAATGTACAGACAAAAACAAAATGTTTTTCTTGGAATAATCCTTCCAGGATATTTAAATGCATTCAAATACCAGCTAAACCCTCACTTTTTAAACAATTCCACAGACACTGAAAAGCAGCAGGGAACACATGAGACTTACCTGCACAAGTTACCAAGATTTTGTGCTATGTCAATAAAGTTTGGCAAAGAACATCCATGCTTGTTAATTGCCAGGCTTTACCTTTATCATTGTTCTGTAAGGCCTCTTCAGATCCATCCTGTGCAGATTTCCCAAAATGGGTATGGTGCTGGGTCCCGGGGGAAGATTTGGGGAGCGGTTATTCCAGGAACTGCCCTTTTTCAAAAGGGATGCAATTGCAAGAAGACATAGTAATAATATTAAAACAGGTCCAATCCAATCCATCTCCTTTCGCAAAGAAGTTTTCAGTAATAATTACAATGAATTCTGCAGACTGAAGTGATACAAGCATGTATTTCAAAGCTTTGCATTTGGCATAGCCCAGCTACTCTTTCTGCTGAATTATCAGACTGCCCTACATAAGAGTGGATCTCTGTACAGTAAAGTACTCCCAACCTTTGCCCTTGTTTTCTCTCTCCTCCCCTGGAATTTCATCTGTTTTCGCATACGCATACTATGAAAACGTTGCAAACCGGTTTCACCACATTTGTACTGCACTGTTTTGCTTTTTAGAACTGATCTGTTTATCTAAAGCTGCAGCTTAACAACAAATGTTTTCTCCTTTTTAATATTAAGTTTATTAAAGATTGTAATTACAACAGTAAAAAGTTAAACAAACTAAAAAAGATAGAAGAATAGAAAGAAAGAATAGAAAGTGCAGACGAGGAAAAAAGGAAAAAATAGAAATAGAAAAAAAAGAAAAGAAAAGAAAAGAAAAGAAAAGAAAAGAAAAGAAAAGAAAAGAAAAGAAAAGAAAAGAAAAGAAAAGAAAAGTAAGAATATAGTAAAGAAAAAGAATATGTTTCTGTGTGTGTGTGTGTGTGTGTGTGAATCTCCACCTTCATCACAACTAGTATAAACAGCTTCAGCAACTTATCACCTCCTCTTACAGGGCAACAAATGGTCTCTTCTTCCCATATCTCATCTCTTATCGATAAACTAATCCGTAAAGCATTGTCATTTCAGTCCTGGTGTCAGCAAAGTCAGTTAAGGGTTAGCAGAGTTGACAACATATTTACTTTAACCTTGAAATAAACCAGCTTTGTATTCCTTCCTTTCAATTCTAACAATCTTAGTCTTTCGTCCATTCAAATAATGTCCTAGAAATTGATTTCTTTTCATTTTATCTTTCTCCTTCTCACAAGATTCTTCAAAGATTCTTCAAACAAGCCTCCTTTGTAAATCCAATATAGGAAAATTGTCTAGATCGCTCTCTTGGTTTATTGTTTGTATATGCCATGTAATTACTGAAAACCTCAGCCGGTTTCTTTTGCCTGTCCAGTGTAGCATCTTTTTCCATGTCATTCCTGTCGCCTGTCACCTGTACATTCGTTTTCAGCTCAGCTCGATCTTGTCAGGGAGAACTTGTTCCTCTTCCATAACATCTTTTGGAGACAGTCTCTCCCTAAAGGCAGATGTCACTGTTGACGCTGTTAGAACCAGCTGCTGAGTCCATGGTTCAAAAATACCCGTCAATATGCTCAACGTTAGAACAGTTTGCTTCGTTCTGTAATTGCCAGTTGAGTTTCTGTGTTCTTCTCCTTTAATTGTAATCTTTAGTTCCCTCTCATTCCCTCTAGTGTCCAATTTTTAAAGCCTGAAAACAAAAGCATTTTCCCATGGGAAGGATTCATTATAATTAATTCCAAAATCTTATTTCAAATGTATCTGGACTCTTAGTCCATTTGTAACTTTCTAAAATCAATGTTTTAATCACCCTTTTGCTGTTTATTATTTTTTTTTTAAAAATGTTCTTAAACTTGCAGTTAAAACTTTCTTTTGTTAAGGATTGAAGGAAACTCACCCAGTGCTATCAAACCTTTTGATACAAAGGTTTCCAATAGCCGAAATGCAGTTAATAAGTGATTTCTGAAAGTGATTAGAAATGGAAGTATGCAAACTTAGTTTCCTTTGAAAGGCACCATTGTGGTTTGAGCAGGTTGACTCTTCCCTCATCTCCCAAACCTCTAAACCCACTGGAGCCTGCAGCTCTGCAATAGCAACTGAGATTCAAAGATTCTTTGTTGCAATACATAATTATTTCCAGCTTAAGAGAAGAGTTCATCCTGGTTGATTCTGCTAAGTCACTTAACACATTTTAACACTCCAGACCAGAATCTCTCTCTCTCTACCTCTACCTCTACCTCTATCTATCTATCATCTATCTATCTCTATCTCTATCTCTATCTCTATCTCTATCTCTATCTCTATCTCTATCTCTATCTCTATCTCTATCTATCTATCTCTATCTATCTATCTTCTAGCCAATTTATCTATCTCTATCATCCATCTACAGTATTTTCCTTTCCTTTCCTTTATTTTTTTATTTATTAAATTTGTCCCTGCCCATCTGCTCCCCTTGGGGGACTCTGGGCAGTTTACAATAAAACAGTCAATTAAAACAGCGAATATACAATATAAATACATTATATAAATATATCATTATTCTGATAAATGAATATAAAAATAAGAGTAAAAATAAGAATATGAATAAAATCCAAGTGGCAAGAGAATCTGATACAGTCTGTACAAAAGATACCAGCCATCCCCATGCAGAACTACTCCCTTCTCCACCCCAAGTGAGGTGGCTGAGCTAGGTCTTCAGGCTACTCTGGAAGGCCAGGAGTGATGGGGCCAGTCTCACCTCTGGGGGCAGCATGTTCCACAGGGTGGCAGCCACTGCAGAGAAGGCCTGCTTCCTGGATCCCGCCAAATGAAGTTCTCTCATAGACGGGGTCCGCACCATGCCCTCTCTGCACGATTGGGTGGGATGGGTTGATGTAATGGGGAAGAGGCAGTCCCTCAGGTAACCTGGTCCCATGCCATGTAGGGCTTTAAAGGTGGTGACCAACACCTTGAATTGGACCCAGAAGCAAACTGGTACCCAATGCAGCTTGCGCAGCAGCAGTGTTACATGTGCCCTTCTAGGGGCACCAAAAACAGCCGACGTGGCTGCATTTTGCACCAGCTGTAGCTTCCAGATACTCTTCAAGGGTAATCCCAGGTAGAGCACATTGCAGTAGTCTATGTGGGAGATGACCAGGGCATGAGTGACCATTCAGAGGGACTCCCGATCCAGGATAGGGCATAGCTGGCACAAAACACAAAGTTGTGCAAAGGCTCCCCTGGCCACAACTGCTACCTGCTCTTCAAGCAGGACCTGTGAGTCCAGGAGATCTCCCAGGTTCTGCACTGGATCCGTCTGGGGCAGTGTGACCCCATCCAGAGCCAAAGATGTTAAATTCCTGGATACTCGGGAGCCCCCAACCCACAGCCACTCCATCTTGCCAGTGGTCAGTTGAAGCCTGTTGTTCCCCATTCAGACCCCCACAGCCTCCAGGCACCTGGAGAGGACAGTCACCGCATTACTTACTTCACCCAGGATGGAGATGTATAATTGGGTATTATCATAATATTGATGATACCTCACCCCATGGTGACTGATGATCTCACCCAGTGGTTTCATGTGATGTTGAAAAGGAGTAGAGAGAGAACCAAACCCTGCGGTACCCCACAAAGGAGGGGCCAAGGGTCAGATCTCTTGCTCCCTATCACCACCGATTGAGACTGGCCCTGGAGGAAGGAGGTGAACCAGAGCAGAACTTCACCTCCCACCCCCAACTCCCTGCACCACCCCAAAAGGATACCATGGTCAATGATATCAAAAGCTGCTGAGAGGTCAAGAAGAGCAAGGATGTATGCACTGCCACCATCCCACTCCCGCCAGAGATCATCCATAAGTGTTACCAATACCATTTCTCTCCCATAACCGGGCCTGAAACCTGACTGAAAGGGGTCTAGATAATCCATTCTTCCAGGACCCTCTGGAGCTGTAAAGCCACCACTTTCTCAACCACCTTTCCCCAAAAGGGGAGGTGGGAGACTGGGTGAAAATTGTCGAGAACAGTAGGGTGCAGTGATGGTTTCTTGAGGAGGGGGTGCACCAACACCTCTTTAAAGACAGTCGGGAACACCCCCTCTCTCAAGGATGTATTAACCATCACCTGGACCCAACCACCTGTTACCTTTTGAGCTGCTTTTACCAGCCAGGAGGGGCATGAGTCTAGATGACATGCAGTGGCATTTACTGTCCATAGGATCCTGTCCACTTCCTCAGGTCCAACAGGATTGAACTGTTCCCAGATAACTGGGTCAGCACATTCCCCCGGTATCTCTCCAGACCATGCCTCACACTTAGAGGCTAACTTGGAGCAGATCCGAGCAATTTTATCCTGCAGATACTCAGCAAATTCGTCTGCATGGCCCTGTAGGTGGGTCACTGGGCCCACCTTCCCCGAAAGAGATTGAGTAATTTTAAACAGGGCCTTCAGGCGGCATTCTGCAGATGCAATAAGAGTGGAGAAGTATTGATGCTTCACTGCTTTTATTGCCACAAGGTAGGCCTTAATAGCAGCTCTAACCTGTGTTAACCTGTTAGTCAGATTTGGTCTTTGTCTTTCTCCAGTGGCACTCTAGGCATCTCTTAACCCTCTTCAGAACCCTCAACTCCTCTGTAAACCATGGGGGGTGTCGGGTTCAACGGGCCAAGAAAGGCTACACAGGGACAATCCTGTCCACCGCCAGCCCTGAGACAGCCTCCAGCAGCTCAGACAGGGTGGTTGCTATGCAGCAGGTAGGTTGGTACAGTAGCAACACTCCCAACTGTTCTCAGGAACTCAACTTGAAAAACAGGGTCTCGCAACCAGCCACTTGTGGACCGGCACCCCTGAAGGCCACTAGACACTCCTGGATGACAACCACTACCCCTCCTCCCCTACTCTGGGGTCTTGGCTGGTGCCATACCATAAACCTGGCCAGGCACATTTCTGAAAAGGGGCACACCTCCTTCTGGGCCCAGCCAAGTCTTGGTGATACACGCCAGGTCTGTCCCCTCCTCTGTGATCAAATCACATATGAGCGGGGCCTTGTTGTTGACTGACCTGGCATTAAGCAGCAGCAGCTGGAGACCAGGGCCCTCAAGGATCTGCTGTTCAGGGCCTGGGTCTAAGCACAGAGGGCTGGAACACAGCACCGGTAACAAACACAGGTAACAAAAACAGGTGTCTTCCCTGGAGACGGCCCTCCCTCCGGCTCCCACCATAGCATCCACCCATCACCACCTCAGTGATGTGCTCTGCCCTACAGCCCCCAGCGACTCCTAATCCATTTGCCCCCAGTCCTGGTCCTTCAGAGTCCCTGGTTCAAAATAGGGCTCCCTCCATCCATTCATACATCCTTAAACACACTCAGTCACCCACAGGGTGATGGTAGGCCCTTCGGCACACCAGCTCTCACCTCACCCCCCATTCAGTATTTCCCCCCCTCGACCTCTCTCACTGGTCAACAGGGGCATTCCTTCCTCACCCCTTTCCTTTCCTTTCCTTTCCTTTCCTTTCCTTTCCTTTCCTTTCCTTCTCTGACCGTGCTTCACGGCAATCAACTTTTATGGCACAGGCTTCATTTTCATCTGCAATGTAAGCTCCAATCTACAGTAGCTGAGTCATTTCCATGGGACTGCTGCCAAGTCAAGCCTGATAAACTGAATGAGAGCCAAATTCTTTAGAGATCCATGACTTCCTCTTAAGCTGAATTCTGAAGGCTAACCAGTTTGATGCAGAAAACACTACAGGTAGCACTCAAACACTGAAAACATTTATGGGGCAGATCCAGTAAGTGGACTCTTTATTTAAGTGGACTCTTCATGAGGTATAGCTCCTTTTTGGATGTTATAACAACAACAAAAAAATAATAACAACCAAATTATATAAAACCTGCAGGTAAGATTTTTTTTTCACCCTCCCCACCCAAAGAATAACCCTTCATATGATCAGCATTCCTGCCTGAAAAGAAAGAGTTCAAAAGAAATAATATTGCAACACAGCAGAAATCTACGATCACAACTATTACAGATCTTCCTTCTAAAATTATTCAAGAAAGCTATAAAGCTGATATGTCAAGATCAGAAAATGCTCAATAACCTCACTAACAACACAGAAACATGGCCTGATTAGGTATATTCAATCATCTTCCCTGTGCCAGTAACAAGATTATTCAAGAACCTTGACATCTTTTAATTCCCAGAAGTGGTTCTGCAATTCTTCCATCTGTAGGTCTTCAGCCATGCAGCACAACAAGGGCAGGCTATTACAGGCAGAATTTTGAAATAGCATCCCAGATGAACAAGACAAAACAAAATTTGAGAAGCAATGATACATTAGTCTCTGTTCTATTGGTCCCAATAATTTTGAAACAAATGTGATTATTAATCCTGTAAGTAACAGAAGCTATAGATTGAAGGCCTTTTCAGTTGCAATATGATCTATGATTTTTTTTTGTCCCTATAAAAAGATTGGCCAACATTTGTATGCACTTCTAATCATTCATTTCATTTACCCCAAATATTCTCAAGAAAAATTACAGTGTGTGTGTGTGTGTGTGTTAGAATTAATTAAGCAACAACCATTGATTAAAAAGCAGATCACTGGGCATGTATAACAAAGACACCCAGATAACTGGGTGTGCAGCTCCTAGTTGAACTTGGCTGTGGAGATCCATTGGGATTGTGGCTGCTGTACCAGCTTCCCTGCTGCAAAGCAACTTTGCTGCCTGAGCTGCTAGATTTCATTGCCAGTTGGCAATGGAGAAACTGAGTTTTATGATTCTTGGGAATATCAGTCTCCCTCCTGGTGGCATGAAGTCTGGAATAATTCAGGAGTTCATGGCCATCTTGCAACCATGGGCTTGACCATGGTCATTGACAGCCAGACACACAGTGGGTGGGGGTCACTAGCCCTGGGTTTTGTCTCAGGGCAATTGTGATGTGATCTGTGTGTGGAGGATCTTTCCATCAATCCTTTGCTCAGGTCAGATGACTATCTGTTTTTTGGCTCATTGATGCAGCCTGTCCCCATGGGAAGTACAACCAATTCAGTTGGTCCATTCCAGGTACCTTACAGACTCTTTGAAGTTCCAGAGGGAGCTTGAGGTTTGTCCCAGAGAGGTGATAGAAAGTTTGCCTGAGTTTCTTGTCACTGCCTGGAATGGGCTTGTTACAAGGGCCTTGGATTGGGTTGCTCCAATGCCACTTCTCACTCGTCATCAATTCCAAGGGTCTCCTAGGTTCTCCCAGATGAAAGACTAAAAGAGACCACCAGAGTGCTGTTGGGGGAAGAATAAGAGTGAATCTAACCAAGCACAGGTAAGAACCCACCATAGTAGGGATTACATTGTGGTGATAAGGGCAGTGAAAATCAATTATTTCCCTGCCCTTATCACATATGCAGATTGCCATCCAGCAGTCAATTTTACTGTGATTGATTCTTTGCTGGGGAATGACAAGCTACAGGATTATCTAATGGGCCCTTTGAGGAATATTCCAAGCATCTGGAGAATCAAGTTGCTCTGGGTGGTGACATGCAGTTGGGTCCATGAGACAATATCTGCTTGTTTGAGCGTGCTAGATAGTTTATCCTGCCTTGAAGCAGGCAGTTCTACTCTCCCTCCTCAAGTAGCTTTTGCTGGATCTCATTGTTCTAGACAATTTTCATCCATTGTCTGACCTTCATTTTCTAGGGAAGAGTGTTAAGAAGGTAGATGGGCTACAGCTTCAGAATGTCCTGGCAGTTACAGATTATCTAGATCCTTTTTGTTCTGGTTTTACCCTGGGATATAGTACTAAGATGCAATGGGAGTACTGTAACCATCCTAATTCTATTTGATCTCAGCATAATTCTATACCATTAAGCATGATATCCTACAGGTATTAGGAGTAGGGGGCATGGTATTCCTGTGGTTCTTCTCCTTTTTCTGTGGTTTTGATTGGGGGGAGGGATTGAGATTAAGCCAGAAGCCCCTTTTATGTGAAATGCCTCATGGCTTGATGCTCTCACCCCTCCTCTTTAACATCTACATGAGGCTGTTGGATGAGGTCATCTGTCAGTTCAGGATCCACTACCATCAGTGATGCCCAGCTAAAAATCTTGGCCTCAGGCCAACCAAGTGATTTTGTTGAGGTCTGGTCCCAGTGTTGGGTTGCTGTCTGGGTCTGGATGGGAAGGAACAGGCTAAAGATTGACCCTGACAAAAATGAATGGCTGTGGATGTTTGGACTGCCTGAGTCTGGAGCAGTTCCATCTTTCGCCTTGAGTGGGATTGCTCTTCCATCTTCAGGGCTGATGCAGAATGTAGGAGTCTTCTTGGATTCACAGCTCCTGCTCAAATAGCAGAAGACAGCTGTGGTGACAAAGACCTTTGCCAAACTCATTTGATGTCCCAGTTACATTCATACCTGGACTGAAAGACCCTTAAGACAGTCACTCACACTTTGGTAACCGTGCATCTGGACTATTGCAATTCACTCTATGTGGGGCTGCATTTGAAGGCCACTCAGAAGCTGCAGGTAATCTAGAAAGTAGCAACATGGGAGTTCTGGGGAAGGTATGGCTAATTGAAGATGCTGGCTGTGGCAAAGTCCAAGGAACCAGTGAGTAAAGCAGTTCTTTGGAACCTCTCCAGATAAGGGGAGGATGGGAAATCACCCCCATGTGCTCCAGATGGCTGCTCCATGCAAGGAGACTGCAGGACAGTGGTTTTCCACAGGTTTGAGTGCCACACAGCCACAGTGGAGCCTTTTAAAGGACACTTTAATAGAATGCAGCAACGTGAGTAGTTCTTGGCATGCCATGGTATGTCTGCTTCTTGAGCTGCACTGGTTACCAGTAAGCTTCTGGGTGCCACTCAAAGTGCTGGTTGTAACCTATAAAGCCTTTCATAGAATAGGGTCTTGTTATTGAGGGACACCTATCCCTTATAGTTTATGTCTATCCCATATCTTCTCACAGAGTTGGCCTGCTCCAGGTCCCATCAATTAAACAGTTTGATCTGGTGGGACCCAGGAAGAGAACTTTCTTGGACATGGCACCTACCCTCTGAAACAACATTCCCCCTGAGATTCCTATGGCACCCACTTTGACATTATTTAAATGAGCCCTCAAGATTTGGCTGTTCCTCCAGGCCTTGGGTTAGAGTGGATGCCAGACACCTTGTGTGGCCTTTTGGCTTTGTTTTTACTGGTTCTCCAGACTTTTGTTTTTGAATTTTGTATGTTTGTGTATCCTATCATTTTGAGTTTTGGTTTGGTTTTGTGTAATCCACTCAAGTCGAGTTGTGATAATTTGGGGTGTCCTGTAAAATTTGTGAATAAATAAACTCATTGGCATCACCAGGCTTTGTAACTTCCCTCAGCTGTTGAGTATGATACACAACCTCACAGTGGCAAACTATAAATTTGTTGCATGTAAGGCATTCTCTCTGGATAAGTTGCATACATCATTTCCCAGACCAAGTACATCTGGAACCTGTCAGAGAATATTGGATCTAATACCCATACATCAGAATTACCCTTCTCAGCAACCTGTGCAATTTGGGTTGTCTGAAGAGCCTTCTTCTGTGTTGCCCTTGTGTCCTTCTTCTCTGTCTTTCTACTCTTGGGTCTCAAGGCACAGTCTTTTTGCAAATGTCCAGCTGAACCACAAGTGAAGCATTGCTGGCTGGCTAGCACTGTGGCCTCAGCTTCCTTTCCCTTTTCCCTTGCTTTCTGGTATTGCAGCTTTCCAGAAGAGATGGGGGTGGATCTTTCCCCTCTCTTCTCCCATTCAGCGAGTAAGTGCTGTGTAACATACGATGGGGTGAGGTCTGCTTCAGGCATAGCCTCCAGGGTACAAATCAGCGTGTCCCACGTTTCATTCAGTGAGGACAGGAGGATATAGGATTTTGTGAGAGGTATAAATTCCATTCCTCTCTCCTGCAACTCAACAAACAGCTGCTGAATATAATGCAAGCGGTCAGGAAGGCTATCTCCTTCTGCAAGGTAGGCTTTGTACAGCTTTTTTGTCAGGGTAACTTTACTCCCTGCAGTTGCCTTTACATACAAGTCTCTCAAAGCGTCCCAAAGTTGCTTTTCAGACTGCATACCTCTCACGTGCACTAGCTGATTGTCCTCAACTCCCAGGATAATGGTATTTACTTTTTGTGAACTCCAAAGAAAAATCTTCACAGGAGGTCTTTGCTATCTGCCTTTAAATGTGCATGAGGTGTGGAGCTGATCTCTCTTCTCTCTCTGGGGTTTCACTGGACTGCTTACTGGGCTTACTGGGCCCATAACCCGTCAGAGATTGCTGGAAAGCATTTGGCCAGAGAGATCAGAAAAATCACACACCAGGTATTTCTATAAAAATAAATTTATTTACAGAAAGCACAGAAACATATTTTACAAGCTTGTGCATTCACACGCAGCTCAGAGGGGACTGGGAGGAGAGGCTGCGAAGAAAGAAAGGAAACTGAAACTAACAAGCCCAGGCAAGCTGCCCTGCAGGCAATTTCCTTAATTGTTCAAGCATTTTCACACCCAAAATGAGGACAATGAAGTGACCTCTGCACCCTGCTGATACTTAAGAAAGTACTCAATTACCATGGTAACATTAATTGCTGTAGCAAAAACAATATACCAACAGAACCTTTCACTGTATTGACCCAAATCTCCTTACTCATGGTTTTTTGTTTTTGTTTTTTACTTTGCTTTTGATTTTTCCCCATAGGTTTGCTATGCCAATGGACCTGTGGCTTCAAAGAGGGTGCATAACTGGAGTGGGCACCAATACCCTTTCAGCAGTTCCATAAATATGAAGCTCCCTGGGAATGCGTGGCTAACATATGAGCCCAGGAATGGTTGCAGCTTTAAGAAGGTGACCGTAAGTGTGTTCTATATGCCTTTGCCCACTCCAGAGCTCCTTTTCAGCTTCCAGTCCCAAGTGTATCAAATCCATACAGCATTATCTTCCTGGAAAGAACTACACATTGCATTTACAAAAGCTTCCAATCAGCTTGGAGGTTTTCACCCAATGGGCAGTCCAAAACCCCCTGCCTATCAGCCAGGTGGACATTAATGTCATTCTTTCCATTTTTGCAGAATGGAATAGTTATGAGACTGAGTACTTTCAGAGGCAGGCTCCCTTTAGTTCTCTCAGGACCTCTTCGAAAATCAGTCCATTCTCATCCTTGTATCTGTAGTTTACTCAGGAAAACCCAGTTATTTCGCTCTCTGATTGTTAAGGGTTTCCCTCTTGTTCCCAATCCTTCATTCTGCGCCCTGGCTTTGACTGGCACAATGCCAGCTCTACTGAAAACGAGAGAGATTCTGTAACCCCAAGATCAGGGAACTCTGCCCCAGATCAGTGGTGAGCAACAGTATTCACCTGAGGGGCACTTTGCCTCTTGGCAGACCTCTGAGGTCCACATACCAGCAGTGCCTGAGCAAAAGCTAGATCGTGTTACTTCCTTTCTTTGACTGATTCCCCCACACTTGCCAATACGTTTCGAAATGCCTCATACCTAGGAGTTCTCATTAATAGTTATTGCACCCTTGCAATTCTACATGTGAGGAGGTAGAATGGGATGGACCTTTGCCCCATGCTTGCTGTGTTTATGGTCCCTCTGGCTGTACAGAAGGAGTCTGTGGGCACGTGAAGCCCTGTTGCAGTCACCCTCTGGCAAAGTAGGTTGCGAGATTATGAAACCTACTTATGCTCCCCTCCCTCCTCGTGTTTAGACATGACTCAGAGTAATGAGAAATGAAGAGTACTATATATCCATTAAACCTTTTATACAAATATACAGCTTTTTGTCTCTATGTACGCATGTATTCTTACCCAGAACCCAGGAATATAATTATTTCATAAATTGAAATTTTCTCTTAATTACCTTTTTCCTCTATTATGCCTTCTGCAAGTACAAAGAAAAACTAGAGAAGAATACAATGAACCAAAACAAAGATTTACACAGTAAAATTAGCTAAAAATTCAAAAGGATGTTAATATAAGTCTGCAATTTGAAAATGTGTGTCGGTATGAATATGTCATTATTTAAAAGGGGTTATTATGCAGTAATTAACATCTAGTATAGCTCAAATCTTGAATTATACATTGCCATCATTCCTGCCTGGTCTAAGATGTTTGCCCTGTGCAAAGCCAGTATACTGAGTATACTTCTGGGGAATACAGACGTTAGTCATCATTGATAAAAAGAGAGAGCCACCTGAAAGGAAAAACTTGCTTTTAAGGTAGGTTTCATGCTCTTATTAATCATGGTCCAATATTATTGGGCTTTGTAACATTGCTACCAAACATGGGGAAAAATTAATCATCATCCTTTATTATTGTATTTCCAGCAATGCAATAGAGAATGAATTGTCTCTTTTGGCAACCAACACTGGAGTAATATACCATCAGTGGAAGATCTTATACCAGTCTTCTCTGAATATAGCCTGACTGTAAATTTGATGATTTCCTTCCATTTCTATTCTTATATATTACTTGTTCTCTTAACATTCTGCACCAATTAATCATACCGTCTTTGACTTGTTCACTTTCTGAATGATGTGATCTGATTTTTGTGTAATACTTTGTTCAAGTCCTGTCAGGTCTCTACGTATTCCACCTGGGTTTTGTAATTCCTTTTGGACTCTGCTACTGAATTGTAGGTATTGCCACCAACGAGGGGATTCTGGCCACTCAGAAGAGACAGCTTTAAAGGATTTCTTCCTTGTCTTATTAATAATGAAGTCTTGTAGCCCATATAAATTATAATTACAATCCCTCTCCTGACCCTTTGTGTTTGTATATGAAAGTAAATATTTCATTTTGAGGTAAGAGGTGATAGAGCTGGCCTGATATTTTTTCTATGTTTGTGTAATCTGTTTAAGACACTCATTATTATTGAACGATCCTTTATTGGTTGTATTTTTCTACATCTACCAAATCAAAGGTATTTGTGCAACTTCCCTGGAAGTCCTGCTCCGTTCAGAGAGACAATCCAGCCGTAAGGTGTTCTAATCCGTCTCTTATCCCAGTTAACACAACTGGCCACCCGTCCACCTCATTCTTTCACCTGTTATAAATCTTTAGACCTTTTACCTCTGGGTCTTTTACTAGACAGTATAAAATCAGTTGTGTATCTCTGCCAGTGATTTAGTGTGGATTCTTCTGTCTTACTGGGATCCTCTGGAACAAAAACTCAAGCCTTGTCTAGATGTTCATCCCAACCGGGACAGTTACAGCTTTGTCCATCTTGAAATATTTGCCATTCTGTTTCTCCAAATGAGGAAATAATTGTTCTTAAATAAATCTTTTTTTTTACTTTTTGTGAAATAAATTCCCAGTAATGTTTCCTATTGGTACTGCTTTTTTATTTCAGATAAGTTCTGTGCCATCGTGCATTTTTATTGGTACAAGAAATCAATTTGGTTAATTATTCTTTCTGCACAAGGGCAGAAATCCAGTATTTATTTTAGTCTATCTCTCATTTCAACACGTGGATCCCGTATGTTTTAGGAGAAAGCATACGTGGCCAATTCGACTGAAAGACTATGCCAATTTATGCTTGATGAAGAGACAATACAGGTAGAAATCTGGAGGCTAAGCAGTCTAGAATCTGGACTTTTTCTGTTGTTGTTCTTGTTAAAACAACAACACTGGTAACTTGTAACGAACAAATACATTATTTATTTATTTATTTATTTTCTGCCCCCCCTTTATTATTTTTATAAATAACTCAAGGTGGTGAACATACCTAATACGCCTTCCTCCTCCTATTTTCCCCACAACAGCAACCCTGTGAGATGAGCTGGGCTGAGAGAGCACGACTGGCCCAAGGTCACCCAGCTGGCTTTCATGCCTGAGGTGGGACTAGAACTCTCAGTCTCCTGGCTTCTGGCCCAGCACCTTAACCACTAGACCAAACTGGCTCTCCTTTATATGTATGTCGAACTATTGTAGAAAAATCTATATTGCTTAAAAATGAATGGAAATAATTAAAAGAAAAAAAGAAAAAGAAAAGAAAATTGAGGGGGCGAAAAAATAGTAAAAGATCAAAGGAAACAAATGGCTCAAAAAGAAAAAAAATCAGTAGTAAGAGTACAAAGTACTTCACACGTCATGACTTCCCTCCTTTTTTCATTCTCAGAATCTAGATTTATGTGCATGCAAATCACTACAGTTCAGTTTCAATCAACCTATTAAGCCAAGACCATACAGAATCTCTTGTCCAAGGCTGAGAAATGGTCTGTTATGAATGTCTTGTGTCTTATGAACGTGGCATGGCACAGGTCCTGTAGGGCATAGGAGGGCTTGTAAACCCAACCGCAGGGGTCAGGTCCAGGTCATCTTTAGATGTTCCAGGGGGTGGCTGGAAGGTAAATCTCTGCAGGAGGCTGGCAAAGAAGAGGAAGAGCTCCATTTTGGCAAGGGTCTCACCAGCGCATACTCTCCGACCTGGAAGGAAGCATATGTGTCAACAAAGATATTTGTATTGGTTTCTTAAACTATTTTCTATAGCTTCCCAAAGTCCTATGGCCATGGAGAGATTAGCAAAAAGAAAAGTTATGACAGAACACTCTTATGCACACAAGCTAAAATGCAACAATAAAATAGAAATGGACTTTTTCAGAATCATGCAAATCTTAAAAGAAGGATGAACCTTCATAAGTACCCTCCTACTGAAAATAAGATTGATTCAGCATCCCACTCTAGGTAGAGATGGTAACTACCTCTATTTAATAGATCATTTCGGAGGAGGTAGAGGTGAAATGTCTGTTAAATCCAAATGACAATAAAATCTCAATTTTAGCCACAAGCTGAAATATGATAAAATTCCAGAGAACGTTGCCGCAGATAATAATAGATGGATTAAAATTCCCTTAAGTTGGTGGGGTAAAATTAATGTCATTAAAATGAATATTGCTCCATGATTATTTTATGCATTAATAGGTATCCCAACGCTATTTCCATTAAAATAAAATGTGATTCCATAAACTCCAATAGAAGAGAATATATGTAGCTCAGGGTTGAGCTCAGGGTTGTCAAAAAGTGCCTGACCACTGAACCCACTACAGCACAACGAACACAAGGTTTGAAAAAGATAACACTACAACACATCAAAAACAAATCAGAAACAACCAACAGACTACTACAACCACACAGCATCACTGTAACACACAAACCAACCAAAGCCTTCCAGAACATCTTAAGCAAACCAAAAGACCCAGTAGCCCAAGAAGAAAAAAAACAGGAGTCATCTACAATATACAGTGTAAGGACTGTAAGAGCCAGTATGCAGAACAGACAGGCAGAACACTAGCAGAGCACATCCATGAACACCAACTAGCAGTCAGAAGACACAATGAAAACTCCTTAATCTCACAACACATGGACAGACTCAACCATAGTTTCAACTGGGAAACTGTGAGCATCCTGTTGTTGTTTATTCATTTAATTGCTTCTGACTCTTCGTGACTTCATGGGCCAGCCCACGCCAGAGCTTTCTGTCGGTCATCGCCACCCCCAGCTCCCCCAGGGATGAGTCCGTCACCTCTAGAATATCATCCATCCACCTTGCCCTTGGTCGGCCCCTCTTCCTTTTGCCCTCCACTCTCCCTAGCATCAGCATCTTCTCCGGGGTGTTCTGTCTTCTCATTGTGTGGCCAAAGTATTTCAGTTTTGCCTTTAATATCATTCCCTCAAGTGAGCAGTCTGGCTTTATTTCCTGGAGGATGGACTGATTTGATCTTCTTGCAGTCCAAGGCACTCTCAGAATTTTCCTCCAACACCACAGTTCAAAAGCATCGATCTTCCTTCTCTCTGCCTTCCTTATGGTCCAGCTCTCGCAGCCATATGTTACTACTGGGAACACCATTGCTTTAACTATGCGAACCTTTGTTGTCAGTGTGATGTCTCTGCTCTTAACTATTTTATTGAGATTTGTCATTGCTCTTCTGTTGATTGCCAGAATGATCCCTGTCCATGTGCTGGAGGATTGATTCAAGTCTCATTGGCATTGTAATTCTGTAGCAGTATCAGGCAAGCTTCCTAAATTGGTTCATTTAACTTGCTTCTATATGACTTTATCACTCCACTGGTATACTCAAAGCCGCACGAAAGCTTTATTTGTTAACAATATCTTAGCATGTATTAAATTACCATAAACATCCTTCAGTGGAACTTACATTCATGAGGTTGGCTATTATTTGGGTAGCTGATCTCAGTTCCATGCCACATTCCTTAACACCACATTAACGCCACTGCACATACCATTTCATCCCTGCTTCTTTCATGGTGATTCTTATACCATTTTCCTATGTTTTCCTGCCTTAGTTTCTGGTGACGTACTGTGATGGTGTGTAGGAAAGACCTTGGGAAACTGAGCCAAGAGATGCTGCCAAGGGAATGGTCAGATAAGAGACTGCATAGCCGGCAGCTGCATAGTGGGCGGGGCAAGAGGCTCAAAAGAGACCCTCCCTAGTTTCTTGGCCTGTAAAGGAGATGGGGGCGGGGTGGGGGGAGAAATGTACTTTCAGACTTGCAAGATTCTGTCAATGTAACTTTACAATAAAGTAGAATTAGCTCGTCTGGTTGTGATTCCTATCTGGCTTACCCTGCAAGATCGACATTAGCTGATAAAACCCATACTGTATGGAAAGATATAGATCTTCAGCTTCTCTATCAGTTTGCCAATATCAGATATAGATTGTTTTCACACACCAAATTCTTCCCAGTCACCCCATAATCTACTTTGGCAATCAAGTCTTTCTTCTGCTCAGCACCCAGACTAACTCAGTTTTTCATCCTGAAAGCCTTAATATCCCTGTCAGAGGAATTGTGAGCAACTAGAGTCTGATAACTTTTAATGCCCACCTTTGAATACTTTGAAGCCAGGCCAAGTCCTGCACAAGAAAGAGTCATCCAAAGAAGGCTGAAAGTTATATCAAACTCTGTTAAATGAAGGCCATTCAACTGAAGTTTTATTGTTGTTGTTGTTGTTGCTTTCGAATGTTCCAGGATCTCTTGTGAAAGCTTCTTTCCAGTGTAGTAAGGACTGACTATTACTGGACACATGCACACACATACAGAGCATATTACCTGCGGAGAAAGGCAGGAATGCATCCTTTTTCACAAATTTTCCTTCAGCATCAAGGAAATGCTCAGGATAGAATTCCTGAGGTTTCTCCCACTGAGATTCATCATGGAGCACCGATGATAGCAGTGGAACAATGTGCATGCCCTAAACAACGAAAGGGGAAGAGACTATATTAGAAAGAGTATGTCTATTTAACAATGCTATAGAAATTATTATGAAGAAATTTTAAAGGTGGTATTGTAACTGTATGAATTTTTAAATAATGAGAGGTAAATACTAGGCATGGAGAAATGTACATCTTCAAAAAACTTTAAGGAAAAAACAGGGGAACAGATAGATTATTAGTTAGACCCAGTGCTCAATAGCTTTTAAAACTGCATTTTACCATACTAAAAATTTCTACCTTACATTGTCCAAGAAAGACTAGATAATGTATAATGCACTGATTTCAGACTGATCACCTTGGGAATGAAGAAGCCTTTGAAAGTTATATCCCTGGTGGTTGCATGTGGCACATTGGTTGGAAGAATGTCAGCAAACCTTTGAACTTCATGAACCACCGCATCGGTGTAAGGCATTTTGGCTCGATGGTCTGTCCTTGGCTGCAGATTTCCAATCACTTTTGCAATTTCTTCTTGGACCTTCCCTGGGAGAAGAAATCAATATTACATATTAAAATGACCAGAATTGTGGACATTTTTGGAGATCTGGTACTAAAACATAAAGGAACTTGATCATACATTAGAAGAGCATAACAAATTAATATATGAAAGAAAAACAAATTAAAGGTACAAAAATGTTATTGTTAGTGACAATTTCTAAATATGCTTAGGATTGTGTATAGACATTTTAACCTGCTTAAGTGCATTCAGAAATATTTCTTCTGCAACATTAGAAGATAAGGCTATGAATCCAAGTACATTTGTAGTAAAGTTCTAGTGATACTAATCTGTGATCTGTGTTGGCATTTTTTCTTTCCTTCTTTTTCCTTCTTTAATTAATCTTTCCATCCAGAGGAGAGATGGACTAAAGATTCACTATCAGTTTACATCTTCAAGCCATAGAAAGAATGAAATGTTGAGTGGAGCACATAGAGATGAGTCAAGATCTGATCTGATCATAGTTAGAATACATTATTCTTAACTGAAAATTATTCTCAGTCCTGCTTCATATTAGGGTGTAATCTGCAATTCCTCTAAGAAATAGTAATAGGGGTGATTGTTGTTTATTTGTTTAGTCGCTTCCGACTCTTCGTGACTTCATGGACCAGCCCACACCAGAGCTTCCTGTCGGTTGTCAACACCCCCAGCTCCCCCAGGGATGAGTCCGTCACCTCTAGAATATCATCCATCCATCTTGCCCTTGATCGGCCCCTCTTCCTTTTGCCTTCCACTCTCCCTAGCATCAGCATCTTCTCCAGGGTGTCCTGTCTTCTCATTATGTTGCTAAAGTATTACAGTTTTGCCTTTAATACCATTCCCTCAAGTGAGTATGGACTGGTTTGAACTTCTTGCAGTCCAAGGCACTCTCAGAATTTTCCTCCAACACCACAGTTCAAAAGCATCTATCTTCCTTCTCTCAGCCTTCCTTATGGTCCAGCTCTCACAGCCATATGTTACTACGGGGAACACCACAGGGGTGATGGGAGCATAATTTTCAGAAATGGCTGAAGGGTCTAAGTTTGTGAACCCTTAATATGGAAACATGTTACAATACTATCTCCTCATCTTCACATCCCTCAAGTTCCTTAAAACATAAACAGGACAGGCAATTTAGGTAGTAGTCTACCCTGCTATAGGGATCCTTGGAAATTACCTTGAGAAACAATTGAGAAACTGTTAAGACAACTCATGTGCAAAAGGATGCTTTGAGCCTGGGGTAAAGGGAAGGTATTAGGAATAGACTCATACTGGCTCCCTCTGAATTCCTGCAGTATAAGAGGGTAGGAATGGAAAAGCAGTTAGACTTGCAATATCCTGTTACTATAGTCTTTTGCAATAAAATATATTTCCCATTTTCTTGTAGATTGTGTTTTCTGATGTAGACAAACTTGTAGGGCTGATACCCACATGACTGATTTCAAAATCTTCAGATGGGTAATATAGTATTAAAAGAACAGCAGAATAAACAGAAAATACTTTGGGATTTCACTGAATCTGAAATTCATATAATATAAGACTTGGAGCATCTGTTGGGCCTGATCTACACATTGTTGCTGAAATACAACGTAGAAACCTTAGAAATCCTAGTGAGATGGGCAGTGATGAAATATGAAATATAAATAAATAAATAAATAAATAAAACAAATTAAAGACTGTATGATTCAATGGGTGCAGAATTTAGATGTAGTAATAGATATGCAACAGTGGAAATTTCAGTAGAAAAAGAAGATCAAATTTTCACCAAATACGATACTCAGAGGAACCTCGTATAAGATGGAGTTTCATTGTACTCCAATTCTGATAGCTAAAATGAACACTTGCTGCAAATTTTTCAGAATGTAATGATCAGGTTAGATCATTCTTCCATATTTGGTGGCAATGCTTTAAAGCACAACAATTCTGTTAACTGATTTATATTAAAGTAAAACATATTTTAAAAGATGGATTTCCTTTTCAAACTGTGATATTTTTATTAAAATTTGTTGTTGTTCAGTTGTTAAGTCATGTCCAACCCTTCGTGATCCCATAGACCATAGCACTCCAGGCCTTCCTGTCCTCCACTGTCTCCCAGAGTTTACTCAAATTCATATTCATTGCATTGGTGATGCTATCTAACCATCTCATCCTCTACCATCCACTTCTCCTTTTGCCTTCAGTCCTTCCTAGCATCAGGGTCTTTTCCAGTGTCCTCTCTTCGCATTAGGTGGCCAAAATATTTGAGCTTCAGCTTCAGTATCTGTCCTTCCAATGAACAGTAAGGGTTGATTTCCTGTAGGATTGACTGATTTGACCTCCTTGCAGTCCAAGGGACTCTTAAGATTCTTCTCCAGCACCACAGATAAGCCATAGGTAAAGGTAAAGGTTTCCCTTGACGTAAAGTCCAGTCGTGTCCGACTCTAGGGGGCGGTGCTCATCTCCATTTCTAAGCCTTGGAGCCGGTGTTGTCATAGACACTTCTGGGTCATGTGGCCAGCATGACTCACGGAACGCCGTTACCTTCCCGCCGAAGCGGTACCAATTAATCTACTCACATTTGCATGTTTTCTAACTGCTTGGTGTGCAGGAGCTGGGACTAGCAACGGGAGCTCACCCCGCCGCGCGGTTTTGAACCGCCGACCTTCCGATCGACAGCTCAGCGGTTTAACCCGCAGCGCCACCACGTCCCTCGGTTAAGCCATAAATTCCCATAAAGATTACTGAATTAATTCTGTATATGCTAACTGCTACAAAAATAAGGATGCTTGATCCTATTTCCAGAAGCATCACTATCTAAGTTGTAGGAACATATGTTGATGCCCAAAATAGTTAGGTAAATCTGATGAAATATTTAACTCAATTCGGAAACCATTTCTAAATTACAACTTTATATATGGATATTTACTACATCGAAAATTTTGGTTTCTCTTTACATAAAGTCATCATGCGACATGCTGGGCTTGAGGAATCCAAGGCTGGAGTTAAAATTGCTGGAAGAAACATTAACAGTCTCAGAGATGCAGATGATACCACTTTGATGACTGAAAGTGAAAAGGAACTGAGGAACCTTATGATGAAGGTGAAAGAAGAAAGTGCAAAAGCTGGCTTGCAGCTAAACCTCAAAAAAACCAAGATTATGGCAACCAGCCTGATTGATAACTGGCAAATAGAGGGAGAAAATGTAGAAGAAGTGAAAGACTTTGTATTTCTAGGTGTGAAGATTACTGCAGATGCTGACTGCAGTCAGGAAATCAGAAGACATTTAATCCTTGGGAGAAGAGCAATGACAAATCTCAATAAAATAGTTAAGAGCAGAGACTTCACACTGACAACAAAGGTCCGCATAGTTAAAGCAATGGTATTCCCCGTAGTAACATATGGCTGTGAGAGCTGGACCATAAGGAAGACTGAGAGAAGGAAGATCGATGCTTTTGAACTGTGGTGTTGGAGGAAAATTCTGAGAGTGCCTTGGACTGCAAGAAGATCAAACCAGTCCATCCTCCAGGAAATAAAGCCAGACTGCTCACTTGAGGGAATGATATTAAAGGCCAAACTGAAATACGTTGGCCACATAATGAGAAGACAGGACACCCTGGAGAAGATGCTGATGCTAGGGAGAGTGGAAGGCAAAAGGAAGAGGGGCCGACCAAGGGCAAGGTGGATGGATGACATTCTAGAGGTGACGGACTCGTCCCTGGGGGAGCTGGGGGTGGTGACAACTGACAGGAAGCTCTGGCGTGGACTGGTCCATGAAGTCACGAAGAGTTGGAAGCAACTGAACGAATAAACAACAAAACAAAGTCTTAACATTTCAGATTCATAAGATTTCCTAAATTTTTATGTTTTATACAATAGTGATTACTGTTCCTGATATTTCCATTGTTTTTACAATTTAATACAGATTATCATTTTTTTTTAAAATATACTGTGATTTACAATTTACAATTAATCAGTGAAATATGGAAAAAATTATTTTCTATGATCCTGTTTATTCAGCTGTAAATTTTTTTACCCCTTCTTTTTTGTTCACTTAACTTTTTTAAAAAATATTTATGTATATATATGGAGAGAGGGAGAGAGAGAGAGAGAGAAAGGGAGGGAGGCAACTTATTCTTGTTTCCTATCTTCCCCTCATTCAGATAATATTAACAGCTACTAAACAACTTCTTTCAGTTACTTTTATATTTTTGATTGAAAGGCAATAAAATTAAACATACTCTGAATTTCAGGGTACTTCATCATTAGGAGTACAGCCCAGCACAGAGTGTTTGAAGTCGTCTCCGTACCAGCAGCAAATAAGTTACCCACAACAGCTCTAAGGTTTTCATAGTGGAAATATCTCTCGGTTGTCTTCTTATTCTCCTGAAGTATATCAAGAAAAAACAATAGCAAGTAAACTCAGTGTACTGATGTGATGTACAGTAAATTCCAGAAACATGAGCGGCCACTTCTTGCGTGGACAATATATTGCCCTCCAGATCTGGGGATATCATCTGCCTTTTATATAATGACAAAGGACTGTTGAAGTTGTAGTCCCAAAAAGAACTGAGAGACACTGTGCTTCAGGAGTTTACTGGAATGAAAAAAAGCATGAAACTCTAGAAAATTCATTTTATTAAAAGGCATACATTTAAAGGCAGAAAATATTTACATGTTTATGTAATTTAAATATTTAAATTTAAAGGCAGAAAATATATTTTAAGGCAGCATTTAAAGCCTATATTTAAAGGCAGAAAACATTCACATAGTGCACTGAAGGGCTGACCCTAAGGATCCCCAAATGGCAGCCACCCTTCCGAACAGACTCTATATTGATGATATTTTTAATGGGGGGAAAAACAGCCTGGCTGTAACTTTAGCTGCAGATTCTGAAACAAAGTAATGCAGAGGGAAAGCAACTGCTAGAAATTGGTTTTCTTCTACATCCCTAAAGCAAGGATCTTAACCAACCTGCATGTAGTTTATATGGAGGCATCTTTTTAAAATATGTAAACAAATCATCAGTAATTCCAGGCATGTATAAAATAATCCATCACCTCTCTTTGCCGAACAAGAAATGAATCGATAAAACTCCTCTGGTCATTTTCATCAAGGTCTTTGAGATGTTCTATGAAGGTGGCCTGGATGAAATCATGGAACTCCTTTCTATTGTTCAGTCTTCTCTTATGAGAACCCAAAAGGAATCCCAACCTGGGAAACATGTTGTATAGCTGAAAGAATGATAGAAGAAAAATATATTAAGGAAGTTGAATACTTTGAATACATTTCTCAGGTGGACATCCAAAGAATGCATGTAGTCCAAATGTCTACAAAAAATAAACAAGAATAGTAAGCAAAAACAATGATTGAGAGAGCTATGGAGAGTCAATATTTCTAATTCACTAAGGCCCAAATCACATGGACAAAACCTCCACACAATTCTTGGGAGAGGGAGTGCTCATCTTCCAACATACTCTTGAATGAGCTCCTCCTGCTCACATCCTGATGATTCCCAAACGAGCAATGGGGACAATCAATCTAAGAAACCAAATGCAAGTCTGAGTCAAGAGAGCTACTTAGTACATTCAGAGTTGTGGAGTACTGGACAAGATGGAATATGGAAAAGGTATTTTGAATGAAGGCTCCCAACCCTCCAATCTGAGTGCATTCACAAGTCTGTAGGAGGAAGGGAGAGAAAACAAAGAAGCATGCATCACAGAGTCATGATGTTAAAAAGAGCGGAATCTGAATCCTGATATCATCATGTCCATTTTGTCATTTCGATGAAATCTTGCTGCAGATGTCTAAGACAAGCAATATCCTCATTATGTGAGAGAATTTAAAATTCCTTATAATTGGGGTTATGAATTCTGATTGCCAATATGTATGTAGAGGACATGAGCTGTAGATTCCACCTCTATGCTTGCATATACTGTATACAAGTATCTTTTTCATATGGGAGACTGAAATATATTCATGTAGTATGGAATCCAAGGCTGAGATCTTCTTGTAGATATACAATTGAGTTCCTATAGCAATATACCCAGATGTTTGGTCTCAACAGCAGCTGGGACAAAATTATTCCCAAGCCAAATCTGCAAACCTGGTAATTGCTGGAGATGCTTTTTGAGTCCTTATAGATAGTTCCTTCACTTGATTACTCCAGCAGGTAGAGAAAATAAATACCTAAATATTTAAGGATTTCATCTGCTCAGTAGTTCTCCTATTTGTTATCCATAGTCAAGGAATTTGGGCCTTTTTGGAAAATACCAGGACATACCAAACAAATACCATTTTGTTTTTGAGTAGTTTATTTCAAGGTGTTTTCTATTGCAGAAAGCCAATAACACTCTGTATGAAGACATGCACATAGCCCAACTTTATACGTAGAGGAATGGCTGCATCGTTCACATATAGAAGAATAGATATAGGATGATGAGCAAGAAATGGAGGATGAAAATTTGTTATTGTTAATAAAAAGGTTAAACAATAAGGGGTGCTTGATCCCTTTACAGGTAGATAGGTTCTGTTAACTCCCCATAGCTATTACTCTTGACCAGTGGAATAGTGCCCTGATGTACAGTAACTGCATGATCTTTCTGGCCCATGGGCTGGAATAAAGGTTTGATTTGATTTGATTGTATGATCACTTTGAGGAGGTAGAGATCAAACATAGAAGCTACTAATTTTCTCCAGAGTTTATCTTGGGGTATAGAGTCAAAGGCCACCTTCAGATCTATGAAGGCAACATAGATAACTCCATTTGGCAGATTATAACATCTCTCTGCTAACAGCTACAGAATTATGCACTGTTTCATAAGACCATAACCTTTAGGCACCATAGTATTTGAGCACAGCCAATCAAAAAGTCTATAATATAAAAATCTGACATATCCTATAGTTTGCTAATTACCAAAAGAAAACTAATTGCGTGATAATTAGCAGGCTCCCACCTATCTCCTTTTTATATATTGGGAGAGTAATGGAGTTAAGCCTTGAGTATACATATAGAATTGTTCATGGCAGTGAAAAGAGGGGCTAAGGACACACATTATGCTACCTATATGTCATGAATTTTTTCTTCAGATGAAAAATGAGATTACCAACATATCAGAGGATCCTGAAATCCGGATATTTTCATTGATTAACTTCAGTAGTCGTAGAAATGTGGCATCTTCATAGTCATATCGTTTGCCAAATAGAATAGAAACAATGATATTGGAAACAGCAGCTGTCATAATTGTTGTGATCTCAAATGGTTTTCCTGGGCAATGGAAAACAAATTAAAACAGGGCTGTGAAAAAGCGCCAGGATTAAATCTGCTCTTCACTGCACTCAAAGTCAGATTTCATAAAAGGAACATTCATCATAAAAGCTTATAGTCAGTACTGATGAAATTGGAAATACTTAACATAGGTTAAGAAAGAGGAAAAAGTATTTGAACAGTAACCGATTGCTACAGAGGCACAGCTGTAATATCTGAACATAGATCAGTAATTATTTCTTCACAGATGGGAAGTCCCTGAGAATAAAATACTTGGCAAATGCATTTGGATGCCTCCTCGTTAAATGACTGCAGTTTTAAATAGCAAATGGCTACTGAGCTTCAAAAACAGTTCAGTTTGGTATGAACTAGATTGCTTATGTTATACATTAGCATATTGACTAAAACAGAAGGAATAGGAGGGTTATTCTGATTATTTGGGATGCTTATGAAATATAAGTAAATCTAGTTTACACCAAATCATTCCTTTCTATCCTTACCAACTATCCTTACCTCGACCACAACCATACATCATTTCATATACTGTATAATGTATGTATGTATTTTTATTTAGATGCTTATCCTGACACCAAACCAACTCTGAGCAGCCCACCATATAATAAACACTAAAGACCCAGTACAAAAAAGCCCACACCTAAGATAGGATCTGGCCGCTCAATATAAAAATATAGGCAAAAACACATCCAGCAAAAACACATCTGACAATGTGGGCTTTTTTGGGGCACAGGCAAGCTTTTCCTGCAGCCCTAGAATGTTTTAATGGTTAGAAAATGTTCAGAATTATCCCATGTGTGCGCCACAATGCCGTCTTGTAGCCAATGAATTGCAAACAGCATTCTCGATGACCCAGTAAGAAGTGACGGGAGATGGGGAATTCATCTTTTCCACACCACATCGCAGCCCTTTGGGTCAATAGGTCAAGCCTCCCTCATTTCTAAAACACCCAATTTATATATTTTTTGAAGTTTTGTACCCTAAGAGAGGCTCTCTACAGTAAGAAGTGAACTCTCTTGGTGTTTGTTGTTATTTTTGGATTAATTTTTAAAATCTTTTAATGTTTTGGCTTATTTTCCCATTTAAAGAATAAGGAGAAGTGAGAATAAATGACTGCCTCATTGTCATTGTTTTTGTACTGGATTTGAAGATTTAATATTTTTCTGCACACCAAAATTGCTGTTTTGAATTTCTAGTTCTCTGCTCACTTTTTTAGAAGCTGCCTATTAGCACACTTTCTCTTGTCAGTTTCACTTGGAAGTTGTTGTTTTCTATTAACTTATTAGCTCCTATTTGTGTGAGTCAAGTATCTAGGGAGTGTTATAATCTACTGCCTGAAACATGGAGGATTCTTGTGAATCGGAGCAGACTTATAAAGAGATTCTCTCAGATTTCTACCAGAATCTTCTACAGGAGATGCGGAACAATGGGGAAGAGATGATTTCTAAAATAATTTCTAAAATGTGTCATCTGGATGATGTTTCTACAGAAGAAGATGGAGATCTTGATAAAGATGAAGCTCTTTCTACTGACAGTAAAATTGAAGTAATGCCAGATGAGGACTATATTTTGGTTGTGATGGGGTTAAAGAGACAGCTTGAACTGCAGATTACTAGAAGAGCTATTTGTTATGACTTCTTCAGGGATTGTTATGGGAGAGAAAAGAATCTGTCTTGGGGAAAATTTTCTCTTCCTAAAAAAATTGCAATTTTAAGGGGGGCAGTTGGGCTGTTTGATTTTTGTAAGAAAAGTGCCCTGTATGTAATAAGGAGATATAGAAATTGTTTGGTTTATTTTGAAGTAGGGTAAAAATTAAGAACATTAATTGGATTGGTAATGAGACTTCTATGATTGCATTTTTCTTTAATGACTTGGATTTGGATTAAGATCTTTTAGGTTCCTTTTTTTTAAAGATTTGTATGATTTTTAAGATGTACTGTATAAGGTATTTATAAGGTATAACAATAGATGTCTGGTTATTAGGTTTGATAGGGTTAAGATTGCTATAGTATAAAAGAATAAAAGAAGACAATCTATAGTATACAAGTATAAAAGAAGACAATTTATATATTTTAGGGAGATATGTAAGTGTTTTGATCTATCTTGAAGTGAGGTAAAAAAAAATTAAGAATATGTAATTGAATGGACAATGATTTATGGTTATTATGATTTTATTTCCCTTTAATGAATTGGGTTAAGATTTACTAGATATATACTAAGGTTTGTTTGATTTGTAAGATTTATAAGATATCTAACAATTGCCTGGGTTTTTTTAGGTTTAATAAGGTTAAGATTGTTGTATTATTATTAATTAGAAAAGCAGACAATTTATATGTTTTTAGTTTGATTTTTATTACAGTGGACAGAAATATATAGAATAGTAAAAAGGTAAAGGTTTCCCTTGACGTAAAGTCCAGTCGTGTCCGACTCTAGGGGGCGGTGCTCATCTCCGTTTCAAAGCCTTGGAGCCGGCGTTGTCCATAGGACACTTCCGGGTCATGTGGCCAGCATGACTCACGGAACGCCGTTACCTGGTTACCTTCCCGCCGAAGCGGTAGTAGCAGGAAATAAATAAATAAATGTTGTTTTATGGGGGTGGGAAATTGATTTAGAAACATGTACTTTTCTTTGTTTATATATAAAGGGAAGGAGCAAATACATAAGTGATCTGTATACATGCTAATGGAAAGATTTATAGAAATAATGGGATCTTGATTTGATATAGAGAAAGGGATTGACTATGGAAATTGCTGTATATTCTTGCTGTTGAAAGTCAGAAGTCACCTTTGTATGTTATCTTTAAGCTTCTTTTTCCTGTGTTCTACGCTTTATTTTTTCTTTATTTTTGTAGTGATTTTTTTTGCTTTTTTGTAGTTTTATCTTTGTTTCAAATTCAATAAAATTCTTATTAAAAAAATAATAATCATGCCCTATACCTTGTATTTCAGATCACTGAGTTTAAATATATTCCTATCAGCAATAGAAATAAATTTGCATTTATGAACTCTACACAGTATCTGTGGTACAATTCAGCATCTTCCTCTATATATTTTACATTGTATTTTCAGAACTATGACTAACTGGTTTGCTGATTTATTTGGAGAAGCTCTCTCCAAATGAGTGAGTCAGTACATAGCATCTACCTGAATAAATTAAATATTAAATTAAATTAAATTAAATTAAATTAAATTAAATTAAGAGACATGAGTGGATGTCAGCAGGTTAAGTTTATCGTACACTATTGATATGAACAGAGTGTTAAGAAAACTGATTTATGCCTCATTTTCCATGAGCTGACTATTGATTGCTGAATGTGCTAAGTGTGGTTCATGATGGATTGAAAACATGCATGAGAATGAAGTGATTTAGGGACCAATATTTTGGAAAATATGGAATTCTTCTTCCTTCTTTATTAATTGTCAGTGAGGTGTGATGCTGAATAAGTGCACTAACTCCAGTTTGTTCCTTATGACTGTGCTATACAAATGGCACTAATAGCACTAATAATAGGGAATCCAATATTGACTATTTATTTATTTATTTATTTATTATTCAAATTTTGCTGCCACCCATCTCCCCCAAAAGAGGGACACTGGGCAGTTTACAATAAAATTAAAACTATAATAATAAACAATTAAAATCCTATAAAAATAAAACATTTAAAGGTAATACTTTTGTTGGTGATTTGCTAGGATTTGAAGTATGCACTCTAGATTACTAAATAAATTTAGATGTTGTCTTTTTTTGAGAAATTGCAACATGATTACTGGTAGTCCTCAACTTACGACCACAACTGGCACTGGAATTTCCATCATTAAGCAATGCGGACCACATCACTTAGTGACCACAATCCCGGCAGTCCCAGTTGCCATTGTTAACCAAGAATTGCAGATAGCTAAGCGAGTATCCACCCTGATCTGAGCCATTCCAGGCTTGGCTGCTCCCAGCCCCAAGCCTTAGTAAGGTAAGGGACTGCCTCCTCTCTAAATCCCCCTATCCCCCTATCTCCTCTATCTCTGTCCTTCTGGCTGCCATGCACCCTGCCTTGTGAGGCAGCAAGTTTCTTCAGAACTGCATGGCTCTGAGGCTGCTTGCCACACTCTGGAAAGCCGCAGCTGCCCCAGCCCAGTCGCAGCCACAGTTGCCCTTGCCACTCTGCACTCTGAGACCCCTGCCCCCCTGCACTTCACTGCCTCACCTGACTTTTGCCCTCTTCTTGTTCCCACTGTTGACAAGGCATGCCCAGCCAGGCTACTGGGCCAGGCTGGGCTGGGTTTCAGCTGCAAAAAAAAAAAAAAAGCCAAAAGCAGCCCCTGAGCTGCAGTGCACCAAAACACCCCTTTGTGCCGCACTCCAGGGGGGCTGGTCTTTTGGCTTTTGCTTCACACTGTGGAAAAAAAAAAGTCAAAAGCAGCTGCTGAGTAGCAGTGTGCTGAAATGCCCCTTTGCCCTGCACTCCTGAGCGAGGCTGAGCTGGACTTTTGCTTCGTGCTGGGTGGAGCACAGTGTGGCAGGGGTAAGGGGTGAGATAGATAGGGGGAGACAGGCAGGTGGGGGGAGTTGAAGCGCCCCTGCAGTCATAAGTACCAGCAGGCTGCCAAGCGCCCAAATTTTGTTCATGTGACCACAGGGCATTGCAATGGCTGTAACTTTGGGCACCGGTTGTAAGTCACTTTTTTCAGCGTGTTTGTAACTTGAAATGGTAACTGAACAAATGGACGTAAACCGAGGACTACTTAGTATCAGTGACGCAAAAGAGGGAGGAGCAATATCTCTTGTGTACAACATGTTTTCATGTTTATGTATAGGGTTGCAGCCCTAACACTCCTCCATTTATCTTACTGAAAATTAAGCCTAGAACAGTTATTAAAAAGAGACTGTTAGAATATACTGGATTATTCAAGAGTACAGAATTAGAAATTGTTTCCAGTATAAACTCTACCAGAAGGATTTTGACATATATTAAGTCAGGTTTCTATAAATATTATTAATTCAAGAAAAATCCTATTTAGCATAAGTTGGACAAGGAAGCATATTTATAGGAAAAAAAGAATGGGTTTGAGAATTGTTGGAGAGAAGGTACTCCAGAAGCACTCCTTCTTCCCTTGATACAAACTGAGGAATTTGTTTCCCGGTCTGTGTTTGTCCTGGCAGATGCTCCGGTAGAGCATTAGGAGGAAATGCCAACCCACCTGCATAAGTCTCAATCGTCTTTGCTAAGACGCCACACTCTTCAATGATTTTGTCCTCAATGGTCCTCCTGCCCATCCCGTAGTCCCGTAACGTGGCTAATGTGAACCGTCGCATCACTTTCCAGTTCTCACCACGAGCAAAAATAATGCCTGAAGAGGAAAAGTAGAGAAAATACCTGAAGTTATTTCCAGCATTGTTAGGGTATCAGAAATGAAGGGTGCAAAAAGCAACATATGATCTTTACACCAAAACGTCTGTTCATCTCTTTCCAGAAGCACTGGAAATGCAATGAACATGCTCTGCTCTGAAGGTTTGTTTTTTTAAAAAATATATGCTGCTTATATGTGTAAGTGTTGCAGTCCAATGTGTAAAATACTCAGGTCCCTCTTGCAAGGAGAGGTGGCAGGAGAGGATCCAAGTGGGGATTTGGGAGAAAACACACACACACACACACACACACACACTCATACGCAGAGAGACTTCTTTCCATAGACAATGGACCAGCCACTTCCAACACGCACTAGAGACTTGGAGCAGGTCTTGCAAATTCTCAGTTCCATAGCTTGGGGCTAATATTGTCACAGTATTTTTTTAATGAATTCTGTGGCAGTGTGTGTCTGTGTTGTACACACTGTATATATGTTATGCAGAAATGCTCTTCCAGGGATGGACAAAAATGCATATCAGGGAACAGAAACTGGCAAAACTATGTATATGAGGAGACACATACAGAAAAATGTGTACAAAACACCAGGACTCTCCACACCCCAAATCTGCAAAGAAGCAGAAGCAAATCTGTTGGGTGTGTGCATATGTGTATGACTCACACCGTTATTACAATGTTGTCTTATCTTTTTATTCTCCAGCTCCCTCTAGTGCCAACTAGAGTGTTGGCATACAAAGATTTTATCTGGATCTTTGTCTGGACTGGATTTCCACAAGCTTCCTAGTTCTCTTATGTTACTACCTATGAAAATGTCTCCACGGCAGTGATCACACATCAGCAAGGAATGCCAGCTATGGTGCAGAATTAAATAACTCACCAAAGCCTTTTGATAGATCATCAAATATTGGGACGAAGGGCCTCCCTGCAAAAACATCAGCCTGGTCCACCAGAGCTTCTTTGACTGTCTCATAGCCAGTCAGCACCACTATTTCCTGGAATCCCAGTTTGAGGCGGAAAACAGAACCATATTCTTTCGACAACTGGAATTCAACAGAAGGAAAACGAGAGACCATTCTGATCAATAATCAGACTCACATATGCAGAAATTGGATTAAAACATCATGTCTCACAATTCAAATGTGAAGGTCAGGTTAGTTTCTTTTTGTCTTTTATGGCACATTATGATGCTGTTCTTTCCATTAGTGCATTTAATTTTCATAGTATATATATTTAACACAAAAAGAACCTTTATGTAGTAAAAGGATCCTTGATCACCACACTAAACTGATAAATGTTTCTCATAAATTCTCCAGAAGTCAACTGCAGAGAACTTTGTGTGAGATGAAGCCTGCACCAGAGATACACTTGTATTCCAGGATCTTGCAAAGCTGCCCTGCAGCCTTCAGTGCCGGACATACAGTGGAAGTTTAGCTAAAAGAGAAGCTGAGCCTCTGCCACGTCGTTGAAGGGATCACACAGAGACTTTCCAATTGTGCCCGTAGTAGTTTTCGAAAGTGATCACGTGAATTCCTTAAGGAAGAACTTAAAATATATGCTTATTTACATTTCCCCAAAAGATCTTGGGGCTTTTTAGCCATCTCTTCCAATTTGGGTAAGTGATTAGAAAAATTTAAACCCACTAACAAAAATGCTTTTCTTGGAATAATCCTCTCAGGAAATTTAAATGAACTCAAACACCTGGTGTACCCCCTGAGATATAAATTTCAATAGATACTTTAGAACCAACAGGGAACACATGAGACTTACCTGCACAAGTTACCAAGATTTTGTGCTATGTCAATAAAGTTTGGCAAAGAACATCCATGCTTGTTAATTGCCAGGCTTTACCTGTATCATTGTTCTGTAAGGCCTCTTCAGATCCATCCTGTGCAGATTTCCCAGAATGGGTATGGTCCTGGGTCCCGGGGGAAGATTTGGGGAGCTGTTATTCCAGGAACTGCCCTTTTTCAAAAGGGATGCAATGGCAAGAAGACATAGTAATAATGTTAAAACAGGTCCAATCCAATCCATTTCCTTTCACAAAGCAGTTTTCAGTAGCAATTGCAATGACATCTGTAGACCGAAATGAAACAAACATGAATTTTAAAGCGTTGCACAAGGGACATCCCAGCTACTATTTCTTCTGAATCATCATACTGACATATATAACCTCCAACCTTTGCCCTAGTTTTCTGTTTGTCCCCATGAATCTGATCTGTACTTTGATAATGTCTACATGGGGTCTACAAAACTTTTGCAAACAGATTTCAAATCATTTTAACTGTACAGTGTTCCAATCTTTTCAGACAGATGTTAATAATCTGTTATAATTGCTTTTACTGAATACAAAGAAGATTGTGAAATCCTCATGCTTGAAATAAAATTTAACAGAGCCTTCAGGGGTAAATGTTTCACTACTTAGTTAAGGAACCAAGTAAATTGAATCAAATAAGCTAATACTGGGCTGAAGAACAACAGAGACATGCCTTCTTGAATAATTATTCAATCAATCTTTTCATAATGTTAGAGAATTTTCCATGACTCTGTGGTCATCTGAATAGGGAGCAGGGAGTATTTTCAAGATTATGTATGATCTCTTATTTTGGAGAAACAGGTTTCTGTGATGTATTTCCTCTTTGCTTGTGGCGCTGTGGTTTTGGAGAGTTATTTAAGCTTATCAGTATGTGGAAGAGATGTTGTAGATGAGAGCAGCCACACATTAAAAAATAAATTTCTATTGGTAACTCCTTTGGCATTTGCCCAAGGGTAGCAGCAAAGTGGTGGTGATGCATTATGGATAATCATAAATGGCTGAAATTTAGTTCTTTTAGCTCCTTCTGAAGCCAATTTAGTGGCCTGCTAGAACCACTGAAATTGAGCAGAGCTTATAACACAGCTGAGAAGCTGGCACAGAAAAAGAAAATTATCTTAGATAGCTTCAGCGAGCATGTCAGAAAAACACAGGTTATTGATATTACACATTCAGCCTTCCCAAGCATAAAGAATCACACACTTAGACATATTAGGTTAAGAAGTAAAAAGAATCATACTGACTTTATTCTTTGTTCTGTTACATCCATCTTGGTGGAAAAGATGAAGTTCCTTTGTTCTTCTTTTCTTTCTAAATACTTAGTTTGCCCAAACTCTCAGCCCTACAGCTGCCAAGAGCTGTGTGGAAGAAAGGGGCAGAATCCTTCATCAAGGCCTGAGCACATGGCCCTGATGAATGGAGAGCAGAGCAGCATGCTTGCTTCTCCCTGGGTGGGAGAGAGAAAGAGGAAGTGGGAGTGGCAACAAACAGCTTCCTCAGAGTTGCATTATGGGACAGCTCAATTTACATGCTAATTCACATGTTAATGAGTTATGCTGGATTTGCCAGGACTTCCAACACCTTCCACCTTGCAGGCTGAAGAAATATGTCGGCTTGTGACTATTGCTATCCTTTGTTCACTGATTGACCACACCAGGTGCCCACCTTACCTCTGTCTTCCAGCAAGCTGCAGAAAATGTTCTGAGTGAGATCAATCAAATGGGTTGGTTTTCTCCCCATTATTGTTGCTTGGTTCTTAGGTTCTCCAAGTGCCATTGAATCCAACATATTTGATTTGATTATGTGCCATCACATTGATGTTGACTCTTAGCAACCACACAGGATGATCGCTCCCCAACCTGGCCCTTCAGATCTTCCAGTGGTGCACCCATTGCTTTTGTAATTGAATCCACCCACCTTGCTGCTGGTCATCTTCTATTTACCTTTCCTTTCACTTTTCCCAGTATTATGGACTTCTAAAGACAGCTTCAACTTCACATAATGTATCCAAAATGTGATAATTTGAACCTGGTCATTTGTGCCTTGAGAGCTTTCAATTGATTTGTTGACTTCTGGGTGAGGTTTTCTACTAGACATCCCTGAAAGAGCAGAGACGGCACTGCAGCAGTGAATAGTGGCCAGCGGTGATTTCTGGCCGGCAAAGTCTTTCTGAATAAAGGAAAGACGGAGAGATTGCCCACCTGCACCATATGAGGAGACCATGGGATGGAAGTTGTGTGATCTTCTCATGAGTAGAGTGCAAGTACAACCTTTTAAAGGACACTAAGTTCAACCAAACCCTCATGTTCATAATCACTTTTGGAGACAATCAATTTACAGTTGAAAAGAGGTCTTTGAAAACAGCGGGACAAAGAAAATAGTCTCTCATTGAGTGAGACTCCCTTCCAAATTACAGAAACTAAAACAAAGAGGAAAATAATTGCAAAATTAAGAAATGTACCAAGGGATATTCTTGTGTACTTTGAAGATTAGAGACCAAGTTTTGCAGCAGCATTTTACTACCAGACTGAAGATTAATAATGCAGATGTGATTGTTCTTAAAGAAATCCTGCTCAGAATACTGTGCAAATGAAAGAGGGGTGTTTTTTTTAACTGACAAGCTCAAACAGAAAAACATAACATTTTGATGGGAAAAATTGGAAGGAGTGATCTTAACTTTTAAACAACAGAGGATTAGGCTGAATTCAGTCCAAAAACAAGAGAATTCCTAGAAAAATTTAAAGGAGAATTGGAAGAAATGCAAATGGAGGTGACAGAGGGCTCTAAGCAACAGCCACAACAAGAAATTGAAGAGGAGACCACCACGGTAAGTGCTACAGGTATTGACTTTTCTAAGTTTTTGACATATACATGGATTTTAAGTACCTAACATGGAATATAAATGGAGCAAATCCTCAAAAAAATAAAATTATTTCACTACTTTAAAAAATTGAAACAAGATGTAGTTTGTTTACAAGAAATGTACATTAGCAAAAAGGACACAAAATATTTGATTTGCAAAACTTGGGGTGAAGAATTTATTTCAGTGGCAACCAAAAGGCAAAATGAAGTTGTTTTGTATATAAGCCCCCAATTACAACCAGAACTAATACTGACTGATGATTATGGTAGATATGTTGGGGTTGAAGCTACTTTGCATGGGACCAAGACTCTGATAATGGGAATTTATGCTCCAAACAAGGATAAAGTAACATTTTACAAAGGGCTTAATGGATAAACTAATGGACTTACCATTTGACAATCAATATACCATTTAAGCCATGGCAAAAAGATATAGCTAGTTGTGTATAGCAAAGGAAAAAGTGAAGGGTTAAATATAAAGTCCTCTAAGATGCAAAGGAATGAGGAGGATTGAGATTGCCTGATTTAAAACTGTATTTTGCAGCCAGCTGTTAAGTTTGGATGAAAAAGTAGGTGCTGCTGAGAAATAAAATAATTTTAGAATTAGAAGGGCACGATCTGAGGTTTAGATGCCATAGTTTTCTGAGGTATGATAAAGTTAAGGTTAATGTAGATTTTAAAAATCACTATGTCAGAAGTGCCATATTGAGAACTATACCTGGATGTGACCATAATTCAGACTAGAATGGGCTTATTCCAATGCTGTTAAGGACACCATTATGAGTATCATGATGGGCCATACAAGTGGAGCCAAGTAACCCAGGGGCCCTTGTGAGAAACGAATCTTTAGGGTGCTCCCAGGGGATGGTGGTTTGGGGAGTAAATTGTGTTACTAGATGGGTGCAGCTAACTATGGTGAGATGCAGGTTGCCCAAGGTGGATCCAACATGAAGGCTAAGGGGAATTCTGAGATGGATGCACTGGTGGGATAATACCCTAGACTATGATTTCCCTATGGTATTGGTTTTTGAGGTTGTTTGGATGTAAAAGATGGAAGAAGGATTGACTGGTTAGGAGGGTAGCAGTATGAGTGGCTGGGACAAATTGCTGACACCCAGGGATTATTAGTTATGAAACAGCTTGTAAATTAACATGTTGGAATGTTTAGATTACATGGTTGGGGGATTGGCAGGTATAGACTGATTGTGGCAGGTCAAGGGTAGAAGGCACTGGGGTGGCCATTACAGGGGAAGGAAGAGGAACAAGCTGGTGTCAATCCACTTCTGATTCAGCTGCCTTACATCTGGATTCCTGTGGTCAGATGAGTGGTGATCTTGGCCTCAAGCTGCTGATGGTAAATTCTTGCTCTGTTTGTAATAAGACAGCACTTATCTGTGAAATGGTAGTAGCCAGACACAGGACATGGGATGTAGTTCTGAGATGGTTGGATGACAACAGTAATGTTGCTGTCTCAAAGATCTGTCATCTGAGATTTGAAGCCTTTCAGAGGCCTAGATTGTAAGATTGGGGAGAGAGTATTAGTGTTGTTCTTTAGAGACATCTTGCCTGTGATGTGCATACCTATATGTTACTGAAAGGGAGTTCTCAGAGTCAAGTGATAAAGAGGAGGTTTTCAAAGCATGATAGAGGAGGAGAAGCTGGACACTTCAGCCTTATCTTTTAAGTAAGGCACCAGGCTATCCATTAGTGAGTCTATGAGAAACAAGACCAAACAACTTCTAGAGATCCCACCATGTTGCATGTACTGATAAATAAGGACTAGTGTATACTCATCTAGTTTCCCAAATTCTCTAGCCTAACCCCTTTCTCTGGCATTAAACCTGATAAATGAATGCACGTGTGCATGCTTAGGATCAGCTGTGATTCAATAAACCTATGCAACTGTTGTAGTGTGTACTGTTGTTTCTTGTAGTGATTGTGCCCACTGGAGACAAGGATCCTGAGAAGGAGGGAAAAGTCCTCTATGTTTCCCCCCTCCCAAGAGTGCTTGGCCACCTGTTGGCATCATGAGATAATGTGGGAGCTTTGTGTGATTGCTCCTAAGCAGCCTATCTCAGTTGGCCAATCCTGAGTGGCTCCGGTTTGCTGAGGAGCCTCAGGAAATGAAGCAGCAAAACAACATCTGGGGCACCCATGAAGAAATACAAGAAACCAACTTCACCAAACACTTGCATGCGTATCAGTATGAGCCAATGCCATGACAATAAGGGAGAGAAACACTGTTCCTCCTTTTAACTGCATGAACAGGCTATTGGCTAGCATCTTGTTTAGAATGGACTGCTCCATGCTACAAAGATGGCAACAGGTAAATCTTCCACCTGGCATCTGTAACCAGTTTGCCCAGTGTTTTCAAAGAGAGTTTCTTAGTTTCATCAATCTGTTGACTCTTGGCAGGTAGAATCCAACATGGTGACTGGAGCTGAATCTTGCCAAGTTATCTCAGATTTGTTTTGGCCTATGAAATCCAAGCAAATTAATAGGATGCTTTTTAGTGTTTCCTTGGCCACTTGTGGGCTAGATCCACACCCCTCTTGTCTCTGATGTGTGTTATTGAGAGCTATGAGAAGCTAGATCTGGGAGAATATCAATGTCTCGCTAGGGTAGGGGCCCTTGAAAAAAGCAACCCCCTTTAAGACCCACTTAGTCTGGACAACTATCACCCATTCCCTAATCTCCTCTTTTTGTCTATTAACATCATGGTCTGTCAGCAACTACAGAACACTCCTAGGAAGCTGATTAACTTGACCCTTTTAAGTTATGGTTCACACCTATATGTGGGTCAGAGATGGCATTGGTTGCTTTTGTAGCTGACCTTTCTTGTGATCAGGAGAGAGGTACTCTTCCCCTCCTGGTCCTGTTGGACATCTCAGCAGCCTTTGACACATTGATCATGGTATCTGCCTATGAGGCTTGGGAATTGAAGGTACAGTTTTACAGTGATTCCACTTTTATGTTAGTGGGTAGTTCCAGTTGGTTCATGTGAAGGTGCAGACAGTATGATACTTACTCCCCTACTGTTTAACATTTAGTTGAAGCTATTGGAAGAGGTCTTCCATTTGTTTAGTGTACAGGTTCATCAGTTGATGATACCCAGTTCTACATTGCCATCCCAGGATATCCAAGATATGTACTTGATGTCTTGACCAAGTATTTGGAGACTGTTAGGATCCAGAGGACATGAAGTTAAATCACAGCAAGGCAAAATGCCTGTTTGTAGAATGAGATCATCCAACACCTCCAGGGATGTCTCTGATGGAGTGGTTCCACCACTGAGAGAGCATGCCACAACTTGAGGTCCTCTTGGACTTATAACTACCTATTAATATAAATTACTTCACAATACATACTTTTTTGTTTTTCATATATTTTTTCAAATAATGTTCCATTAAGGTGATACTGGGGAAGGTAATGGCAACCCACCCCAGTATTCTTGCCATGAAAACTAAATGGATCAGTACAACCAGAGATATGTTGGTATACCATCGGAAGATGAGACCCCAGGTTGGAAGATGGTCAAAATGCTACTGGGGAGGAACAGAGGATGAGTTCAACTAGCCCCAGACGTGATGACGCAGCTAGCTCAAAGCCGAAAGGACGGCTACCGGCCGACGGTGCTGGTGGTGAACGGCGAATCCGATGTTCTAAGGATCAACACACCATCGGAACCTGGAATGTAAGATCTATGAGCCAGGGCAAATTGGATGTGGTTATTGGTGAGATGTCAAGATTAAAGATAGACATTTTGGGTGTCAGTGAATTGAAATGGACTGGAATGGGCCACTTCACATCAAATGACCACCAGATCTATTACTGTGGACAAGAGGACCACAGAAGAAATGGAGTAGCCTTCATAAATAATAGTAAAGTGGCTAAAGCAGTGCTTGGATACAATCCAAAAAACGATAGAATGATCTCAATTCGAATTCAGGGCAAACCATCTAACATCACAGTGATCCAAATATACGCCCCAACCACAGATGCTGAAGAAGCTGAAGTAGAGCAGTTCTGTGAGGATCTGCAGCACCTACTGGACAACACACATAAAAGAGATGTTATTTTCATCATGGGAGACTGGAATGCTAAGGTGGGCAGTCAGATGACACCTGGAATTACAGGTAAACATGGCCTGGGAGAACAAAATGAAGCAGGACATAGGCTGATAGAATTTTGCCAAGACAATTCACTCTGCATAACAAACACTCTCTTCCAACAACCTAAGAGATGGCTTTATACATGGACTTCACCAGATGGACAACAGCGAAATCAGATTGACTAAATCCTTTGCAGCCAAAGGTGGCGGACATCTATACAGTCAGTAAAAACAAGACCTGGAGCTGACTGTAGTTCAGATCACGAACTTCTTCTTGCACAATTTAGGATCAGACTAAAGAGATTAGGGAAGACCCACAGATCAGCTAGATATGAGCTCACTAATATTCCTAAGGAATATGCAGTGGAGGTGAAGAATAGATTTAAGGGACTGGACTTAGTAGATAGGGTCCTGGAAGAACTCTGGACAGAAGTTGGCAGCATTGTTCAGGAGGCGGCAACAAAATACATCCCAAAGAAAGAGAAAATCAAGAAGGCAAAATGGCTGTCTGCTGAGACACTAGAGGTAGCCCAAGAAAGAAGGAAAGCAAAAGACAACAGTGATAGGGGGAGATATGCCTAATTAAATGCAAAATTCCAGAGGTTAGCCAGAAGAGATAAGGAATTATTTTTAAACAAGCAATGTGCAGAAGTGGAAGAAGACAATAGGACAAGAGACCTCTTCCAGAAAATTAGAAACATTGGAGGTAAATTCCAGGCAAAAATGGGTATGATCAAAAACAAAGATGGCAAGGACCTAACAGAAGAAGAAGAGATCAAGAAAAGGTGGCAAGAATATATGGAAGACCTGTATAGAAAGGATAACAGTATTGGGGATAGCTTTGATGGTGTGGTCAGTGAGCTAGAGCCAGACATACTGAAGAGTGAGGTTGAATGGGCCTTGAGAAGCATTGCTAACAACAAGGCAGCAGGAGACGATGGTATCCCAGCTGAATTGTTCAAAATCTTGCAAGATGATGCTGTAAAGGTAATGCGTGCTATATGCCAGCAAATTTGGAAAACACAAGAATGGCCATCAGATTGGAAAAAATCAACTTATATCCCCATACCAAAAAAGGGAAACACTAAAGAATGTTCAAACTATCGAACAGTGGCACTTATTTCACATGCAAGTAAGGTAATGCTCAAGATCCTGCAAGGTAGACTTCAGCAATTAATGGAGCGAGAATTGCCAGATGTACAAGCTGGGTTTAGAAAAGTCAGAGGAACTAGGGACCAAATTGCCAATATCCGCTGGTTAATGGAAAAAGCCAGGGAGTTTCAGAAAAAGATCTATTTCTGTTTTACTGACTATTCTAAAGCCTTTGACTGTGTGGACCATAATAAACTGTAGCAAGTTCTTAGCAGTATGGGGATACCAAGTCATCTTGTATGCCTCCTGAAGGATCTGTATAACGACCAAGTAGCAACAGTAAGAACAGACCACGGAACAACAGACTGGTTTAAGATTGGGAAAGGAGTACGGCAAGGCTGTATACTCTCACCATACCTATTCAATTTGTATGCAGAACACATCATGCAACATGCTGGGCTTGAGGAATCCAAGGCTGGAGTTAAAATCGCTGGAAGAAACATTAACAATCTCAGAGATGCAGATGATACCACTTTGATGGCTGAAAGTGAAGAGGAACTGAGGAGCCTTATGATGAAGGTGAAAGAAGAAAGTGCAAAAGCTGGCTTGCAGCTAAACCTCAAAAAAACCAAGATTATGGCAACCAGCCTGATTGATAACTGGCAAATAGAGGGAGAAAATGTAGAAGAAGTGAAAGACTTTGTATTTCTAGGTGCAAAGATTACTGCAGATGTCGACTGCAGTCAGGAAATCAGAAGACATTTAATCCTTGGGAGAAGAGCAATGACAAATCTCGATAAAATAGTTAAGAGCAGAGACATCACACTGACAACAAAGGTCCACACTGTTAAAGCAATGGTGTTCCCCATAGTAACATATGGCTGCGAGAGCTGGACCATGAGGAAGGCTGAGCGAAGGAAGAGAGATGCTTTTGAACTGTGGTGTTGGAGGAAAATTCTGAGAGTGCCTTGGACTGCAAGAAGATCAAGCCAGTCCATCCTCCAGGAAATAAAGCCAGACTGCTCACTTGAGGGAATGATATTAAAGGCAAAACTGAAATACTTTGGCCACATAATGAGAAGACAGGACACCCTGGAGAAGATGCTGATGCTAGGGAGAGTGGAGGGCAAAAGGAAGAGGGGCCGACCAAGGGCAAGGTGGATGGATGATATTCTAGAGGTGACGGACTCGTCCCTGGGGGAGCTGGGGGTGTTGACGACCGACAGGAAGCCCTGGCGTGGGCTGGTCCATGAAGTCAGGAAGAGTTGGAAGCGACTGAACGAATAAACAACAACAAAGGTGGTACTGTTACTTGGATTCATGAGCTACATTAGAAAATCAGAACATTAATGACTTGGAATTATAGAGAAGTGTTACATATTGAACTGACACATTTTGTCTGTCTCTTTTTCACTACTTACATTTTTTATATAATTAGCAGTTTGTCACCTAACCTGGTGTTTTTAATTAACTCAAAGACACAGTTTGGTGGTGGTGATGATGATGATGATGATGATGACGATGACTGTTATTACTTATTATACAGAGAATGTCACAAGAACTGAAGTCCATTTTTAAACTACCTTTTATCTCAATTCCACTTTTATCATGCTTTGCAAAGCACCATGTAAGCTTTGGAATGTGTGAATAATCATAGCACATTTCCCCCAAGACACTACACCAAAACATGCTTGGTGGAGGAGACTGAAAGCATCACAAATACACATATGGAAGTGAAGGAATCTAGAAGCTGGGTTATGGTTCATCTTACAAACGAGGCAGAGCACACAACTTATAAGGCATGGGAGGAGCTATAAATCCAACTGCAGGTGTCAAGTCCAGGTCTTCTTTTGATATTCCAGGGGGTGGTTGGAAAGGGAATCTCTGCAGGAGGCTGGTAAAGAACAGGAAGAGCTCCATTTTGGCAAGTGTCTCACCTAAACATATTCTCCAACCTGTAACAATGCACAAAGAGAAGGAAACAGGGTTCAGTGGTTATTTAATGACAGTTTGCACTTCCTGCCATGAAATGGTGGCTCAGAGATGACAAATCACGTGCCTGAAAACAAGCTAAAATGAAATTATATAATGGAGGTTAATTGTATAGGAAACATAGTAGTTTTAAAACATGAACCTCCAGTAGATACCTTCTACACTGAATCCCTAAAAATAGTTTGAGCATCCCATTATAGATAGTTACATTTTCTGCCACATTTTAGAATGATGAGTGGATTATCCTGACGATTTTCTTGCAACTAATGTTCTAAGGAAGAGACTGTTATTGAAACACCCATTCACTATATACAAATATGATAGAAGATGTTGCCTGCAGAGAAAGGCAGGAATGCTTCTTTTTTCACAAATTTTCCTTCAGAGTCAAGAAAATGCTCAGGATAAAATTTATAAGGTTTCTCCCACTGAGATTCATCATGGAGCACAGATGAAAGCAATGGAACTATGTGCATACCCTGCAAATCCAAATTAATGACTTATTAAACAATTAACATCCCTCTTTGGTATATTCATTAATATGAAAATTTATAAAGCATCCCAAATACGTGAATTTTCCAATGTGATGGAAATGTGATTTAAATTTCAGGCATATAGAAATGTTGAACTTTAATAGCTTTTATGGCAAAGATATCCAACATATCAAGAGGACTGGAAGATATGATTATCTGGTTGGACTTGATAATTAAGAGAGTCTACACTAAGCTACACTGAGTGAACAAAGCAGTTCTATCAGACTGATCACCTTGGGAATGAAAAAGCCTTTGAAAGTTATATCCACTGTAGTTGCACATGCTACATTTCCTGGAACAATATCAGCAAACCTTTGAACTTCATGGATTACTGCATCGGTGTAGGGCATTTTTGTTCGATGTTCAATCCTTGGCTGAGCAGACCCAATGATTCTTGAGATTTCTTCATGGACCTTATCTAGGAAAATAAAGTAATCATAAGATGCATGTTATTGTTTTAATTTTGCATTAAACCCTAGAAACATTTAACTGTAAAGGACAGAGTATCATGAATTCAGATCCCATTCGAATTGAGAGAACAAGGGCCCAAACCTGTGTGGGACGTCCAGATGCATACATTTATCAGTCCAGAGAATACTTTTTGGAGTCCAGACTCATATAGGAAGGAAACAGGAGCTCCAGCTGAGCACTGATGTGGACTCTAGATTCAAGCAATGCAACTCCAATATCCTTCACCATTGCACTTTTTTTAAAAAAATAAGAGATGACTAAGAACTTAAATGTAAAATCCATTACACACACATGTATTTTGTACTGCAAATCTGATATTGCATAGTTATGGCCTTTTATATGCTAGTATTTCCCTTTTTAAATATGTTTTCTTTCTTGATTTAATCGTTGATTTACCTTTGAGTTTACTTTTTCAAGCCATAGAAAGAAATGCAATTTGTGTAATGCCCAGAGATAGGAAAAGTTCACCAGGAAATGTGACACCCTCACCCCAGGTTAAAAAAATTGACCATGCTGCATAATATATTTTATATATGGGAACCATTTTTGCTTGAATTTGGTTTAACTTTTATTGTGAATATATGCTGTTAATTTTGCCATTGCTGCATATTCTTCAAGGTTAAATTCCTAGTCAGATATTGTCAGAATTGTAGCTTTTTTCCAGTGTTGGGCAAAATTTATTCTTGCTGCCATGAGCATGTATCTCAGTAAAGTATGATATTTCTTGTTGATGTTTTCTAATAAAAGTTGTGATTTCATTTCAGTTTTAATTTCCAACGTTTTCTGAAGTTTATAATATATATCTTTCCAGTACTTTTGAGATTTTTTTACATGTCCATCACACGTGGTAAAATGTTCCTTCTGTTTCATGGCATTTCCAACATTTATTGCTATATGATTTATCGATCCTGGAGATTATTGACCATCTGTAAAACATTTTCTACCAATTTTCTTTTAGATGGTAGCTTGGGGTAAATTTTATGAAATTGGTCCATGATTTTTTCCACTGTTGTTCTGTAAATGTTTCTTTAAATTTTTGCATCCATTTCATCATACAGTTTTTTATTTGTTCTGTCTCTGTGTCATATCTTTGTAGGAGTTTATATATGAGCTCTAACAAATGATATTTGGTTTGTATGTGTTTCAAATTCTGACATTTTTATTGTCCCTCCATCATTGTTAAGATCAGATTTCACCCTTCCAGCAATTTTAAATACATCAGCCACAGTGTATTCCAGCCTTCCCTGAATAATTCCTGCTGTGTCTTTAATCTATTCATTGAGTCTAAGTAGACCATGTCTGCATATGTGATTACATTTATGAAATAAATGTTACAAGACATTCAATAAACTGGAAAAAGCTCTCATTTGCAATTTTCAGGATTTCCTGGATGATATGTTGAGGGATTTTGGCTGATGGGGAACCAAGAAATGTTTCCTCTGAATTAAATTTGACATTTGCTGTGGCCAAAAAGAAGGCATTGGTCTGCATCACTTCATGCTATGGACTTTAAAGAAGCAGCAGCTTCCAATATAAATCCTTCTCATACAAAAACCAGCAGAGCACTCCAGGCAGCAAGGTCAGAAGACCTACCCCATGGCCCAGAATATGTACTAATACGTTTTGACAATCCAAATCAGGATTTGGGACATCAGCAAAAATATGTTTTCCTATATTTTGTTTTCCAACAGTTTCATTCTAAACTTGGTGAACCTTTTGAGCAGCTGCAATTTAGATGTGTGCTATGGAGTTTTCTGAGGGAAGTGATTGTGTCATTGCAAATAGGCAGCCCAAGAGTGTTTTAAACAAAACTGGTTCTCACCTTCAGAATCAGTATGCAAAGAATTCCTCATTTTATCAGTAAATTGTGAAGTGTATTCTCTGACAAACTAAAGGTTAGAAAGGGAAGCCACTCCACCTGGATTCCTCCATTGTACCAGTTCACATGCAAATTAGGAATGTGCCTTTTGCCTGTCTTGCTAAACCTGAAGAGGAGTTTAAGTCTCTTCAGGCAAGTCTCAAGAAAATGGATGATCATGTTAATCTTTACAGCAAATAATTATTTGTTAGCACTTCAAAAAAGGATTTATAATACCCAGTTTGACTGTGTAATTGACATCCCAAAATATATTAAAAGAGTTATCACCAATTCTCAAGAATTAAACATAGTCCAGGACTTCTAACTGAATCACTTTAAACTGTTAACTAGTCATTTGATGTAGATTTCTGTTTTAGACATAACTGTTTTTTATGTTTACTGCAAAGAAATTTTACTTTAAATTTGCCCAAGCATTTTGATTGATTGATTGATTGATTGATTGATTATGAGTCATCAAGTCAGTGTTGACTCTTAGCTACTACACAGATAGACCTTCTCCAACCTGACCCTTCAGGTCTTCATCACAACTATAATCAGATCCATCCACCTTGCAAGTAGTCATCCCCTTCTTTTTATCAATGATTTGGATGAGGGAGTTGAGGGTATGCTTACCAAATTTGCAGTTGATACAAAGCTAGGAGGAGTGGCTACTACTTGGGAGGAGAGGGGAAAAATTCAAAAAGACTAGAAGACTAGAAGGCTAGAACCATGGGCAGAAACAAATAGAATGAAATTTAACAGGCAGAAATTTAAAATCATGCACTGGGTTAAAAAAATGAAAGAAATGTACAGAATGAGGGAAATCTGGCTCAAGAGCAGCACATGTAAGAAGGATTTGGATGTACTAGCTCAATGTGTCCCAACAGTGTAATGCAGCTGCAAAGAAAGCCAACGGCATCTTGAGGAGCATCAACAGGAGCATATTGTCCGGATCACAGAAAGTAATTATCCTGCTTTACTCTGCCTTGGTCTTCAGGATTCAGTTCTTTACACTCCAGTTAAAAAAGACATTCCAGAGCAAATCCAGAGAAGGGCTACCAAGATGAGACAAGGACTGGAAACTAAGTCCTACAAGGAATGGTTAAAAGACCTAGGTATGTTTAGCTTGCAGATGAGAAGGTTGAGAGGGGGCATGATAGTTGTCTTCAAATATCTGAAGGGCTGTCACTTTGTAGAGGGTTCAGACTTATTCTCACTTGCTCCAGAGGGTAAGATTAGAACGAATGGGATGAAACTTCAAGGATGCAGATACAGATAAGGCATTAGAAAGAACTTCTTGACAGTATGAACTGTCAATCTGTAGAACAGTTACTGCATGGAGCGTTTTCTTCCCCTTCACTGAAAGTTTTCAAACAGGCTGGATGGTCATCTACCGGGTATGATGTAATGAATTCTGCAGTGTGCAAGGGGTTGGACTTGATGACTTCTTAGGTCCCTTTCAACTCTATGATTCTGTGATTCTCTTTCCTTCCTCCTTTCTCAGTTTATAAATTTCTCAAAAGAGCTAGGTTTTCACATAATGTGTCCAAACTATGATAATTTGAGACTGGTAATTTATGCCTCAAGTGAAAACTCTGAACTGATTTGTTCTGTGATCCATTTGTGTTCCCCCCCTCCCTGGCTATCCATGGAATTCTCAGGAATCTTCTCCAACACCAAAGTTCTATCCTGCTTCTTCAAAGTCCAACTACCACTTCCATAAAGTGTCATAGGGAAAACCATTGCCTGCACAAATCTGAACTTTCTAGGTATAGACACATCACCGCGTATGAATATCTTTTCCAAGGTCTTCATTGATACCCTACCAAGTGCTATTCAATGATGTATTATTGACTGCTGTTTTCTTTAATGTTGACAGTTGATTCTAAAAGGCAGAAGCTATCCATTACTTCAATAACTTTAACGACAACTTTAAGATGTCTGCTATACCTGTTGTCATTTGTTTGGTCTTCTTTGTACTGAATCTTAGTCCCATTTTTTTCACTGTGTTCCTTGACTTTTATTACTCGAGCTTGCAGATCATTTGCATAGTGTCATCAGCATAGCATGATTATTGAATTTTCTTCCTCCAACTTTAAAACCACACTCATCTTCTTCCAATCCAGCCTCCCTTAATATTTATTCAGAATATAGGTTGAATAGATAAGGAGAGAGTATACAGTCTTGTCTTACTCCTTTGCTGACCTGGAACCAGTCGGTTTTGTCACGGTCCATCCAGATTGTACCTGCCTGACCCATGTATAGGTTTCTCATAAGGACAATGAGATGTTCTGGGATTCCAATTTTACTAAGGGTGTTCCACAGCTTGACATGGTCAGCACAATCAAAGGCCTTTCTGCAGTTAATGACGCATATATTGATTTCTTTTGGTATTTTTTAACTTTCTTAATCATCCAGCACGCATCAGCAATAATGTCTCTTGTTTATTAAGTTTTTTTTTTCCTAAATTCAGCTTGAACATCTGGCAATTCCCTTCTCAGATAGGGCATTGCATTACATTGTACTGGATAATCCTAAGCAACTTTCCTGATGTGATCCGCCCAAACATACTAGCTGCTTATTGCAGATGATACTACGACGGATAATCAAGGAATCATCACTTATTGAGGGTGATATATGTTAAGTGTAAACCGCCCAGAGTCCCTCATTTGCTAGGCTAGTCAGCATGATCCACCAAGCATTCCTACCTTTGGGAACTGACCAAAGTCACATATTGATTTTGCAGAACCTTTTTATGAGAGGAACATCTTGATTATGGTAGATTCCTTCTCAAAAAGAAGTAGTGCCAATACAAAACAAACAAACAAACTGCAGCATTACACCATATATTCACTAAATAGCTTTTGACCTGCCTGAAACTATTAATTCTGATAATGATTTTGCATTTATTTTAGTAGAATTGGTGGACAAAAACCTTATTTGAGCTTGCACCACTGATCCTCACCATCCTTCAGGAAATGGCCTAGCTGAATGAACGATACAGGTAACAAAGGATGCCCTACAGGAGCTATGCAAAGACTATACAATTCAACACATTACTCCCTGTTTGACAAGAAGAGTCAGCCATGAAAGGTTATTTTTGTAGTTCACTTATTTCATTGAATTATACTTTCATTTAACTAAATATTCAAATACTGAAATCCAACCAAATGAAAAGTGCTTACTTTGAATGTCAGGATACTTCATCATTAGTAGTACACCCCAGCGCAACGTGGTGGAAGTCGTGTCCATGCCAGCAGCAAATAAGTTATTCATAACAGCAATTAGGTTTTCATTATGAAAATATATTTCTGTCTTGTTTTTCTTCTCCTGCAATATATAAACAGTCTACCTAAGCATATTCAGTGTGCTCATATCAACTAAATAGCAGAGAGCTGGAGGACACTTAACAGCAGGAGTGTTTCCCAGAGCTTTGGAGTTCAGTCCCCAGGTTTCTAAATCAGTGACAAAGGATTGTGAGAATTGCAGTCCAAAACAGCCATAGAGTACTGAGTTCCCTATGATTTGTGATTCAGACATTCATAGGAATGGAAATAATGAGCATGAAATTCTAGAAAAAGTCTTCTAGAAATTCTTTCTTTCTTTCTTCTTTTGCCTGAAAGTCCCATGACTAGCTTACAGAGGTGAGTCAGTGAGTCTTTGCTTTCAGCCTAAAAATAAATGATAAGCAAAGGGGGCAACCAACCAACCAACCAACCAACCAACCCCACCCACATTTCTAAGAGTTGGAGATCTTAGAATGACAAGCTTCTGGGATGGAAACTCTTCCAGTCTTCTGATGGAATGACTACCAGTGTTGACACTTGAGTGAGGGCTAAAGGAAGCTTCTTCCACCAAAAAGGCCAAGGAAGATATCTCCTTCCTTCCTCTCCCTCTGCTTTGAAGCCTCAAAAACTGAGTTAAGTCGGTAAATGAAATAATCCCAGAGGGGGGAAAATATCTGGGGTAAGCATAAAAAAAGTCTCTCCATCATACTGAAACTTCTTCAGACATGAAAAACCGAGACAAATGAATTATTCAGTAATGTTTTCAAAAGGACCCTACGTTGAGTTCCCACATGACCAAAAATCATGATTTCATAATTGCCTGATATTCTATTAGTGCCTGGACAGGGCTTTCATTAGATAAGACTTTTACAACTACTTGCTACTTTTTTAAAGATGTCTTGAAAAAGAGATGTGACTTAGGAGGTAATTATTTTTAAAAATAGATCTCATTTCCATTGTACCTCAATCAAGGTCTAGTAGCAGGCATAACAGCTCAGATGATTACACCAAATTTAAAAATTATTATTATTATTATTAATCATAATAATAATAGCAACAGATTTGTTTAGATGGGCCTCATTCAAATTGAGCAAATTAATACTTTAGACAAATGTTTTGCTACAGGTAATTTACACTACATAAAGCATTTTACTATAATCTTCAAAATGTACTTTTACAGGAAACCTGCTTAGTTTTCACTTTAGAAGCTTCAATTGTCAGTGAAAGAATGAGATTTTATTTCCCATATTTAAATTTGTACCAGTAAGGGCCTGGAGGATCTTAATGAGCTAAAAGTATGAACGTGATATGAAAAGCTCAGTTGGAATTTCTGGCATACTTAAAATATTTCCTCACCTCTTCCTGTCGGACAAGAAATGAATCGATAAAACTCCTCTGGTCATTTTTATCCAGAGCTTTGAGGTGTTCTATGAAAGTGGCCTTTATGAAAGCATGGATTTCCTTTCTGTTATTCAGGATTGTGTTACGAGCACCAAAAAGGAAGCCAAATATGGGGAAGATATTATAGGGCTGGAAAAATACAGAAGGATAAAAAGAGTTAAGAAGAAACCCCAATACTTTCAAGACCTCTTCACGTGGACAATGCAAACATTTTTATTAAAACTGTTCACATTCCATAGTGGGAAAAGGTTGTTTTGCATGCATAAGCCATCAGTTTTTATCTGTCATAGTGAATCTTGAAACAGACGGAATACTAATCACAAATCCTACACTACATTAAATATGACACAGTGATACACAATAAACTCTTCTTAAAGTGGAAAAATAATTTACCAAGACATTAGGGCTTCCTGCCAGTTGGATGTTTTTATTGATTAGCTTTAGTAGTCTTTGAAATGTGGGATCTTCATACTCATATCACTTGCCAAGTAAAATGGACACTATGGTATTGCCGACAGCGGAATTCATAATTGCTGTGTTCTCAAATGGTTGTCCTATATAGCAAATATTAAAATTAAACAAAGCTATTAAAATAAAGTACAACTATGAAAGAACACCAGTTTTAAGGGCTCTTCAGTGCCTTAAGACTCCAAAGTCTTCCTGCCCACACCCACAGTACATTTCTCTAGGAAACGGATAGCCAGTGCTGGAGAATATGGAGATTTAGGCAAAGAAATATTAAATAGGATTTGAGTACATGAACTTCATGGGTGGCTCTAGAGGTAGGCTGTTAACTCTTCTACAGCAAATCCCTGGAGGTCTAGCTCTAGGTTTGAACCATCAGAAGGAAACATCAACCCACCTTCATAAGATTCAAATGTCTTTATCAGGATACTGCATTCCTCAATTATTTTATCCTCTATAGTCCTCTTGCCCATTCCATAGTCCCGTAATGCAGATAATGTAAACCGGCGCATCACTTTCCAATTCTCCCCGTGAGAAAAAAGGATACCTAAAGAAAAGGTGCAGAACTGAAAGACATGTTTGCACTACTGAAAATTTCTGCCATTGTAATGAAGAGAATGTGTGTGGAAGTTGTTTTAGCATTGCACAGAATCAGAAAGTCAGTGTGGGAAGTACATGTGAAATTTCATGTGAAACTTTTCTGTAACTCAGAAAATTACGTTTACAAAATCTATCCAGCTTGGAGACCAAATTGCCCAAGAGTGGTTGATTGCCCTATTGGAAATCAGGAGAAGTTTAGCTTGAAATTTTGCAGGATTGTCTTCAATTATCTTTCTCTCCTCTTCAGTCTTATCATATGGCAGGTGGGATCTTAGCTTCTATCTTGTCTCCTATGTTCTCCAACCCATTCTCCTACATCATTTCCATACTAAGCTTAGTAAGGAATTTCCATGGCTCTGGGCAGATATTGACAAGGAATACTGCCCCCTACATAGAATGAAAGAAGCTTACCAAAGCCTGCTGCAACTTCATCAGAAAGCTGGATATTTGGCCTCTCTGCAAATGCATCAGCTTGATTCACCAGAGCTTCCTTTACTGTTTTGTATCCAGTTAGTACCACCATTTTCTGGAATCCCAACTGAATCCTGAAGATTGGGCCATATACTTTTGATAACTAGAATTCAACACAAGAAAAAAAAAAAGTAGAGGTCATTCTGATCATCATGTAAACCCCTTTATGCACAAAAACAAGCCTAGATGTAAATCATGATTCATAGATCTAAGAGTAAAATCATGCCCTTTCTCTTATTGTCTGAAATCATACTGTGATGCTGCACTTGCTGTTCAGGGACCTGAAACCAAAGACCTGCTAGAACCTGGTAAAGATGGCAGAATTGCCTGATGGAGGCCTCTTCATTGAAAGCAGAGTGGGAAGTGGCAAAAATGGATCAATCCCAAATGATCTCACATAGAAATATACATCTGCCCAGAGTTGGGGCAGGGAGCACAGCAGGAGTCGAAGAGAATGGTGGAAAACCTGAGAACAATGGGAGGCAAAAGGAGAGGTTGGAGAAAGTGGCAAGAAGCACAGCAGAGGACAGAGGGGGAGATCAGGAATCCCACCCGTAGAGGTGGTGACCCAAACGAAACATTGGAGAAATGCAGCCAGACTGCAGGAGATAAGTCTTAAAGTAAGTCCACGCTGTAAAATCCAGCACTTTCTACAAGATAAATTCAAATTAATGAGTTCCATTTGGGGATATTATTAGTGCTTTGTATGGCCAAAACAGCCTCTGTATGCTTTGAAACTGTGTGGTCTAAAAACACTTCCAATACGTTTTCTATCACGTTATGTGCATGAATTTACTGATGCGGAAATTACAGGCAGAAGCCAGCCCTGCTTTTCAGCCCTTAGTAGTATCTTATCCTACAAAGAGTTTCTGCCTTTGTGGTTTCAAATGACAGATAGGTAGAAATTAATGGGGAAAAACAATATCTAACTAACCAGTGGTAACAATTCTTCTCATATGTTTATACAGCATTTGGCAATTATATCAAGTTTGCATATTCAGTTATAAAATAAACTTTAGTTTAAGCAAGGGTATTAGATGATTTCACTTTCCATTTATGCTTCAAAAACCTAGAAAATTAAAATATTTAACGTACTGTGCAGTATAAGTTGACTTTAGTCAGACATACAGTATATACTGTAACAGATTTACAAGTCAGGCTCCCAGAACGTAAAGTTCACATTGATCTATCTATCAGATATTCAAGAAATGCAACTTCCCTGGCCACTTGGGAGTGACACCTCTGAAGAAATTTCACCTGATAATTCCACAATCCATCCACAAATACTTGCAACACTTTTTATTATGACTGAATACAACATATGTCTTACAAGCGTAAATATTCAAGGACATTTGGACACCTTCAACTGAAATAGAAACCTCAAAGTTATCCTGATGCTGCAATATTTTAGCCTATTGGAGTGGTCAGTAGCTCCATGTGTGAATACTAAATAATAGCATCCCTATACCTTATGACCTAGATTAGTTTTATTTATTTATTTAATTTCTATCCCACCTTTATTATTTTTATAAATAACTCAAGGCAGCAAACATACCTAAGACTCCTTCCTCTCCTCTTTCCCCCACAACAGCAACCACCCTGTGAGGTGAGTTGGGCTGAGAGAGAGGACCTGGCCCAAGGTCACCCAGCCGGCTTTCGTGCCTCAGGCAGGACTAGAACTCTCAGTCTCCTGGTTTCTAGCCTGGTGCCTTAACCAATACATCCAAACTGGCTCTCCAAATACTCTCTCTCAGGTTCTTCCTCTTTAACTCATATAACTTATTTTAACTGCCATCTTTAATGTACAGTACATTTTATGTATTTTACATATGTGTGTGTATATACATACAGTATATACACACACACATGCATGAATACATAGGTACACATATACATATATACACATACACATACCGATACACATATACATGTATACATTTGGTCAAAGATGGTAATAAAGGCTTACCTACCTACCTATTCGCAAAAGGTGTGCTTTTTGCTGAGAACGAGAATGATTTGCAATGAATGTCCAATACATTGTATAAATCCATGAAGGGTCTGGATTTTAAAATGAATGTACCCAAGACCAAACTGGCTGCTTTGACAGGGAAAATGGAACAAACATTGCACCAAACCCTGCAGCACCCCACACAGTAGGGGCCAAGGGCGGGACCTCTCACTCCGATCAACACTGGCTGGTATTGGCCCTGCGGGAAGGAAGAGAACCAGCACAATACATTGCCTCCCACTCCCAATCCCCAGAGCCAATCCAGAAGGTTACCATGGTTGGCAGTATTGAAAGCTGCCAAGAGGTTAAGCAGAGCCAGGATAGATGCAGTACCCATCCTGCTCCCACCAGAGATCATCCAAAAGCACCAGAGATCATCCAAAAGCACAATCAATGCAGTCTCCATCCCATGTCCAGGCCTGAATCCTGACTGAAAGGGGTCCAGATAATCCGCTTCATCCAGCAGACACTTCATTCGTCTGCTGAAGCTGCTGTGTGACCACATTCTCCACATTCTCCATAACCTTCCCTAAAAAAGGGAGGTTGGACAGTGGACAAAAATTGTCCAATATGGTGGGATCCAGCAATGGCTTCTTGAGGAGAGGGTGAACGAATGCCTCCTTAAGAAGCAGAGGAACAGCCCCCTCTCTCAGGGATGAACTGACCACTGCTAGAACCCAACTATAAGTCACCCCCCTGGGCAGACAAGAGGAGCATGGATCTAATGAGGAGGTGGCTGAGCTCACAGTCATAAGGACCCTGTGCACTTCCTCAGGCCAAAAAAGTTCAAACCATTCCCAGGTAACAGGGCAAGACTGTACCCCAGGCAACTCCACAGGACCTGCATCAGTCTAGCTACTCCACGCTCCATGATGAAGTGAGCTGCAGCTCACAAAAGCTTATCTGTTAGCCAGGAAAGGTGCTGCCAGATTCTTTCTGATGTTATGTAATCTTCCAGATATTTTTGAATTCTTAATTTCCAGATGACAGAACTTGAGAGCTTGATATAAAATGTATTTAGTAGCAGGAACTGTTTCATTCAATTCTCAAGTTGTGCCTTTCCTAGAAAATGCAGTTAATCGATATTTTGAAATAGCAATTTATCTGTAATCAATTGTTTACATATTTTCCCAGAACAAAGTGTATTCTGTATTCCTAAGCATGTATAAAATTGCAAACTAAAAATAGTACAAGTAATGGCCTATATTTGAAAATGCATGTTGAATGCTAAAAGCTTTGTTTTGTTTCATAAACTTTTCCACCCAGAAATTGTATGTTGTAAGGTGAAATAGCTATGTGTATTTGAGAGTGCTGTGGATTCAATTTATTCCTTTGTGGATCTCTTCAGCTACCATAGCTGAGTTGTTGAATTATAAATAGAGCTGTGAGATTGGGGCAATAAAAATCCAGAGGTGTTAATTTTCTGTACTCTTTGCTTTCTGTACTCTAATGATCTTCTGGTACCCCAAATCATAAGAAGAGGGGGAACAAGACAACATATCAATTCTTGTTTGAATTCTTGTAATTTCTATTATCAATGCAGCAGGCATCTCCAGTTTTGGAAGTGAACTTCCTTTTATGTAGATAAGAGACTAATTTATCTAAAGAAAGAGTAGGATTGGAATCAAGTGATCTTCTAATCCCTGGGGGAACCATTGTTCTTGGTGCTCTCCCAAAAACTGCATGTTAGCACAAGCCCAAATGCATCAACATTCATCATGGTTAGTATTTCACCTTTCAGTTTGAAAGGAAATTTTCCATATGGCCCACAATGAGAAAAGCAAAAAGCCACTTGCTTCCTTACAAATGAAGGCTTACTTATGTAATTGTAACTGGTGACTTCAATGCAAGGCTAGACTCAAATGAGATCTTCTTTGACATGTTCCATCAACATCCTCCTGATTCAGATATACCTTTCCCTTTACTTACTCAGTAATCCAGGGATGAAATAGAGGACCATAAAGGGACTGTGTTTATTTCAAACATTTAATAGGCTAAATTTACAGTATATTCATCAGATGGATCAATCAGCAGCAGTGCTATACTGTGCTCCACCATCTCTGTAAGACCTCAATACCTCACACCCTCCTGAGCTTGCTGTACTCTTAATGGACATGATGAGACCTTCCAGTCAAACTGCCATGGAAAAGTCCTTTGCCAGTAACCAGCACAGATCAACTAAAAAGAAGGATGTTGGATATTTGTGCATTTGTTCATTTCTAATGGCCATAAAAATTATTGGAATATAATGTTTCCTATCCATTCCCTCCCAGAGATCTCTGTTGCCAAAGCATGGTATTCCTAAGGTAGGAAACCAAGTAATTTTGACACAGTGTAAGACAGTGGAGCAAGAGCCCTGTTCTACCACCTCTTGCAATGCACTAATTTTGACCTGAGGGAAAAATAAATTAACCCCTTGCCCCGCTTTAACAACAACCAAAAACCTCTCTCAATTTATCTGTCCATTGATAGGATTATGTCCACAAAAGGCACAACTAGGCCTGCCAAGATCTTGTAATTCTGCACATAACATAACATAGTTACAATCACCATTAAACAATAAAATAAAATCAGAATAGCTCCAAAATCTCTTGACCCGTTTTGTTGACATTTGGTAGTGTTCAAGAAATATCTAGTTGCTTCCATTGCCTTCAGTCACAATTTCAGTACTTTACCTTTAACATTGTTCTGTGGGGCCTTTTCAGATCCATAATGTGGAGATTTCCAAGAAGGGGTAAAATTCTTGGTCTTGGTGGAAGATTTTGGGGATTGTTATTCCAGGAACTGCTTGTTTTCAAAAGGAATACAGTCAGAAGAATAAAGAGGAGTGATATGGAAACAAGTTCAGTCCAATCCATTTCCTTTCAGTAAACAGTTTCTGTAGTACTTAAAATGAAAAATACAATAAAATTTGATCAAGGATAGTTCCTATACAATGATCTGCACTGATATCTGAAAGTGTTGCACTACCCTATATTTAAAAGCTTAAATACGTTTCCAGTGAATCATTATCTTGCCCAACATAATGAGGCATCTTTCCTGGTTTGTTTTGTTTTGTTTTGTTTTGTTTTGCTTCTTTTCAATGTGATTACTTTGTAATTGAGGAGGGTGGAATCTACATACTCCCAAAAGTTAGCCTACAGTCATTTGGACCATAGGTAAACCAACATCCTGGATTAGTAACCATAAATTTTAATTGATCTTGCTGAGTAAAGGGAAATTGTGAAATTTACTTGGGTAATTATTGAACTGCAAGTTGTGAGAGATTTTTTTTAATGTGTATTACTACTTATTTTGAGCAAACTAAGTTGTCATGCGCTGCCTGCCTCTGAATAATGCTCAGACACTGGTTCGATGGATCAGGCTCTGGTTTATTCACAGCGCAGTTACAGCGTCGGAAGAAAAAAGCTGAGAGTGACAGGAGCGCGCCGGTGCGGGGTTTAAATACCCCGCGCCGGTCAGCGCCCCCTCACTCGCGGTCACGTCACCCCCCTTTGTCCAATACGTTGCCCTGCCGGTGGGTGAGGGGTTGCGAGGCCCCGCTGGCGTTCCGGGATCGCCCATCATCGGGTTTTCTATTCATCCGGTGATTGCTGTCAGCTGGGCGATCCCCGTTGTATTGGCGCTGATGGCTCGGGTGTGCTCCGTGATCTGTTTAGTTATTGTTTGTTGGCCGTTAGTCGTTGTGAGTTGATGGTTACTTATCTTGAGCCCCTTCTCCTGTTTCCTTGCTATTGTCATGTGTGCCATTGCGCTGATGACTTCAGCTCAACGGCACTCATGACATAAGTTTTCTTGATGCAGCTGCACTTTGCCTGTGGAATACCATGATCTGGATTATATAGTGAACAGAGGGTGTGGATTTTTTAAACCTTGTGAAAAAGACTGGATTAATTTGCTATTCTTCAGATGATTTGGTTGGTCTGCCAATATTCAACCAATATTCTCTTGAGTTCTTTACAGATAAAAACAAGCCAAGTAAAAAGAATACTTTTGCTATCATGGCTTCCTCCCAAAATACCACAGAAATACCACAGACAGCTTTTAATATCATCAGACATGTAACCTTCTGTACTGCTTGGTGAAAATCAGCTTTGGAGGCAATCAGTATAATGGCATGGCACTGGCCCTTCCTGCTCACCCTGGTCTTTTCCTCCTCTTTCTTTCCTCCTCCTCCTTTCAATTTTCTTCTTATTCTATCATGTCATCCGCTTTGTGACTCAGGTGACATGGCAGCTCCCCTAACCCTGCATTTTCAGCTTTTCTCTTCCTCCACCAAGAGAAGCCATCAGACCATCTAATGGGATGCAGGCAGCGATCTTAATGACATCTTGGAGGCTCTCTTGGGTCTGCCCGTGGGTCATGTCCACAGCCCCAAGGCTCCAGCCTCTTGGCCCATCCAACTCTCCAGGCCATGGCTTTACTTCTCCAGCCATATTGGATAAGGCATTTGCCTCTCTTCTCCACAGGCATCACTTGTCTACCAGCTGCTCATTTTGCCCTTCAGATGGATCTCAACCACAGCTCCAGCTATCTCCAAACTTGAATGGTAGGATTTTATTAACTTCAAGCTGTTGTTTTCCCTTCCCCATTTTTCCCTACAACTTTCCCTCTTGTCCCCAAGGCAAGAATGCCCTCCATTCTCATGGCTTCCCGGGAGCTAATAGATACCCGATTCTTCCAGATAGCCTTTTGTTATGAGTTCTTTGTTTGCTTTGTATTTTATTTATTTATTTTGCCCACTTATGCTTTTGATTTTAATCCTATGTCAGCCACCCAGAGTCACAATTGGCAGCTTGGGTGACCATACAGAATGGTCTTTGGGGACTGATTGTGCAGCCATTGGCACCTATAAGGAATTAATGTAATGTATGGTTTATTGTTGTTGTTGCTCTAATATTATTAGTACCTGTAAGCTACCTAAAGTCCATTAGTAGTGAAGAGGGGATCTCCATTAAATAAACAAATTGCTCAACATTCTCATGAATGTGCTAGGAAGGATATTTTTAAGGATTTTGAGTGTGATTTCAGTCCCCAGCTTTATCTCCTTTACCATCAATTCTAGGAAAGTTCTAGATAAATTAATATTTCTTGAGGTCAGTAGAGAGCTATTGTGCTGCTCTGAGCCTCTTCTGTGAAGTAAACTAGGTAATTGCCTAGATGGCAAAATGAGAATTTGGCAGAAGGAACAAAGAAACAGTGGTAAAAGCAAGGAACCAGGAAACCTGGTTATAATCCTTGGCATTATATTCTCAGAACAAGACTTCACTGACTTAAAGATGAGCAAGCATGTACAGACATACACCTGAGAAGAAATAAGGTTTAAAGGTGTGTGGAGGCTCCCATGCAGATTTATAATCCTCCCAAAATATACAGAAAGGGCTTAATCATCGCTATCTTTTTTTCCCTCTCTATTAAAGGGGTTAAAGTGAGTTGATCAAAGCATCATTTAGCAAATCATTTTTGCAAACAATTTTTTCTACAATCTTCTTTTCTTGGGGTGGCTGAACTCCTATTATCTTAAGCATGCCTTACTCTGCCTCTCAGATGTAATTCCCACAATATACTAGACCTTGGAGCAAGCAGTTATTTTATGTTGACATAATTGGCAGTCCTACCCTGAGAAACTCTAGCTCCCAATCTCATCTCTTATATATAATTTGGATTTCTCTCTACTTCTTCCCCTTTCTTTATATAGGCAACAAATGCTGACTTCTGGATTCTCCTGAATTCTATTCAGGAGGTTATTTGTTTATTCATTTATTTATTTATTTGATTTAGAGGTAAAGGTAAAGGTTTCCCTTGACATTAAGTCCAGTCGTGTCCGACTCTAGGGGGCGGTGCTCATCTCCGTTTCAAAGCCGAAGAGCCGGCGTTTGTCCGTAGACACTTCCGTGGTCATGTGGCCGGCATGACTACATGGAACGCTGTTACCTGCCCGCTGAAGCGGTACCTATAAATCTACTCACATTTGCATGTTTTCGAACTGCTAGGTTGGCAGGAGCTGGGACTAGCAATAGGAGCTCACCCCGTCACATGGATTCGAACCACCAACCTTCCGATTGGCAAGCTCAGCAGCTCAGCGTTTAACCGGCAGCGCCACCGCATCCCACTTTATTTGATTTATATCTCTCCTTTATTTGTACAACTCAAAGTAGTGTACATCATGTTCCTGACTCCTGTTTTCCCCAAAACAACAGCAACAAAAAACTATTTCCACACAGCTTGGTCAGGGTTTCCATGGGAATGCAAAGAGAACCCTGGACTAGAAAATATAGCTGTACCACTAATGTGGAAATCTGAAGGTTGCCATTGTTGAGGTTTTCCTACTAATAGATTAAGACTGCTATTGTATCAAATCATTTTGGCCAGGTGAAGGGGTTGTATTAGATTGTCTCCTCTCACGTGCTTCATGCAAATAGCCTGGGGGAGGGGAGGACCTGCCCGGACTTGTTCTCACTTCCTTTTTTTTCTCACTGCCGATATGTAGCGAGTAAGGCTTGCTCCAAAGGGGGCTAAGTCCTTTAAATGTTTTGCTTTTGTTTTTGCTTTCTGTAAATAAATTATTTTTATAGAAATGCTTGGTGTGTGATTTTTTTGACCTCTCCTGGGCTAAAGGCTTTCCCAGCATCTGCCAACAGGTTATGTGCCCAGTAAACAATGCAGTAAAACCCAGAGAGAAAAGAGAGGTCAGCTCTACACCTCGTGCACAATTTAAAGACAGGTAGCAAAGACCTGTGAAGATTTTCTTTGGAGCCACCTGGAGATTTTCCAGCAACTGCCGGTCTGCAGGACTTAGAAGCTAGCTGAGGTGACTTGCAAAAGAAGGAAGAAGCCATGGCTGCCTCCCAGCCCTCAGCGATGCCTCTGGAGCGCCTATCAGAGACCAACTATTTGAATTGGGCCCTGAAGATGGAGATGTATCTTCGCAGAGAGAATCTTTGGCTGCAAATTGGTGAGCAAACCCCCCAAAATCCCAATGCTGAATGGCTGAGACAGGATGAGCGGGCTAGAGCCACCATTATCTTGGGAGTTGAGGACAATCAGCTAGTCCACGTGTGAGGCATGCAGTCTGCAAAGCAACTTTGGGACGCTTTGAGAGACTTATATGTAAAGGCAACAGCAGGGAGTAAAGTTACTCTGACGAAAAAGCTGTACAGAGCCTACCTTGCAGAAGGAGATAGCCTTCCTGAGCACCTGCATTATATTCAGCAGCTGTTTGTTGAGTTGCAGGAGAGAGGAATGGAATTTACACCTCTCACAAAATCATATATCCTCCTGTCCTCACTGAATGCAACGTGGGACACGCTGATTTGTACCCTGGAAGCTATGCCTGAAGCAGACCTCACCCCATCGTATGTTACACAGCGCTTACTCACTGAATGGGAGAAGAGAGAGGAAAGATCCCCCCCCCATCTCTTCTGGAAAGCTGCAAGACCAGAAAATGAGGGAAAAGAAGGGAAAGGAACCTGAGGCCACAGCACTAGCCAGCCAGCGATGCTTCACTTGTGGTTCAGCTAGACATTTGCAAAGAGACTGTGCCATGAGACCCAAGAGTAGAAAGACAGAGCAGAAGAACACAATGGCAACACAGAAGAAGGCTCTTCAGACAACCCAAATTGCACAGGTTGCTGAGAAGGGTAATTCTGATGTATGGGTGTTAGATTCTGGGGCCAGTTGTCATTTATGTAATTGTAAAAGCTCTTTTGTGTCACTGTCTAAAACTGAAAGACAAAGTGTATCTTTGGCTGATGGGTCTGTGACCAAAATTATGGGACAAGGTGACTTGTATTTATCCTGCTTAGGAGAAACTGTAAAAGGTGTGTTGTATGTGCCAAATTTACAATCAAACCTTTTATCTGTGGCACAATTGGCTGCAACAGGGTATATCATAACATTTAAGAAAAATGGTTGTGAGATACGTAAAAATGGGAAATTGTGTGCTACTGGTATGTTAAAAGACTCCTTGTACATTGTGCAAAATGCAAGGAAGCCAAGCTGCAAGGCTGCAGTTGGCAATACTCCATATCATGACCAATGTGTACACCTGATGCACAGGAGATTTGGTCATGCTAATTTCAAGTATATAGCACAAATGCCACAGCTGTGTGCTGACCTAAAGATAAAACCCTGTGATAAGTACTTAGACTGTGTAGTTTGCAAAGAATGTGAGTAAGCACAGTGACAGAGTTACAACTAGACCTTTGGAAATTGTACACTCTGATATTATTGGTCCTTTTGCTCCAAGTCTTGGACAAGCAAGGTATGCAATGACAATCATTGATGATTTCTCAAGATACACATTTATCTACATCTTAAAACATAAAGATGAGGCATTTGAGAAATTTAAAAGTTTTATGACATGGGCAAATGGAAAATTCCCTAGGCCTGTATCTGCACTCCAATGTGATAGAGGAGGAGAATACCTTTCTCACAAATTCAGAAGGTTCCTAGTGGAAAAAGGGATAGAACAAATTCTTTCTAACCCGTACACCCCTCAGCAAAATGGTGTTGCTGAAAGAAAGGGCAGAACCTTGCAAAATGCGATGGAATGCATGTTAAAAGATTCACGCTTATGTTTTAAGTTCTGGGGAGAAGCTTTATCGACTGCTTGTTATGTTCAGAACAGGTTGTATAACTCTATGATTCAGGACACTCCATTCCATTTGTTTTATGGTGTGAAACCAAAGGTAAGCCATCTTAGAGTGTTTGGTAGCACTGCATGGGTTCACATTCCAAAACAGCAGAGAAGGAAAGGAGGCCCCACAACAAAGAAAGCCATCTTTGTTGGCTATGAACAAAGCCAGAGGAGCTTCAGGTTCATAATGGGAGAGAAATTAATAATTAGCAAAAGCGCTTCTTTTGCTGAACAAAACTGGGGGAGATTAAATTCTAGCTCTCCAGTTGAACTGACCACCACAAGAGAACAGCAAGGACTTGCTGATGGTGATCTTTTGCCTGATGAGGACATTAAACCAGAAAAGCAAACTGAAGATCTGTCTGATGAGATAGATGCTTCTCAGGAAAGTGATAGGAGTCAAAATTTAAGCCCTGTATTACCTCGCAGATCTCAGAGGAGTAATAAAGGCGTTCCTCCATCACGTTTTCAGGCTGAAACAGTAAAGGCTTTTCACATATTCACAGAACCTGAGTCTTTAGAACAAGTGAATGCTTTACCACCTGAGATTGCACAAAATTGGCATTCTGCCATGCAACAGGAATTAGCATCCTTGAAAGAAAATAAAACATGGAAACTGGTAAATCTACCTCCCAATGAACGCTGTCTGGGTTGTAGGTGGGTTTTCAAACTGAAAAGGGATGCTGATGGCAAAATCCAAAAATATAAAGCAAGGTTGGTTGCAAAAGGGTTCACTCAAAGGAAAGATTTAGACTATGACAAGACTTTTGCATCAGTTACTAAAGGTGAATCAATTAGATTACTGTTAAAAGTTGCTGCACTCAAGGGAATGTCAGTTAACCACTATGACATTCAAACTGCATTTCTCTATGGTGATTTAGACCACAGATTATACATGCAGCAACCCCCTGGCTATGAAAAAGGGGAGAATCTAGTCTGTGAACTGCAGAAGTCAATCTATGGGTTAAAACAAGCTGCTAGATCCTGGAACCAAAAAGTAGATGAAAAACTGCAGAATTTTGGTTTTGAAAAAGGAAAAGCAGATCCCTGTGTATATATGAAGGACAAACAAGGCTGTATGTATCTGTGCATTTATGTTGATGATTTGCTGCTGTTCACATCAACAGAAAAACAAAGGTTTGATTTTGAAGCTTGCATGAAAAGCCATTTCATATTAAAAAGCCTTGGAGTTGTGACCAATTACCTAGGTTTGAAAAAAAAAAAACAGGAAGAAGAATGGTAGCTTTCTGTTAAACCAAAGGGGAGATAATGGTAAAGAAATGTGAATGGAAAGACATATAAAGTCAGAGAAGATTGGTTTGTATCTTAATCTGTAGTGTAAAAAGGGGAGTGTTGAGGTTTTCCTACTAATAGATTAAGACTGCTATTGTATCAAATCATTTTGGCCAGGTGAAGGGGTTGTATTAGATTGTCTCCTCTCACGTGCTTCATGCAAATAGCCTGGGGGAGGGGAGGACCTGCCCGGACTTGTTCTCACTTCCTTTTTTTTCTCACTGCCGATATGTAGCGAGTAAGGCTTGCTCCAAAGGGGGCTAAGTCCTTTAAATGTTTTGCTTTTGTTTTTGCTTTCTGTAAATAAATTATTTTTATAGAAATGCTTGGTGTGTGATTTTTTTGACCTCTCCTGGGCTAAAGGCTTTCCCAGCATCTGCCAACAGCCATTGCTTTACAAAACCCAAAGCATTGGGCAAAGGCATCCCCAAAACATGGCAGTTGAGCCTTTGCTTGACTACATCAACAAAAGGGGCACATCACCTCCTTTTACCCATTGTTGAACTGCTCCTATAATTTGGAAATTTTCTGTAGCTTTCCAGATTTGTTTCCATGATGATCTCACATGTGTGAGAAGGCATGACCCATGTTAACTGAGAGAAATACAGAAGATATAGTGTGGAAGGTGAAGGTATCTGTTGCAGCCTCAAAAAATAGTGTTGTCACCTGGGAGCCAATTGAAGACTTGGATTACCTTTCTGGGTTTTGCAAGCACTGAACATCCTGGGAATTAGAAACTGGAAGATCAGAGGGTAAGACCTCAAGGTTTCAGCCCAGTTGTATGACCAACTGGCAGGATAAAATCACATGAGCAGCTAACTGCCAAGTTGCCTAGCAGGTTAGCTGGCCAACCTATGAATTCTATGGTCCCTTCATCATGGGTTGTGGCCAAAGTCCTACCTTGTTGTTCAGCAAAAAGATAATCTCTCTCTCTCATTTTTTTTTTTAACTATAGGTTCTTGATGATGCCATCTGGAGCAGCACAGATGCCTCACTGCCAATTCCTGGCTTATGTGGTGGCCTAAAAAGTTTGCTTTATGATGATTCAGAGGTCTTCATTAAAAAAAAAAAAGTGGAGGGGAGGAGACTGCTGTGCTTTTCTTTATCAGCCAATTTTCTTCACTGTACTGGGATGTTCTCTTCACTTTCACCAAACAGCACTAATGGGCACAATTATGGCTGGTGTAGCATCCAGACATGAATTGAGTGATGTTTGCATGCAAATCTACACGTGGAAGCAACTTGCACCTCTCTCCTCTCATTCCTAGGTCTTTTGAATTCCTTAGCCACAGCTGTCTAGAAACATGGAACATTATTCCCTTTTGTTTCCTGTCTTGCTGTCACCTCAGACTCAGATGAGGAGACCAACAATGAGCAGCGATTCCAGAGTTGCCCGACGAACCACTGCCCCAGGTGCTGCAGGCAGAGGAGGTCTCCGGTAACCAGGAGTCACTGCTGCCGCAGGTCTCGAAAGATGAGGAGTCTGAGCTGCCACCCCCTCCCAGTGCAAGGGCTCACCAGGTGGAGAGGGGAGCAGAGCAAAGGCACTCTGCAAGGCTTCTCACAAGAAAGGAGCCGCACCCTTCCAAATGAGCAACACCAGGGCTGCTTCTATTTAAGAAGAGTGGTGGGCTCCAGCCTCTCTGTTGGCAACAACCGTTTGTTTACCCAGACTCCTTGTGCCTTGACTACTGATTTGAAATCTCATGACTTGGACTCTGGACCTGGACTGGCTGATGAACCTCTTACAATGTTTGGACCCTTGGACTTCGCTTGGCCATTCTTGTGTGCACTGTTTTGGATTGGAACTCTTTTAAGGCAAGCTTGCTGAATTTTGGGGGACTTGTTTCTCTACTGTGTGTGTGCATTTGCACTCACATTTCCTTTGTTTATTTACTTCACAAAACTTACCAGTAAATGTTGCAGCTACCTCTCTGTGTGCTTGAGGGTGCTTGGCCTGGGACAGGACACTTGCCATAATTCAAGTAACAGTCTTAGTTCACTTTTCTCTTCTTCCAGTTCTTCTTACTTAGTTTTCTTTACTTAAAATCAAGAATGATTAGAGTCCTGAAATCCAACCAAAGGAAAATAACTTCTTTGGGTCCCAGGATTGTTTATCATTTAACAGAACAATCCGGCTCAGAGTGGTTGAAGCCATTTCCATGCCAGTCGTAAATCAGTTAATCTTAATCAGGGAGGGTTTCATTATGAAAATAACCACAGATCTTGTTTTTATCTTGCAATGTAGCCTCAAATACTTAACAGGCTGAAAAGCAATGTGTGGGATAAGCACTAAACACACACACACACACACACAATCTCCAAAAGGTTGATGCTTTAACAGGAGCAACAAACTCAACAAGCTCCATATCCAGTCAGGAGCTTAACCATGGAGATGATAAATTAAGTCAGAGGCCAGGACTGGGCAAAGATCACTGCTCTGCAGCTTAGGATCCTATTACTGCCTAACCAAACACGGTTAACAACAATCCATGAACCTTTCCTCTCCGCCACTGCTGTAAAGAGGTTTTGTCTAGGAAAAGATACACAATAGTAACATGTGCAACTTGCATGTTTAGAGACTGGGGAGGCAAAGCAAGAAAGATCAAAGTCTTTCTTTGGAAAGCAGCTGATTTTGTTTGTCTTTGGATTGTTGTGTTCATCGTTGTCTTTCGAAGTAGCACACTGATGATAAAACTGGAAGAACTTGGAGACACCACGTTTTTGTTTAAAATAATTTTAACCCCCCCCCCACTCCTTCTTTTAGCCCAGCTGTCTCTGAAAAACACCTCTAGAGGAGCTCTGTCCCTGTTAGAGGTTTTTTTTAAAAAATGTTTCCATTAATTTGGTAAGGAATACTATGTACATAAAAGAAGCCTAAGTAAAAATAAGTGAAAACAGGGATGGGGGGAAAATAAAAGGAAAAAAGAAAATATAAAAGAACCAAAAAAGGTGAGGAAAAAGGAAAAACAGAAAACAGAAAGGAACACAACATTTTGAAATTTCAATACTTTTTTCAATATAAAATCCTTAATCATAATGACATAGTAACTGCAGGGAGACTATTCTATGCACAAAGATGGAAAAATATTAAAATACCCACAAGGGGGGAGTGGATTGGGAAGATGGTGGTACTTGCAGAAATAGTGAAATTGACCTGTTTGATCAGGGAGAAGACAAGTACTTTTATAAAAGACTGGAAATTTATTCCAATACATTATTGAAGTTCAGAAGTACACCCAATCTTAATCCTAATCCTAGGATATAAAATACTGTAGTTCTTATGGATACAAATAAAATCATTCTTAGGAACAAGGAAGGTAATGGCATTTACACGTTTGTCACTAAAAATGAGTTTTTTGTCTCATTCCTCATTGACCCTTGCAAGATCTCTGTCATCTCATGATGGCAACAAAACTTTTACACCAAGGAAAAGCTGATAAATAAGGAGAAGCCAATAAAGGAGGAGGTAGAACCAGCCAATCCAAATCCCAACCATTATAAAATGGCAAGATTTTGCTGCATTCTAAAGTGAGTAGAACAACTTCAGTGAACAAAAGGAATTAATTACCAGATTCATAAGTGACAGGTATTTATTTATTTGAAAATATTATCTGGCTGCCTATATTATATAAAACAACCCAACACATGAAGAAATATAATAATTAAAAAAACCCACAAGAATAAACTCTAACCCACCATCAGCGCCATAAGAGTATCCCCTCAAGAAAAAAAGGTTGGGCTCACCTCCCATCCTGACCCAATGCTTGAGGGAAGAACCAGGTCTTTTCAAGGCCTGATGGAAAGCAAGAGAGGTATCTTGTGGGGGAAGGCTGTTGGAAAAGGATTACTTCTGAGGCCCACCAGATGACAACATTTCATAGAGTGGACCTGGAACAAACTCACCCCATCCAATCTAGCTGGACAGGTAGATGCCCTCATAAAGAGACGGTCCCTCAAATAACCTGGTCCTGTGCCATATAGGACTTTAAAGGTGATAATCCACACCTTGAATTGCAGCCAGAAAGAAATTCACGTAGCAGTAGTGTAACAAGGAAGAACCATGGGACTCCCAAACCTGTGTGTGCTGCTGCAATCCTGGACCAGCTGAAGTTTCTGAGTGGTCTTCAAAGATAACCCCACATAGAGTGTATTGCAGTAGTCCAAACAAGAAGTAACTAGGGCATGAGTGACCATGAGCAGGGCTTTTCTCAAAATGGCAGCAATCATATTCTCAGGACAATCTATATTCCATGCACCTGGTGAAGTGGGCTGTGACCCATAAAATCTTATGAATAACAAACAAATTAGGTTTTGAGATAGCATAAGACATATTTGTTTCAGAGACAAAAAGGCTCTGGAATGTATCCAGTGTGTCAATGATCATTCAAGAAGGGAGATCTTGTGCACATTCCTCAGGAGGAAGGCAATGATAAATTTGTTGACTCTATTGATTTTCCTTTTCATTGCTAAATTGAAGACATGATTCTAAAATAATATTTGATATGTGTGTTTTTTGAGCCATTTCCTCCAGTTTAAAGTTCTTATACCCTGCTTCTCTAAAATACAGTCTATACATTTGCATTTTACATACTACATCTTCATTCCTGTATCCATTTTGACATGTGTACATACATGTTAATTTACAGATATGAATGAGGAACATGTGGGAACTACATTCCTGTGTAAGTTACTGTTTTGATTTGGAGATGGTCCTATCATCTTTCAGGATGAATATAAGTAGCATCTCAGTTGTCTTTCCATTGAATGCATTCCCCTTGATGGCCATCATTTCATTTCATAGATGCCTCTGGAAGAGAAGCAGGGAATAGTCCTGTTTTAAGGATTGTACTAAACCAAAAATAATCTCTTGGGGCTACAGGCCATTGGTGGGGAACCCAGGCAACAGTTGCTAGGACCTGAGGCATCATCCTTTCTCTTTCTTTTTCTCCTTCCTATTTAGCTAGTATGTTGGGGAATAAATATCTAAGGCTCATGAATAATCTTTGGTAAAGCAGGGAGTTACAGAGTTGAAGTTACTTCACATGTATTGTTTCCCCTTTGACTCCCCCTACACTCACAAATCACATCCTCATACTTAATAAACCACCACCACTCCCTCAATTATTGCTGCAGCTACAGTAAATGGAAAGAAGGGGAGGGGATGTAACGTTTAATGTAGTCACTGGAAAAAGCAGTCAATCAAGGTATCAGGAACACTTGTGGTGACATTACAGCATGCATGTTGGTTGGGGACATGAATGTGTGTGCATTTCTATTTGCAAAAGATTAGATTCAATGCACTTCCTTCAGCAGTTATGGATGGTAAATATCAAAAAATTCCCTTCTGCAAACGACTTTGCCTCTGTGACTCCCACACCACAGAGGATGTTCGGCATCTCCTGTTGCACTGTAATTTCTATTTGAACCTGCTGAGGTATCAATCCAGCCACTCATAAACGAATTCCCAGGGAGAGACAGCCAACTGTACATCTCCTATTTCTTAGCAGACCATGAAAGCACTATCACCCATAATGGAGCCAAACTCTGCCTCACTGCTAGAGAGTGAGGCAACCAATGCTGTCCAACAAAACGGCATTTCTTTGATACCTTTAAGACACTTTCCCCTCCCTTTCTTCCTCTTTAACTCATATAACTTATTTTAATTGCCATCTTTAATGTCCATTATGTCATTTATGTCCAAAAATGGACCATGTCCAAAAATATTTGGTCCAAAAATGGACCAGAAATGGACCATGTCCATTTATGTCATGATTGATACAATAACTAAGGGCTACACTACAATAACTAAGGGCCACACACACACATTGGTAAAAGACTGTAATAAAGGCTTACCTACCTAACTATTTGCAAAAGGTGTGCTTTTTGCTGAGAAACTGAGAGATTTGCAATGAATGTCCAATACATTGTATAAAGCCATGAAGGGCATGGATTTTAAAATGGATGTACCCAAGACCAAACTAGCTCTCTTTGACAGGGAAAATGGAACAAACATTGCAAGTTCTATGTAAATGGGGACTGAATTTATGTCCCTTGGTAAATTGTTTACTAAAGATAGGAAAGTGTAGTCATACATATATATTTCATAAATGAGAAACTTTTCATCAGGGTAACATTGCTGCTCAGACAGTGGGGTCCAAGCAGGGAAAGGATCCAATTCTCTTGCTTATTTGGGAACCAGTTTTTCTTCGTGGAAATAGATGTTCCTACCTTACCCATTAAAAACTAAAAATATATGGCTGGTGCATTTGATGTTTTGTCCAAGTCAGATCTTCACTGGTTTTCATCTGAACACAGTTTCAGATTTAGCTGCAAGCAGAGTTTTTAGTGCTTTGAAGAGACACATAAATTATGCAAAAACAAGAGGCCACTTGGTTGATTGTTCTTTATGTCATGATTGATACAATAACTAAGGGCCAATTTTGATGTATCCTTTGTCTACTACTGATTTTATGGGACTCAGCAGAATGATAAGTGGTACCCTTAACATTTAGGAGAATGCATAGATCAAGGTCACCAAAACACCACACCCAAAAACTAGACATTGCAAGAAAGGCTCCAAGAGGGCCAGATGCAGCTAAGCAATCCAGATTCATGAGTCTCTGAATGTCCCTAGTTTTAGGAACATGGTAGAGCACATAGCACGTAAGTCTTGGAAGGTGTTGTCAACCCAACTGCACGAGTCATGTCCAGGTTTTCTTTTGATAATCCAGGAGCTGGCTGGAAGGTGAATCTCTGCAGAAGACTCATAAAGAAATGAACATTTCTGCTCTGGCAAGGATCTCACCTGGACATGCTCTCCGACCTGTAACAAGGTATAGCAAGCAGAGGATTTGGGTTTATTGGTTTTGTAAATAACATTTTATGCCACCTTTTCATGACATACTGGTTTGAGAGTTCAGCTCAGGGACGCATACCTAGAATATCGTTTCAGATAGACCTCCCAAATGATGTCTGTTCATATATTACAGTGGAAAACATAATATTACAGAGCAATTACAACACAGAGACGGAGTTCTGTTTAGTTTCTCTCAAGATAGAGCCTGCAATACAAAACTAGCGAAACTGCATAGAAATTTCTCCACCACGAATTTGGTGAAGAATTTTGGAGGGTCAGTCATATACAGTTCTAGTTGATACTGTCACATTTACAGGGTTGAATGTAACTCTTCTTGGTGACAGATATTTAGTCCAGAATTACTGGGAGTATTTCCCCTTAACTTATATATTTTTCATCCGTCTGTTCTTAGTGATTGAAATACATTTTTTCAAACAGATTTAGATTCTAGTCTTTCTAAACCCTTTCCTGTAAGTTGACTGGAAAATGGAACCAAAGTTGCACAAACCTCCCATTACAAGAAGTAGTTGACATAGGATATACATATTGGATATACCTCCATATATACGTGTATACTCAAGTGGAAGAATGATGAGAAGATTGCACCACGTTAAAAAAAAAAACGTATTTTGAGTTATCACAGTTTTTCAATATCACTCATTAGATTCTGCATTTTGTACTGAATCCTGAATAATGCACTCTGCCTTGCCCACAAACTAAATGAGCTCTTAATAATTTTCAGATGAATAATAATTACCAGAATTGGTGAGCTTCTCATAATCTGGACACTTTCTGTTGCCAAGCTCAAAAATTTAATAAATCTTGGATCTTCATATTCATATCGCTTCCCAAGTAAAATGGATACTATGATATTTCCAACAGCTGCAGTCATAATTGCTCTGAATTCAAATGGTTTTCCTAGAAAACAAATATGGAATTTCATCAAAATATTAATATAACATTAGCATAAGTGTTAATGTATTTCATTGTCTTGGTTCTAGCATCAGTCTCCTGTTGCACTGAATTGTTAAGTTCATTCTCTCAGAAATCAGTGCTTTGTATTGGTTTATGTGAATAGATAAAGGGAGGGGCCTATGGGAAAAAGCGGACCATGTATGTAATCTTGTAAGGGGTGGAGAACTACTAATTTGACTGTACTTGTTGGAAGAAAGGTTGGGAATTGCTTCTTTAAATATTCTTTTTTTCTGTCTCTCTTCTTTTCTCTTTTTTCTCTTCTTCTTTCTTTTCTTTTTTGCACTTTGTATTTCTTTTTCCTATTCCTTTCTTTTTTTCCTGATTTCAGTTTGTATTGTCTTTTAGCATTGTAAAACTAATAAAAAGTTTTTTTTTAAAAAAAACCCTACAGTCTTGGGGGTATGGAATATGTCAGAAAGGAATCTCAACCCTTTCAAGGTCCCATAGGATAGGTAAGCTATTGAGCCAAAGAAGAAACACCAGCTCACCTCTGTAAGATTCAAACGTCTTTATCAGGAAATTGCACTCTTCTGCTATTCTGCTTTCCATAGACCTCTTACCCATTCCATAGTCCTGTAATGTGGTCAGCGTAAATCACCTAATCACCTTCCAGTTCTCACCATGGGAAAAAGCTACTCCTGAAAAAAAAAGGGGGGGGGAAGCAAAATTTCAACTGATTGTGACTGTTTACAATGTAGTTTTATTTATCTATCTATCTATCTATCTATCTATCTATCTATCTATCTATCTATCTATTCCATGAGACTAAGGGTAGATCTTGCTATTATCAGCCCATACCTGATTAGATACTTTCTAACTATACATGCCCTCAGACTCATTACAGTGGCTTGGATATGTGTAAGGAAAGGTCTTGTATATTTGAGATGCCCCAGTGAAGGGACTGTGACAGGACATACAGAATTAAATAAAAGAGTTAGGATAGCAGATAGGAAGGACAGCTCAGCTCCTAGATTGGGGAAAATACTACTTGGAAAGTGACTTACTTATACCATAAAAACAAAGGAGACACTGCATGTAATGGTGAAAAAAATCAATTTTAAATAAAGCATTTATAAACCCCTGCCTAATGCTTAAATGGTTGCAAATGCCTTGAAACAGATATCCAGTGCATTTCTGTATAATTTATGTGCTAACACCCATTGTGACAGCCTTCCCAATCTTGGTGCCCTTAAGATGTGTGGACTTCCACTTCTAGAATCTCCCAGCAAACATGGCCATTGGGGAAAGTTGCTTTAGATCTTCTTCATGATCTTTCACAGTACAGGCTGAATCACTAAGAGGTTCTTTATTTCTGAAATTGCTTTTTATTCCTAAACAAAGGATTGAGATTTTGTCCTCTCTTCCAAATTACAGAGGGTTTACTTTATCCCACAGAACTCAGTGACATCTACAGAGAAGAAAGGCCTACAGTCATCTCATCATGGATAAGAACATTTCTTGAACATTCAGTTGCATTTCTCAGTTTTGCTACCTTAGTGTTTGTCTAAATCAGTGTTTCTCAACCTTGGCAACTTTAAGATGTATGGACGTCAACTCCCAGAATTCCCCAGACAACTTCCAGAATTCCGCAGCCAATTCTGGGAGTTGACGTCCACACACCTTAAAGTAGCCAGGGTTGGGAAACATTAGTCTAAAATGCATGGGAGAGAGTCAAGTATCTCTGCACAAAAATATCCTGATAACCACTAGAGGAAGACTTTGAGGAAGAAGTCCATGGCCCAACTTAACAGAATGATTACAAAGACACTCCCAATGCAGAGAATTGGCTTGTCACTTTTTAAAGAAAGTGAATAAATATACAGTATGTTACCTTTAAAAAAAAAAAAACACCCCATGGGATCATTCATTCCAGAATAAACAATTATCTGAAGATCCTCACCAAAACCCTTTGAAAACTCCTCAAATATGGGGACGAGGGCCCTCTCAGCAAACACATTAGCCTTAATCACCAGAGCTTCTTTTACTGTCTCATATCCTGCTAGAACCACTGTTTTCTGGACTCCCAGTTGGCTTTTGATGACAGGTCCGAAATGTTTTAATAGCTGGAAAAAAAGAAAGGGCGAGAGATACAGTTCTGGACAAAAAATGGCCCTTTACAAAGAGGAAGGAGAATGCAATTTACATCTGACAGATCTAAGATACAGGTTTACAATAATAAACATATTTACCTAAGAGAAAAGACCATTTATGAAATGTACAGAACCAAGTAGCAAGACGTTGCTGCAGATGCTAGATTTCACTAATACGCAATGCCAAGTAACCATGCCTTGAACTGAACTGAAAATAAGTGATTAAGAATACATTCTAAATTATTAAGGAAAACAGAACTGGAATATCAGTGGATCATTGTAGTTCAGCACATTCATTTCCTTCTAGCAGCAGTAGATGTTGAAAGAATGGTGCAGTACCCCAACCTTTTCCCTGCAGTTCTTTCACAGAATGTCTTTTATGAAAATTTTCCACTAGTTTACTGGATGCAGAAATATCTGCTTCCAGAAGATCACTGCTTTGGAGGCCAAGAATAAGGGAGAGTGAGGCCAAGAAGGCTGTGGGAGAATGACTGAGAAGAGAGGACAGAAGTGGAATTCTCTGTGTAAAGAAAGAACAGCTAAAGGAAAGGAAACAACACAAGTATTCAGTACTGTTGCATTAAACACAGGAGCTCGAGAATGTTGTGCTCGTCCAAATATTGTTGGAATTCCCTTCCCTAAACCTTGCTCCACTGGCCAGGCTGGCTGAGGTTGATATGCATTTGATTACCACAAAAGTGGCAGACACAGGTTCCCTCTCCCTGACCGAGGTTACATCTGTAAGGAATGACATGAGCCATCCAGTTTAATGAAAGCATTCCATTCTTCACCCACCTCTCATTGGTTGGAGCAAGTTGTCATTTCTCTGGCCTACAGAAGTAATCAAACACTGCAAACTTTGCCCTGCAATGGAAAGAATGAAAAATGTTACCTATAATATTGTCTGGTAAGGTTTCTTCAGATCCATTTTGTGGAGATTTCCAACAAAAGGTAAAGGCCTGGGTCCTGGTGGAAAATCTTTGGAGCTTGTCTCCCAGGTGTTGCCCATTTTCAAGAGGAGCATAATCATAAGAATAGATAAGAGCAGTATTGAAACAGGAACCACCCAACCCATTTCTTTTTAGTAGGCAGGTTATTTAGTGGCTCTAATGAAAAGATTGCAATACAAATTATCAAGGATAGCATCTGCCAACTGAAAAGATCCAAAAAGGACAGAATCATTAGGCAGGGTCTAGGTGATGTGTCAAGCCCAGACCCCTTACTGTTAGAAAGACAGAAAGGGTCTTTCACACTCCTCCTTGTAAGGAATTTTGAAGACATCCTGGAATTTTCTGAGCATTTCTCCCATTGAACTCTTTACAGGTATGGAACTAAGAATGCATGGGGTTTTCTCCTCACCAGTTAGTTCAGAGAAAGGGATGAGAGGGAAGAATATTCTTGTACTTGAGCCATTTTAAAGCCATTTCCTCTGCAGTTAATTTTCTCTGATTTACTCCTAGACACACATGCACTTACATGCTATATGTGTGGCTATATATTTTCACATAAACCTCAGAGTTACCCTGTAACAAGTCAGCATATATGTTTAGTAGTTACTTGGTTTATCCAATAAAGATCCCTTCCCCTATCCAAGAGAATTCAAGCTGTCTGGGATGTATTATATCATAGACAGTATATTAATATTTTAAATTGGTAGGTAATCTTGTTTTGCCTTGGAAGACTTTTGGATTCTTATTTCGCCATATCAACAGAATGGCCTATTCTGATATAATTTTCATTGCTCACTCTGAGGATACTGTTTTATCCTTCTGCAACCATCCTGCTTTTATCATTCAGATCCATGGACCATTCACCACACGTCTCCATATATATTTTGCAGATTGAAAAAAAAATATTATCAGCCTCTCCACAAATAAGTTAACAAGGGCTCATAGAGCTCTAAAGAAAATTAGAGAGACATTGAAAACCCTCTGCTAGTAGAAAATCATTCATATATCATTCATATATTCTTCTAGGGGAGATTTTCAATTTCTCTCTAAGACCGCTATGAGTCCCTGCCATCTCATTTCTGACCTCCAAAGAGTTTATTCACTCAGGTATCAACTGATCACATGTATCCACTACCCCATAAATCCCCTAACCCAGCTGGTTTCAGAGGGCTTCTATGTGGTAGAATAAATTCAGTCACTTATGCAACTTTTTAAAATGGTCTTTCTGAGGAGGGAGCCAAAAAGGGTTTAAATGCTAGTTCAGCATTTGCGTATGATCAGATGCAAGAGGGCAGAGATACAATATTCAGCCAGGATAATCACTGATTCATCATCTTAAAAAGCAGCAAGGATCCTTCAGGTTAGCTGGCTTGCTCAGCAAATGTTCTGGCAGCCCTTGTCCACTTAAATGGATAAAATAGAGCCAAATAGAGGGTATTAAAGGTACAGGTAGGACTTGATTAGTGTGGTTAATGAATCCCACAAAATGGTTGCACTATTCAAATTTATGCTATTCAAAGGGATATTTCTACAGAAAATATAGTCATTGGTTCCAGCTCAACGGAAATAAGCAATTAAAAATTTAATCATACATTTTAATATGTATGTTAATGAAACATTACAGTAAAGGATAAAAAGAATATACTTACAATTTAAATTTATGGTTAACAAAGTCACAGAATAGTTATAGAAAGCAAAACAGAAACAAAAGAATTCTACCGTAGATTCAGGCATTCTAACATCTCGTCCTATTTTAGCATTGCTATGACCACATTCATGTTCAATCACATCAAATTTTTGCTCTAAAGTAATAACAAGCCCATTCTTTTTAAAATTTGTATTATTTTCCTCTGATGGCATCTTCCTTTTCTCCATTGTGCACACACACAAAAATTAGCAGGGTCTAAAACCCCAACCTCAGTTGCACCCACGTTAGCCTCACATTCACTGAATTGTGGGCCACATTAAATGCAGCCTGGTATCAATTTACAATTTGCACTAAATCGAATGTCACATTCAAACTCACCCTATTCACAACCTACCGGCACTGACATAGCAATACTGATCTGAGATTTGAAGAGCAGCAGAGGTGGCTGTCAGGGAATGGTTGCTTGATTTGACTCTGTCTGATACACATATTTATTTTTTCCGGTAATATTTTTATTAAACATTTTTGAAAAAGGAAAAGAAAAAAGGCACGCAAGAAAAGAGGAAAAGAAAAAAGAAAAAATAAGCCACAAAGTAATACATAAATATCAGTGCCAAAAGGATATAAGATACAAAATTAAGTGGGATAAGTCTTTTTGATTTCCATTAGTTCTGAAGTATCAATAACACAATGTGAAGATAGAGGTTTTGCCATTGCTACAGATTATATTATTTAGGACTTTTTATGTAAAATAGGTATTTATGTAAAATACCTATGTAAAATATGAAGTATTTTACATATTTTATATATATTTTAGAAAATACGTATATTTTTAGATACCTATCTAAATATGTTTATGTCTAAAATATGCCTATATTTTTAGAAAATATGTCTAAATTTGTGGAATTAAATATGAAAAAAAATTCTAGAGAAAGTTGCCTTAGATATTAATAAATGGATTATAATTCCATTAACTTGGTGGGGTAAAGTTAATGTTATTAAAATAAATATCACTCCCCAATTAATTTATGTATTAAGAGGTATATCAATGTTAATTCCAAATAATTATTTTCTTTGGAGAGTTAGTATATTGAGGAAAGTTATAAGGGAAAATAGACCACCTAAGCATTCATTAGCTAACCTGAGATTATCTTTTGAGGATGATGGTTTTAATTTACTAGATTTTCAAAAATATTAATGGACTTATATTTATTGGCTACATTGATGTGGAATGAACTTTTAGCAGAATATCAATCGTGCAGGCTTTTTTGGAAATTTTATATTTATTTCATGTACAAAGCTAGTTACTTTGCAGGAATGTCAAGTTTAGTAATACTTAATTTAAAAAAAAAAGGTTGGAAAGGAAATTAAGGTTTTAGAATTTATTTTATTCTATTATAAATCAGTTTCCAAAATTGTTGAGCTTTACAACACTGCCATCAAATATGGAAAAACGATCACACCTGACCATTACATTTCCAACCATTTTTGGTATACGAGCCGTCCATTTCAGCCATCAATAGTGAAGTAATGTCAGCAGTAAAACACACCAATTTTCTTTAAGTAAGCAGTACAATATTTGGTGTCCATTTAATTTATTCTGCTCTTGAAATTTCTATCGCTGCATATCAATTATTGTGTCTAAATACTGCATCCATTTAATCATACAATCTTTAACTTGTTCACTTGCTGAATCATACTTCACCAAAAGCTTATAAATATGGCTTAGCAAATGCTCCAGATTTTGTGTAATGAGGTTTTCAAATTCAATCAAATCTCTAAGTGTTTGTTTTTTGCAATTCTTTTAAAATATACTGCTTATTTGAAAATATTTCAGCTGGTCAGATAATTTTCACCATTCCACAGAAAGGAGCTCAAAATAATTTATCGTCTTCATCTTATTAATAATTAAATCTTGCAGTTTATACAATGTTTATCTACTAAGTAAATTTCTCTGTGCTTTCCTCTTCATGAAAACAAATGCTTAATAACGAGGCAAGAGGTGATAAGTATGGAGTGATTTTTTTACTATGTTTATCCCAAACTTTTAATACTCTGCTTACTGTTGCACAACTTCTTAAAAGCTGTCTATTTCTATTTGTAAAAGTCCAAAGATATTTATCCAAACTCTCCTGCTTCCTTGATACAAGTAATGTAATACTTAATTTTAAAGGCAATTAAATGCCACAATCCTGCTGGCTTTCTACCAGTTCAGATTGGCATGGGTTCCTTCAAGGAATCACAGGAAGTAAACTTTGTTCAGAGAAGTGATAGCATTGGGTTTTCTCTCTCCCCCTATCTACATTTCACTTGGTAGCATTAAAGCGACACAGTCATAAAGCAATTCTGGCAGTCTCGGTTGCCATCATTAACTGAAGACTGTGTGGGTTGTTAAGCAAGAACCTCTCATGACCATGACTTCCAACTTCCTGTTGGCTTCCCCATTGACTTTGCCAGCAAGGAATGTCAGAAATCACAATTGTGTGACCATGGGGACACTGACACAGCCAGAACTATGAGGACCCGTTGTAACTACCATTCGTTCAGTGTCATTGTAACTCTGTTTGAAAACTTCTATGGATTAAAGGTCAGGTTTTGAAATGACTGTTGATGCAGAAAGTTTGCTAGCAATAAAATTGGACTTTACACTCCGGATATGAATACGTTAGTACAACGTTAGTACAACGCAAGCAGGGCAAGCCACGGTATATAAACTGAGAGCAAGGCCCACTCGCTCTTTGCACTGAAGATGTTGCCTAGTCTGGTAATGAAACATCTGCAAGAAAACAACAAGGCTCAGGGAGCACCAAGGACTTCATAGTAGTACAATATACATCAAGTGAGTTATGAGCTGTGACCTGCAAAATAATTTTCAGAAAGTTTGCCTGGAAAAAAAACAGGATTAGAGTTTGTTCTGGCTTTATTTTTCTTTTCTTTTCTTTTTAACTAATTTTTATTGAAGAATTTTTTACAGAATAAAAACATTTAAAGGAAAAATAAAATAAAGTGGTGAGAAAAGAATAAAGAATGGAAAGAAATAGAAAAGAAGAGAAAAAGACAAAATATAAATAAATGACTTCCAATCTTCTTTACAGCAGTTATAAATGCATTTGAATTTTATCGTCTCCTTCTAAGGTGACATCCTAACTCCCTTCTTTCCATAAGCTACCTTTTCTAATCATCAAACCCATTAAGTCACAAGTACTTTTTTATTGTTTTCAGCAAAAAGTCCACAAAGAATTTGTTCTGGCTTTATTTTTCAGCAAAATAGAAATAGGTACAAAAAAACAATAGATGTGATGGATATTTAATCAGGAATTGAAAACATCATGTGGAAAAAAAGTGCATGCGTATAACTCTTTCTATGCTTCTACGTTGAGTTTGCTGGGATCTTCTTCATAATGCATATTGCTTTCCAGAAGTGCTTCTCTATCAGTGGGAATCTAGAAGGAACAGCACACAAATAGAGATTGATTCAAGTAGGTGACATTTCACCTGTCTGACTCAATTTCACCCCAGCTGAATTTAACTGAGGCTTTTGAGTCCCCCTCTCTAAGCACTACTAAATCTCTGGGCGTAATCCATTGGGAAGTGGCATTCTCCTCCCTTATAAGTCCAAATTAACTGAATGGGAATTTGCAGAGAAAATGCCCCAGAAGGATTGTACCTCTCTTTATACCAAGTTATTGGTTTAATAGATCCTTATATCAAAGTAGCCATAGTTGCACCATTACTGAAGATAATAGACAGTGAATCACATCTCACCTTTCTGCCCTATTGGTTTTGATTATGTGTCAGACCAATGAAATAAATGCATTAGATTGTAGTTCCTTAATTCCAGTGGAATAGAGTTCTTCTAGAGGAGTTTTTAAAATGCAAGAGAGTGGCAGATGCAGGTGCGGTAGTCTTTCACCTTCTCCATGTGGTAGTTGTGTTTGGATAGGTATTTACAACTCTCAATAGAAGGGTGATCTTTGCATAATCAGGCTTCGCACTCCCATGGACTTCTAGTATTGCTCAGTTTCCTTTTGTATAGGTAACATACAGAAAAGTCTCCCACAGTGGTGGACTAAACTAATAATCACCCCCTCTTTGACTCTTTCTTTTCCAAATACCTGCTGTACTTTGCCCTTTTTCCACCCATCTGTAGCAACACTGTTAGCATTAGAAATATAAATTAAACAATATTCGGAAACATCTCAAGAAGAGATGGGCAGCCATGGCACTACATGCACCAATCACCTGTCTCGTGTTTACATCTCCCTGGGTCTCGCAAGACCACATTGTTGAAAAGTTGTGATTCAGAACACACATGCACACACAACTAAACTGCAAATAGCTGTGTTAAGCCCCCAGGAGGTGTAATTAAGCTATTTTCTGTGCATCAATTAAAAAACAGCCCAATTTCAAAAATAATTTAATAATAAATAGGCCAAAATTTCCCCCCATCCCAATTTCTGGTGACACCATAGTACTGGTGATATAAGACTGTTCCATCCAGAGGGAAACAGCTGGCTAACATCCAGAGCAGGGCTTTTCAAACCTTTCCACGCCACAGAACCGATTAGTTAATGTGTGTGCGTATCGGAAGCGAACAGGGTTCATCCTAATGGGGAAAAAACGGGCATACGTTGCCACAAATTGCTGTTCTTCTCTGTGTTTGAAATGTGTCCTACCTCCCAATATACGGAGTCATCATAGCAGTTCTGATCAGGTGGCTGTCCCAGGAAAGGCAAATTGAGAAGTAATCCTGTGTCATGAGGAGGAAACACAGCGCAGGTTATCAGTGGGAACATTTTCTATAATAAGAGACATGAAGATTGAATAGAATACTGAAAACACAGGAGCAATTGTACTCTCCTATTCCTGCAAATGGTGTTCCACTGCCAAAGCAGACTGTTTTTTCATATATATATATATATACACACACACACACACACACACACACACACATACATACACATACATACACACACATACATACATACACATACATACACACACATACATACATACACACACATACACATACATACATACACACACACACACACACAACACACACATACACACACACACACACACATATTCCTACATTGATTGTAACAGCATGTTACTTCATTAAGTAAACACCTAAGAAGGAACAGTTTTGCAAATTATTATTCAGTTTTTTAAAAGGCATACATCTGCATTTCTATCTGTCAGTATCCATCCATCCATCCATCCATCTACAGAAGTTTGTCATCTGCATGAAGTTCACAGCTTCCTGGAGGTGGCTTTATTTTACTGACCTGTGAATGCTCCTCCTACCAGAGCAATTGCAACAGAGCAGCCTAGAGCAGCAGCCTGCATCCCAACAGATATTCTGTGAAAAGAACAAATGAACTCTGTGTCATCCGGAAGCCTCGTGCAGACTTCTCTGAGGACTATTTCTGATCGTTGGGGTGTATGTGGACACGCAAAATCACTTCTGCCTGGCCCACCAGCAAAGCAGCTGTGAAAGTGCCTACCACATGCAGACAGCCACTGGGGAAAGCCTTTGAGGATGCAGCTGCTTTCGCACTTTGCCGAGGGGTGCTTTGCTTGTGCTAGTGCGTTTTGCAAAGCAGCCCATTCAAATGCTTTGTCCTCCTCTAAGAGCACGCTGGATGAGCAAGGCCGTTCTGATGAGTCCTAGGACAAGAACGCAAGTCACAAGGAACTTGCTTTTATCTCTAATCTCCCCTTCCTACTACTTTTCATTCCCCAGGGCCTCATATGGTTGCAGATCCCTACCCCCTCATACCCGAAGGACGGACAGCCACTGCTGTGCTGATATTACTGAGTAATCAGTGGCCTAGGGCTTGACCCATGGCCAAATGCCACTACCGCTGACTGGCAGATCAGCTTGAACAATAAACAGGTTATACCAAAATTACTTATTGTCGGAGAGGTTGGTTACTCTGGGCTTTCATCTTTGTTTGGTTTTGCCAAGACATCACTATCAACCTTGTTAAAAGATTGTTTTACCAGCAGAGAAAAACTATCTAAGATCTATTGCCAAGTGAACCATTCTTGCAATCTTCTTGGTGACAGCTTATGTCTCAAAGGTGATCTATAAATCTGTCCAGTAAATAAAATAATAGTAAATACAACAAATACAACAACAACTCACGTGCTGTTAACCTGCACAGCAGCTGCAATGATACTTGCAATGCCTCCCAATAGTCCAGGTAAGCCATGTAGATTATGGACACCGCAGGTGTCTTGAATTTTCAAGTTGGAGGCCAGAAATGGCTAGAATGGAACAAAAAGTTATTTTGGAACTGCTTTAAAAAGAAAATAAAGTTAGCTTGTCCTTCTTTTTCCTCTTCCATTCTACACAAACCAGCATGCTTTATAAACCATATGTAATTCTGCAATACAGCTTCTTTAAAGATTCGTTTGAGTCTGCGGTCCTACAAACAGATGGGATGGGATACAAGTATTCTGGCTTTCACTGGAATAATACAGCAGACTTACAATGCAACACAAAGTCTCACTTAAACACACATGAACCAGGGCTTTCCACATGCTTCCTTCTGATTGAAAGCACGTAGTATAATTCTGCATATCTGTAATACAAAGATATTGGTTGCACTAGATACTGGCATGTTTCCAAATGCAATTCAAGCTGCAGATTATTACTTACAAAGCCCTGTGTAGCTCAGGGCCTGGGTACCTTTGAGATTGCCTATCTTGTATAGTTTTTGCCCATCCAATCCAAGGGTGCACATAATGCTTGCTGAAGAAGCCACCTTCTTCAAGGTTGCTTCCTGTGATGGAAGTCTGGCAGACCCTGGGAACTTGGAGGAGGGAGGAGAATGGCAGTTGCAGAAGAGATTCCTTAGTACCATGTGCCACAAGAAGTATCAATGCTAGTATCCATTAGGTAAGCCTTCTCTAAGCAGGTGTCCTAGTACTAGACTACAGCTCCCAGAATTCTAATGAACATGGCTTAGAATACTGGAAATTATAGACTATGGAAGTTGCTAGGCTGGAGAAGCTGCATTAGAATTACTTTTCTTTACAAAAAATACTCACAGTTAAGTATTTGTATCCAATAACTGAGATGATTCCTGCTATGCTACCAATTAACATAGCCCCAAAGGGCAAGATGTTCAGGTCAGCACATGACCCCACAGCAACACCGCCTGCCAAGGTAGCATTTTGAATGTGTACCTGTATGAGGTGTAAAATATGGCAAGTGAGAGGATATCTCTAACGCCAAGAGACAGGACTCTCTGTTGAAGCAAAGGATATCTATTTGCATTAAATTATCTGACAGTACCATGGAATTGTGCATCCACACATTACCCATGAAATAAGATACATAAAAAAGCTGCCTTACATGAACCAGACCAACCCACAGGTCTCCAGAACCAAAAATCTGTGTTTCTACTAACCAAGATTCTTTTATTAGAGAAATAACCTGGAACCAATCTGTACAAGATATATGACCTGCCACTAGTTTAAAATCCATGAACACACTATCTCTTCTTGGCAGTGGTCCACCAAACTCACACTGTTTGATTGTGATTTAACTTTTATAATTGAAACTTGGGAGCTTCATATATGTTGAATATGCACACTATAATGAAGGGCAAGGGCAAGGTGGATGGATGATATTCTAGAGGTGACGGACTCGTCCCTGGGGGAGCTGGGGGTGCTGACGACCAACAGGAAGCTCTGGCGTGGGTTGGTCCATGAAGTCACGAAGAGTCGGAAGTGACTAAACAAATAAACAACAAAATACCCAGGTGTACATTGTAGATCCCCTATAGTGATTGACTGCCTTCAAGCCTGCTGGTAGGTGAAGATCCTGAGTAGGCCTTCTCTGACCATACAGATTGAGCAGAGAGATTTAATCAGGGAAAGATGGTCTCTTAGATACCCAGTCCCCAACTCATTTAAGTTTTTAAAGGTAGCAACCATATGTCGGCAATGACAAATCTTGATAAAATAGTCAAGAGCAGAGACATCACACTCACAACAAAGGTCTGCATAGTTAAAGCAATGGTGTTCCCCGTAGTAACATATGGCTGTGAGAGCTGGACCATAAGGAAGGCAGAGAGAAGGAAGAGAGATGCTTTGGAACTGTGGTGTTGGAGGAAAATTCTGAGACTGCCTTGGACTGCAAGCAGATCAAACCAGTCCATCTTCCAGGAAATAAAGCCAGACTGCTCACTTGAGGGATGATATTAAAGGCAAAACTGAAATACTCTGGCCACATAATGAGAAGACAGGACACCCTGGAGAAGATGCTGATGCTAGGGAGAGTGGAAGGCAAAAGGAAGAGGGGCCGACCAAGGGCAAGGTGGATGGATGATATTCTAGAGGTGACGGACTCGTCCCTGGGGGAGCTGGGGGTGTTGACGACCGACAGGAAGTTCTGGCGTGGGCTGGTCCATGAAGTCACGAAGAGTCGGAAGCGACTGAATGAATAAACAACAATGAAAGGCAGGGCCGCTGTACTGTTAATTGTTGGGTAAAGAAATAATTTTATTCTCTTCAGTGTTTCTCATTCCTCCATGACAAGAAAAGCTTGCCAAACAACAGTGGAATCCACAAGGACCCTGTATTTGGGAATTCTCGTCATCCAAATGACGTTATTGTGATAACATGCCTGTTAATTTGGGATCAATGGTGTTGGAATTTGGTTATTCCTATGTCTCTGATATCTGTGTGATATCACATATCAAATATTTGTATGCCTGTTGAATCTATTTGGTTGCTAAGAGCTGACCCTTACTTGATGGCACATAATCAATCAATCAAATGTATGTAATTGCAGGGCAGCCACTACTTTGATCCTTGTTATTGCAGTACAAGAGCAGGACATTGTGAGATATCCAAAGCATGGCTAAATCCTTTCCTTTTTAGTTATTTAAATTCTATAAGCCATTCTTTTCCAAAGAGGCTTGACAACAAAAGGGACACCATAAAATAGCAATAAAAACACTGCTTCAAATAAATAGCATAGAAAACAAATTCAAAAATATAGTAGGAACAAAATCAGAAATGACAAATTAAAACAGTAGAAAATGCCTTCAATTGAAGTTCAGGAATCTCAAAGCAAGAGCACAAAGAGCATCTCAAACCTCCTTCAGAAAGCAGTCAAGAATTAAGGTGCCATCACAAAGATGACCCTGGACGTGATGCATTACAGAAGCAGCCCCCTGGGCCAATCTTAAGGACTGAGCAGATTCATATCAGCGATGGCAATCTTCTACAAAAACCGGTCTTCAGGAAGAACGCTTGAGGAATTTTGTCATTATGATTTCATAATGCACATCCTGATCCAATGTGCGGACTGAAACTTATTTGCTCAGGCAGGTTTTTGTTGTTGTTGTTGTTGTTTGGCACTTCTCAAATATTCAGCTTCAAGTTTATGTCTATTTTGAAGATGACACTTCCAGAAATTAATGTTTTGAGAGAAAATATATTTAGAAAGATATCTTGGGGTGGGGGAGGGGGAGTGAAAAGTTGTTTAAAAGTGACTCTAGTTAGGGTTCTCCAGTTTTTTATGGTTTTTGCAAATCAACACTAACTGTTTAAATGGAACCTGGAAAAATACTAGTAATCTTGATCAGAGTAATATTCTCTGTCACCATCTTCTACCAGCATCCAGGGAGAAACTTTTTAAATCTGAGTCTTTAAAATAACCTCCTGCAGAATTTCATCCTAGATATTTGTAATCTAGAATATCTACAAAAACATGTAATTATCCAGTTGGGGTTTAAACCTCAGAGGTACAGCCCTCAAGCTGTGCACACTGCAAAAATGTTTCAGAAGAAATGCTTTAAACCACATGCAAGCATAGTACCTCTCTAGTAGTCATTAAAGCACACTTTTTTTTCAAGCTTGCATGAAGTGTGAAAAGAAGTGTTGCTTTAATTAATCAAATTATTAAAATAGTGCATATTAATGCCACATTTAGGGCAGCCACATTTCTTTTCAGGCTGACAAGGAGAGAGGTGCTGTGCTTGTGCTTGTCTGGACAAGCTCCAAATAATTTTCAAAGTGCGCAGAGCGCTATCACATAGTAGCAAATCTTAACCATATTACCTTTTGAGCCTAGTGTGTCACACAGTACTTTTGTAGATGGCATACATTCTTATGTGCTTTTTACAATCCATGGAACAGCCCTGGCTTGGATTAATAAGACATAGTATCTTCTGAGAAACTTTGTTATACTGCTGTAAAGCATTTGGTTAGTTCAAGTAGGCCTCCATCATTTAAGGGGATCACCAGAGTCCAAGACAATGCTTACCATGTCCAGTTTGCCTCGGTGTTCAACCAGAATAGAGAAAGCAAATGTGGTGAGGGTGCATGCTGCCAAAGAGAAATATGTGTTCATGATTGCCCTCTGCTGGTCCTCTCCTGATTTCGCAATGGCCGAGTTAAAACTGGGCCAAAAGAGCCAAAGGAAAAGAGTACCTGGAAAAGGAAATTTGTCAGTGTTGACTCCTGGAAACTGCCTGGCCTAGTCCCAGTTTTCTTGGCAAGATTTTGGAAGTGGTTTGCCCTTGCCTGCTTCCCAGGGCTGAGAGAGAGTGACTGGCCCAGGGTCCCCCAGCTGGCTTCCATGCCTAAGGCGGGACTAGAACTCCCAGTCTCCCGGTTTCTAGCCTGATCCTTAACCACTACACCAAACTGGCTCTCCAGCTGATACTACAGTTTCATATATCAGTTGTAATCGGACACATCAGGGTTAGATGGAGAGGTGAACCAGCTTTGAGTTCCTGCTGTACAGTATAAACCCACTCAGGGTAGTATTTAACTTTTACAGCTTTGGGGGAGATTTTGTTGCTTACATTATACATCAGTCTTTTTATCTTTAATACAACATCCACGTGAAAAGAATAATGAATCTGAGTCAAAGTTACTGTGAGATCACTTATTAAGTGCTGATGCCTCATTTAGGCCAAAAGGCATCTACTGGGAGAATGAAGACCCTGTCTGAGCTGCAGAAAACAGATAAAGCTCAGACAAACATGACCTATGTATGCAAATGTACAGTGTGCTTGGTCATCCTCACAATGAGGCAACACTCCACAGAAGTAGCATCTGAGGCCAATGGATGGATGTGGGGTTCTCCTTCCCTCTTCACTCCTTTCTACCTACTTTTGAACGCAAAGGGCTGTGCATTCTGCTTTTAACTGACTGATGTTTGATTGTTTGTATTGCAGTCATTTTTATTTTGCTGCCAACTAGTTCAAGATGATTACATTAGACATGCTATTAAAAACTAGTTAATTGATTAAAAACAGCTGCATGGAATTTATCTTTAGCATACAACGAAGTGCTCACTCACCAATCATAGCAAATAAGTCTGAATGGTAAACAGAACCTTCTTTGACATGTCCCTTTTTCAGGCCTGGTCGGTAGAGCATTCTGGCTACAGCCAAACCAAAATAAGCTCCGAAAGCATGAATGGTCATGGATGCCCCAGTATCCGTGGCCTGCAAAATGTCAGTAGGAGCTTCAACACTTAGCTACAGACCGGTAGCAGAATGAATCACTCTCTTAGGGCCATTCCACCATACCCTTCCAAACAAACAAGTAAACAGCAATTCACATTTTAATTTAAATAAATAAATGCAAATTAGCACATATATGGATTTTAATAAACAGATGTGTCCTTTTTTTTCCTGTGTGTCAGTGTCTGAAGCAGTGGTGCCAATGTACCAGAGCAATTATGCAAAACGGTCTGCAGAATTTGCTTCCCTTTGTGTCCCTAGGCTTAATGCCCAGGGGCTGATCGTGGACATCAGTTGATATGTGTACTGTTTACAGTGTTCTTAAATACGTTAAATTGGGATTTTTTTTCCTGGATCAGTCCCTGCATGTTAAAGACATCTAATAGGTTCTTCTTGGCTATATCCCCAGTATTTGGAATCTATCATGCTATCAAGAATGACAGATTTTTCAGGCATGGGAATTGGTTAAAATAATTATTATACAATATTAGGAGGAGAAATCAATATCTGATTTGCAGGAATAGATTTTTGACATTTCAGGGTTTTTTTTTCCTTTCTACTATACAGGAAGAGTTCTGAGAAGTATGTTAAATGTTTCTGGAGTTGTTCCATTAATGACATAATTTCCAGGGCTTTTTTTCCCCCTCTTTCCCTTCCCTCCCTTTGTACAGTGGATTTTTTTTTTTCATTATTTATGAGGAGCAACTGAGAGGCATTTATGTTTTGTCATATGGGCTTCTGAAATTAAAAGCTGAAAAAGACCTAGATCTGAGTGAGGAAAAATAAGTGTGTGTGCGTGCGTGCATGCGCGTGGGCGTGGGCATGGGCGTTTCCTGGAATAATGGAGTGGATTAGGAAAGCAAAGGGCAGAGGGAAGTAGAAAACAAACATAATTTTAGGTAGTAAAATGAAATAAATCATGAGAAGGAAGACTCAAGTGGGGAAAATGTTTATGACAAATTGATACAGTGCTAACTCAAAGTTTGGTTGTTGCATTAGAAGAGCATGAGAGCACCTGCTGAATCACTCAGAGCCTTATACAAGTCTTCATTCTTTTTCATTAAGTGGTCAGCCGGATATATATATTACATATAGCCTTTCCCAATTCTGTGTTTGACAGATGAGTGGGTGATCCATAGTGCCTGGGAATTCTGATAGTTTTAGTCCCAAAATGTCTTGAGAGGATTCATGATAGGAACACTGGTGTCATCTTCAGGTCACTACTGAAATTACTGGATTATCTTAAATCTCAGACCTTCATTTCTATTTATAAACTAGCTGGAGATTATCAGACTTGGAGATTAATTGAACTGAAACTGAAATAAGTTTGAAATATTTGATTTGGTTTTCCACATTGAAGCAATTCTTTTAATTTATTCAGCATTAAAAGAACTCTCCATGGGAAAAATCCACTCACTACTTTCTGTTGCAGATTACCTTTCTGGAGACAACATGTACATGCAACAAAAACTTCCTCTAGTAATTACAAACTTTGGCCAGATAATTTTAAAATTCAGCACTAATTTACTTAAAAACTCCAGCTCATTCCTTATTCTAAATATGACTTTAATCTCATAGGTTTCCTTGGCATGGCATTTAATCATATTTTTCTCTCAACTGTCAATTTTAAGATGTCTTTGCATCTTATAATATATAAATTATAAGATGCAAAATGTAACTTAAATTAAATAAATTGTAGTCTTTAAAAACAGTACAATTTTTAACTTTTTTTCAGGTCTTCGACTGTTCAAAACTGTGAAGAGAATCAAACCCTTCCAAACAGTCATTCTTTCTAATACTATTGTAAATAGCCATTTTTAAAGTATTCTCTCTCTCTCTCTCTCTCTCTCTCTCTCTCTCTCTCTCTCTCTCTCTCTCTCTCTCTCTCTTTCTCTCTCATCTATCTATCTATATCATCTCTATTTTATTCAAGCTGTTTAAAGCTGTTGTCATCACCAGACCTTGCAGGAGTGAAATTCATTATTATTTGGGCAAATAAAGAACCCATCCTGTGTTGCTTAGCAATTTGCCCAAATTTGCCTTTCCCAGGATTTCTGTAGTCATGGGAAGTTGTGAGTTGGAGGAGAAGAATCTTGTGCCACAGCATGGAAATAAAGATGGGTGCAAAGATGTGATGATTGTGTTTGGTGTCTGGAGCTCAGATCCCAAGTCTCTGACTTTTGTTTGGTTCATTGTCTTGGGCAAACATTTGTTCCCATCTACTTTTGCACTTTGTTCTAAAGATGGTCACCTGAATGCCCCCTGAAAACTTAAAAAGCACCCAGGAAGGCAATCAAATTCTGCATGTGTACAGCTTTGAGTGTTCAGCCACACATTGCTTCTGAACTTGGTGTTTCCATTTAGAATAGGAAAACCAAACAGGAGGGATTTTCGTGGATGGAACTGGCAACTGGCAACCATGAGATGGTTGTATTATTTATTTATTAATCAAATTTATCACCACCCATCTCCCAAAAGGGACTATTTGTGTAGGATGTTGGTTCATTCTCCAGCAGTCTTATTTATATTTATGTTGAATTGTTTTAAATTGTTATTTTAGATTTGTTTTGTTCGTTTACAGACAAGGAGGTAGTCATTGTCACTAGAGAAGGTCTTATAACCCAATAAACCAAAAATACAAAGGTGACCTAGAAGACACAATCCCCCGATAAATTGGCATGACGATCTTAGTAAAATAGAAGCAGAAAATGCCTACCTTTAGCACATTCACCACAAGATGTTCATTGCATACAAAGACAGTGATTTCAAAAATGGTCAAAATCAGCATCTGAACTGGACTTGTTTTCCCCAGGACAGCTCCAAATGAGATCAGGACAGCTGCTGTGCTAAAGTCTGCATTTATCATACTTTTGATTTAATGAGGGAAAAGAAAAACTAAGTTATGTATGTATTAGGTTAGTGAGAATCAATAAAGCACATAATGAAGTAAAATAAATGTTATTTATTCATGCTTTTTTTTTTTTAAAGCATGAATAAAGTTATCCTGGCATCATGAATTACAGCTTTTATGGTCATGGTAAATCCATTAGTATTTTCTCCAAGTCATAAATTTCATACAAAAGCAAACTCAACAGGAGACAGAAGGCGAGAGAAGAAGAGCTACAACTTAATGAACTGAGTCAGCTTTCAGGAAAGTTTTGCAGTTGTGAGCCCTAAGACAGGAAATCATGAAAACCTTGATGGGACAGCACTGATCTAGTTATTTTACCAAGCCCAGGTTGCATCCTAAATATCTGCGGTGACTTCAGTTAGCAGGATACTCTTAAGTAGCACCTTGCTGTCTCTAGCTGGCCCTATACCACTTTGTCTTTTGATGCTGGCTTCAGATGCTGGCTTTCTCAAGAACTAGATGAAGGACATTCCTGGTCAGGATCCAGGTTAAAAACATTTATTGACTCAGCATCATTGCTGGGTAACGGCAGAGGATCTTATTCTTGGGATGAGCACTCTTGCTTCTATTCATCATCTGAGGGGTGCTCTTGAGGTCAGGCCATGAGAAGATGTTTAAGAAGTACCTTCTGGATAATATTATGTGTAACTTGACTCTAAGAGACTTTGAATGCCAAGCTAGTAGTTGTAAGAAGTAAAGAATTGCCTTATTTCTCTTTTTATTCTCTTTCTGTATTTCTCTTATAATCAATAAAATAAATGATTTTACATCTCAATACTGCCCTGAAGAAGATATTACAAGTAAGACTTGGAAAACGGACAAGGGGGAGCAGCAGCAGGAAAAAAAAAACTGTTATTATGTCTAGTCTGCTCCTGAACATCTTGAAAGAAAGCAGTGAATATAGATAAAAAACATACTGGCTTATTAATGAGTGATGACAGGTAAGGTAAAGGTAAAGGTTTCCCTTGACGTAAAGTCCAGTCGTGTCCAACTCTAGGGGGCGGTGCTCATCTCTGTTTCAAAGCCTTAGAGCCGGCGTTGTCCATAGGACACTTCCGGGTCATGTGGCCAGCATGACTCACGGAACGCCGTTACCTTCCCGCCGAAGCGGTACCAATTAATCTACTCACATTTGCATGTTTTCGAACTGCTTGGTGTGCAGGAGCTGGGACTAGCAACGGGAGCTCACCCCGCCGCGCGGTTTCGAACCGCCGACCTTCCGATCGACAGCTCAGCGGTTTAACCCGCAGCGCCACCGCGTCCCTCTGATGCTTTATTAAAACAGCTTTTTGATAATCCTACATAATCAGGTGCAGAATTTTCTCAATTTCATTTTCTTCTTTTAAAAATGGGACCCTGAAATGTCTGCAACTCCTTTTATTCACTGGAAATGTATTGCAGAATATTGTATAGGAAATAGTGTGCAGTGCCTTCCAACAATTAACTTTAGGAGAGGTTTGTATAAAGTAGGAGGCACTTATCTGGACATGACGAAAGGCTTGGCAGATGCTTTTAATTTAGAAAAGTTTGTTTGTATCTGATGTGACAATATCAATACTACATTTGAGGATTACAATACAACACTTACTTCTAAATTTAGGAAATAATATCCTGCTTTTTAAAAGTGGACAAAATAACTATAGATAAGAAACTGGTGTGTATCAGTGCCCATTGCTAATTTTTGTGATAGTCATAACAATGAAATTACTAGCTAGAGGGAACTGTACCTTGCATTTTCAATTTGGGAAAAAACTTTTTTTTCCTGGCAACAGCTTAACTTCTTTTTTAGCAAAAACATTGAATTCATTTCTGCAATTCAATGAACATAGCACCCCCTTGAGGAAAGACACCATTTAGACATCTTTCAACAGCTATATTTGGACTGCAAAAATTAAAAAAAAGGACCAACATTTCTGGAAGCTCCGGTAATCAAGTTAAAATACATAATAGATACCCGCAAGTGAAACTAATTTTAGCTGCACTTTGAAGAAATATACTCTGTTATATATTTTATACTTTGAAAAATTGAATTCCATACTATTACACAAAACTACGCTTAAACCATTGTCAAGAATGAACATACGAACCAATGCTGGGAGACCTATTTACTCTTTACGGTTATTGTGAAGGCTCATAGGATGCTGGAAAAAACATTTTGATTCTTTCCAAAACATTATAGGACTCAGAAGCCATACTGGGGACTGAACCACCTCCTCGATCTTGTAATGGTCTGTGGGAATGACCTTGGCAGACGGGAGGAAGAGCCGCAGACTAGAGGTATCTAGTCATGCAAGAGGTATCTCAGCCCATAGAAGCAAAAGAGGCGTGAGAAGCATTTCAGAAGGGACCCTCCCTAGTTTTCTGGAGAGTAAAAGTAAACAAGGGGAAAAAGACTTTCAGACTTGCAAGGTTCTGTGGGCTGAGATACCTCTTGCATGATGGTTGTCTAGTCTGTAGCTTTTCCTCCCGTCCATTACAGATCTTAATAGAACAATTTTTCCACCCCACAAAAATGAAAGGTTGGGATTGTGGGCCTAGTAAGGGGTGGACGTTGGCTTAAGAAGGAGGAAAGATAAGCTGCAATCAGTAAGGTATCAGCTGCCAAATTGCCAATAGGAATTCTCTGCCCATGGGCATAGTCAGGATATATGTATTCTAGCTTTCATAATACAGTTTCATTCACCATTGAAATTTCTAAACAATAAAGTCCAGTGAAACAATTGGGCCATAGCCAAACCAATGAAAGGCTTAAAATGTGCTATACAATACTAGTGTTGTTCGTAAAGAATGAATTTATTTATTTATTTAGCATTTAAATCAGAGATGGTGAATTTTAAGGCCCTCCAGCTATTACAGACTGACCCTTGCTATGGCTCCTAGAAGATATAATTCAATAATGTCGGTGGAGTCAGAGGTTCCTACCCTTGCTAAAAGCCAAGAAGTAGAAGGAATGTTTCTTTAGAGAATGTGTCCCTAACTAAGGTACCTAAGCTTCCCTAGGTACCACAGGCTTTATCTCAGATGGAGGAAATGGGTCTAAAAATTCTTAGAAGGTTTGAACATCTGAAGAAGTTGGTATGGGACACAGTGTTTCTGAGGCAAATTTACTTGCCAGTCTTATCACCACTCACCATCTCTAGCTCACCATGGTTTATACCATTATCTTTAGCACAACACTTTCTGGGAATTCTAGTAGGAATTCACTTGGAGGAAGCTCTTGGTAAACAATCTTAACATCTAAAGTCACTGGTGCTTATCAGGAAGTTCTCCTTACCTTTCAATGGCATTAGGGATAGTATTTGATTGCATGTGCCAAAATCCTTGTAGGAGGATGCCCCACTGGATGCCCAAGGCAGCAATGAGCAAGTTGATGCCAACACTGCTGAAGCCATATTTTTTCAGGAAGGTCATCAGGAAACCAAACCCAATAAATATCATCACATGAACATCCTGAAAGACTAGAAAGAAAATTAAGAGAAAAAGATGTATGATAGGCAACATTAGGGAAGATGTTTCTCCTGTCAACTTACTTTCATTTTTTCCTTCCCAAGGCAAGTTTTAAAAGGGACAGTTAATTATTTCTGGTAACATTATCACATGTCCTCTCCTCTAGAATGAATAAATGAATGAATGAATGAATGAATAGCTTGTTGTTTATGTAGCTCAAATTTTCATAAAGCTCCTTCCCTCATCCATTAAGAAAAACCCATCATGAGAAACAGATATATTCAGTGCCCATGAAGTGCTGATGGTTTCAGGAGCAAAGGAAGGGGGGATAGAATGGAATGGATTATCCTGGAAAAGGGAAGGTGCTCTTAGCTGGCAGAAACTTTTCACCAGCAAGAGCAATTTCTCCACCCTCTGGGGGAACTGAGTAAGAAGAAGAAGAAAAAGTCCCACCTCAGGGTGAGAACTTTCTACAGTTTTTACTTACATTATCAAGAAACAGCATACAGGCAACGAACAGGTACAATAATAACTTTAAACCACAATAGGCTGTTGAATGAACAGCCACCTTAAAAGTACAGAACATTTTTAAAGGCCAGTGCATGTTTAAACAACCCAACTCTAACCGCTCCCTTGGCAAATAAGCTCGCTCTAATTGCCTTGGCCTAGAGTCTTGAATAGCAGTTCTTCTCTCTCTTTCCCTCCGGACTCCCTCCTTCTAGACTCCAGATTGCTTCTCTCAGCTTCTCCTCCTCTTGACCTTCCAAACCATCATTCACCCCATCCAAAACCACTGGGAGATTCCCTCACAGGCAAAACTTCCAGCTCCTCATGCTCCATGTTGGCCAAGCTGTCAACTGATACTCGGGAGTTCTTTGCACAAAATCTCCTGCCTTCTCCCCAGTGCCTCCTCCTTATCATAAGTAGTCTTTCTGCTACCAGAACTTTCTGCTCTGTTGGTTTCAAACACCATTCCTGCCTTCTTTCCCACTTTCTTCTGCCTTCCTACCCAGAGTAAAGGTACTTTATACATTCTGTGTCCTGCTCCCTCTAACTGACTTGCATAAGGATAGTTAAACTATGACTGGAGCCAGCAGATCAGATCAGATCAGATCAGATCAGATCAGATCAGATCAGATCAGATTACTCTGGTTTATATGCTACTTCAATTCAAAGACTCTGAGTGACTTACTATGCACATGCACATGCAGAGAGAGAGAGAGAGAGAGCAGGATTATAACAGTAAGAAAAGAGATGCAAGGAACAACTAACAACATCCAGCCCAGAGCATCTGCATCTCAGGGATAATGTGTCCTTTCATCTCATCCCTAAATGTTACTCAGAACAGTCACATTTTGGAGGGTCTTCATAGGAATACAGCAGTCCAGACATTCTCTCAGTGCTGGGACCCTTAGCAAGCCTTCTCACTGGATAAAATGGTCTCAGAGATATCCAGGCCATGAGACATGTAGGATTTTAAAAATGATAACCAGCACTTTGAACTGCACCCAAAGCTAGTCAGCAACCAATGCAACTCCTGTAGTATTACAAAAATGAACATGTGCATAACTAACTGGACCAGCTGGATGATCTTCAAAGGCAGTCCTATGTAGAGTGCATGGGGCCATGAACCCAAGAAGCCTCCTGATTGCAAACAGGAACATCCGAGTCCTGCCAAATTCAGGTACAAGAGTGACCAATGTGGTTTCCATCCTATGCCTAGGACTTAATTCTGACTGAAAGGGTCTATGTAATCCATTTCATCCACGGCTCTCCACAGCTGCAACCCCAACACATTCTCAACAACTTTCTTTAGAAAAGAAGGTTCAAGGCAGGCTATTGGTTATCCAGAAAAGCAGGTTTGACCAATTGCATCTTGAAGAGGGAAGGCACTACTGGTTGGTGGCACAATCACTATGTTCTAGAATGCATTAAGCACTACTTGCAGCCAGTTTCAAGTAACTTCTCCAGAGGTTTTCACTAACCAGGTGAAATAGGGGTGTAATCCAGAGATGGCACACCAAACAGGACACAGAACCCTGTCCATTCCTTCAGGGACCACAGAGTCAAAGCAATTCCAGATAAGCTCACCAAATGAGGCCTCTGCCATATCAGCTCCAGCCAACATCCAATTCTAAATGAATGTGAGCACTTTCATCCTTCTGACTTCATATGAATTCACTGCAATGGCTCAGCAGCCAATTTTTTGGCCCAGCTTTCTCGAATGGTCAGAGTAACTTTAAACAAATCTACTGATCAGCTTTACTGAGTACAAGAGGAAAGAAGTAAGCCCGCTTCACTGTTTTTCTTGCTACAGTGTAGACTAGAATTTGAGCTCTTCCCCATGTTCACTCACATTCATCTTCACCAGCATCATTCTAGGCTGCAGTTTCATATTCTCTTCTGTGGTTCCATATTCCAGATCTCCTCGGTACACCAAGGAGTTCCCTTGGCACAGTGGGCAAAGAGAGGCTGCTCAGGAGCAGTCCTATTAAACTGCAGCTTTTCCAATATTCCAAAGCTCAATTGAGTATTCATCAGAACTAACCACCAGGGCTTGAAGATAATCCCCAAGCAACCTTTGGAAACCCAGAGGAACCATTAGGCACCTGGGGTGAACCAATCAAATGGGTCCATACCTCCCTGTAGAGGTCACAGGCACTGGTTGCCAGGAAAACCAGAGAGTGATCTGACCATGACGAGGGACTGAGAAAAATGTCCCCTGTCACATTTCAGTTGCTCTGGAATGGGTTTAGCCCATGATCACCTAGGATAAGGCTTGTAAGTTCATGGTGGCCATGAACTCACAAGCCACATCTAACCCCCACCCCAAAAGAAGTCTCTCAAAACCAGTAAGTTAGGGGACTTCACTGCCAATCCTATGATGAGGTTCAGCAGCTCAGGCAGGGATGAAGCTGTGCAGCAGTGAGGCCAGTGCAATATCAACACCCTCAACTTGTTCCTCCAAGCTAAGCATATGAGTAAGACCTTACAGTCAGTTATCCCAGAACATTGTGTCTGGTCACCTGCAGAGTCTCCTGGATGACAACCAATACTCATCCTTCCTTCCTTTCCCTGGAGTCATGGCTGATGCAGCACCTGATAACCAGACTGGCACATTTTAGACAGTATAACACCCTCCTCTGCACCTATCCAGGTCTTACTTGTACATACCAGGTTTGCCCTCAAATCCTAGACAAGGAGAGATTTATTACAGGCAGATTGGAATTCAGAGGTGGAGCCCACAGTTCACTGAACCCCCATTACCTAGTTCCCGAGACGAGAGCCAAATGGTTGGAAGCATGGATTGGGCTCAAGTTTCAATTCACCCTTCTTTAGAATGAAACCTCTGCTTCCCACTTTATCTGTCCTAACAGTCAGGAACCACGCTGAGACAAGGAATAGGTCTCTAGTGTTTTATTACTGCTACATTAGACAGAAAATCCTAACAAACTGAAGAAGCGTGGGAAAAACCCAGACAGATAAACCCCAAAAGTCAAGGCGGGTCTGATCTGTGTCTCTTTGAATGGCTGCTTAACTCCTCGGTACTACGCATGTGTTTTCCCCCCTGGATAGGGGCCCCCTCCTGCTCACCATCAGTACTCATGACATTATCTGTCCATTACTACCTCAATGCTATTTCTCCTCTCTACTCCTCTATTTCCTCTTACCTCCTACTTCTAGGCAACATATGGGGATGCCTAACTTACCCTACTTCTTTTCATCCTCAGCATCCAACCCCACCAAGCCTACTTATTCTTCCTCTGTTTGGTCTTGACAAAGTCATCCCACAGTCACTACTCTTATCCATCCACACCTCCTTCTATCAAGTTACTCCAGTTTCTAATCCCAACCTCCCCATTCCCCCAGATTCCACTCATCCCCAAATTCAATAGAGACAATCCCTCACAATTTTATCTCCCAGGGGGAAGCATCTGCTACCACTCTCTACCCCTCAATCAGGGATGGTGGTTCACATCTTCAACTCTCCCACCTCTTCTTTCCCCAGTCCAGTCTACCACAGTACCTTCCAGAACCAGCTCAGATCATCTAACTCTCCACTTTTACCTTTTGTCTTTGAGGAGCCCATTTCCTGCATCCTGCATTTTAGCTGTTTAGCTTAACTTTATCCTTTCCAGCTTTGCATGAACTTCATTGCAACCACTGTGTTATGTGTCTTTTGGCAACTAATTGACTTTTTAAAAAAAAGAAGGTTGAGGGGCAAAAATAAAAAAAATCAGTGGGGTTACTTCCAAGAAAATTGGTTGAAGAATCAGCTAAATGATTTGAATGAAGAACACATTAAAATTATGGGGCACTTTTACTTTTTACTTTTTTACTTTTTTTACTGTTTAACACTTCGAGGGTTCATATTTTTTCAAGGCAAGTAGTTATTCTCCATTTCTCCTTTCTTCCAGTGCCTCACTGTATACCTGTATGCTGATACCACATTCTCACTAGTGGGTGCAATTTCACATAATGGTAATTGGTCATCACAATTATCATCAGCATTGCAAAATTATTCAGATCATAATTTGTGCCTTGTGTCTACTTGACAATCTAAATGTTTACAAAAAAAGAAACTACTGTACATACTGTGAACAACACAGAACAGCAAGCAAAGTTTATTGTATTTACAGAAAAAAGAGAAAGAGAGGAAGATGGATGCAGTGGTTTCAATTTAAAGAAACGTGAATGGAAGCAGAATATGCCTTAATATTAGTTCATGACCTCTTGTGCAAAAGCTTACAGAGAGTTTTCTCTATCAGAAAGTATCAAATTGCGTTATATATCTGTGACAATATTTCAGGAAATTACAAGACGTTTTGTAGATAAAGTCTGGATGATAAAGCAAGTCTTAAGCAGTAGTTACCACATATAGAGAAACTCATCTGGATCCAAGGTCATTTGGTTCCTGTAGGAGTCATGCATATGTCAATGCAAAAATAACCCTTCCATGAAAAACACTTTTGATGGAACAACTTTTAAAAAAATTGGTGAGTTAGAGAGGTCTATAGATCAATGACAGAACATGTGTTTTGAAAGCAGAAGAGCCTAGGTTCTGTCTTTGGCTTCTCCAATTAGAAGGATCAAATAGCAAGAGATTAAAAAAGAGTTTGGACTTGAGATCCTGGTCAGCCACTATCAGTCAGAAAAAAATAGTTCGATACATGAAATGCCTCACTTCATATAAGGTAGCTTCTTAGAAAAATTGTAACCGAATGTCCCTATCTAGGTGTATTTGATGCCTAAGCCTTATTATTCCAGTATTGGCTGGGGATGTCTGAAGCTACTATATCGCACGTGGGGGTAGGGGAATTGAGAAAGATTCCTCTAAAAATATGGTAATTTAGTTTTTTCTATGTTGCTAGGTCAATGAGAGCATGTTCAGGATAAATGTCCTAGCTACACTAATGCTTTGGTTTAATTAATTAAACTTGGCCAACTTTGGCTGAAAAACTAAGCAGGGTCAGACCTACTTAGTATTTCAGTGGGAAACCACTAGGACATCCTATGACTGTGGGCTAGACTGGGAAACTGATAAAACATCTTAGAAGCAGACAGTGGCAAACTATTTATGCCCTGCCGCCAAGCAAACTACATGGCCATGTAACTTGACTCAGACACTTTACATACACATGGCTTAAGTGCTGTTCCTTCCATTCAAAAGAGAATTGCAGCAATTGTAAGTAGATTCACCTTTCTTCACAGGATGAATCCCCATTCACAACTGGAATAATAATAACAACAATAATAATAATAATAATAATAATAATAATATGAAACTATCTATTTATAATAAATAGTTTATGAAACACTTGCAAAGCATCCTAGAACATTAGCTCAAAATACTAAAATGTGGGTAAATATATGTATGTCCTACCATATTTAATGACTAATGACTTACATTAATGCATAGACATGTTGCCAGGCTACAGTGGAATGAAGCTCCTTCACTATAATTTTTAATAATATATCTGTGGATCTTACAGTTCCAGAAAAAAAGAATTCCCCCTCTCCAATAATGCCAGAAACTTGTGGGACACTCACTCCATCTTTGCACTTTTAATCTGCAAGTCAACAGATGTCTGTGAGTAGGTGGAAGATAGGAGTCCAAGGAAGTTTATGAGAAGTCAGAGAAATTCAAATTCCAAGACATACACACTCTCCAGACTTGAGGAACTTCCTAGAAATGGGAAGTTAAGACATATTCAGACAGAATATGTCAAGTGGCTAGCTTGCTAACAACAAAATTATCAGAAGCATCACATCTTTCCCCAAATTTTCTCCATTATAGTATTTTATGTTTGCATCTAAGCATTACTTTGCACTATGCCCCGTATTAAGAATGATGTCCTTTCCTTAGAAGGAAACTTTAGCACTTGAATGAGGCACGTGCCACCCGTTTATGATGTGGAAGAGAGTGCAAGAAGCTTCCTAATTAAATTGCGCACAATGTTAGAACAAGCCAAAGAACAGCTAATTTTCACCAGATAGCTATAATTTATTAACCAAACAACAGCACTTACTTGGGTATAACTCCAGACCAGTGGATGGTTTGCTCAAGCTGTCCCCTGCACTATATCTTACAAATATTCCAAATAAAATGATAATGATCACCTGCAAAAGAATGGCAAGTACAGGGAATCTGATCCGCATATTGGTGGAGAAAGAATTTGAGCTGGGCATCTTTGCAGGAGTTTGTCAAAGAATGATAATGACAAATCCTTGTTTGCTGTAAGTGGTGTCGTGTCATAATGACATAGCATAAGCTCCTGCTTGTTAAAGGTCAATCCCACTGAAGGAGGTTCTTAACTTTACTAAATGGTTCCTGCTTAGAAAGTTGCTTTTATTCATCTTTAAGATTTATATCCATTCCTTCAAAACTTTCCCAGGACAGCAACTTTTATATCTATATAATACAAGGAAATGATCAAAGACATCAAATGACTTGTGTTTGTATAGTTTTAATATTGCATTATGTCTGACTGCTTTCTCATGCACCTTGTTTAAAATATATGATAAATTAAAGTAAATTAATTTATGAATTTGCATCTAAGTGCAAAGTCCAAAAAGTTTTTCCACAGTATTACAGCTACACATTATACGCACAACCGTATGTTTTCACAGATAAGACAAAAATAAGGGTTTTTTTCTGCCAAATTAGTAGTACGACAAATGACAGATAACACTTTTTTTTAAATGTGAGCTTCCTTTTTTTTTACTTTCTAATATGCAAGAGTACAGAAATATACTCATAAATATAAAATAAGTGAGTTATCAAAGTGGAAATATTTTTGAAAAGTTTTTAAAAATATTTTGTGAAATGTTTTAGAATGAAATAAGCATTTATAGTATGGGTGAGCAGACACTCTATGAATTTATTCAATTTGAATAGCACCCTGCTTTAACTCAGGTTATTCGGAAGGCTGCCGCATCTGACAGGTCTGAATTCAGTTAGAATCAGCAGTCTAGTTCTCAAATAGATAGTAACTGGAAACCAAGTAGCCTTATGGATGAAACATTATAAATTTCAAATAAATATGCAGTGGGATTTTAAAATTATTATTCTAGGTATTTCAAGTGCTTTTCTCTTAAAACAAGTGTGGATAACTTTCATTTTTTCATAGAGCTGACTTATCTCAAGAGATCAAGGTTCAGATTAATGGGTCAAATGTGGGACTACAGAAGACCAGTATTTATGGGGGGCTCCCAAATAAAGACCTCTTTATTTCAGTAGAGGAGGGTTAGTTATTATGAAAATGGCTCACTGCACAAAAAGTTGGCCCAAGCTAAGAAGCCTGTAAAATTTCAAAGTGTTAGCAAGTAAAAGGAGTTACTTTGGAAATGACACCCACTTTAAGTAAGAAATTTGCATGTTTTCTGAATAGGCAACATGGTTACAGAACCAAGGTTAATGGAAAGAAGTGTAAGACAGTTTTCTTAATTTATTTCTCCATAGAAATTACAACAGGACAGGACTAGAACTCAGATGCAGAACAAATATTGGCACAGAAAGAAGGATTTGAATATTCCATTTCCTAGCTTAAACAATCGGTGTTATACTTCCACAGATCTCTACAACTCAAACAACACTCTTGTAATTTCTACTCCTGGGAGACAAATTGAATAAAAAGCAAACTAACTTTAGAGAAGTTCTGTGATACACAGTATATCTGGATAACTCTTCATCTTGATCTTCCTATACCTTTACAAATCATTAATGTACTTTCAAAAAGATTCTTAATACAGCACTTGTGTTTTCAAAGGAACCTCATTGTTTCAGGTCAGCCCCAAATCTATCCAAAGCCACCCAGAATGGTTAGCAATTTAGCAGAATCTGATATGCACCTCTAATCATACTAGACTGGGACCCAAGCACTGGTGGGATTACCAAATTTGAATTAAAATGTTGTACTGGTCAGTGACCGTAATAAAATCAGTTGAATTGAAATTGAATTAAAATGTGATTGTCCGTTTGTTTGTTTGATCAATTTAGAGGCTACCTGACTCCTAATAACTCTGAGTGACCATTAAAAAGTAAGAACAATATGGTGAAAGAAAAAGAATTTATCAGTGGCCCACAAACAGATGTGTAAACAAAGAAATAAAAAATCCAACAGGGGCTCTACCATCAACCTGCCCCAAGGCCTAGGAGAATGGCCAGGTCTTCAGTAACTACCTGGATGCCATCCTGGGGGATATCGTTCCAGAGAGGAAGTGCCATGACAGAGAAGGCACACTTCCTGGGTCCTGCTAGATGTCATTTCTCAATATTTCTTAACTGAGGGGACCCAAAGTGCACTGAATGTTGGAGTTGTTTCATTCACAGGGAAAATAAGATGGATTTCCAAACTGTAATGGTAAGCCCTAGAATTACAGATCTTAATCTGTTTTATGTAAGTGTCAGGCTCTGCCTGCTACCCAGTAAAAACACAGACGCTAGAGTAGGCTTAGGTTCTGGATTTATTTGAGTAACAGTATGCATGCCCTTTAAGAAAGCTGAGAGTGAGTGGAGCGCGCCGGAACGGGATTTAAATAGCCCGCACCGGTCAGCGCTCCACCCCTCCTTACTCTGGGTGGGCCCCCGAGCCCCGCCGGTTCCGTCGTCGGTAGGTGAGGGGTCGTGGAGCCCCTCCTGTGCTCCGGGCGTTTCCTCGATTGCTTCCCTGGCCGGTGATGGTTCATTGCCGGGCGATCAGGTTCGTGATCTCTTTGACAGCTCGGGCACGCCTCTTGGTCTGGTCTTGTCAATTGCTTTCTTTGCAACATTGTATCTTTCTCTTCCGTGCCTCCGCTAGAGTTGATACTTTGTTGCCAGCACCTGTTGCTCTCTTTTGTTACCTAGTTGCCTTTTCCCTTAATCCGCCAGGGACCCATTTCCCTGCATTGTCATGCGAGCCGTTGCGATGTCACAAGCATCGCAACGGTGATCATGACAGTAAGAGAGTTCCATATCCGCTGCTCTTAATACAAGATGGTGCTTGCTTCATTAGATAGCCTTTCCTAAACATCTATGAAATCAGTTGACGTGATCCTGAAAATATAGGAATTTGTTTTAATTATCACAATGAGTGGCTTTCACAGTCTTGCCATACAAGAACCCATTTCTGGTTTCTACCTTTTAACAGTAAAATCTAGAGATGAGGAGCAACAAACTCTGTAGCAGACATAGGATGGGGAAAGGATTCGGCCTAATGTTGTAGGGCCATTGTGGATCTTTCAGTATAGTTGGGCTTTAAATATTTTTAAAAATTAGGTTGCCCAGTTGTTAGTAATTTCCACACACACACACACACTAAAGTAGGGTCTAAACTGACAGGACATGAGTCTCTATGAGTTGCATAGTTGTTGGCAGTATGACACGACAAATGCACCATGAAAATTCTCAGGGCCAACTCCAGTCCTTCCCTTTGGCTCACCTAGAATATAATTTGCAAGGTCGGCCTTTCCATTTTTTAGTGACTCATGAGTGTTGCAAGAAGAGCCTGGACAATCAGATCCTGTTAAAGGGAATGGAAAGGCTTTTAGGATCTTGGATTGGAATTTATCGAACAATATGCAAGTTTTCCACAGTATATACTGTATTTGTTCTATCCCTTAATTGTTTTCAAATTCTGGGATAAAGCATTGGGAATGAGGCACAGGGAATAAAGTCAGAACTAACAGAAAAGAATGTTAGTGATAAATTGTCAGAAATAGAGGTCAGCAGTGCTTGCAGTTTTCTGCCGAAAAGGGGGCAGTTTATGCTGCTGCCAACAATATTTCAAAGCTTAGTAAAAGTGGTTGTTTTGTGAAGGGAGCCCCTTGGAGAATGATCCACATCATAAGTAAGAAACTTGTGTGCTTTCAGAAAAATAGGCAAAGAGGTTACGGACTGATGAGTAATGAAAAACAGTATAAGACTGTTCTCTTAATTTATTTCTTCATAGAATTACAATAGGACCTGAGTGGAAAACAGACGTGGAACATACTTTGGCACAGAAAGTAGAATTTGAACATCCAGAATTTCCTAGCTAAGCAGCCAGAACTACACATTCACAGATCCTCACAGACTCGGGCAAACATCTAACAAACAAAACTAACAAAAAGTGAACTAACTCCAGAATACTTCGGTGACACATATGGAGAAATCTCCTTTCCTTCGTCTTTGTTTTCATACAGTTCAACAAAACACTACTGCAGTTTCAGGAAAACTGAGAATTAGTCTGCTTCAAAGGAATCCCTCTTTGATTCAGGTCAACATCACATCTATTCAAAGTCATCCAGAACTGTTTGGGATTTAGTTGAATCTGATATGCACGCCAATCAAAGTCTGAGAGAGAAGTGCTGCAAGTATTTTATTGTCTTCTATTCCAACAGAAACAGTTTTGTGCCTTCTGCCATCAAACTATTAAAGCCTAAGTCATAGGGTCAATTTTATATGGAGCTCAGGACCATACCCCAACTACATCTTCAGAAACAACACAACCCAAATTTCTGAAAGTAGTATTTCAGATTCTTGAGTGTATCTCTAAAGCTGCCTTGCAGCTGGAGGTTGGTCTAACTAAGGTGGAGACTGCAATGGCTTCCTCAGTGTTCTTGCTAATTTAATTTGACCTGGAAGCAGACCCAACTGGATGAACAGATGACTTATGGCCTCTCCCAGATTTTTTGCTGTCCATGGGCTCTGTTCAGACTAGGATGCTTTTTAACCAGTGAGTTCTGAACAGCAGAATAAATAAGGTCCTGGAAACTCTGCCTGATTGCAAAGCATCTCAGTCCAGACAAAAGCTTCACAAGCACAGGGCATTAGCAGTGAGGATATGCCCTGAATCTGAGCCTGCAGCCAACAAAATATCTTGCCACCTTGGAACTGTCTAATGATTGGAGACCCTTCCCTCAAGCTAAATAATCCTCCCATCTGCTTTGCTGGAAGATAGGCTTACTAGGACTTCCTATGAAAAGCACCCCTGGGCATGTCTTGCTGAAGTGTGAATTCTATGGGTATCTTTGTGATATGGTTATTATGCTCCTTTTAGTCAATTTGCCAGGCCATCCAGATGACTTCCACCTCACCTGTCATTTTGGGACCGGAAGCCTGTTACAGAAAGTCCTCCCATGTAATTTTAAGCTAGCTTTCCCTGACCTGTTGTCCTCCAGATGAATTCAAATATTTCAACACATGGAATTTCCAGCCAGTATGGAATAAAAACTAAACCAATCTTTCCACCAGGCACCAGACCAATCAGATTCCTGACTCAGCCCCCATCCTAGCCCAACATGTGGGGAAGAGTCAAGTCTTCACAGCCTTCCAGAAAGCTAAAAGAGTAGGGATCCCTCAAATTCAGCTGAGAGGCTATTCCAAAGTATAAATGTTTCCCTACACAAAGGAAGTAGCTATATACATGAAAGAAGCTTATAAGAAGTTGGTGTTAAGGGCCCCCATCTCTTTCTCCCACAAGAGGGGACAGCAGAATAAACTTTAGTTTTGTTATAGCAGATTTCTGTCTTGAAATTATATGTAATCTAGGAACTGTAGTTTAAAAGGGACTCTAGTCAAGTGTTTAACTACCCATTAAAAAAAAAACATGGATTTTTTTTTTTGTGGGTGTGTTTTACCAATTAGAATTTATTGTAAAGTGCAATTCCTGGTGCACGTTTCATGACAAACCTTTCTGCTAAAGCATGCAGTGCTAAATCATTCTTTTGCATTATCTGTTGATGTAGCCAATAACTAGTATTTGGATTCTGTTCCAGGCCTAGAGGACCTATGCTCATCTTCTTAGGCCCTTGGTGTTTTCTCCTTGTTCTAACATCCCAAATCATAATTCTATATGCATTTTTCCTGTTCACTCTCTGTTTTGTCACCACTTAGATGCCAATTCCCTTCCTTCTCCAACTGTCCTTATTTTTTTCATTTCACTTCCTCTCTGAAAACCCTCCTTCCTCAGAGGAAAGAAAAGTGGGTCACAGATGGCATTAGAAAGGGTGGAGGATCTTTCCTTATTTGCAAACTGTCTACTGCTTTCATTCTTACTCATAGTATATTACCAAACCTGCATCTAGGCGCAGAGACATGTACTGAATCTGGGTGTTTCATCACAATGACAAACATTCAGTGTAACATTATGATGCAAGCTCCATCCCTCACGTACTTGCGTGCAATGTTGCAACACACATACAAAAGGGGCAGAGATTGCCTTGTGACACATTGTTCTCCCCACAGACACCCATATCTAGACAGTTATTGGTAACCAAACTGATGGGATATGTATATGCTATACATAATTTCTTGATAAAAGGTAAATGTAAAGGTTTCCCTTGACGTAAAGTCCAGTCGAGTCTGACTCTAGGGGGCGGTGCTCATCTCCGTTTCTAAGCCTTGGAGCCGGCGTTGTCCATAGGACACTTCTGGGTCATGTGGCCAGCATGACTCACAGAACGCCGTTACCTTCCCGCCGAAGCGGTACCTATTGATCTACTCACATTTGCATGTTTTCGAACTGCTAGGTGAGCAGGAGCTGGGATTAACAACGGGAGCTCACCCCACCGTGCAGTTTCGAACCGCCGACCTTCCGATCGACAGCTCAGCGGTTTAACCCGCAGCGCCACCGCATCCCTATTTCTTGATAGTGATGAATTAAAGCCTCAGGAAACAAAAGGATGTGTTTGCAAAACCTGTCATTTTGCACAAACATGTTGTTGAGGCCTCTCTTGCCAATTGGCTTCTAGTACTCCTCCGCCTCCCCAGAGTAAAGATTTCCACCACTACCACCATTTGGGTAGGAGAGTAAGGAGTAGTAACATTAACCTCAAAATGGGATGACTGAATTCAAATGCAGGATGTGTATGTAAAGGGGTACTGCACCATAGGCTTTCAATTTCACACAGCTAATCCTAACCCTCATTCTGATAGGTGATCTCTGCTAGAGTGAACAATAACTAACAAGTCTTCTATCCCTGGAATGTGGATGGATGAAAAGTCTTGTGAAATGAATTAATTGAGAATTGAAGTATAACATAACTCTCTGGATTCACCTGTTTTCTGCATTCCTTGCCTGAAGAGCCGCACACTTAATGACTTGCCAGTTACATAGGCCTCTCGGCTTCAGCTTTTTTCTTTTAATAGGATCAATAAAACAGCAAAGCTTGCAACTGCCTTGGGAGTGGCAGATAATAACTGGATTCACTTTGTAACCCTTCAGATATTTAACAAGACTTCTTTGTCTGCCAGTTCATCCACAGGCTGGCAGATGTTGAATAACATACCAGGTCAAAGGTTTTTCTGCTGCTATTTGTGCAATAATCCTAAAGCTTCTTTTCCCCACCTTCAAATCAGTCTTGATTCCTGGTGGCGATACAAACAAGTTCATACGGTTTTCCTGGCAACATTTTTGAAAGTGGCTTGACCTTGTCTTCTTCCTAGGGCTGAGAGAAAGAGACTGGTGCAAAGTCACCCCACCGGTTCCCATGCCTCAGGTAAGACTAGAACTCAGACCTCCTCAGTCCTAGTCCATCACTTCACCAAACTAGCTCTAAATCCCAAAGCTACTTTGGAGTTAGATCTATTCATAGTTTCTTTTCACTCCTGTTTTTAGGGAAGCTTCCAGGTTCTAATCCTCATAGCAGGCTGGTTGGCACTTCTTGTTTGCCCCAGCATGAGCCCAAGCCACTCACCCTTTCTGGATAGTAGGAATGCAAGACGTCCTCAACTCTTCCCCATCCTGCAGCAAATGCAACCTCCACCAGTATTTTCTTGCATTGCCTCAAAATTAAATGTTTTCCACTTTGTGATGGAAGAGGAGATAACAACCAGTTTGTCTACTGTGCTTCATGGCATTGTTGGTAAATGCCTCTGCTCCGATTGACAGGTATGTACTGCAGCAGGAACAACCCCTTCCTTTCAGTCCTTGGTCACTGCCCTCCATAACTGTTTTATTTTGGGCTGTTAAATCGATTGCCCCATTCTGAAGACATGCACTGAACCGTTGAACCATTAACTACCCAAAGTAAACAAGTTCGCATAACCTGCTAGATGGTTAACTGACCTGGTTATGCCTATGGCATGAATACAGACTCCTCTTCATACTGGTGGCTATATATTGCCAAAACGGCCTTTTACTTTTATTTCTTATATATAATTTTTCAAAAATTTAATGCTGTTTACTAAGTTAACGCATCAAAGTGCAGCTGTACGCAGACACAATAACCAGCTTTACAACCAAGGTTCCTTTCTTGCTTTTTCCATCTGTGGCTCCCTAATCTCTGCTGCATCCCATTGTCATGGGAGGCTTCCAGGAGCACAAGAAGCAAAAGTTTGCTGGTTTGAATCCAGGCAGAAACAAGTTTTCTTTCATTGTTGCTATATTTCTTTTCTTGCTACCAGCTTTTAACCTGGTATTACTGAACTGTTGACAGCTTTCTTGGGCATCATTGATAAAACGGTAGCAGACATGCACTTATGATAAACACATACATTGTTTCTGGTATGAACCATCATAATTAAATTAAATCCCCAGATTTCTATAGACCATATTCAATTCTAATCTAGAGAAGACCAAAAACAACAACAATAAAAAAGTGTGGCAGTAGCGGTAGTGGTGCTTCAGGATCAAAGGTGCATCTCAGGAAAGTGGAATCAGTTAGGCGTTTTTCTCATTTCCTGGGAGGGAACTGGCAGCTACGTTCAGGGGACTAGATCAAACCTAGATAAAAATAATCCAGTCTAACTCATTTAGTTCTTGAAAGCATTCAGTGGATACTTAAGAATTTGAAACCCAGGTTGTTCTGATGAACTTTCAGAACTGTCCACAGGACTGCCCTCCCTCTCAGACAATATTAAACAGATATGTTAGATATGTACTGCAAAGGAGAGTATTTGCAACAATTTTGTGATGATTGTGCCAGTACTACTCCTACTGCACAATAGCAAACAAACAAACAAATAAATAATTGCAAAAGCTACTAGCTAAGGTTCCCCTCATGAGTGAACAACCCACAGAGAGCTGCTCTGGGCTGATAAGGGCATTCTTCCTACACTTCACAGAACTAGAGAAGGCCTTGCTCCTAGGACAGACTTCACCAACCTTGACATGTGGGGAGAGTAACTCCCAGACTGGTTAGGCTGGGTGGGATTCTGGCAGGTGTAGTTTCATTTTCTGCAACTTCCCTTTCCAGAAGCCAGGATGAAAGCTCAATTGCTATGCTTTCGCTTTTGCCATAGTTATAATTTTGAAAGAAAAAAGTTATTGAAAACTTCTTATAGGGTGTTCCTACCTAAAGCAATGGGCCAAAAAATTCATGCAAGAAATGTGACTTGGAAACGATCAGAAACTTGTGCTACTGGCACAGTTTTCCGTTTATGAAAGTTGACTTCCGTATTATACACCAATTGTAGTCACTTCATGTGACCTGGGAATGTGGTTTGGAGGTGTGCAAGCCCCTGAATTGGGGCAGAGCTTTAAAACCATGACTCAAAGTCTGTTGCAGAAAACTCTCAATGACAGGCCTGCTCTTCCTATAAATTTGATCAAATGACTCCACCACCAGAAAAGTTATGATGGGTTTAAAGAACATAAATTTTGTGTTTGCTCATAAACATTGCTGTGAGCAAACTAACAGATGTCAGTCATTCTTATCTCTCTACAGAAGGCCAAAGGGAAAAAAAAAAAGCCACACTGCTGAAAGCAATTGTGAACACAGAAATTCCTTCCTAGCTCTGTTGGTCACAGCTAAAGTTTGCAGGAAAAAAGTGTACTCTAAAATGATAGGTTGTTTCATTGAAAACTGGAGCTGGGAATCCAGGTTGCTGCTCCTTTCTCAATTAAGACAGAGCTGGTTTTGTTTTCTGAGCGTATTTGAACAACAGAAAACAAATGCCTTTAGGATTACACACAGTTTTCTTTCTAACACCTCCTTTCATTTAGAATTTTCATTTTATGTACTGAAAGGCAAAAATGAAATAATTAAGACAAGACTGAAGTGTTATTAATTAGGTTGAAGAATGTGTAAAGATGTCTAAATATGTTCTGTGCACAACCCTACTGTATGTATTATTTCGTTCCATCAATTTTTTTTAATATGTTGAAAGCCTGTATTTTGCTATTGTTTGCAATTTTGTCTAATCTACAGAGTTTTGTATATAACCAATCTAGATTTTTTAAAACTTAGCTACCCATAATATATGCTTTTTAAATGTAACCTCCCCTAGTAAGTTTTTAAGTGTGTATTTTTTTTCCCCAAAATTCATGCTTCGGACAGATAAACATTTCCTCAATATATTGTATAAATCCTGGTGCAGGGGAATAAAATAGCTAGTTAGTTTCATTCATTGCTGGGGTTTGTATCATACCTGAGACATTTCTTTCAAATTATGTTTGAAAAATGTCCATACATATTACCTCGTTATATTTGTCAGCGGGAAAAACACTCCCAAAAGAATTCCAATCCACAAGGTTCGATGATTCAGAGAAAAGGCTTTATTTACGCGTTTGCAAAGGCGGGTCCCTCCGTGCAAGAAGGAACCAAGAACAAAGCTAGCTCAAAACCTTTATACCCTAACTGTCCTCCCCCTCCTTCGAGGGCTCAGCTCACAATCTTCCTGTTTCCCAAGCATTCTTGAGTTAGTTACTAGGTTTATGTGTTTATGTGTCCGGGATGATTCTGCCATCCTTATCTCTTCCTCCTTTCAAAGGCTAATCCCACTCAAACACCTCTTTGTAGACACCAGCTATAAATTCCTAACCTAAACGGCTCTATCTGACACGCATATCCTCAGCTCCACGGGTTCGGGGTCCAGTCACCCACCTGTGGCTAACTCCCTTTTTCTTCTCTCATGAGTTTGAGGCACGTACAAGGGTTTTTCTTTACCTTGCCCCCCCCCCTCACATATTCATTCCAACGTTTTAAAATAAATCACTATTTTTATAATATCCCATAAAAGGTAAAGACTCCCTTGGCAGCACCCCTCAATTTTGCTAATCCAGAACCTAAGCAAGGTTGAGGGTGGGATGTTTTGTTTGTTTATCTTCTTGGCAAGGTTTTTTGGGTGTGGTTTGCCACTGCCTGCTTCCTAGGGCTGAGAGAGAGTGACTGGTCCAAGGTCCCCCAGCTGGCTTTGTGCCTAAGTGGTCTCCTTAACCACTACACCAAGCTGACTGCCCTAAGCAGGTAGGCCCTGCTAAATAGTTGCATGAGGAAACCATCTGGGAATTCCAGGGCAAGTGGCTAGACTGAGAATAAAATAAAATAAAATAAAATTCCTGGAAGAAGGCACTCCTAGATGTAGCCATGCTTCTGAGATCAGCACAAGTCAGTTAGGTGCTGTCACCTTCTGAGGCATTATACTCAATGGGAACATTGAGCAGAGAAGAGTCTCTGTCTTTTAGCCAATATTTTACTCAAGCTTTTATTTTATTTTTATTTATTATTCAAATTTAGTTACCGCCCATCTCCCCCAAAAGAGGGACTCTGGTCCCTCTTGCTTAGGTTCTGGATTTACTATTTTCCGGTAAGTGTAAGCATCTTTAAAAATTATTGAAAAGCCTGGACCAATTAATTTAAACAAAGAATAAAGTGACACATTAACATTTTATTTCAATTTAACCTTAGTTGAATTAAAAGTAAATAGTTTTAGATTTTAATTTAAAAAGTAATTTTAGTTGAATTAATTCCCTTTTCATCCATGGCTTTCCCCTTCTTTGGCATTTGGCAAACTAACATGGTTTGATTTTAAACATAGCTAATAAAATGTTACTTTTATATCCTTGATTAGTTTTGTGGGATTTCTGTTTGTTTTACTGATGAAACAAAAGACACTTGAGTCAGGAGCAAGTTTTTCTGTATGACTGAAATTTCAGGAAGAACTAACTCCATCAAGTCTGCAAGAATTACAACACATACAGGCATTGATCACTATCAGGAGACAAGGGGAAGAAACAGTAAAATGTGCATTGAGACATTAACACAAACTCCAAGCCTTTTGTACATGCACTGAGAAGTTGCATGCACAGACCTGAGGGGCAGAAATTGCATTGTGATGTCATGATGCCTGCTTTGACATTCTAATGGAACCTCCAGCTTCTGTAGATAGCCCAGTCTATGGGCAGTCCAAGGTAACCAAGCAACATTAACAGATCACAGTCGTGCTTAATCAGGAACAATATCCAAATGCATTACAGTTCGGTTTATATAACTGTGTGCATGTGTGTGTATGCAGTTTGGTTCTCACATTCAAAAGTTTGCATTCGACAACGAGAATGATATTCCACTCACGATTGATATGTCACGTGGTTCAAATCTGGCACTGTGGGATTAGTCCCCTCTTCAAGCCAGTTGTATTGTTCAGGAAGGCTTCTGCAAGTAATGATATAATGATAGGAAGATGAAAGATTATTTAGGCTGAGTACGAATATGTCACAAAACAAAGCAGAATTTTCCCTGTGGCATTAAGTCAACTTCCTCCCCGTGACAGGCATATTAATTGCCAAATTGCAGATTGGGTGTATTGTCTTGCTTCCTCATGATTCAATCAGGCTGTCTGCCTTTTATAGAATTCTTAAAAACCGAGTATACATTCAATTTACTGTTCTGTTCTTGATTTATTAAACACACACATGCACATACAATATTAAAAATAGAAAGTTCAAAAACTATTTCAGGGAGGGAGGAGAAAGCTAGCCAATCGGTTTTGCATACAGATGGCTTTAGCTGCGACTTAATAGATAAAAATGGCTTATACCTAACATGAGAGGTGAAGACTGGAATAGTAAATGCAACTGGACTTAGCAAATGTGTATAAAATTAAAATCCAAACTTCATTTGACTTTGCTCCTTTGAAAACCACAGGCACTCCCTCTAAACTGCCATTGCTTTTACTCCCCAATCTCTCAAAAGCAATTTGAAGAGAGCCAACCACAAAATTCTGAGAATAAAGGGCAAATACCACTGCCCTGCCCTGAGCTGCCTCAGGTCCTGCAGTGACAAAAATCCTTTCAGCTCAACTCCATTAAAGAAAAATGCAATACATTGCTTGTATGCACAGAAACACAGACACACACAGCCCCCACACAACCTTACTTCATGTTGTGGGCATTTGTCTGTGTTGTTTATTCATTTAGTCGCTTCCGACTCTTCATGACTTCATGGACCAGCCCACGCCAGAGCTTCCTGTCGATCGTCAACACCCCCAGCTCCCCCAGGGACGAGTCCGTCACCTCTAGAGTATCATCCATACGTCTTGCCCTTGGTCGGCCCCTCTTCCTTTTGCCTTCCACTCTCCCTAGCATCAGCATCTTCTCCAGGGTGTCCTGTTGCTTGCAGGCAAATAAATAAAATAAGTAAATAACTATTTATTTATTTTCTATCCCACCTTTATTATTTTTATAAATAACTCAAGGTGGCAAACATACCTAATACTCCTTCCTCCTCCTATTTTCCCCATAACAACAACACTGTGACTCACCCACCCATTGGATGGTTCCTGTGCAGGGGAGCTGAAAAGCCATCAAGTGACCTTTCCACCTGAAAAATCAGAAGCCCAAGAACTGGGAAACTAGTCAAGAAAAATAGGGAAATGAACCTCTTACAAGTTCCCCTAAAGCTACAGCATTAACAATAATAACAACAGCAGATGAGTTTTAAAGTGAGTTCTTTCGGCATAGTTCTTTCAGCTGAGTCAGAAAGAAATCTGCTCACTTGTTGAACAGTATCATGGGCTCACAAAGGTCTAGAGCAACTTTCAAACTGACATAATCCTAAAGGCATAAAAAGGCATAATGTTTAAGGCATCAGGCCAGAAACCGGGAGACCAGGAGTTCCAGTCCCACCTGAGGCACAAAGCCAGCTGGGTGACCTTGGGCCAGTCCCTCTCTCTCAGCCCTAGGAAGAAGGCAAGGCCAAACCACTTCCAAAAAACCTTGCCAGGAAAACTTCAGGAACTTGTCAAGGCAGTTGCCAGGAGTCAACATTGACTCAAAGGCACCAATTTATACATTACAGCCTTCAAAACTGAGTGCTTTAAGAGATTTGGATTGCTCTGTTACTCCTGCTATTATGTACACAAGCTGGGCAATATATTATTGGATATTACTCCATGAGTATTACATTTAATTTACAGCATCTCAGAATTAAAGATCCTAAGGGTAAATACATGCCACAGCTACTTTTTCACATTTCTATGAACAATCAAAGTGGAATGCCAGACTCCACGTAATTTAATGACCTGCCAGCATTCAGCAGCAATGTATTACTATGGAATAAAATAAATTCTGTGGGATACTTGAAAAGCTGAATCATATTTTGGAAAAAAGAACAGGTGAAGCACCTGCTAGCTTTTGACCACAATCTTCAGTCCACCAAACTCACGCTATCATAAAATGTTAGTCTTTAAGATGTTAAAACATTATAGGTTTTGCCACAATAGATTAATATAGTGCCACTTATCCTCTAGAAACTGCAAGAAGAACTGATATTATATCTGATGCCCCTCATTCCAATTTTATAAACAGTTTGCTGTTCTGTAAACCCATTTGGAATAAAGTACACACCACAGATTTTCTATTGTCTTGCCTTGGTGAAGAACTAGGAATCTCTTCTAAAATGAATCCTAAATACAAGCACTTGTTGCTTGTAATAAGGACCACATGGTGATATGAAAGTCCTAAACGACAATAGTATTCCATTCTGTATAAATAGTATTCCATTCTATACAAAGGTGTCATTGTCTCAGAAATTAAGCCATACAGGATTTCCTGCAGAAAACTAAAATGCTTGGATTCAAAACTACATGGCCAATAAAATGAGTAAGAACCTGAGCCAGGTTAATGCTGCACAAAATGAAATAAGAAAATCTTGATTCCGTGCTAAGAGATCTCAGGCAGGGTCAAGCCAAGACATCTTAGAGATTTCTACTATGCCTGAAAGAAAAGCAAGGTCAGGGAAAACATATGCTAATACTAAGCAGGTATTTGGTAATACCCCTGCCAGCAGCATCCACAAAGATAGATCAATAGTGTCAAAATGGTGGTTGCAACTGGACAATCAAAGCCCTTCCTCAAAAAAGCATTTATGGTGTTAACTCAGACATTTCTAATAATCCACTTGTTGGGTAAAGAAGTCAAGGTGTGTTTTTGATCGAAGGAGAACTGCACCTTAGTAGTATATCTCCCTAGGACATTCCAACAATGACCTGTAAAGGGATGAAATATGTGAAATCTACTCTGGATTTGAAAGAAAGTACACTGTTCATAAAACATCCAGATTCAGGATGATCTGAATTCAGGCACTTGATTCACAGAAAAAAATCTTATGGTACTTATGGATCCCACCAATATAAACAATATTTTCCACTGCAGTGAAACAATATTACACCATTATCTCCTGATCAAATATTGCATTTAGATTTGCAGTTATATGCATGAGGAATGAACTAAAACAGGGTGCTAATACTTGCCTGTTAATTGAATTAAGTTCTCAAAATCTGACCATTATATATAGGTATCCCAAGGGCAGGGTGGCTGGGTGGGGAGGTTGGATTTGAAATACAAAAGTAGAAAGGTAAATTTTAAAGGTCTTCTTGGATTCCAGCATTAAAAAATAAGTTTAAGCAAATGTTAACTAAAAGAGAATCCCAGAACTCTAGGCCCCCCAGGGCCACCAGGGAAAGACTCTGCCTCGAGTATTCATCCTTACTTTATTGGTGGACAATAAGAAAGACTTCTAACAAAGCTTATGGGTAGATGTGAAAAATATTTAAAGTAATACACTTTTAGGACTTAAAGATTAATCCAGTGCTGGACTTTGACCTGGGGAACATAATGATAACCAGGACAAGTTGTCACAAAAATCAGACTTTCTGGTTCCCAGTACCATCTGGGTGGCTTCATTCTGTACCAACTACAGAATATAGTTTGGAGATAATTACAATATAGCTGAAATGCTTCATAGTGTCAGAAGTTCAAATCATCTCCATTACTCATAAATAAGACAACTTAACAATTGTAAAGTGCAAATTGGCTGCAGAGCAAGCTTTTGAGCCGCAATCATATTTAACTGAATTCCTGTTCAGGAAAGACAATTAACCATTGAAAGGAGTTATTGTGGTACATATCATGATGGACACTGTAACGCTGCTGGTTCTCAGGAAGGAGGGAGCACATTCCAAGGAGGGGAGCAAGATAAGAGAAAACACAGTCCAGAGATGGAATGTGGGAAGACTAAGAGGTTCAGAATAGCTCCTCCCTAGAGCCTTCCCAGGTTATTTCCCCTCAGGTTAGGAGGAGTAGCTTTAGTCTGATAAGATTCTACTATATGGTGTGAGCAAATAAAGAACTGAAGTTTGGCTGGGTTGAAGTAGTAAGAGTACATACCAAATTCGATGCATTTTTATTAGCATTTCCAATCAGTGATGTCATTTCCTGTTTCCTGTTATGTCATGAATGCAAACAAACAAAGCCATGTGTTGCTGACATCACCAGGAAGTGTGGTGCAGGGATATGACGTGGCTGCCCCCCCGCAGACACCCCCCCCACGGACCCCCCCGCGACCCGCCAAAGGTTATGATGGGTACCTGGTGCTGAAGCAGCTGATCCCTGAAAAGGTTAAGGTTGAGCTGATAAGTCAGGGAGGGAAGCTGCTGTGTATCAACCTCCCGGCTTATAAGATTCGGTTTATTGATAGCCTCTCCTTTTTGCCCCTTAAATTAAACAAACTACCCAAAGCTATGGGGTTTCAAGGCAGCAAGGGGTATTTCCCACATTTGTTCAATACAAAGTCCAATCAAGACTATGTGGGGCCACTCCCTGAAGTCAAGTATTACAGCCCTGAAACCATAATGCCCAGTGAGAGAGAAGAATTTCTGAAATGGCATGCTGCTAATACCGGTACAGTGTTTAAACTAAAGGAAGCTCTGGCTTACTACTGCAGACAAGATGTGGAGATACTGAGGGAGGCCTGTATTCGGTTTAGGGAGCAAGTGATGGGGATGACAGAGCGTGAGTGCTTCAGCGGGCGCGGGGGGGATATTGTTGAGGAGATAGAAATTCGCTGTGTTGACCCCTTCCAGTATATTACATTGGCCTCTGTCTGCATGGCCCAGTACCTGTTCATGTATTTGAAGAGCAATGCCATTGCTCTAGGACCTCTGGACTCTTACCATGGGACACAGAAAAGGTATTCAGCTCCAGCCATTCAGTGGCTGTTCCATATAGCACATGCCGAGAATTTCAATATTCAGCATGCTCTGAATGGGGGTGAAAAGCAAGTAGGCAAAAATTATTTGGATGGCTTTGCCATCATAAATGGGATTCCCACAGCTTTTAATTTCACGGTTGTTTTTTTCATGGGTGTCCTGTCTGCTACTCTGAAAATGACTTCAACAAATTACTTGATTCAACATATGGTGGTCTGCACAGCTGTACTATGATTAAAGAAGAGTACCCCAGGGAGCAGGGTTATGCTGTGCGCAGTATTTGGGAACACGAATGGAGGTCCATGGTGGCCACTGATCCTGCTTTGAAGCAGTTTCTAGTTGAGAATAACCTCCCAACTCCTTTGAACCCACGAGATGCTCTTTTGGGGGGTAGAACAAACGCTACATGCCTGTACTACAAACCAAAACCTGGTGAGCAAATCTTTTATTGTGGTTTCACCGGTTTGTACCCCTTCGTGAACAAAACCAAGGAGTACCCAATTGGCCATCCTCAAATCCTCTATCGAAACTTTGGGGATATTAAGCAGTATTTTGGGATAGTCAAAGTCAAAGTGTACCCTCCAAGGAGCCTCTATTTTCCAGTGCTACCCCACAAATCAGCGGGCAAATTAATGTTTAGTTTGTGCGCAACGTGCACAGAAAAGCAGCAAACCGCCCCCTGTGAACAGTGATGAGGAAAGGGCTCTGATCGGGACGTGGTGTAAACAGATGCCTTTAAAACCTCCTCTGTACAGTGAAACTCTGATGTTAATGGAAGAAGGTGAGAGTGGTCTAGGTGGCAAAGAGGAGTATGACAGGAATTGTGAGGACTTACTCCAACAATTAGAAAATTCTGACAAGACCGAATTATAAAGCTGCAAAAAGCAACAGTATATTAAAAAGAAAAGGGGGGGGGGATTGTGAGAAAGGGGGGATAGTGATGTTGTTTTTGCAAGGCCTACAATAGAACAGAACTTGCTTTTTCAGTAACTGGCCAACTGAAGCTTGCTTTCTAGTAGCTAGGCTTGCTTGTCAGTATTTTGAGGATGTGGGATATGTGGTCAGGGGAACAGAAGATAATACCTCTATGCTGACAGGTGCTAAGGAAATAACTGCCTGACTGATCCTGAAAATATGCTCAACACCAGTTCTAGTGAACTTTGTGGTCAGACAAGTCCTGACCTACTTACTCCAAGGGGGGTAGCTGCCTTATAAGGAAAAGAATAAATAGGGGACTGGGGGAGGTAAAAAGTGAGGAATGGGAGATATAAACAAAAGCAGGACTTCCTGCAGAATCTAAGGCGTCTCGGATAGGCTGTGAACTCCTAAGTACCTATCCAATGGGGAACAGGAGAAGGGATTTCACTGGCCGGGTGTAGGGAATAAATGTGTGTGAAAAGGTGTGCCTATCTTGGCTGGGCACCTGTCCTTGCAAGAACATTAAAAAAACCTTTTTTCTGCTTCTCAAGACTTCATCAAATTTATTCCGTGAGTATGATTCTCACATTTGTCATTCTTGGGCTGGGTCTAACAATATTGTGGTGTTCTGGCTGTCTCAAAATTAAACCTTAAACAAAATACCCTCTTTTTAAAGTGAAAGTTAGATATGTGATTAAATACTGTTAAGTGTATGAATCAAAGAAAACTTCAAAAGCATTGTAGGAGGAGAACCATGTCAGTGTGATGGTTGCCTATTCTAAAACACTCTCAGACTCACAAGCAGGAGCTTAATAATATCTGGTTTATTTAAGAATAGTATGCAAGTACAAAGAAAGCTGAGAATGATGAAATCAAAAATCAAACTAAAAAAACCCAATACAAGTGAAGTCCCACCCCCCATACAATCATCTCAAATTCACAATCTAACTGCTCCTAACGAGTTTTGCTGATCAGCGGGAAAAGGCCTTGAGCAGAGAAAATAACCCAAACACATTCCATTGTACTGATTTCACATACAGAGCTTGGTACAAGGTCCCACAGCAGCTCCCTCCCAACCAGAAACACATGTCAGTGCCTTGGCACGTGAAACGTTACGATGTACAATGCACATTGAAATGGTGAACATGACAGTCAGTCTATACTGTCAAAAAAATCAGGAGTCTGGTAGCACTTTTCCAAATTATAAATTTTATTAAACAGCATCAGCTTTTGTGAGCAGTAGCTCACTTCATCAGAGATACAGACTAAACTGATGTAGGATTTAAACTGGGGTGCAGTGGAAGGGGGGAAGGGAAGGATAGATAGGTTGGTAATGCAGATGCAGATTATATGTGAGTACAGATTACAAGTACTGTACCTTTTTAATTAACAATTGTAATGTGTTTAAAACCCATTGTGTATATGTTTGTTGAGACCTTTGGATATTGTCTGAAACCCATGGATATATGTGAGTTCAATAATTTCTCATTCAATAGTGCTGATGAAGTCCCATTTTTCCTAAACAAAGTTCTGCCATAGAGGTTAAAATGGAAAGTTAAAATGTTCTTATATTACTTTTTCCTTGTTCTGAGTCCTGTTGTCAAACTTGTACCCGTTAATTCTTTGTGCAGTTTATCTTGTTTGTTCTACATAGAATCCAGAAGGGTATGGCTGGCAGATGATGGCATATGTTACATTAGAAAAAGAGCATGTGAAGGCACCTTTAATCTTGTGTGTGTGCTTGTTGGGGCCTATGATGGTGCTGTGGGTGTAGACTGCGAGGGCAAAGTAGACATCTGGGTTTGTTGCAGGGTCTGGTTCCCATGTTGGCATCATTGTCCTGTTCAAAAGCATGACCCAATGTTCTCAATGCCTTCACAATCAGTGGCCAGAATGCTGGAAAATAGAAGTTATTTTATAGTAACTTTTGAAGTGGGTTAAGATATACAATATAATATGGCAGGAAAGTTTTTATTTTGTTCTGTTCTGAACTGAAAAGTTGAAAAGTCTGTGAGTTAGGCATAGGAATTGTTCTGGGTAGGAAGATAATCCTGGGTAGTGGCCCAGAAATTATTATTCCTGAGCTCTCAAATATCTGCTATGAAGAATTTGCTAAGCACTTCAAAGGGAAAATCACATTCATGTTGAACTTGGTACCAGACTTGTTATAATACCTGGTTCAAAGTATCATCTGATTATATTTCTGCAGATCAGTTTTTATTTCTGAAGCCTGAGGATGTGGACAGGATGTATTTGGTCAACTACACATAGGCTCAGTCCTTGCCCATTTTGGTTATTAAAATCAAGAAATGGGAGGTTGACAGGATAAGTTCAAGTTACCCCATTCAAGGTGTTTTTTCCTTCCTTAAAAATGGCAGTGGGGCTGCCCCTCTTAAAGAGGACATCTATGGATCCAGAAGTATTTGAGAACTAGTGCCCTGTTGCACATAGGAACACAGGCTACCAAAATGTTAATAAATTAATAAATAAATCAGTCACTTGAAGAAATGGGACAGAGAAATTATAGTATCTGTTTCCCTGCTTCAAATATTTTTCCTTTTCAACATACAGCAAGTCTGGTACTTGTCTGCCTGGTTAGTCATCCACACCTTGCTATATAATGTGTGCAACATCTGTTTATATGTTTTTCACTTACTATCCACTACTCACTTTTCTCTGTGACTGGTTTTTGGCCTACATTATTATAGCTTCCTTTTTAGCATTATTGGAAGGTTTCCCACTACATTTTTTAAAGCAAACAAAAGGGACAGGATTAACAGTTCAGCTAAGTCATGATAGAACTATACAGTGAAGTTCACAAACAACTAAAATCCTAAACCTAAATTTGAATAAATAAATGAATAAAATGCCGCTGATCAGATATTTGGCTGGAGACTAAATTCATGGCCTCATTTTCCCTTCCCAAGCCAACTGACATGAGTTTAGCTTTCAAGAAAAGGCTCCAGAACCCTAGTTTCAACAGCTAAGAGGGATACCATATTGATAGCACTTATTTACATACATGGTTGCATATTAAATTATGGTTTCAGGTATGATAGCTTTATGCACATTTCCATCAATTAAACAGACAATTGAGTGTGTGTGTGTGTGTATATACAGATATGTATATACACACAGAGATAGAGATAGAGAGTGAGAGAGAGAGAGAGAGAGAGAGATGATACACACACACACACAGAGTCTGTATTTTAGATATATATTGCTTCGTCTGTTCTAATGTATAATATATTTAATAAGTTCTCAGTCTTTTCAGTGGGAGAGATTTCCGTATGAAACTTGAAATAAGCACAGATCCTTGGGTGGCTTTTTGGACAAAGATGCATTTTTAAACAGATCGTCTATTTGTAATATATCTTCTATTTGTTTAGCCTCTTTTATCCCCTGAACCAGTTTGCACCATCCTGCAGATTGGTCTCCAGATTTGTGAATTTCACTTCTTAGAATTCTTAGCAATGGCCATGTAGGCCAGGAGTTGAAAGCCATGCGTCTGGAGGATGATCAGATTGGAGAAGGTTGAATGATGAATCTGAAAATCCTTACCTAACCATGATTCAAAGTTTTTTTCGGTCTTTTTTTTTTCTGCCACACCTCCATAATGTTGCCTTCATCTTGTCCCCTGCCCATGAGTCAGACAGGCTTAAGCTGTCCTTACTAGATAAGTGTTAAAACTGCATATTCTCCATTAGTCTAACAGCATCCCAGAATAGCCACAGGATGTGTAAACTTCTGTTAACCTTTACCATACTGTACATTACATTAGCGGCAAAGTCAGATGACCAGTGATGGGTGGGAGGAAAGAGGTTCTTAGTGGCTGTTTTAAGCTGATGTGAACCACAAAGCTGCTCTGGCCCTTAGACAGCCTTCTCTGCTCCCATTCTATTATGGTCTCTAAAGAGCTTGGCACTGGCATGTGAAACGATTTGCCAGGATATGAAATAGTATAACATTTAAATGGCATAATAGTGAAGTAGCATGACATCGTAGGACCAATTCCCTACCCACAGTACCTACAGGAACACTGAAGTATCTGTATGTCAGCATTTGTTGCATATAAAAAGAAAAGAAGATACATTCTAAATAAAAGTGCTAATTGTGAGTGTGACTCTGACTCCAGTCTGTTTCTGAAAAGTATTATTTTATTCAGCTTGGGTTACAACCAAATGGGGTATTAAAAAAAAAGAGGACCAGAAAGGAACCTGAAGGTGGTGGGTGGAGTCTTGCTGCCAGATCTACCTGGTTCCTGCTGAGCTGCTGTGATCTGTGGAAGTTTTTCCCACCAGCTGGTGACCTGTTAAAGAGGAAAGGCAGCAGGAATTAACTAGTTAGTTTGCTTATTATGAACTGCACATACATAATTAGGACAGCACCATTTGGTAACGAGTCAAAGAGGCCAGAGAGGGAGCAATAAATTTCACGACAGTATACTTTTTTGAGGATTCAAGGATGGGTGGAGAACACTTTGACCCAGCAGTTCAGAAAGCCTCACCAAATCAAACAAACAAACAAACAAACCCTACCCCAAACCTACCCATATAATGGGATATAAATCAGATAAAATATAGGAATGCCAAGCTAAAAACAAATCTTCAGTTCTGGCACTGACATCATAGCATTCCAAATAATTTAAAATCCTGTCAGCTGCAGACTGGAAGAATGAAATATGAGAGATTTTTATAGCTGTCTGCCCACTTCCTGCTTTTCAAAACAGTTTTCGTTTCCTTATGCTGAAGAGCTGGTTCAAAATTTCTTCCAATAGGTATCACGGTGGTGGGCTTGGACAGCCAAGTATTCTTCAAGTCCTTGGGGCTTTCTGGCCTCTTCTTTGTCCCAACCCCTGCTGCACATCTGTTTCAAGGCTTTTGGAAGTCCAAATTTTCTGGTTAAAGTGGTACCCTTGTGTCATGAGTGCCGTTGAGCTAAAGACATCAGCGCAATGGCACACATGACAATAGCAAGGAAACAGGGGAAGGGGCTCAAGATAAGTAGCCATCAACTCACAAAGACTGAAGGACAAGAAACAATGGCTAAACGGATCGCGAGGCACACCCAAGCTGTTAGCGCTAACGCAACGGAGATCGCCCAGCTGACAGCAATCACCGGAGGAATAGAGAAACCGATGATGGGCAATCCCGGAACGCCAGCGGGGCCTCGCAACCCCTCACCTACCGGCAGGACAACGTGTTGGACAAAGGGGGGTGACGTAACCGCGAGTGAGGGGGCGCTGACTGGCGCGGGGTATTTAAACCCCGCACCGGTGCGCTCCTGTCACTCTCAGCTTTTTTCCTATACTGTACCTACACCGTGAATAAATCAGAGCCTCTTCCACAGAACCAGTGTCTGAGCATTATTCAGAGGTAGGCAGCGCATGACATAAAGCTGAGAGTCATAAACTCAGCCTCGCCGAGCCCCACCAGACGACAACGAGCCGCGGGAGGAGTAGACGGCGAGAAGACCAGGAAGATGAGGCCGGCGCGACGCGGACAAGGAGGGCGAACCGCACGGCAAGAAGCAGAGGAGGACCGACCGAGGCCAGAGGAACCGCGGACTCCCGGAGCCATGGACGCCCACCTGACCCAACCCGAGCCTCAGCTCCAACCCCAAGGGGAGATGGCGACGGAGGCAACCCGACCACGGGAAGGAGCAACATACCTTCTGAAACCAGCGGAGAACCCCGCGCCCCACATCGCACCCCAGCAACGGGCGTGGAGCGACAGCCCAACGGCGGTAAGCATGGAGGAGGACGATGGAGACACCCAGCAGACGGCGGAGGAAGCGGACCAACGGCCGAGAGAGACTGAACCCCACCGGCAACCCACCCCCGCCGACACACCGACAGAACCGGCCCCAGCGGCGGCGCGGATCGTGGACGAGGAAGCACGAGCTGGTCTCGCGGCCATGCAGACCCAACTGGAGGAACTCCGGACCATGCTTCAGTCGCTCATGCCCCCCGCGCCGCCCAACGACGTCCCCGCACAGGTCCGCACCCCGAGCGACGCGCCGAACCCCCACGGGCCAAATGAAGGTCAACAGACGGCCCAGGCGGACGACACCACAGGCCGGGAAGCGAGAGGAAGGGCCGCACAAAACACCCGGGCCCCAAAGGACTTCCCCATCTTCTTTGATGGGAACCCCGCGAAACTGTCGTTCTTTATCACGAACGCCAGGGAGTTCATGGGGAGGCACGGACACTCCTACGACTCCGAAGCGGACAAAATCGCTGCCGTGGCGATCAAATTACAAGACCGGGCGGCGGACTGGTACGTCCAACTGTACGAGTCCAGCTCCCCCGCCCTCGCCAACTTCCCCGCCTTCATCAAGGAGATGAGAAGCTACTTCGAAGACCCACTAGCCAAAGTGAGGGCGAAGAGCGCACTCCAAAGACTTAAACAGGGCACACGCACTGTCCCAGACTACGCCCTCGAGTTCAAAGCCCTCGCGGGGAAGGTCAGCGACTGGTCCAAGACCACCCTGCTGGAAATGTTCAAAAGGGGGCTCAACCGCGACGTACTGCAATGGGCCCTCTACCGCGACGACCCAGAAACTCTACACGGGTGGATCCACCTCGCGGGGAAAGCCGAACACGCGCACCGCACCTTCCTCATGACAACTACGGAAGACGCGAACTACAGCTGCAAAAAGGTACCCGCACCACACGTGGGGACGGCCGGCCCCACATACCCAAAGAAGAAATTTAATCGGGAGCCCTGCGGGAGGTGTGGAAAACTTGGGCACAAGACGGCGGATTGCTTCGCCAACCGACTGCCGACCAGTGCGCCTAAACCCACCCCGAAAGCTAGCCCCAAACCTGGTGCCGCCCCCTCACCGCCGAATGACCGTAGCCACAGCGACACCAGAGGAAGGCTGGGACGCCTACTGGGGGGAAGAGGACAACGTAGACCCAGACCAGCCGGCGGGAAAAGCTCCCCGCCTGCCCTGAAACGCGTTGCGAGGCAGGCGGTGGGACAGCAGCGCGGACCACCTCGACGGAACGGCGAAAGCTCCGTGATAATGGCGGCAATTAAACTCTCTGCCGGCAACGGAGCCACCACGGCCGCGGCACTAGTGGACTCGGGGTGCTCAAAAAACCTCATCCACCCCGACTTAGTCGCCAAACTCGACCTCCGCTGCTTCCCCCTCCCCACGCCGCTGGCATTCCACCAGCTGGACGGCTCTACAGCGGGAGGGAAACCAGCTACGATGCAAACCGAGCCGGTCACCCTGCAAATGGGCACTCACACCGAACGCACATCGTTCGTCGTCACCCACATCGGACGGCCCATTGCAGTCCTGGGAATGCCATGGCTCGCGACAAACAACCCGCGCATCAACTGGGAGACCCGCACCTTCACATTTGGCGACGGCAAGTATCGGGCACAAGTTCCAGCAGGCAGAACCAACCCCACTGTGGGACGAGCAGAGGCGACTACACAGGACAACGCCGCTACCACAGCAGACCTACCGGAACAATACGCCGACTTCTCCGAGGTCTTCGGAGAGGCGGAAGCTGACCAACTACCCCCCCACCGCAAGACGGATTGCCGAATCGACCTGCTGCCCGACGTCCCCTTACCTAGACCGAAGATCTACTCGATGACCCCGAAGGAGATGGCAACCCTCCGGGAGTTCATCGATAAAAACCTAGAGAGGGGATTCATAGAGCCAGCATGCTCACCGGTCGGAGCCCCCGTCTTATTCCGGGAGAAGAAAGACGGCACCCTACGGCTCTGCACCGACTACCGGGGCCTAAACGCGGCTTCCCTGTCCAACAAATACCCCTTATCCCTGGTGAAAGACATGCTCGCCCACCTGTCCACAGGCAAAGTCTTTTCCAAATTGGACCTTCGCGAGGCGTACTACCGCATCCGAATCAGGGAGGGGGACGAATGGAAGACTGCGTTCAACTGCCCCCTAGGCGCCTTTCAGTACAAAGTGCTGCCGTTCGGACTCGCGGGGGCCCCCGGGGTGTTTATGCAGCTCATCAATGAGGTACTGCATGAACACCTGTTCAAAGGGGTCCTTGTCTACATAGACGACGTCCTTATCTACACGAAAACGCACAAAGAACATGTGACCCTAGTCAGGCAAGTCCTCGACAAGCTCAGAAGGGCGCAGCTCTATGCCAAACCTACAAAGTGCGAATTTCATAAAGCGCGCCTAGACTACCTGGGGTACCGAATCTCCGGAGACGGCATAGAAATGGACCCCGCAAAAGTCGAGGCGGTGCTGAACTGGGAACGCCCCCGCAACAGACGCCAACTCCAGAGCTTCCTCGGCTTCGCGAATTTTTAAAGGTCATTCGCCCGGGGGTTCGCAGAGATAGCCCTCCCCCTAACGGACCTCCTCAAAACCAAAGGGGTGGGGGACACCCGACGCGCCAAGAACCCGGGCACAGTATTGAATTGGACTCCCGCGTGCCAGACCGCATTCAACAAGCTGAAAGCGCTGTTCACCACGGAGCCAATCCTCGCGCACCCGGACCCAGAACGGCCGTTCGTGGTCCAAGCCGACGCCTCAGACTTCTCCCTGGGGGCCATCCTACTCCAAAAGGACCCCACGGGACTCCTGAAACCATGCGCCTACCTGTCGAGGAAATTTTCCGAGACAGAAAGGCGATGGCACGTCTGGGAGAAAGAAGCCTTCGTGGTAAAATCGGCGCTAGAAACATGGCGACACCTACTCGAGGGAGCCACCCAACCATTCGAGGTCTGGACCGACCACCGGAACCTCGAGGCCCTCCGAACGCCCAGACGCCTTAGCCCAAAACAGGTCCGATGGGCCCAATTCTTCAGCCGCTTTAAATTCCAGCTGAAGTTCATGCCGGGCAAAAAGAACTTCATGGCCGACGCCCTCTCCCGACTGCCCCAGGACGAAGAACCCGCCCCAGACACCATTGGGACGGTCCTATCCGCCTCGCAACTGGGGATGGCCGTGACCACCCGAAGCGGCGCTCGGAGGCAGCTCGACTCTACGGCGCAGCCGACGGCGGGACAACCTGCGACCAGACGACGCCAACCGCAACTACCAGGGGGAATACGCACGGACCTCGCCGCCGCCCTCAAAACCGACCCCTGGTTCCTGGCAAACCCCGACAAGGTAACGATGGCACAGGACCTGGCATGGGGGGAAGGCAGAATCTATGTCCCGGACTCGCAACGCCAAGCGATCTTGCATAGGTCACACGACGCCAAGCAAGCGGGACACTTTGGGTTCCTCAAGACCCTACACCTAACAAGACGTCAATTCTGGTGGCCCGCGCTCAGACGAGACGTGAAAGCATACGTAGCGTCCTGCCCAACGTGTGCTAGGGCCAAACGGGCACCAGGCAAACCCGCGGGGCTATTACAACAGGTGGCAGAACCCTCCCGCCCATGGGAGGAAATCTCTATGGATTTTATAGTGGACCTCCCACCCAGCCAGAAGAAAACGGCCATTTGGGTGGTGAAGGATTACTTCTCGAAACAGGCCCACTTCATCCCCTGCACGTCGGTCCCGTCCGCACAACAACTAGCCAAACTCTTCCTCATCCACGTGTACAGGTTACACAGATGTCCCGCACGTGTGGTGACCGACAGGGGCACACAGTTCACCTCTAAATTCTGGCGGGCCTTCCTAAAGCTGACGGGGACCCAACAGGCCCTATCCACTGCCTGGCACCCCCAGACGGACGGAGCCACAGAGGTCCTCAATGCCACCCTAGAGCAATTCATATGCTCATACACCAACTATCATCAAGACGACTGGGCCGAACTGCTCCCGTTTGCCGAAGTCGCATACAACAACGCCGTCCACACGAGCACGGGGAAAACTCCGTTCGAGGTAGTCTCGGGGCGCGACTTCGTCCCCATACCGGAGCTACCACAACCCCCGGAACCCCAGGTGGACACTAGCGACTGGGGACGGAAGATTGCGGAATCGTGGCCAATAATCACGGCAGCGCTGAAGGATGCACAGGCGGCCTACAAAGAGCAGGCTGACAAGCACCGGCGCCAACAACCAACGTTCCAGGCGGGGGATATGGTCTACCTATCCACCAAATTTCTAAAGTCACCCCAACCCTCGAAAAAACTGGGGCCTAAGTACATCGGGCCGTTCCGAGTCACGCAAACAGTGAACCCGGTGGCAATACGCTTGGACCTGCCACACAACCTACGGAGACTCCACCCGGTATTTCACACCAGCCTCCTGAAACCGGCAACCACCTCTCGATGGCACCCAAGCACGCCACAGCCCTCACCGGTGATGATCGACGGGCAACATCACTTTGACGTAAGGGACATACTCGACTCTCGCAGGCAACGGGGAACTTTACACTATTTGATCAGGTGGAAACACTTCCCCCACCCAGAATGGGTGGCGGCGCACAACGTTAACGCGCCTGACCTGACCTGGGCTTTTCACCGGGCATACCCCGACAAGCCAAAACCAAGGCTAGCAAGCCGTCACCTGCAAAACCCCTCCCCCGCGGGCCCCCCCCGCCTACCGTGCCCCAAGGGAAAGGGCCCCCCCAAGGCCGCGACTTGGGTGGACCTCCCCCCCCGGGACTCACTCCCCCCGCCCCGGGCCCACGAGGCAGTAACAAGCGTTCGCCAGCACCCTCCCCCCGCCCCGGGCCCACGGGGGAGTGGCAAGCAAGCCAACAGGGCATCCTGGGGGCAACGCCCAGGAGCACACATAACAAAGGCGACGCACTTTGAATAAAAAAGAAGGGCCCTACCTGGAGCCGATAAGCACCCGACCAGCCACGCCTCTCTCCTCGCCGAACTGAGCCAAACTAACAGGGTGTGGCCGGAGCATGCGCACGCCAGGGTGTGACCTGGGCATGCGCACTAAGGACACACCCTAGGGAGGCACGTGGTAGAGGGCGGAACAAAGGGAGGGGCGAAAAATACTCCGGCGGGAATTTCAAAAAGTTTCTTTTGACAGCTCTCCTGAAAAAAGAAAAAAGAAAAAAAAAACCAGAAAATCGGGGGGGGGGCACCATTCGGACAGGGGGCAGTATGTCATGAGTGCCGTTGAGCTGAAGACATCAGCGCAATGGCACACATGACAATAGCAAGGAAACAGGGGAAGGGGCTCAAGATAAGTAGCCATCAACTCACAAAGACTGAAGGACAAGAAACAATGGCTAAACGGATCGCGAGGCACACCCAAGCTGTTAGCGCTAACGCAACGGAGATCGCCCAGCTGACAGCAATCACCGGAGGAATAGAGAAACCGATGATGGGCGATCCCGGAACGCCAGCGGGGCCTCGCAACCCCTCACCTACTGGCAGGACAATGTGTTGGACAAAGGGGGGTGACGTAACCGCGAGTGAGGGGGCGCTGACCGGTGCGGGGTATTTAAACCCCGCACCGGCGCGCTCCTGTCACTCTCAGCTTTTTTCCTATACTGTACCTACACCGTGAATAAATCAGAGCCTGTTCCACAGAACCAGTGTCTGAGCATTATTCAGAGGTAGGCAGCGCATGACACCTTGGAGGTCAAGAGGGAAAGCAATAATTCTGATTGTTTTTTAGGCTACTCTAGAATGCAAAGTCCCAGGTGGTAGGTTAATGTTATTTGCAGTAACCAAGCATCTAACCTTATCTCCTTGTCCATGTAAGGAAAGTCTGGTTTAAATTTATTTCTGTTGACTGGTATGGGCTTTACCATATTTGCTCGTTCCACAACTGATCCCTGATTGCTTCTCAAAGCCAAGTCGAGGTGAGCAGATAGTTCCTCCTTTAGGGGACAAACAACCCTTTTCCTTCAAATTCTGAGTAAAAGTGTTCGGTGCAATTCTTCTGACATTTTTCCCTTCCTCCATATTCCCAGCCCTTGTTCTTATTTGGCCAAATTATAACTCTGGTTTATGGAAGCCAACATGGTTTTTGTTGATGATGTCACAGTGAAAAAAATCTTTAAAGTTCCTGGTGACTTTAAAAAACAACAACCATGTAGTCTTCCTGATCACGTACATAAACAGTTTGTGACTGTCTTCTGCAATATTGTTTTGACTTCCCAATCTAGCCTTGGAATTTCCTGATCATCTCTGACCTACATATTAATCAGGTCTGATTCGCCTTAGCTTTCTGAGATCAGCCAATGTTGGCTAGCTATGTCCATCTAACTGGGTGTTCATGGTGTTTGAATGATAACATTAATGTTCATGTGACCAACCACAGCCAAAAAAATTAAAAATGACCAAAGACTAGTGAGTGCAACAATGAGGAGGATAAGCTGAAGTATTGCACCAAGAAAAGGTGGTATTTAGTGCATTTCCACCCATCAGTTCGGCTTCACTGAAGAATATGCAGCAAAGCAGCAGTGAAAGAGATTGCAGGGCTACTGAGACATGTTTCCCAAAGGATACAAACTCCCTCTTTTATTTTATTTCGCCTGCCTTTTACAAGAATTTCAACAGAGTAACAAAAGGAATAGGAAACAGGAAAAAGCAGATGAATAAAATGAGCTCCTTTTCTACATCTTTTCCATTGAATAGCAGGTGATTGATGGGCTCCAGGAAGGTCAGGCAGGAGTCAACACTTCATCTGCCTAGCATGGAAACAGTGACTTCAGTGGGAGGAAAGAGTAAATTAGGAATAGCCAGATCTATCAATTTTGCTTTCCTCCAGATTTATGTTTTCAAATCCCAAAACACTTTTTAAAATCTTATTTCTAAGGTATGCTGTAGATTTGGGGAAATTTATACTTTAAAAACTCAAACTAATGAATATTCTTACCAATCTGCAGTGGGCAGATTCAATAAGAATCACTCTGGTTTTAGGCCATGCTTACCCGAATCTGTTAAGTCTGAAAAGGCTACTGAAAAAAAGAGATCACAGCCTCACTCCAGCTACTCAGGCCTGGCTGCATAACACACAGGGACAAACCAAACTCTGAAGGGGCAGATTTGCACTGTCAGTTTTGTTTTCTCCCATGTCTTCACTCTCTTTTTAATCTCTTCTTAAATTAGGAGATAGGCAAGGTTGATCAGAATGCCTGGCTCAATTCCATCAGTGGAGCTTCTCCGTCTAGTGGGTCAAAATCAGGCAATTTTGCCAATGCCTTGTACATGATCTAGACTGTTTTGATTATCAGAGTGAGAAGTGCTACTGCCATCTAATGGTAAATCTAATGATAACCACAAACTTTAATGTTCTATCTAATATAATGCAAATGTCTAAGATTTAACAACCATGGACTCAAGTACTCCAGTATATACTGTACTTATAGCTAATGCTGTGCCAAAAGATAGGCCCATTGTGATGTTACCCTTTTGGTGAAGAAGGAGAGAAAATGGAAGCAGAGCAATCCTGAATGGTTATGGTTCCAAATTCCAAAAGGAATTCATAGCAGAATTATTTTGAAAAATTGGAAGTGTGACATTATTCCAAGTATTAAGGACTGAATTTTGGAAATGTCTAATTTATCTCTTTTTGAAAAGGTTTTTTTTTCCAGAAAATGAAACAATATTTATTTATTTTTATTTATTTATTTATTCGATTTCTATAGCCGCCCATCTCAGCAAGTGACTCTGGGCGGCTTAAAACAATAAAACTATAAAACAGTTAAAACAATTACAATTAAAACAATTAAAATACAAAAAACATGGTTTTCTTTGGCACAGATTTCATGATATTTTACAGTAAGACAATAGTATATCATGTTCATTTTTTTCTATTTGAACATAGAGTATTATAAGGTATTTTTTTGTAAACCAGTGATTTCTATACAATGTCTTATCTGATATATTTAGATGTTTAATATTTTTTCCTTTTTTTCTATCCTTTATTTATTTAAGGATTAGTTGTTTTCTATAGTTCATCATTTGTTTACTTTTTGTAGTCTTTATCTTTTGTAATCTTTTTATAAAATAAAATGATGGGAAAGCGGGGGGGGGAGGGAATTTGCAGCATGGAGCAGAAGTCACATTGTTTCAGTGACTCTAAGCCGCCAACATTTAAATTTAGAAATCGGGACATGGTTCTTTCAGTATGCAGGCAACACCCAAAGATTTTGCTTTTCTTTCTGTTCCTCTCCCCCAACCCATCCCCATCCTCCAGGATGCAGATGGTCTCCCAAGACACAAAGATAGAGATAAGTCCAACAAAATAGATAATTAGCAACTGATTCTAGCCCACCCTAGTCAGTGATGAAAGCTCATTGGCTGCCTTTGGGCCAGTCAATCTTTCTCAGTCCACCCTATCTCAGAGGTTGTTGTCACACTCCTGAACTAAAGGTGAGATATAAATCAAACAAGCAACTGGGACTGAAACAATTACGGAAGTCAGTAGCATGGTCCCTCTTTACACAGGAAAAAAGAAAGAAAAATCAGAACATACTATTCCACTATGCCTAATCAGAAGTCCATGCAGAACTACTCCCAGTTCCTCATATTCCACAAAAAGCAGAAGACTTGCAATTCAAGAAAGGAAATATCTACGTCTTCCATGAAACATGTGCTTGTGATTTCTCAATACCCCGTGATGGGAATTGTAAAGGGCCATAGAGGACTAATGTAGAAAGTCAAATGAGTCTAAAGTCCTCCTGAGCACCAATGAGCTCTTCATCCAATTCACAGAACCCGAGGACAGAGTAGTGAATGCAGAACATTTTTTAATGCCACACCATTTGCCATCTGCTGTGAATAGTAATTTTAATAAACTTGTAAGCAGACTGTTTCCAAACAGTTGAAACGGTTAAGAAACGTGCATGAACATACACACGAAACTATCTGTGTCATCGGAAGACAGAGTGCAGATGCCTTCCAAAAGGGCTGTGCTCAGAAAGTTCAGGTGATTTGTTGAGAACATGATAAAGATGACATGTTCTGCACTGCCTTTGTCACTCTTGGAGATTCTCAAGAAGATTCAATCATATGCTGTAGTCACCCAGAGGAAATCATACAGGTTATGAAAACATTGGAAAGGCCATTAAAAACATCTCTCTGATTCAGGACCCAGCCTAGAAAAGTGTAAGGTTTTTATCTCAGACAGTGCCTCCATTATGATGGGCAAGTCAAGTCAGCTGTCAACGTAAATTGCCCTACCTTTTCTGCACCTCAGCAATAAGGCCAGACAGTTTTGCCCTGCTCATGCAATGTGAGTTTAATGTGAGTTTGTTTCAGGGCAGTGGTTGGTGGATTCTGTGCCCTCCTTTTCCCTCCCAGCCAGCCTAACCACCCAGTGGGAAAACCAACCACTCATTACTCTTCTGAATGTATGGCATGGAGAGCTCTGAGGGAAATCAAGTCTCCCCTTCCAGAGAAGCTAGCCCAATGTTTGCCTTAGGACTATTGATTTCCTTTAAGAGCAATAGTCCTTCAGGAAAAGAAACAAAACCCTGACTTGTGCTTAACTTGGAGGGAATTCCATGGATTTGCATTCCAGCTCAGAGGCACGTTCAGGAAAGAACCAAAGGTTTTGGACCTCTTGTTGGAAAAAGCTTTGTCAAGCCTGGGCATTTCCACAGGTAGTGCTCTGTGGCTGGGGAGGTACAACTCTTGTTGGGTGGTCCTCTTGGGGAAATCAGGCTGTCTGGGGGAAGTGGGAAGAAAAGGGTGAAAGATCAGCCAATCACTTGACATGCAATCAAACCCTCTGTAACAAAGACCACAGTGCTGGTTTGCCTGAGAATGATTATTATCTTTGGTTTACCCCCTTCTCTCCATCTTTAAGTTTCATAGATTGCTGGAAGGAAATAAATCTTAACATCACAGTTACCTTCTAAATTGTGGACACCCATAGGAAAATCCATGGGAAAACTGAGATAGTCTTGGAAAGATCAGAACATGTTATTCATAAGCACAATCGCATTTCTGATATAAGGATATTTTTGTATGTTTGTTTCGCTTTGCATTGTGACTATTAAATTTCATTTTGTTGTTTTCAGCCCATTTTTCTAAGCTATCAAAAACATTTGAGTTTTATTTATATATTCCAAGATATTGGCTATCCCACCCAATTTTGTGTCATACCTACTGCATAGTCTGGAATATTCTAGTGGTCTTGCATCATGTGTAAATCTCATCAGCATTACTTCTGCCTCCTCCTTCAAGATACTAATAAAAATGTTGAGGAAAACAGATCCCAGAACTAAAGCACAAGCTACCCACTTGATACTTCCCTTCACTGTGACAAGGAACTATTAATGAATAGTCTTTGAGTAGAGTTTTTACACCAGTTATATATCTTCTTAATTATCATGGCATCCGACCCACATTTAATTAGTGTGCTAATCAAAATGTCATCGGTACCATCTTTCATTTGTACATTTCCTATGACATTTTCCATCTTTTTTCTTACCACAGAAAATCAGTTGAAAAAAGGAATAGATACTATAGCATTAGGAGCCCTCCATCAGGACAGGAATTTTAAAAAGGAAGATAAAATAGAATCAAGTGCATAGATGAATAACCTCTCATTTATTATTTGAATATATTATATAATTTGGGCTTGGAGAAAAACTTTTCTTAGGCTCCCAAACACTGCTCCAGCCTGTTAGCTTTCACTCCTTATTGAGACATAATTTTTCATTTGGTTTACAGAAGATTACAACCACCTTGTCAATTATTATGTTCAGATAGGTCTTGATTAGTGGGGTTAATTAATCCCACAAAATGGTTGCATTATTCAAATTTGCACTATTAAAGCAAAATAAAAACAAAAAATTCTACCGTAGATTCAGGCATTCCAAAAATTTAGTGTTGCTATGACCGTGTCATGTATTCAATTCCATCAAATTTTTGCTCTAAGATAATAATGAGCTTATTTTTTTAAAACCTTGTACTGTTTTCCTCTGATGGAATATTCCTTTTTTTTCCAATTTGAACACACAAAGAGTAGCAGAGTCTAAAAGCCTGATTGAACTGTGCATGCATTAGCCTCAGTTGCACATGTGCTAGCCTCACATTAACTGAATTTTGGGTTGCATTAAATGCAACCTGGTATCAATTTACAATTTGCACTAAATTGATTGTTGCATTATTCAAACTCACACTAATTGCGACCTAGCTGTAATTGTATACTGATTACTGCAAACTTTCTAGAAAAGGTGCTGAATAGTTCTGAATTAACAACTGGGGGAAGGGGGCCGTGGCTGGGTCCACATCTGGAGTCTGAACACATGTAGTGGGTACACTCACAAAATGGTTTTCATGGAGAGCATGGCCAATGACAAAACTACCATTTACTAGAGGTGAATTAGTTCCCCAGGATGCACTCTACTATCCCAGTGGGACCGTAAACCATGGTTGCAATTAAAAGTGACGCTGGAGGCTTTTGCTTTGCAACCCCCACCCCCGAATGTCCTATGTATTTAGGTTAAAAGAATTTTTATAATTTATTTATTTATTATTTATTTTCTATCCCACCTTTATTATTTTTATAAATAACTCAAGGCGGCGAACATACCTAATACGCCTGCCTCTTCCTATTTTCCCCACAACAACAACCCTGTGAGGTGAATTGGGCTGAGAGAGAGGGACTGGCCCAAGGTCACCCAGCCGGCTTTCATGCCTGAGGTGGGACTAGAACTCTCAGTCTCCTGGTCCCTAGGCCGTTGCCTTAACTACTGGACCAAACTGGCTCTGTAATGTGCAAACAGGACAGAGAACTTGATGGGCCCATTGGTGCCAAATACCATTATTTCCTATTTTAAATTGTCATTGTTGTGTTAATGTTAAGATTTAATGTAAATCCCAGGTGGACTGTTTGTGTGGTATGTTTTACTTTTGGTTTTTATTTACTGTCTTCTACACTGTATTTAGAATGTGAAGGTCTTCGGTGAACCCTTTCGCCACATGCACCAAGGTTTGTTTTGTTCATCTACAGTATATCTATAGATATTGAAACTTCATTACTTTTCAATTTGTATCTAAATCCAATAATCCAAGCACTTGCCTTTTTCAGCCCATCATCCACCTATTTTGGCTGATCGTGCGATTCCAGCACTACTGTATGCCGATGATGTAGTCATTATGTCTACCTCACAAGTGGGAATGAGAAAAGCACTTAGGGCACTAGCTTTATTTTGCACAGATCAAAAACTGTCAATAAATTATGAGAAAACTAAAGTCTTAGTTTTTGCCCGACACCATTATAAGGTTCACAAATGGCAAATAAATGGGACTCCAGCTGAACAGGTGCGCACCTATAAATACCTTGGAGTGCAGTTCCCTGCTTCCTTATCTTGGAACGCTCATTTTCTGTACTGGGCAAGTGTTGCACAGCGTACCTCATCAGCTATTGCAAGATTCTACCATTCAAAAGGAGCCCATTATATCCCTGCAGCTTGCAAGGTCTTTCAAGCTAAGGTAGTCCCTCGGCTTCTCAAAGTTGCACCCTTGCAAAGCTTAATATTATTGAAACCACCTGGAATAAGTTCATTAGAGCCATATTGATGGTACCAAAAAGTATCAAAAATGCCATCCTACCGGTAGAAATAGGTATAGTTTCATTGGATGCCAGAGCATGGTTCCTTCTTCTTACCTTCTGGCTAAAGTTAATTACGTTGCCTATAGGTTTAGCCCTATTAATATTTAGAGATCATTTTAAATCATTGTGGCTAAAAAAAGCCTTAGACAAAATTCAATTGCAGGGCTTCTCTATGGAAAGTCTGTGCTCATTAGGATTTGATAATGCTAGAACTACCCTGAAACAACAAATCTGGGATATAGATCTCCAAACAAATTTAAGTAAGGTGCTATACCCCAATATTTGTCATTTTCTTCCAGAAGGATTCCTTCCAGCCTCCTATTTATCATCCATTACAATTTTGAAATTTCGTAAGGCTTTCACCTTAGCCAGGCTGGATGCTCTGCCCTCAGCAGTCCTTTTTGGATGTTTTAAGGGTACCCCTATGCACCTTCCATTATGTCCATGTGGCGATGGCTCAATAGAAAACCTAAGCCATATGTTATTATACTGTTCCCTATATAAGGACTCTAGACAGATCCTTATATATCTGATATTGAAGAAATTTCCAGGCAGGGAGTGTGATTTCTATTTAATGCTACTTTTTTCAGACAACCAGAAAATATCCTCCCAGGTTGCCCAGTTTTATGCTACCATCTGCACAATACACCACACCATTACTTAGGTTGAGAATTTGTTAACATAGTATTTTATTTCAATTTATTTTAGTATTTTTATTCTTAATTAATTTTAGATCGTATCATACTAATTGTTTTTCTGTTTTATATATATACATATACATATACGATTGTTACTATCATATACGTTGATTGTATCTGGCCTTAGGGCTGTAATAAACATGTTGTTGTTGTTGAAACTTTATAGTAATTTCTCACTCACTCAAGGCTGACAAAGCCTGCCAGCCTTTTTAATGCAAAGAACATGGAGCTTAGCTTCTTCTTACTCCAGTGACTTCCTTTCATCTGATCATCTGATGGGAGCAAGTATGTTTATATTCCACCACTAAGCAAAGAGATCTCTAGGGAGGAAGCCCTCCCCCACCCCAGGCCAAGAAGAAAACTAGCAAAGCCTCCTCTCCAATTGTCTTTATCCTGGGGCCTGTCTCAGCCTTTGCAATTTCTTTCACATTTCCCCTATTTCTAATACATCATACTTAAAACATCTAGAGGAACTGATGCAGCAAAACCAAATATCTTGGCTTTCTCTAATTAGATGTTTTAGATAACATGGTCTCTGCAAGGACACATGGGCTGTCTTTGCTATTCTCCAGACTACTGCTATGCAGTGCCTCTTCCACCAGTGATGCTGCAGAGACAGGGAAGGGTGTGAAACCCCTCCTTAAGCAGGGGTAATCTCTAACCCAGTGTTTTTCAACCTCATCAACTTTAAGATGTGTGGACTTCAACTCCCAGAATCCCCCATGCTGGCTGGAGAATTCTGAGAGTTGCAGTCCACACATCTTAAAGTTGCCGAGGTTGAAAAACACCACCCTAACCTATCAGATGCTGTTGTATTACAAGATTTGGCAGCCTTAGCCAATATGAACAATAATGACAGAGTCTGGAAGTTCTCATTCATCAAATATCTGAAGCTTCGAGCTCCACATGGACCACACCATTTCTAATAAAGCTCAGTGCTTACAGTATCCTGCTTGACCTTCAAAACTAGGGGCACAAAAGAAAAGGCTCACCTGATAATATTCCCAGGGTCTCTGGGGACACAATCATGGGTTATTATATTTGGGGCAAAGCCAAGTACAACTGAATACTGCAGAAGATGGTTTCATTAAGAGATCTCCCTCTATATTATCCTCCATCGGTTAGAATAATTAGTTGTTTTTCCTGTCCTTTGCATTATAAACAAACGTTAAATATACAACCTTCAAATGAGCAAAGCCACTGGTGAGAGCAGCCAGGGAGAAACTTATTTGAAGCCTCGGCTGGAATGTCACAAATGATGACATCACAGGGCTGCTGTATGAGGGTTCTACTCTGTATCCAGTGGAGGCCAAACTGAGGCTAGTGGCAGAAGCTGGTGGCTGCTCATGAAGGGTGGGCATATATTTTTATAAATACCACAACGATTCCAATTTCATTTTGCTGGGGAACAGCCTATTAGTATAGATTCATCACCAGGGAAAAAAAGGAAACAAAACAGAATCAGGTAAAGATTCATCAATAAATATGGTATTACCCCACTGAATTTAATTGCTTTTGATGATGCTCCTTAAGAATTGTCCAGATGTATGTTAGGATTCTCAGATATGTTGGATTATATGTGCCATCATTATAAGCTAGCATGGTTGGCCTTGATGATTGGGATGATGAGAATTGTACTCCTAATACATTTAGTGTTGGATATTTCATGCCCATCCATCATATTCTTTCTTTAATAGTACAGAATATAGGAGAGATGGCTGGTGTCCTGCTTTCCATCTCTGTTCTTCTCCTGCTGGGTACTTAAAGTTGGAACAACCAAAAGCTACTCTGCAAAGCCTTTTGATATATAGAGATAGGTAGATTAATGTAAATTGCTGCCTGTTGTTCATGTCTCTTCCTGTTTTCACCTGCCTTTTATCCAGGTTTTGTCAGTTAACTGATTTAATGTTTGCTGATGTTTAATAAATAAACATCAAGCTATATTTTTGCTAGCTGAGCAGAGTGGTGTGTGTGCTTGCTATGATCTGGATATAGGGAATGACTATGTTGGGTGCAAATCAAATTGGAAATTACCCACCACAATTTTTCAATTTTTAGAAACTATTTAGTCAGTGAAATCTGCTGAGAAACTATTTTTGTGGAGGTCCTACTAAATTCATTGGGACTTACTAGTGAGTAGAAATAAATAGGATTTGGCTGTACATTTGCCAAATACAGGAAGAGAGGTAGAAAGGAAATTCAAGAAAAGAGATTTTGTCATATATGAGATAAGATGTTTTTTATTTATCAATAAAATTCATATTCTAGAATGTCCACTCCCCATTTTCCTATTTTCTAATAACTAAAAAAGTATATTTTTAAGTATCTCCACAATTGTATATTTCTTTTTCCATGAGTCAAGTTTTATCTTATTTCATTGACAGATGTATCTCCATGGGCATACATTCTGTCATATACTTCAGGCTAAGTAATCTGGAAGCCAGCTGAGGCGTTCCTACTAAGCCACTTTGTTGAAACAAGCTCCCACAAACAAGCTCTTGCCTCATGAGTAATATTTCTTTTGAAAACATGCTGGTATACCCTCAGAACCAAAGACAACAAGAACCTCTGTATATTTAAGCCAGTCTCTCCCAGCCTAGTGCCCTTGAGAGGACTTCAAATCTCACTATTAAAGGCTGTGTTGGCTGGGAATTCTGTGAGCTGAAGTTCCACATATACAGAAGGCATTCAGCTAAGCCATCAGTAGCACGACACAGCGTCTAAAGGATTGCCAACTTGACTGGTCATTTCATATATTTTTTGTATGGGATTGATAAAAAGGAGCTTTTCACATGATGACATTAAACCAGGGTGGAGAACTTGTGGCCTTCCAAATGTTCCTGAATGAGAGCAGACCTTGGCAACATAGGGACTACCATAGCCAGTGTCTGGTCCAGTGGTTAAGGCAACGGGCTAGAAACCAGGAGGCTGTGAGTTCTAGTCCTGCCTTAGGCATGAAAGCTGGCTGGGTGACCTTGGGCCACTCACGCAGCCCAACTCACCTCACAGGGTTGTTGTTGTGGGGAAAATAGGAGGAGGAAGGAGTATTTGGTATGTCTGCTGCCTTGAGTTATTTGTACAAATAATAAAGGTGGGATAGAAAATAAAAAAAATAAAAAATAGTAGTAATAATAATAATAATAATAATAATAATAATAATAATAATAAAAATAAAAATAGAGGATGCTGGGAGTTGTAGTTCATCAACAGTACCATGGATTAAATAATCAACTGGTAATTACTGTAATCAAAAAGCTATTAAAGAGATAGTAAAAGTAGGCCTCAGGTACTCAAGTATAAGTTTTTGAGCTTCCAGGTTTCCATTAGCCTGTGATTTTTAGTTATTTCATTAGAAGTAACTGAATCAATTATTTGTATGCTGCACAACCTCCACAGTGGTTTTCTCCACTCTATGACAGTTGCAGCTGGTTAATTCCAAAACTGTGATAACCAACCAAAGCTTTTATTTAACAATATATTACTCAAACCAAACTGAAGGTTGGTGTATGGGGCTATCAAAAATAGAACTGACATTTTGCTTCTTGTGCTGAAAGTCAAGGTAATCTCCTTCACCTTTTGATATACAGAGGCTAATGGAAACTGTTGTTAAATTTTCTTTCAGAAGCAGTGAAAGAACAGCCCCCTCTACCATACCTGAGGGCAGAGTTTCACTTAGGGGATGCTGGGTAGGAAGTACAAAGCACACATCACTTGGCCTTCTAATATCTTATTGCCCCTTTGTCCTGTTCTAGACCAGATGCCCTCATGCACGCAAAGGAGTTCAGTTGCAAGGATTTACTTAAATGATGCAAGTATAAGCAGCAGCAGGCAAGGCATGTGCGCAATCACACGTACAGTTTTGAGCAGTACCAAAAATTCTTGGAAACTTGCCTGTAGTGTGTCTAGTAACCAGAGTTGAAAGCGGTGGGTAGAAGCATCATCGGGGCATGGTCCAAAGCTCTCAGCATTGTGGGTAGGTTATCAGCCATGGGTAGAAGTCAGCTAATAGTTGTTCTTAAATAGAGCCCAACGTGGTGAACTTAATTAAGGCTGGGAACACCTCTGGCACATAAAGATACATGGTGAACACTGTTGCTGTGCTCCCTGTTGCATATAGCATGTTCTGGGGCTGGGTGGTCTTTCCAGCTCCAGTTCATCATCTTTGGATAGTGGGGGCAACTGCTCTTGGTGACTGCTGGGTGGATCAGCCTCAAGTTATTGAGTGCTTGAAGCTTCCTCAGGCTGAAATCCACCCGGCTCTTCCGCAGCAGGGTCCTCTGTGTCCTACTCCTCTCAGTCAGAGCTGGCCATGACAATCTTTCTCACTGGTCCATCTGGAATATGGGGCAGCAAGACCATTACGGGAGGAAACAGAGCTGTTATCGAAGAATCTTGAGTCCAGCAGAGGGGGAGACCATGAGAAAGAAACTCAGAATAACTCTGCCTTAATTACACTAGATATGATTTGTGCAGCAGAACTGCTTGGTTAGGCTCTTAAGATTCTGTTACACTTTTCTACTAGCAATAAAGATATTTCCAAAAATCCAAGTGCTTCTTGTTTTCTGAGTTTGCCAGCCTTTCAAGAGCTTGACCCAAAGATAGCATCAGTTGTATTTAAGTGTATTGTGTGAGCAGAACAAGAGATGTGGATGCAGAAGGTCTGCTTGAATACATGATTTTGACTGCATTCTGCTGCTTGGTCACAGATCTATTCCCAGGAAAATAGTTTGTGAAGCAGTTTGTCAGGAAAGCAGTTTTTGAAGCAGTTTGTCAGTCCTTTGAGGTAGTCCAGGTCAGGAAACAGGCTCCACAAGTTAGGCAGGAACACTCCTTCATTGATATAGGCTTAGTAACAGAATCATGAAAGCCTGATAGAGTTTTCCCTTCCCTCCTTTTATATCCCAGTGAATTAGGGTGGAACCAGTTGGAGCTTGTTTCTCTGTGTCCTAGGCTTAAAGCACGGTTTTGTTTATGTAACCATTGTCTTTGTGTAGTTTCTCCAATATCACCTCTGGAGCTCTCTACCCCTTTGGAGAAGGTGACTAGAAAGATAGAGCCCCAATCACAAACAATAGGCCATGCTGTCACCTGGTCAGAGTTCAGAAAAACAAAACAATGGACCTGCTGGTGTCCACTCACCCCATAGCATTTGTTGTATGGGTGGATGTCTGACCTCATCTGTGCTGACCCTGAGGAATGCTTATGCATTCTTGGTTACCCACAAGGAATCAGCTGATGGAAGCTGGGATAAATCTTTTCATAGCACTGAAGGTATACATGTAATCACTGGAGTTTCAATGCATTAATGAATGAATGAATGAAAGGATATACAGTAAGTAATCAAAAGTGTATCTTCTATACTACTCTGAGGCTTCAGGTGAACAGTGAAAAATTCTGACCCACTGAGATAGCCAGTGTTTACACTGAAAATCAGGCATATGAATACTTTTTTGGGGGTGGGGTGGGGTGTTTGATTGCTTGTTTGCCCCCCAAATGACAGAACATTATTTCCATGAAAACTAAGTGTGGAGATAAACTCTACATGCAGGTATTGCTTTAGAGCAAGGGACATGAGTCTTCTTTCTGTGTGTTCTCCAATCATCATTATCAGTGAATGAAAGCTTTTATTTTAAATACTTTCACTGTACATAGGTGCAATTCATCCAATTGGGCATTTTTAAGATATAATGTTTTCAACAGTATTTAACTCTGCTATAGATTTAATCATAAATTTTTGAATAATCAGATACTAGAATACCCCTGAAGCAATGTTTTTACAATATTATCTCTATTAAATCTTGGCATTTAATAGAACTTAAACATTCTTAGCTACAACTAGATTGCTATGAATATATTTTGAGAACTTAAGAATAATAAATGATCATTTTATTTTGGATGATATTGCAATAAACATCTACTCAGTATCCTACTGAATTTGGTAGTATTTAGTACCAGATTAAATGGGGCCAGGATTGAAGCCTCAGGTTAGTTGGGCAACATTTTTCCAGATATGGCCTATCTATCTACCTATCACTTCACACCTGGAATACTGTAACACAGTCTACATGGGCCTGTCCTTGAAAAGCATCTGGACAGAAGCTGGTAGAAAATGTGGCAGACCAGGCAGTGGACCCTAATACACCAGGATGACCCCACTGTCTGGGAAGTTGCATTTGGTTGCCAGTTGGCTTCTGGGTACACTTCAGGGTGCTGGTTGTCATCTTTAAGAACCTAATGGTTCTCAATCAGGTTACCTGAGGGACTACCTTTTCCTGTATTCATCTGCCTGTCCAGTAAGGTCAAACAGGATCAGCTCCCTCCAGGTCCTACTCATACGAGGAATTCCCTCACCACCAAGATCTGGTCTGCTCCTTCCCTTTGGGGTTTCAGGAGGGCAGTTAAGACGTGGCTCTTCCATCAAGTGCAGGAGGAATGCATGCTGTGACGGAAGATCTAAATTTGGCAGATACTATATATGCTTTTGTACTTCTTTCTTCCTTTCTCTTTCTTTTTCTTTCTTTCTTTTTGCATAATTTTGCTTCTGTACTTAGTTTATTTTATGAGTGAGTGTGTGAGTTTATTACTTTTTGCTTGGTGATTTTTTTTGTTAGCTTCCCAGATCCTTTGGAAATGTAAATAAACAAACAAATAAAAGTTGGCCTCCAGGAATCACTTGGGATATGGCAATGATCATGAGTCATCACTAGAGAGGGAGGGAAACTGAAAATGTTGGGTCCATTTTTATTTTTTTTTCAGTTCAGGGGATAGGAAATTTTAAAGAATATAAATATCTGTGAAGCCTCCCTTGCCTGTTATTTTACATCTGAAAACTGGAAAATTGTACTGTCAGTTTTCAGCAGTGCAATGCTGGCAAACTCTAAAGGCCACAGAAATTAGAATTTGAGGGTCTTGTGAAACCCAGAGTGCAACATGAGAAAATCTCAGACCATAGTTTGATTGGGAAGGGGAAAAAAAGGTCCTGTTGTCAAGAAAGCCACATGGCTGTGCCCCTATCAGGAGTCAAACTCAACTTGAGGAAAGTTTTTTTTATATCACAAAACATTATATAGTGAAACATTATACCTCTACTGACTCTTTATATTGTTTTAATTTTTTTTTCTCTAGTGCAGTTCCAACTCCAGTTTTTCCTCAATCAGCATGAGGGTTTTTTATTTTTTTCTACTTGTCTTTTTCCTGTTCCACCCGGTGTATCTGGACAAATCAGGTAAGAATGCCAACATTTCCTCAGATATTTTTATTTGGAGACATTTCCCTATCACTACTGACTTTTGTTTTGTGACTTTTTTTTAAACAGGAATTATTATTCCCAAGATAGGTATGCCTACTATGTATAGGAGCCATTCCATAGGCTGCAAAAATGCATGTTTGTATTAAGAGGCAATCAAAATTAATTTCTCTCTCTTCGGGTTTTGTCTAGATGAAACTTTGGAGGATTTGTTCTAATGGTACAATTGTTAAATGCAATTTCACTCTAAACTCTAAACTGAGTGTCTCTCAGTACTTTAGAAATGTACAATTTCTAACCAGTTACGTTTACATTTGCTTTCCACAGGAGTTGTTTCCAGGAGATATACATAAGATTAGAGCTTTAGACTGCAACTGTAACTGTAATGAACAACAGTTATGTAAAGTTATGTAACTTATCCTAGGAAATGTCCCCTCTTGTGGGGGGAGATGGGCGGTGGCAAAAATTTGAATTAATAATAACAATAATAACAATAAATGGTTAGAAAAGGATGATGAAGAAATTGCAGTATGACAGTTGGAAGGAAATACGCAAGAGCAACATACACACCAAACTTCAGTATTGATTAGTGTGTGAATGTGCATCACTCTTTGCTCAGTGTATTGAACTGAGTGTGGAAACTGCTACCTCCTTTTATTACTGTAAAAAAAAACAGTGTTTGAGCTGTTAAGTAATATCAAGGTCTCTTGGCAGTATTTCTGTACAAGTAAGGAAACTGAAAGTGGGCACCAATTATACATACAATTTGTATACATACAAATGGTGCTCTGTCACAAAGTATTTGGGGATGTGAAGACATATAGAGTATGACTGTGAACTCAAGAGCTAACTGCATTATTCTGTGATAAAATAAAATTAAAATTATGCAGACTTTCCAGTGTAATCAGTTACTAGATATTCCCAGCAGTAGTTGGCATGAGCATGTTAATTAATTTTTGCATATTGCTTTCTGATTTTGTCTAAATTTTGTAGTGGCAAGGATATTGGGTTGCTAATATTTCTTTTAAAATTTCCTTCCTTACATTTGTCACCTACTTAGGAACATAATTATTAACCTTCTTTATCAATGTACATGTGTGCATATGTGTTCTCAGGCCTCATAACGTGTCTTCTGCATAGGAGAAATACTCATTCACTAGAAATACTCATTCAGACATGCATTCCTATTAAGTAGTTCCTTTTTGTGGCCAGCAGCATTATCGAAGCGCAAAAAAGGATTTAAGAAATGCTAAGCCAAAGACATTAAAGGACGGAAATTAGAAAAGGAAGTGTAAGAATCTCAAGTCTTCCTGTTTTCTTTGAAGGCACCGGACGATGTAGGAGACTAAAAGGGGTTTGCCGACATACCCTCTGCCATCCTGTGGAAGTCTATGTTGGTCGATGCAACAACGGGATGGGAAATTGCTGTGTCGATGATGCTGAAGACATCAGAAAATATAAGCAGTAAAACCTCTGCTGGTCATGGCAGCTGTGAAAGAGGAATAAGCAGTCCAAAGCAATGCTTGTGATTTTGGAAGTCAGCATCAAAGTAGAAAAAGAACTGGCTGTTTTATGATGGTGAAATAAATGCCGTTCTTGCTACTACCTATTTGTCCATACTTGATTGGCTGATTTCTGGAATTTATCTTCTGTTTTTCTACCAATAGGTGGCACTCATTTTTCACATCAGACTTTCTCAAACATTGTCAAGAGAAGCTGATTATGCCCCAGAATAAAGTTGTGTTTGATCTCCCCACCACCACCACCACTTTTGACCAGAGGGCAAGCTTAAACTTTATTGGATGAAATCCGGTGTCATGTTTCCCTCCCACCTCCCCCACCTTCCTGAGGCTGACTCTTTCTGATGTTGGGAAACTCATTCAGACAAAGGGCGTGGGGTGGGAATTGGGCAATAGGTGGCTAAAAAAGGGTTTCACTCTATTGGATCCAGCGGGGCTCTAGCATTTGAGCATGTCTGCCAAGCACCAAGCTACTCTGACCAGTCCTGAGGTTAGAACAAAAATGTGATCAGGAAAGAGACAGGAAATCTCAAAGACTCCAAGAGATAGAATTGCCTTGCCTGGCTTAAGCAGTATTTTCCAAATGTAAATGCATGTTACTTTAGCAGTAAATGTCACTCTGATAATTTATTTCAGTGGGTATACAGAGTATGGTGACTTCCAGGCAAACCTCTTATTTCTTCATTTATACAGTTTATGCTTTGCAGCATTTGGGTTCTCTGGAGATGCTACTATTTGGGTAATACCCTTCAGACTTCATAATTAACTTATAAGATGCACCTAAGAAAGGTTCTGGGAAAAGGTCGATTTGTTCTTGCTGTATTGGAACAGGCCTGGCTTGTGGATCTATAAAAGTGGGTTATAAACTTTAGATGTAGGATTACTGTAGTTCACGGAAGTCTTTTTTTGAATGGCATTCATAAGTAAGTAACCATTATTAAACAACTAATTGCTCTACTAATTGCCATAACAAATGCTAAACATAAAAAGCCTCTGATGTATAACAGCAACATATTCCGCATAAATATTTTAGAATAATGTAGGTCATGCTGTCGAATGTAAAATTGGGGCCAGTGATACTGTTCTTACAAAAGCTGAAGTAGTTCATCGTTCAGCTTTCTGAATATGTGGCTTTGAAATGTCTAGTCTAGCATGCAAAAGCCAGCAGATTAATCACTTCTCAAAGGTGTGGAGTTTTCATCTAGCCTCTCCTGATTAGGTATGTTCTTAGAATCTCTCCATGGGCTTAGGGCAAACCCTGTGCCTAAACAGTTTCTTAATAATATAACAGTAGTAAGAGTGGGTTGAGAGCCAGTTTGGCGTAGTGGTTAATGCATCAGGCTAGAAACGGAGACCGAGAGTTCTAGTCCCACCTGAGGCACAAAGCCATCTGGGTGGCCTTGGGCCAGTCACTCTCTCTCAGCCCCAGGAAGAAGGCAATGGCAAACCACAGTCAACATTGACTCAAAAGCACCAACCAACCAGTGGCTTACTCTTTCCAGGAATTGCCATCTGGTAATTACCACCATAGGTGGTTATTCTAAAGTGGAAGGCTGGTGGGATCTAATGAAATGCAACTAAATGAAGGGTTTTAGTAGTACATTTTTCCTCTTCTTTCAACAGTATAAGCAATCTAATAGTTGCATTAAGGGGCTTGTAGGGATTAACACTCTTATCTTTGTGATCCTTCCCAAATCAATGGCATCACTGGCACAATCCTGCATATGTCCAATATGATGCAGAAAAGTACAGTGCTCCCAAATGTTGTCCACCCTTATTCTACTCTACTAACTTCTAGATTCACAGGCCCATAACTCCACTCTTGTCTAGACACGGTAAAAAAAGTAATCAAACAGCACCTGGAGAAGAGCTTGATTGGGGAAGGTTGTTCTAAAGCCTTGGTGTCACAAGTGGACTGGTCCTGCTTCTTCTTGAAACAGTATTCCAGCTTGTTTTAATTGTACCCCATATTTTTCTATAGGATTTTGAGGCACCGATCCTACAAATACTTTGTATATTTGGATGAATAAACCAAATGAGCCAAAACCCTGGATCCATTTCCCTAAAAAAATTCTTAGGGAGAAATTTTCTGCACATTTATTCTAGGAATGCATTTAACTTGAGAATACGAAATGAGTAAGGATGCTGTTGTCAGCATGCTTGGAGCCTGATCTCATTGAATGTCGTGGTACTTTCTGAGTGGATATGTCGGATTCAACTGTAATGATCAGGCTGCATTAGGGCTGTATCCCAATTCTTTCTTAGAAGTAACTCCTGCAGAAATCAGGGGAGGTAACTGCTGAGAATGCAGGCTTAAGAATTCTCCTGTATGTCTGGAGCTACGGAGACTTGCTATTCTCTCCTTTGTCTAGCAGTTATAAACTTGATTTCCTTTCCACAACAGCTCCTGAACCTCTTGTTATGTCTGCAGTCTTGCATATCTGCATATAATTTTCAAAATATAATGCTTTGGGTCCTCTGTTCTCTTTGCCATGTTTCAGGAAATTGAAAAGACTATCAATGGTAAAATGTCTCTACTGAAGTAAGTTTTAAAAGACATACGCCCCCAGTTCCATGTAGGAGTAGGCTGACACGTAATAGTCCAGGAATGTCGAATGTAACTCAGCCCAACTGATTGTTTCACAGACTCTTCCTTTTTGCTGAATCGCATAAGCTTTAGGGACTTAAAACACATGTGCACTTCCAAGGAAGATTAAAAAAAAAAAATCTAGAACTTCAGATGTTTCTGAGCTTTATTGTTTTTTTTAAAGGGAAAGAAACAAACATACAAAACAGCAACTAATTTCAGCCAGTCTTATGACAGAGGAGGCTAGTCCAGCATCCAGTTCCTTTTCTGGAAAATGGAAGTTAAGTGATAGGAATTTAGCAAGCTCAGCTGTTCCATTATCAGAGTGGAAATCTACGAGCTGGGAAGGAACCTTATTTCCCTCTGTGTTTATTCAATTATGCCTCCAAAGATGCTTTACTCTAGAAATACCTGGATTCAAAATGAAGATAGGGAAATAATAGCTATTTAAAGGCTAGGTAAAGGTAAAGGTTTCCTTTGACATGAAGTCCAGTTGTGTCTGACTCTAGGGGGCGGTGCTCATCTCTGTCTCAAAGCTGAAGAGCCAGCGTTTGTCCGTAGACACTTCTGTGGTCATGTGGCCGGCATGACTACACGGAACGCCGTTACCTGCCCGCCGAAGCAGTACCTATTAATCTACTCACATTGGCATGTTTTCGAACTGTTAGGTTGGCAGGAGCTGGGACTAGCAACGGGAGCTCACCCCGCCACGCGGATTCGAACCGCCGACCTTCCGATCGGCAAGCTCAGCAGCTCAGCGGTTGAACCCACAGCGCCACCGCATCCCCTATTTAAAGGCTACATTAATGAAATAAAAATAATAAAAATCATTTGTTTTTCTTATTACTTCTTTTGACACTTAAGTTCGGATTTTTAAAATCATAATAGTCACCAAAGTGAAGGGTCAGGACAAGCATGACATCTGAACCCACACTACAGATTAAACCAGTGTTTCTCAACCTTGGCCGCTGGAAGATGTGTGGACTTCAATTCTGGGAGTTGAAGTCCACACATCTTCCAGCAGCCAAGGTTGAGAAACACTGGATTAAACTGTGGTTAAGGTGAAGCCTCTTTAGACAACCAGACAAAGACAGAAGGCAGGGATGGCCACCAAATGCAGCTATTCCAGCCATGGTGTCTCATCTGTTTTTAATCCCTGTGGTCGTGCAGGAAATGAAATAAGAATGCCAAGGGTATAAACTTCAGCCTTCCCTCACTCCAACTAGACCATTACTTTTTAAAAAAAACATAAAACTTATTTTAAAAAAAACCTACAAGAAGTGTTGGTCAAGTATTGGTCAAGCAATCGCAAAGACACTGAGATGTCTGCCAACATGAATAAGACATGCAAACCTTCATTAGCCACCATATGCCAAATGTACAAATGCACAAATGTGTAAGGAATGAAGTAAAAAACCCTTATTGCTAAGTTAATATGTAAGGTTTGCACCCCGCGCACATTAAACAAGCCTTACTGCAGAAGGGGACAAATCTCAGAAAACTTTTCAGAACTCTCAGACTATAGTAGACATGATTAAGCTGTGCCTTCTCTAAATTTAGTAGTTTCCTCATACCATGAAACTGTAAGACATGAGTTAAAACTGTAGTTTCAGTTTCACCAGAAGAAAATACCTAAGCAATCATTTGGACTGCAAGGAGACTGGTTTATTGGTCTGCTTTTGTTTATACCCACTTTTTATTCAGGAGTTCAAGCCATTGTACACAGCATTTCCTCCTCCTGTTTTTGGGCTGAGAGAAAGTGGCTCAGGAGAGATCAATCATCAAAATAAATAGGTTAAAACACACAATAAAGCATGTAACTGCAAAGAACTGCAATTTTGTGAGTCAAACTGCATGTTATGTATTAATTTTATTAATTCAACACTAGTTTTCAAAACAGTTTACACAGTTTGCAAATTTAAAAAATACAGCAAGGCCATTCTAAAATAACAAAAAGAAAAAGAACATAAGCCAGCTCAAACACTTTAAAATTGGATTGGTGCTCCTAATGTAAAGTTCTTCTTTCTCAAGGAGCCAAATTATGATCATGCCGTGGAGATTTTTTTTTTTTCATGTTTTGCCCCTACACTAATTTTCTTACTTAAAACATCCCTCCTTGACTGCTATTAAATATGAACCATGAAGTATATGAATGTAATTATACAATGCATGATCCAATTAGAGAAATATAAGTTTTGGTCCTAATGCTTCACTATCATTTAATATTTTCAGACTGTTTGGCAGTGGTACCCTACAAAAAGTATTTCTCTTTCCATCTTCTATACTGGTTTTAAATGAAAATTATTTTCACAGGTTCCTAATCTATAGATAGATTATATTGTTTGCATCATTCTAGCTCCAGAATACTGCATAAGACTACTATGATATAGCAGTTGAACGAGTGTAGTGGAGAGGTTAAGTTGTTCGACTAGGATGGGAAGGGCCCATTTTCAGCTATGGAAAGGCACTTGTTATTCTTCTAAATAGCAACAGACTGGAAAGACCAGGTTTAGTCTGTGATGCTCCTCGCAGTCCTAAACTAGTCAGCCTTGCAACTTGCAGAGTTGTTTTGAGCAGAAAATGAAGACAAGAATCATGTAAGTCACCCTGAATTTTTTAGAGGGAAGATGGGATTACAGGTAGTCCTTGTTTAACAACCACAATTGGGACCAGCAACTCTGTTGCTGACACAGTCGTTAAGCAAGACACCACGTGACTGCAATGGGCTTACTACCTGACTTCTGCTGCAGTCTTTAAGCAAACCACAGTGGGTTGTTAAGCGAGATGTCATGTGACCACAACTTGCGATTTTACTGCCAGCTTCTCCATTGACTCTGCTTGTTGGAAGCTGGTTGTGAAATGCACAAATGGCAATCACGTGACCGTGGGGTTGCTGTGACAATCGTAAATATGAGGACTGGTCGTAAACTTACTTTTTCAGCGCTGTTGTAACTTTGAATAGTCACTAAATGAGGTGGTTGGTAAGCAAGGTCTACCTGTATAGTGCAGAGTTAGTTTTATGGACTCTTAATGGTATTCTGTGGTTTCTTGCTTGTCTCTACTCAAACATGGTCCTGAAATACAGGCATTTTCACTCCTGCCCCCCAATCTACCAAATTTTCCTTTCACTGCTGTCTTGAGCAGAGAGCAGCATTACTAACAGCCCCTGCCTAGCTCTAAAATTCTTAGGAGCAGAGACATTATGGAGGGGTGTATGTACAGATGAAACAGTGGCTGCAATAGTGTGACAATAGAACTAGGAAAAGAAGTCAGATGTTTGTTATGTATGTGCTCATTACTTGCCTTGAACAGAAAGACCTTTCCTTTAACAAGTAAGTTACGCAAGTTTTTTACATGAGAAGCTAATTCCTAATGCCCTTTCTGAATTTAAGAGTTTACGTAAGCACCAGAATGCCCTGGCAAATATTTCACCCTTATCACAGATTTAAGATGTATTGTACACTCTGCCTACATTTTAAAAAGTCTTCTGGAAAAAAAAAAAAATTTTCCTGCTTCATCCATCACTAAGCCAAAGTGTGTAAACTTCATTGGGAATTGTCTCCAGCGTAGCAGTGAGCAGCCCTTGGTAGATTTTCCTTGGAGGGGCCTGTATTTTAGAGGTGGGGCAGGAAAACTATTCAGCCAGTTAAATGTAAAGCTAAAGGTTCCTGTTTACTTGTGTCCACATTTCATGGCTGAAGAGCCAGCGTTCTCCGAAGACACTTCCACGGTCATGTGGCCAGCATGACAGTCACAGAACACCATTACCTTCCCGCTGAAGTCCCTATTTATCTACTCACATTTACATGCTTTTGAACTGCTAGGTTGGCAAGAGCTAGGGCACGCTCAGGTCTCTTGCAACCCAGTCGACAAGCCTGGAGTCTTAACCACTGAGCCACCACGCCCCTTATTCAGCCAATTAGTATCCTCAAAATATGCCCCACCACCACAGTTGTTAGCCTGCAAAAAAAAATCAGCATGTACAGCATTTTATTTGATGGGTTAGCCTTATGGGGAAGATCCCTATGGAGGAAAAATAGCTTAGTATGTTATGTTAATGTAAATTGAAATAAAATACTGATATTATCAGACCGCCAAGAAGCTATTTTTTGTGTCCTTAAACAGGGCGGGAACGGGGAAAATATGCACAGTTCACCCTTGGAAGGCATTCTGATCTCCTAGGTGGCAACACGTAGCTATTGTGTGCGCAGGCATTTGGGATTAACTTCTATAGCACTAACTTCAGAATAAAGCTGCATAGAATTGGACTGCCCTTCCTACACACCCAAAGCTCAGACACTGAAATATTTGAACCCCTTTTTCTGCTTTCACCACGCGCGCATAACGAACTGCTACGTCAACTGCTACCGACTGTACCCGTCTAGATGAAACTGCGGGGTTCTTCTAAGCACGGTCAGAAATTCACCGTCCACCAGGCTTGTTCACCGCCCCGAGAGTGGGACTCTCCCGGGAAGGATGGAGCCACGAAGCCCGGCTGAGCTCCGGCAGGGGAGGTCTTGGCCTGGGGGAATCTGCAAGGCCGGACTTTGGCAGGAGGCGGCGCCTCCCGCCACGCCGCGCGCGGACCAGCACCGCCCGCCCGCTTCAGCCCGGGCAGGCAGACAGAGGGTTAAGCTAGGCGGGGCCGAGCAGCCAGCCAGCCAGCCAGCCAGCCAGCCGGCGAGAGCCGCGCCTGCGCAGGGCGGGGGGCCGGGTTCTGGCCCCGTCTGCCTTGCTCGCGAAGTTGTCCGGGGGCCGGGGAGAAGTTGGCGGCGCTGGGCGGAGGCGAGGGCGGTGGGGCCGGGCTGCTCGCTCGCGTCCCTGCCGGCCATGGCGTTCCGCAGGCGGGCTAAAAGCCACCCGCTCTTCAGCCAGGAGTTTCTCATCCACAACCACGCTGACATCGGCTTCTGCCTGGTGCTCTGCGTGTTGATCTCGCTCATGTTCGAGGTGAGCAGCCCCTGTCGGGGGATACCAATCGCCTTCTCCTTGGGAAAAGGGGGTCCTGCCGGGTCTTACGGCTGCATGTCCTCGCGCTGAATGCTCCCCCTGGGTCCCGGGGCGGAGGCATCGAGCGATTTCCTTCCACCGCGAAGGTTTTTGCCGTTTCCTCTGTCTTTCTCGCTTGGGACATCTCTTCCTTCCTCCTCTCTCTGTCACTCTCCCAGGTTCAATTCCTGGATGAGACGGTATTAAACCAGAGAACTGCACTGCTCTTTATTCTTCCTGCTTGGGAGCCCTCTCGCCCCCTGGAGCTTAAACTTGGCTGCCTGGATTTGAAGATCTAGCCTGGAAATCCTGCTTTCCTTTCACAGCCTTTCGCTCTCTTTATTCTCCGAACTTCCTCCCAAGCCTTAAGTCTTTGCCCTGTCCTGATTCAGAGCCTTTGATAGAGGACTAGCCCTTCTGGGCAACGGCCACGGCCAAGTCTTGATGGCTTGCCACTGAGGTGGGACAACTTCCACTGTCAGCAGGAGGACTCCTTGGGAAGTTCAGTCCCTTCAGGGCAACATCAGCAACCCTCCTCGCCTGCCAAAAGCAGACAGTGGAGTGACAGATCAGAGGACCTGCAAGCTCCTTTTGCTTGGCTTGGGTTTGGCATGGTGGAAGTTGCTGCTCCATGGTCAGTGAAAGAGCATCGGTAGTCAGGATCACCTGTTGTCTGCACCCTATGAATGAATTTGGCATTGCACTGAATTGTAGTGTGGTTTGTGAACAAACCCAGCTACTGTGGTCTGTACACCTTTGTTTATGGCATAGTTTGCTGCACAGACCTAATCATTACAGTATAGCCCAAACTCAGCCCCATTCTGGATAGTGCAGACAACCAGCTTGATGGCTCATTCCCAGCTTGGGTGACTGAGCAAACCATGGTTGCTGCAACTGTGGAAGACAACTGGTCTTCCTTTGGGTGCCCTTCTCCTCCAGAAAGCTGAGGGGATAGCATTTGGTCCACAGCATTCAACCTCAGACACTCTTCCACCAGAGAGAGTGAAGAGACCGGCAGCAGCTTTTTTTAGCCATCTCTGTTACTCACTGGCCCATTTAGATAAACAGAAGAGGCAATTTGCCAAGTACTTCTGGCTCTGCTCACTTTTGCTCTTGGATGAACCACAAGAAGGGGTCAGTAAAGATGTGTGCCCTGTCACCTTACACTGGTCACCTGTGGCTTGATAATTGGCATCAGAGGCTTGGCATGTAGGCCATCAGAACCAGAATTGCTTCTGTTGCAAAGTTGAAAAAAAAAAGAATTTGAAAGCTTTTGGCCCTGGTGAATGAATTTGCAATGGGAGGGAGGGCAGTTAAAGATGATGGCACACATGTCTCTCTGTTATTTCAGCTTATTGGCTGAGCAGGTTGTGTGAACATAGCCACCATCTCAACACAGCAGTAATGCCCAAAGAGGGGGAGAGAGGAATGGGTGGCCTCTTCCAGGGCTCAGTTGAATAAATACAGACCACAGCTTTTCCCCTTTTGGAGAACCAGGGAGGGGAGGGACTGGTTTGTTCACCTGCTCAGGCAAAGTGAGTGAACAGCAGAGGTACAGTGAGGAAGACTTCCACAGTACCCCACTCAGTCTTTGTCCTCTTTCTCTGAACAGAAAATCAGTTGGGAATAGATTTATTCTCCCCACCATGCTGCCAAGAGGAGAGCGTGTGCAGGAGGAGAGGCAATTGCCTCTAATGCACAGTTGTCTACTCCAGTAAGCAAATGGCTGAAAGCAGCTGCTCCTCTCTCCTTGGATGGCACAGCTCTTAAGACTGAATGCAGTGTATCCAGCCCTTCGCACTGAGCTACCAGAGAGGCAGCAGCTGCTGCTTCCACTACTTGGAGGCATACCAGGGGCCAGAAGTAGGCAGAGTACTCTTGTCCTGAGGGCAAAGAACTGGTGTTGATCTTTTTAACACTATGATAACTCATCAAGAGATATTTGTGGAATTGATATCCCTTTAAGCGTAATGGCTTCTTTCCTGGATCTCTACTACCAATTTGTAGCTGATTACTATTCCCCTTAAGAGCTTTGCTAGATTAGGCCAACCTAGTCTAGCATTCTAGTCTCACCATAGCCCACCCAATGCTCATAAGCGGGGCATGAGTGCAATGACACCGTTCTGTTTATGTTCCCCAAAAGCTGTTATTCAGAGGAACTTAGCCATAAGGACTAGGTGCCAATAAGGGTGTGCATCAGATGCATCTAGGTCAGTGTTGGCATTGGCAACTTTAAGATGTGTGAACTTCAACTCCCAGAATTCTAGGAGCTGAAGTCCACACACCTTAAAGTTGTCAAGGTTAAGAAACACTTATCTAGAGCCTGGATCCTGAAATGCAATGGGATGGCTTTTCCCTTTGGAGTGTGGACAGACCTGAATCCATTTTGTTCCGAATCCTGGATGTAGCTTGTACTGTTCTGAACTGATCCTGGAAAGAACCCCCCTCCCCTGGAAAAACAACAACAACAAAAACCCTGTTGTCCTTCATTTGTGCAATACTGTGATGGGTAGGGACTGGAAGTACTAAGACCTATCCCAGCATTCATTTATTTTAATTCTGTTCTCTAGCAATGTGTAGAGGAGGACCTCTGCTCTAGCAGTCATTTTTTTCTGGGGTCTGGTCTGCTGCATTCCTTTTTGGTGTGTTCCCTCTATTCAGGTCATCTAGTTTGAAAAAGATGGGAGAATGCAGTGCTCATGCTAAGTTTTTCCATTTTGCGTTTTTTTTTCCCTTCAACTTCTCTAATGGGACGAGTCCCTATAACATTTGCACTACATCTGTGTTAGCCAGAATAGGCAAGCTGTTAAAACCAAAGAAGGATTGGTAAAGAACGTTTTTTAAAAAAATCTGCCTGGAAGGTCTAGATTTTTCTGATTCCCACCCCTTTTTGTAAGGGCAACTTTCTTGAGCCAGGCATGGCCCCTCATTAGGAGACAAAGACTTATTTCCAACTTGTTACCCCTTCTTAATATCCTTTTATATGCTTCTCCCTCAATTATCAGGTGTTTCAACATCATATTTTTGTCTAGGCTCCTTTGTTCATTTTCCTACTGTACTCAGTCTTCATGGTATGTAACTTCAATCTTCCGTGCTCCAATTTCAATGCATCTACCATTTAGAAGTAGCTTTTAACTGATCTCCTCTGGATCTGGGCAGGAAATCTGGTAAGATTATTCCTAGCCTAGAGCAGATCAGACTGTTTGTAGAGTACTGGTTTGGAGCCCTTGAACTGGATAATCTCTGCATACATCATCCTTGTTATTATCCTTATCTTCCATGCATTTGTCTATTTAAGCATCACTGGGTGATACTAGGAACATTTTTTATATGTGATCACTAGTAGCAAGCAACTCTGGGTGGCATGTACTTTTATAACCTTTGTTCTGTGTCTTGTCTTTTATATTTATTATGAGAACAAAGATGCCAGCAGCCTTACATTATCAAGACTACCATGGTTGAGTTCAGTTACTGGATCTTGTTGTTTTATCACTGTCTAATGCACTTAGATCAGTCCCGCCCTATATTCCCTGGAATCCTGAGAATCCTGAGAATTTCCTTGTGAGAGATCAGTAATGCAGCCGAAATTGACCTAAATATTATCCCCATAGCAGTAGTCTCCCACAGTCTAAGGAATTACATTCTACCATGTGCTGTTGCGCAACACCAATAAGGACTGAGCAGCATCGTTTATGGATTCTGTGCCTTACAACCTTTGATTGAGCTTCTTAGATTTATTTAATTGCAATATTATATATTTACAATAATTTTATTAGATTTCAATCCTGCCTTTTTTAGAACCATACTCTAAAAGCAGCTTCCAGCATATAAACACCCATAAGAAATAACACCAAAATAAATGTATGCCAAAAGGTTGTGCTCAGCAGAATGCCACAAAAATCAGATAAAATTGTCAGTGTTAAAAAAAGTAAGCTAAATAGCAGCACATGAAAAGTTATGCACAACTGATTTTGAACTAATGAGTTTTTAAAAGCTATTTAAGTCTTTGGAGTCACGGAGAAAGTATTCCACAGCTGTAGAGTCACCAATGAAAGAGTTCTGTCTCTTGTATCAACATACCTAACTGATTGGGCAGGAGGGCATGGAAGCAAGATTAGGATTGATACGGTTGAAAACATTTCTTTGGATAATCGTCCTCAAACCATGAATATGAAAGATTTTTTGAAGATAAAGAGTTGCTGAACCACTGATAAGATACATTCATGAGCTCTCTTTGAATGTAATTAAGGAACAGTTTATTTAGATCTTTATCTCCTTTTGCAGGGAAAGACATTATTTTTATTTTTAATGTATTTATTAGATTTTTATCCTGCCTTACATTCAGGAAGCTAAACTGGCATACACAACATTCTGTCTTCCTAGTTTTTCCCACAGCAACAGCTCTATGAGGTAGCATGGCCTGGGGGGTGGGGGGGAGGTACAGGTTCTGTGGCTAAACAACTTTGAACCCTCCTGTCCAAATCCACAATCCTAAAAGTTTATCTGCTTGTATTTGGTTATGTCAGAGACAGTATTGAATGGTTTGTACCATGATGCATGATCCCTGCTTATTCTGGATTGGCTAATAAACTGATATTTCCTGATGATGTCAGTCTCCATTCTTGAAATGATTAGAACAATCACTTTACAGACGAATATACATAGAGCAAAAGTGTGTGTGTATCTTGCAGAGAGGGATGATAGAAATGGTTTAAAGCAACGTGTCAGCAGCAAGAACCAAGGAAAAATGTTAGGGTAGGAAGGAAAGGCCATAATTTTTTTGCAGTTTTGGTTTGCCCTGTCTACTTTGTTCATCACTGTCTCTGGAGTCAGATGCTATCGAGTCTCCACATAGAGATGCAGTCAGCTCAGTTGTTGCTTGGTGGTAGATCTCTTGGATGCATGAATATTGTGGAAGTTGGGACTGGCTGCTTTCTAGCTTGGCTGGGAGCATCTGCAAATCCAAGTTGTATTTGCTTTGTCCTTCCAGGAAAGGAATGCTGATCATTGTTGAAGTACTGGCGCTGGTCCCATAGGTGGGCAGGCTAGCACTTGTTTGTTATCCTAGGCTTCCCTTCCCATACCTGGTGCCTTCCAGATAGGTTCTGCTATGACTCCCAGCATTCTCTGGCTCACTGGAGGGAACCAAGTTGCTGGGTGGGGTGGGGGGGCTGTTCTAAACATTTACTTTTGTGATTCATGGGATCAGGGCATCTGGATGATTGCCTTTTGCTTCTTAAAAAAGCTGATGAGGGGACTAACCCAGAGAGTGGCAGATGTCCTGGGAAAAGGCTTTTTTCTTCATATAGCATCTGTCGTGTGGGCACAATAGACTTATGGTGTGGATTATACTATTCCTGTCACTTATGGAGCTTGGTAAAGTTGCAGTTAAAATCCCTGGCTATATAATACCTTATTTCTCTCCCTATTCTCCATGCAGAAGTCGGAAAGCTCTGGCAGACCAATTTTAATCCCCGAAACTTGTGTTGTCTGGAAAGTTCCAGATGCATTCTCTTGATCCATATTGGTGGTACACTACTCAGAAGGTCAAGCAAGCCTCCATTTTAGCTAGAATACAGCAAAAGAAAAAAAAATAAAAATTCACAAAAGATACCTGTTGGCCTTCTATAAAAATGACTAGCATGTTACACTAAGCTGTGGTTTTTTAACTTGATTTCTCAAAGAAACCACAGTTTGCTGGGTTCACACAACTTGCTAAGCCAAAACCTAACCCAACCCAACCCATATTACAGCTTAGCATCGGGGTGCTCGTTTTGTGAAATGAGGTTACACTTGACCTTGGGGAGAGAGCGGATATAATGGATGAGGCCAGGAAACGGCTAGATCTCATTTTCATTTAAATTAATTTCCAATTAAAGATAAGTAATGCGATTATATACAAGTAACAGATTTCATAAATGTCCCCCTTGTGTTGCTGTACTGAAGGCTTTCTGGAACTCAGGTTGTGTCGTTCTACCTTAGTGTGAAGTGTGACCCCGGTCCTGCTTTTTCCTTTTTTCATTCTTTTCTCCCTCCTTTCTGTTGCTTGTTTTGTTCTTTCCCTCCCCCCCTCCATCCCAGTAAAGTCTCTCTTCACTGTCGAAGGCCAGTACTACTGTAGATACAGGCTTGACCTTAGGGAGAGGCTACTTGCTTTACTTCCCAAATCATCTCCATCTCCACCTCCTCCTCCATTTGTTTGCTGTTTTTTCCCCAGCCACCTCTTTGTAAACCAAATGCACGTTTCCCTCAGCCTTTGTTTCCTCTCATTTCCCTTCTTGAACTGAGCGGACTCCCTTCATGTCTGGTTCTAGTACGGGCCCGCCTTTTTCGTGGCTACAGCTGGAAGGTTTCTTTTTGAACTTTAGACCGTCCCAAATTCCATCTCCGCAAGCAGATTTGGAGAGTTGTGAATGGAGGCTTCCCTCTCCCCCTCCTCTGCCTTGCTGGGGTTCCTTCCAGGCAGACCTAGGCCTTTTGCCTCGCAGCATTGCCACTTTGCACAGAAATGCCAGGAATGCCGAGCTCCGCCTTCGCCTTCCCAGCCTGCTGTCCCACTGCCACCGCCTGCTGCTTTCTAGGCAAGGGAGGGGGTCCGGCTCTTGCGACACAAGCCTGGGTCCTTCAGACTATCCTGACTGGAGTCTGGCTGCGCCTGCCAGCAGTCCCTCTGCGAGAGGCTCGGCTGAGTCTGTGATTGAGAACTTGACAGTTAACACACATGCATACTCCTCCCGCCACCCCTCCGCCCCCATCCTTTGCAGCTCAGTGCCACGTTTCAAAGCAAACTGAGGTGAGAAGGGAGGGGGAGAGACAGATTGCTTTAAGCTTGCAACTTGGAGAATTTTCCCTACTCCTCTCCCCCCCTTCCTCTCCTCTTCAGTTCCATTCCCTTGAATTAACAAGCCATTACCAGCACGCAGAGAGGGGAGGGAAGAACAGGATCCTTTTAATTAGTCAGAAAACTGAGCTGGCAGTTATGCATTCTGAAACTCTGTGCAAAAACCATGTGGACTATTTTTTAAAAGAAGCATTAAGGATTCCAGAGGACCTTTCCCCCCAGTGAGTTGGAGTATTGATTATTTTTGTCTGTTTGCTTGTACTTGTACTAAAAGTTGGGAAATCAGAGTTTCCTTGTGAGAAATGTACAGTAATAAAGGCACATAATCAATCAATGAAAGACATAAGATGCTAACTATTGATCTTTAACTGCTTAGTACTAAGCAGAAATTAGTCGTTTGTTTATCTGGGAAGATGATCTTAGTTTAAATTAGCAAGGTAGTCAAGTGGATTATCTTCAAGAAAATGCTGTGTGATTCTCTTTCCTTTCTCCCACATAAACATTAACTTACAGTGAGGTTTTTTTCCCATCTGGAACATGAGAGATAGAGTCCATAAAGCAATGAAAGTAGATCTCATTTCAAGCTTTTCAATTCTGGGGAGTTACAAACATTTTGCAGTGCATGAATGGTGCTCTGCTCGTCACTTGTTTGAGGAAACACAAATCTTGCAAAATACTTTAACACAAAATGTTGCATAAAAGATAAATATTACTTTTATTTTGATTCTTTAAAACTGCCCTATATATAATGAAAACTCTTCCAAATTTTGGTTCTACCATATCAGACTTGTCAATTTTTTTTAATCCATTCAGTTGTGTCCAGTTTTTGGAGATTGCCTGGACAAGTCCCTGCAGTTTTCTTGGCAAGGTTTTTCAGAAGTGGTTTGCCATTGCCTCCTTCCTAGGGCTGAGAGAGAGTGACTGGCCCAAGGTCACCCAGCTGGCTTTGTGCCTAAGGCAGAACTAGAACTCACGGTCTCCTGGTTTCTTAGCCACTACACCAAACTGGCTCTCCTGCCCATTATTTTAATTTATTGTATTTACAGTCACAAAAAGATTGTAAACATCTAGATATTTTGAGCCATGGAGATAGAGACCTTATTTGAGCCATGGAGATAGAGATTGAATGAATTCTACATATATACTGTAAATCCTCGGTTCAACAGACCATTTGAGGGAAGGTTATGCCCATTACTCCCAGATGTCTGTTAAATTCAGATTTAAGATACTTCTGTCCATTTTGCATCATTTCTGTTGCTATGCAAATTGATGGAAATGATGTAATATACATTTGTTTAATTATGTCATTAGTCAGATGGTGTAAATTGATAGAAATGATGTAAATCATCCAGATTGCTTTAGTTACAATGGGACTTTGCCTGTTATATCCAAAATCTGCTAAACTGAGGTCTGTTGTACCAACAGTTTGTTGTACATACATCCCTGTCACACTTTCCTTTTCAAAGAAGCATTGTCCAGAGTCCCCTTTTTGGGAGAGATGGGCGGTGATAGAAATTTGAAAAACAAACAAAGAAATAAATGTCATAGAAAACACATAGAAAAAGTAAGAAATGGCAGGCCAAAGAAATAAAAAACATAAGATAAAAAAAGGAGAGGAAGCATAAGATTAATTCATGCCAATATCATTGTTAATCCTTTTGTCTTTGCAAACTGCCCTTGCCTTCACCAGCTCCATACACTATTTCATACATGTTTTGTTCTTTAAACTTTTCTCCTGTCTCTTCTTGAGGAGCTCCTCAGCTCCACCCAACCAGGCTTTCTTGGTCTTCCCTTTCTCTTGATCCCTTCCCTCTTCCTTTATATATTTGTTTTTGCACTTTGATCTGCATTCATTCTCTCTATATGACCAAACCACCTCAGTGTACTTTCTTCATACTCATCATTCACTTTTCTATGCAGTCTACATTATTTTGTAACAGTACAGTGCTCATACATTCTTGGCCCTTTCTTCTTTTGTTTTACAATATAGTTCTTTTGTTTAAAAGAGGTCACATCATATACTTCCTACGTTACTATCAGCATTTGCATGTCTTAATATTTTTCTGTCCATTTTCCTATTTTTGCTAAATATGCTACTGAGGTACAAAAAAAATCATCTACTTGCTCTAGTTTTTCACTATTTACAGTATTTTAGAAAATAATTTTGACTATTTTAAGAGCATGAAATATATTGCTGAAACTCTCTGAGTTTGCTCCTGCTGATATGAATGTCTCCTGAATTGAATTCTGGTACAGAGGAAATCAGATCTGCTGGCTTCTTCTTTGTATAATTTTTATGCTATTTTATATTTATTTATTCTGTTGACATGACTCTTAACACCTTATTCATGAATCCATTTTATTCCATGAAAAGCATTAAAATCAGAAACTGGGGAAACGATTGAAGATAATACACCAGATTATTGTAGAGAAGTCAGATCCTAAGTGTTTCATTTCCTCTGTTGATTTGATTAATTTAATAAGAGTTTTGTTTTTCCATTATTGATTACATTAAATAGACTTGCTGATCCCTGCAAATGCTTATTTGACTGCCCGGTCACCACCTGGCTGCTGATAAGGTGATTGATGTACATCCTTCACTGGAAAATTTGCCTAATTTTAAAGCTTTCCCATCCCCAAGACAGATTGCCTTATCAGAGTACTGTTGGGGCAACTCTCATGACACCATGTGTTTTTCCTCTCAATATTTACTTGTGTGGGTTTTGTATCGTTCTAGTTAAATTGAGCGCTCAGGAATCCCCTGAGGCCGCCTTCATGGTACTGGATCATTATATTGATTATTGTCTTGCTTCTTCCTGCACACAGCTTTATAGCTTTTGAGTCTTTGTGCTCTTTGTTTTGAACTTAAAACTATTCTTAAGTCTGGATACCAAGTGTGTGGTTTTTTCTATCCCTCAGGTTTATGGGATTTTGATCGGCTCTCAGATTGACCCAAGCATTGCTTAATCTCCAGACCCTTCTCATGTTCTCTTCCGAGTACAAACTCTGTTCTACTTTTGGGGTAGAGTTCTGTTTTTTCTCTTGAACAACCATATTTCATTGTCCCTTGAGATAAAGGCAGTCAATACATCTAATAAATAAATGAATGAATAAAATTTGTTTTGTACTGCCACAGAGAAATTGTTCATCTTTTGGCTCATTAAGCTGAAGTCCTCATTCCATACATGGGGTGGCAAAACCTGCAAAGTCTTTATTTCTGCTTTTGGTCCCAGGAAAGAAACTGTCTTATGTTTGAGCTGTGAATTTTGTCACCATTTGCCACCATTGGTGGCAGAAGTGTGAATTTCGATCTTTTGGGGAAACTGTTACCAAACAAGATCAGCCAAATGCAATCCTTTAACCACTTTGTTCTCCCATGTATACCAGATTATAATAATTCTGAGGATCCTACTAATAGTTAACTGTCTGTTCATTCTCCCCATCAATATGATAAACTCCTGTTGTATCAAAGTCATGCTCATATATATCATTTGGAAGCATTTAAGTCATTGTTGCTTTTGTGAAATTCATAACAATTCCTTGGAAGCTAAAGTATAGTCTTTGCCTAAGTATTTTTCTTAGTGCTTACCCCAGATCTGAAACTTCAGTATTTTTGTGTTACTTTGAATCTGTCCATTTGGTTCCCAAAGCACATAAATTTTTACCAGCATACGTTTCCATAATAGATATTTACCATTTCAGAAACACCTTTACTCAGTGCTAGTATGGGAAAACTGTCGTCCTCAATGTCTGCCTTTTTCTGTTTCTTTGTTAGGATTATTATGAGTAGTCTACCAGTCTGGACTATCTTAAATTGGTATTCTCTCCAAGCTTTTTTTCCTTCTGTATCTGTGTCTATCTAAAAAATAAATCTGTGGTTTGGGGAATGAGTTAATATTCTGCATTTTACAGTAAGTATCCTCTGCTTTGTTGAGGCATTCTGCATGTCATACATCTGGGAGATGCTCCTTGTATCCAGCACCTGCCCATATGTAATTGCATATGTATTCCATATGTATATGAACAAAGAAAGTGCTGAAACAATTCCACTAATGTTCCTGGGTGTAGATGGATCTTTGGAGCTGTGTGAGAGGATTGAGGGAAAGGGGGAAATAAGCAAAAGTTGCCTCCCACCTTTCATTCCTCCCACCAGGTTTATCTGCAACATCTTGGTCCTGTCCATGAATGACCATGCCGTGCAGAAGTTAGTCCCGCTGAACTCAAATGGACTTGCTTCAGATACAGGTTTATAGATGGTTGTTGTTTATTTGTTTAGTCGCTTCCAACTCATCGTGACTTCATGGACCAGCCCACGCCAGAGTTTCCTGTCAGTCGTCAACACCCCCAGCACCCCCAGGGACGAATTCATCACTTCTAGAATATCATCTATCCATCTTGCCCTTGGTCGGCCCCTCTTCCTTTTGCCTCCCACTCTCCCTAGCATCAGCATCTTCTCCAGGGTGTCTTGTCTTCTCATTATGTGGCCAAAGTATTTCAGTTTTGCCTTTAATATCATTCCCTCAAGTGAGCAGTCTGGCTTTATTTCCTGGAGGATGGACTGGTTGGATCTTCTTGCAGTCCAAGGCACTCTCAGAATTTTCCTCCAACACCACAGTTCAAAAGCATCTATCTTCCTTCTCTCAGCCTTCCTTATGGTCCAGCTCTCACAGCCATATGTTACTACAGGGAACACCCTTGCTTTAACTATGCGGACCTTTGTTGTCAGTGTGATGTCTCTGCTCTTAACTATTTTATTGAGATTTGTCATTGCTCTTCTTCCAAGGATTAAGCGTCCTCTGATTTCCTGACTGCAGTCAGCATCTGCAGTAATCATGGCACCTAGAAATACAAAGTCTTTCACTGCTTCTACATTTTCTCCCTCTATTTGCCAGTTATCAATCAAGCTGGTTGCCATAATCTTGTTTTTTTTGAGGTTTAGCTGCAAGCCAGCTTTTGCACTTTCTTCTTTCACCTTCATCATAAGGCTCCTCAGTTCCTCTTCGCTTTCAGCCATCAAAGTGGTATCATCGGCATATCTGAGGTTGTTAATGTTTCTTCCAGCGATTTTAACTCCAGCCTTGGATTCCTCAAGCCCAGCACGTCGCATGATGTGTTCTGCGTACAAGTTGAATAGGTAGGGTGAGAGTATACAGCCCTGCCGTACTCCTTTCCCAATCTTAAACCAGTCCATTGTTCCGCGGTCTGTTCTTACTGTTGCTACTTGGTCGTTATACAGATTCTTCAGGAGGCATACAAGATGACTTGGTATCCCCATACCACTAAGAACTTGCCACAATTTGTTATGGTCCACACAGTCAAAGGCTTTAGAATAGTCAATAAAATAGAAATAGATGTTTTTCTGAAACTCCCTGGCTTTTTCCATTATCCAGCGGATATTGGCAATTTGGTCTCTAGTTCCTCTGCCTTTTCTAAACCCAGCTTGTACATCTGGCAATTCTCGCTCCATAAACTGCTGAAGTCTACCTTGCAGGATCTTGAGCATTACCTTACTGGCAAGTGAAATGAGTGCCACTGTTTGATAGTTTGAACATTCTTTAGTGTTTCCCTTTTTTGGTATGGGGATATAAGTTGATTTTTTCCAATCTGATGGCCATTCTTGTGTTTTCCAAATTTGCTGGCATATAGCATGCATTACCTTGACAGCATCATCTTGCAAGATTTTGAACAGTTCAGCTGGGATGCCGTCATCTCCTGCTGCCTTGTTATTAGCAATGCTTCTTAAGGCCCTTTCAACCTCACTCTTCAGGATGTCTGGCTCTAGCTCACTGACCACACCGTCAAAGCTTTCCCCGATATTGTTATCCTTCCTATACAGGTCTTCTGTATGTTCTTGCCACCTTTTCTTAATCTCTTCTTCTTCTGTTACGTCCTTGCCATCTTTGTTTTTGATCATACCCATTTTTGCCTGGAATTTACCTCCGATGTTTCTAATTTTCTGGAAGAGGTCTCTTGTCCTTCCTATTCTATTGTCTTCTTCCACTTCCGCGCATTGCTTGTTTAAAAATAATTCCTTATCTCTTCTGGCTAACCTCTGGAATTTTGCATTGAATTGGGCATATCTCCCCCTATCACTGTTGCCTTTTGCTTTCCTTCTTTCTTGGGCTACTTCTAGTGTCTCAGCAGACAACCATTTTGCCTTCTTGGTTTTCTCTTTCTTTGGGATGTATTTTGTTGCCGCCTCCTGAACAATGTTGTGAACTTCTGTCCAGAGTTCTTCCCTATCTACTAAGTCCAGTCCCTTAAATCAATTCTTCACCTCCACTGCATATTCCTTAGGAATATTAGTGAGCTCATATCTAGCTGATCTGTGGGTCTTCCCTAATCTCTTTAGTCTGATCCTAAATTGTGCAAGAAGTTCATGATCGGAACTACAGTCAGCTCCAGGTCTTGTTTTCACCGACTGTATAGATGTCTGCCACCTTTGGCTGCAAAGGATGTAGTCAGTCTGATTTCGGTGTTGTCCATCTGGTGAAGTCCATGTATAAAGCCGTCTCTTCGGTTGTTGGAAGAGAGTGTTTGTCATGCAGAGTAAATTGTCTTGGCAAAATTCTATCAGCCTATGTCCTGCTTCGTTTTGTTCTCCCAGGCCATGCTTACCTGTAATTCCAGGTGTCATTTGACTGCCCACCTTAGCATTCCAGTCTCCTGTGATGAAAATAACATCTCTTTTAGGCATGTTGTCCAGTAGGTGCTGCAGATCCTCATAGAACTGCTCTACTTCAGCTTCTTCAGCATCTGTGGTTGGGGCATATATTTGGATCACTGTGATGTTAGATGGCTTGCCCTGAATTCGAATTGAGATCATTCTATCATTTTTTGGATTGTATCCAAGCACTGCTTTAGCCACTTTACTATTAATTATGAAGGCTACTCCATTTCTTCTGTGGTCCTCTTGTCCACAGTAGTAGATCTGGTGGTCATTTGATGTGAAGTGGCCCATTCCAGTCCATTTCAGTTCGCTGATGCCCAAAATGTCTATCTTTAACCTTGACATCTCACCAATAACCACATCCAATTTGCCCTGGCTCATAGATCTTACATTCCAGGTTCCCATGGTGTGTTGATCCTTAGAACATCGGATTTGCCGTTCACCACCAGCACCGTCGGTGGTGCTGCGGGTTAAACCGCTGAGCTGTCGATCGGAAGGTCGGTGGTTCGAAACCGCGCGGCAGGGTGAGCTCCCGCTGTTAATCCCAGCTCCTGCTCACCTAGCAGTTCGAAAACATGCAAATGTGAGTAGATCAATAGGTACCGCTTCGGCGGGAAGGTAACGGCGTTCCGAGTCGTCATGCTGGCCACATGACCCGGAAGTGTCTATGACAACGCCGGCTCCAAGGCTTAGAAACGGAGATGAGCACCGCCCCCTAGAGTCGGATTCGACTGGACTTTACGTCAAGGGAAACCTTTACCTTTTTACCAGCACCGTCGGCTGCTAGGCATCCTTTCAGCTTTGAGCTAGCTGCATCATCACGTCTGGGGCTAGTTGAACTCATCCTCTGTTCCTCCCCAGTAGCATTTTGACCATCTTCCGACCTGGGGGTCTCATCTTCCGATGGTATACCGACATATCTCTGGTTGTACTGATCCATTTAGTTTTCACGGCAAGAATACTGGGGTGGGTTGCCATTACGTTCCCCAGGGATTGCATTTAGTCTAACCTCTCTGTCGTGACCTTCCCATCTTGGGTGGCCCTTCATGGTTTAGCTCATGGCATCATTGAGGTACTCAAGCTCCAGTACCACGACAAGGTAACAATCCTTTGCTGAAGGGTTTATAGATTACATAGAAGTAAAAGTATAACTTAGTTTTATTGAGAAAAACTAGGAAAATCACTAGAATTTAAGACAAATCCAAATGTAGACATTTGGATACATTTTGCCATTTTATGTTTCCATGTTATTTCTTTATGTTATACTGCAAGTGTTACAGTAGTTTTAGATAGCTAGAATTGGATATACATTTATTTAATTTATATTTGTCAACATATACTTGAAAATAATAGTTTTCCTGTAGTCAGAAACCATGTCTGAAACAGGCCTGGTTCCTTAATCCGGATTAAGAATTCTTGCTCTGAAATTTAGAGTTTTAGAAAAGAGAAGATATATATGATTTGAAGAAACTTCTCATGTCTCTTTACATGTTGGCTGATGCTTTGATTTTCTTGAAAACATACAAACATTCATATTTTTTTTTGATGAAGAGATGGAGGAATTTGAGAAGCATGAGGAAAAGAGGCTGTGTTGTACAAAGGCTTTGTTTGTTTCAAAAGCATAGAAGTTCCACAGAATCCCACATTTGAATACCAACTATGTGAAGATGTTTTATATTCTTCAACACTGGAATTCTCTTTTCCACTATAGATCATAAAATACTTCTCATATGGCAATCCAAGAAAATGCAGTATACATTTTTATTACAGCTCGTATTATTGTGTTTGAGTGTTGGATCAAAACAACCGATTATCAGTATGAATGGCTGTCTAATGCTATTCTAAAAGACTGATTTAAAAGATTCTTCAATTCTTCAAATGAAAACAAAATATTCAGCAAAGTTTTTTGGAACATTTCTAACTCCACTTTAGGAATGAGACTATACAATCTCCCTTCCTTCCTTCCTTCCTTCCTTCCTTCCTTCCTTCCTTCCTTCCTTCCTTCCTTCCATCCATCCATCCATCCATCCATCCATCCATGTTTGTACTCCATTTTTCCTTCTAAAAGCAGCTCTGTGTTTCTACAAGGGTTAAATGAAAAGTAGTGCCTCCATTGTTATAAGTCACCAACATATGGCAATACTGATGCTCTACAAGCTTTGACATGTTCTTTAGCATCTGTTCTTTTGCTTCAGTTGGTGGCAGGTTGCTGTGAGAAAAGGTTGTGCTGCCATTTTTTGTGAAATGGAAGCCTGCAGTGGGTACTTATCACTGTGCTTTGAACAACATGCCATGATTGAATTGCTTGTCACGGTACTTGTCATGAACCAATTGCAAAGTTTGCCATACGGTCTAGACTTAACACCATGCAACTTCCACCTTTTCCCAGAATTGAACAAGCATTTTTGTGGTCATCTGTTTGACACAAATGAAGAGGTGGAAAGGACTGTCAGAACCTGGTTGAGTTTTTTGTGATGGCTTTAAGAATTTTGCTCATTGTTCACTTCTGGTGGGAACATGGCGGAGTGAACAGCTGTGCCTGCAAGCTCTGCATGCAGAACCGGCATCATGGCAGTTTTTTTGGGCTCTGGCTGGTTCCTCTGGAAGCCAGGAGTGTTTTTCCAGACCAAGGAAATTGCTCGGAATTGACCCATTTGTCTTCCAGACGGCAAGTTGCAGCCAGGAGATCGTAAATAGCGTTCACGATCGACGGGTAAGACTTTGCCAGGAGGCTGGGACGTCACCATTTCCAAGCCGCACTGTAGCCTTAAAGGGACATTACGTCCAGCCACCCCATTTTTAAAGCACCCAATTTTTTTAAAAAAATATTTCTACCTTAAGAGAGGCTTTCTACATTAAGGAGAAACGATCTCTCTTGGTGCTTATTGTTATTTTTGTGATTAATTTTTAAAAATTTTTTTTGAAAGCTTTGGATTTTGCTTTCCATCCAATACTAAGGAGGGTTAAGAGTATGTTATCATCTCCCTTTTACTATTTTTGTGCTAATTTTGAAGATTTTAGCTTTTTTCCTACAAGTTGACTGCCGTTCTGAACTTTTACTTTCCTGCCATTACTTTCTCTGGGGAACTGTCTGTTATCTTAACTCAATTCAGAAATTTTCCATTGCCTTTCACTTCTGCTGGTTAAGTATCTAGGGGGCGCCATAACTTACTGCCTCAGACAGTGGAGGATCTTGACCAGGCTTTCTCTGACTTTCATCAAGATATTAAAGCAGATATTAAGCAGATTCTTTTTCTGATTCCTGCCAAGTTATTATGCGAGACATTCAGAACATTGTGGAAAATATGTGGTATAAAATGTGCCATCTAGTTGGGGTTGTTGTGGATGGAACTGAAGAATTTAACAGCAGTGGAAATGTCTCTTCTAAGAGCAAGATCAGGGCTTCTGTTGAAATGTGGGATGAAATTGACAATGCTGAATTGAAGAAGTTTAAGGGAGAAATTGAGTTGCAAGACATGAGTGAATTTGACTTTCTGATGGAACACCATGGAAAAGAAGGAGTTATTTATGTATGGGAGGTTTTTTGAAGAGAAGTCTGTGTTTGTGAGGGGAGTAGTTGGGCTGTTTGATTTCTTTAAGAAAATAGCTCTGTGTTTATTATGGGGATATGCAAATGTTTTGGTCTATTTTGAAGTGGGTTAAGGCAGCAGTTCCCAACCTTTTGTGGCACCAGGGACTGGTTTCGTGAAAGACAATTTTTCCACAGACTGGGGTGGGGGGATGGTTTGGGGATGATTCAAATGCTTCTTCTTTTTCCCGACCTTTTATTCTTTTTTCTTCATGCCATTTGGAGATAGCAGCCAGTGGGCTTGCTTTCTCTGACAGGAGGCAGAGCTCAGGCCGTAATGCGAGCCAGCTGTAAATACTCAGGCTGTAAATTCACTCGCTCGCCCACCACTTACCTCCTGCTGTGCGGCCCAGTTCCTAACAGTCCATGGACCGGTACCGGTCCGCAGCCCAGGGGTTGGGGACCCCTGGGTTAAGAGACCAAAAATATTTATCTGGATGGTCTTTTGGCTTTGGATGATTTTATTTATCATTAATGATTGGGATTATGATTATTAAGGTTTTTTTAAAGAAAAATAATATTAATTCGTGTTTCTTGTATTATTAATTATAGTGGCAGACAATTTACATGCTTTTGTATTTTTGATCTTTATTATAGTAGACAGGAATGTATAGAATAGTAGTAGGAAGGGAATAATTAAGTAATTGTTATTTTAGGGGGGGAGTTGATTAGGTGATTTATACTTTTCCTTTTCTTTTAATATGTGGGGAGGGAGCAATGGTATTTAGTGATTTTTACAATGTGTTAAGGGGTTGATTTGTAAAAATAATGTGATTTTGGTTTAATATAGAGTAAGAGATTGATTATTGGAAATTGCTGTATATCCTTGATGTTTAAAGTCAGAAGTCACTTCTCTTTGTAATCTATTTAATTTTTTTCTCTTGTGTTTTCATACTTTTTTAGTTTTTTTTTTAGTTTTTTTAGTTTTTCTGTATCTTTTATATTTTTCTGAAATTTAATAAAATTCTTTTTAAAAAAAAGAATTTTGCTCATTGTTGGCAGAAGCGTGAACCCTCTTAATTTCTAAAACTAAGGTTACCAGAGAAAAGCAGCAATACAAACAGACACACACACTCACACTCCTTGGTCATTTGGGGAGTTGGTTTGAACACAAGTAGGTTCCCCCCTCCCCAAGTTATTTTCATTCAGTGCAGCAGTACTGGGATGGGAGGTGAGCCTTCTGTAGTCTGCTGCTGTTTCAGGACTTATCTTTTGGATGCTTGATAGGATGAGGGGGAATGATAATGAGGGATGGAGCTACCAGGCTTATCCATCCTTCCCCTGTTCTATATACACTGATTGCTCACAGAAATATCATTATTGAAACCCCCTCCCCATTAGCTCATCAGTACTACCTCAGCTGACCTGTGAAGGTCAAAAAATCACCTTCAGTCTCTGTCCCATCCTCATCTTTGTCTCACTGGGTGTAGAGTAAAGAGAATGATCTTGATTACCAAAGCAATCTAATAAAACTGGCTTTTAGTCTTCTATGGAATCTATTTCTTGGTCTGCCTCATAGGGCTGACACTGGGTTTGTTTCTGTAGCAACTAGTTACTCATTTTCTTTTTTTTAAATCACAGGATTGCAAGAAAATGTCTTTTTTTTAAATAATTTTTATTAAAGGTTTTTTTGTAAGTAAAAGATAAATCTAAAAAAGAAAAAAGAAAAAAAGAGAATAAAGTGCAAAGAAAAAAAGAAAAAAGAGAGATAACTAAAGGAAGTAAAATAAATGACTTCCAACCTTCTTTTCAACAGTTATTAACAAACCGTCATCTGCCCTCCCTCGTAACTATTCCAGAGATCCCTTCAGCCCCTTATTTAATCCTCATCTTTTTCAATCATTATATCCATAAATCATCATCTCACTTCTTTTTCTTCTTTTAGCAAAAAGTCCATAAAAGGTTTCCAGTCTTTCAGAAAGGTACTCATTATTTTCTCCCTGGCCAAACAGGTCGGTTTTACCATTTCCGCCAATTCAGACATTTTCACAATGCATTCCTCCATTGTGGGATTTTCAGTACTCTTCTGTTCTTGTGCGTATAGTAATCTTGCTGTGGTTGCCATATACAAAATCAGTCTTCCATGAGTCTTTTCTAATTCGTTATCCATAAGTCCCAATCACTTATTCTCAGAAGGGCAGCAGAAAGGTGGGGAGTTGCCATGGCCCTTGATTTCAGTAGGTAACTGAGTGAGCTGTGAAGCTGAGAGGTGGGGCAAAGCAGCTGTTTTATTAATGAGAAAACACTCACCTTGCAGCTCCAAAATTAAAGCCGTAGAATAGGGATGTGCTAATCATTTGGTGCGCTGCACATCCTGCGTATGAATCAGTCATTCTGTGCCTGGGTGGAAGCCTGTGTGCTAGGTCCTTGCATACATGTTCTGGCAAACATACCCCAGGATGGGAGACAACAGAAAAGGAAGGTTGGTGATATGTAGTGCTGGAAAAATATAGGGGTGGATCCAATGGGTGCATTGTGTGAATGTGGGTTCACAGAGAAGGAAGTTGCTGGAAAGATTGGCAGGCCTAGATAAGTTGCATAGCTATGCTGCACTTGAATTCAAGATTGGCAGTGTCAAAAGAGTGATGAGTGGGCGGACGATGCCAGGAAGTTTAACGGCAGGTTGGCACCCAAGCCATGCAGAGGACGATAGGAGAACTTACTCCGTAAGACTTACCTGGATTTGTCCTGGCCAAAATTAGGATCAGTCTAAATCAGGGTTTCCCAAACTGTGAGGTGTACCTTCCTTTGGGAGGTGCAGTTAAAGTCCAGGGGTGGTATGAAGAACCTTTTAGTTGTACATTGTTGCAATAAATCCACCTTTCCCAAAGTTTTATTGTATTGTTTTTATTGTTCATTTGTGTTCATTTTGGTGTTTGGATTTTTAGGGGAGGTGTGTACCTTAGAATTACACTAAAGGGAGGTGCGATAGCAAAAAGTTTAGGAACCCCTCATCTAAATGATCCAACTTCCACCTTGGTTGGCCCATGACCAGCAAGGAAAGATCCAGCTGAATTTCTCAGCCACACTGTGTTTCATCAGAGCACAGAGCAAAGCACATTTTTCACTTTGTGCACATCCCAACTGCACAACTATTCTCACAGCTTTTTTTCCTGCACCACAATTGTTGAGTCCCTTGGCTCAGTTGCAGAAGATGTGGAGTAGCCCAGCAATGTTAGAGGAACTCGGAAGTATGCCGGTCCTCCCTGAAATGCCTTGTTTTGGCTCCATTTGTGATGTTACTTTTTTTTTAAACAGTTCATTTAAAAAATAAAAATCTACAAGAAAAGCTAATAAAAAATATTTTATTACTAAATAGTTTCCAAAGAGAAATTTCTGCCATGATCAGTGTGTGACTGATGGAATGGTGTTTTCTCTTTCCATTTTTTTCCAAAGCATCTGTACCTTATAGTCGACGGATGCAGCTGTGGGTCTCTTTTTCATGCCTCTTATCCTGAGAAACAACAATCATTTTGGAAGTGAAAAATATGCATAAGCAATTTAACCAAAAGGTTTCAGTAAACGTTAGTCTTGTTTTTCTTTTTTTGTGCATTCAAATTAGGCTGTGATCTTTTCTGGGGGAAAAGTTTCAGTGAACTTAAAATGTAAAGACGATTAGGGTCTTACTGCCACATTTTATTGCAATGCTGGTAGCACCATTGAATTCCATTTTATTTATTGATCCCCATTGCGCTGTGGAGTGAGGATCTTAGTGCATGTCCTGCAGGATATGCAGACCCAGCAGACATGAAACATAGAAGTCAGCATGTAGCCAGCACAAAGTGGCTGACGCATCATATGACCTTTGGGTTCTGTGCAAAACTTCAACACAATCACACAGATCATCAGTCGTAGTGTATTGCCTCCATATTGTTTGAGTCTTTTTCCTAATATATTTAAAGCGCTCTGTTAAAATGAATGTAAGTGCCAAATTCCATATCTAACTTGAATATGAACCCTTTACTCCTATGCTAGGTCCTTCCAATATCCAAGAAGCGATGGCCCTTGCCACAGGTGATCTCTCTCACACGTGCACTTTTTTTTTTTTTTTTGTAAATAGCTGGAACAACTAAATATTCTTTGAGTGAAATCCTTTGTACAAAAGTGCAGTCTTGAAGTTATTATTTTTATCCTTTCCTTAGGTTTTAAATAGCATTTCTTACTATCTAAACTGGCTAGTTTCTTGCATTTCCTTCCCCTCCTTTCCCAAATTGATGAAAGCTATGAAACCTGTGAAACCTGTAGCCTGGGGTAGGCAATGTGGTAGTGTCCCATCTGCCCCATCCAGCATGGCCAATTACGAAGGATGTGAGAGTTTTAGTACAAAATATCTAGAGGGTACAAATTGCCTCTTCTTGTAGCAGCCACTGGGTAATAGGTGGAATGAATCTCTTTCCTGCTGAAAGCCGTAACAAGAATTTCATGTTTGCATTTTTTTTTCTGTTGAACCATTTGTTCCATGGTTTCCAGCATGTGGAAGTCAACATTTCCTTATCAGTACCATCACGGGTTATGTTCTCTCAAAATTGGCTTTATTCCCTGAATAAAGGAAGCTTGAACGAATATAGGAAGCTGAGGTTCTATTTACAGAAAACGTTGACCTTCTATCACAATGCTATATATGGTCCAAATATGTAGATCAGTCTTTCCCCTGTCTAGACGCCTCCCAGATGTATGGAGTTCAACTTCTGGAATTTTGAGCAATGGTGATACTGGCTGGGAAGTTCTGGGTGTTGAACTTCGTGCATCTGGAGTATTCAGGTAGGACAGTGTACGTGATAAGAATGTGCCCACAGAGGTGGGCAGTTGAGCAAATATCACTTGTAGCACTTGGTCCAATTATTTAGGGGCAAGTGTGTTTTCCTTGGCACTCTGTAAAGCAGTTTAAATTCAATTGAAAACAATATAATTAGAGGTGTATACTGACCATATGATTTGGTTTGCACCCTTTAGAATAATGCCTGATTTGAGTTGGGCCTAATTCAGCACCTTGGCTGAAGTGAGAGTCATCCCTCCCATCGACCCATACTGGAAAAAAACCAATAGATGTAATTTCTTTATTTTTAATTAAATTGAATAAAAATTGTAAGCACATACAGTAGGTGCTTCTAAGATGATGAAACCTGTTCAGTTTTAGGGGAAAGGTGCAAGTTTGCTTCAAAACTCATTTGAAGTCTGTTCCCCCCTCCCCCTGCAAAAAGGCAGGTGCTTGAAACTTTGAGGAAAGAATTATATTTACAAATGTAATTGCTTCTTATAACGATACACCTTTCCAAATTTCAAACAGCAAAATGGTCATCTGCAAGCAACCCTTTTGATCAGGGATGGTCCTTAAATACTAATACTATTTATCTAAGCCAAATGTTTTGTTTTGTGATTAGTTCCATTTAGGGACAATTACTTGGCAGGTTTATCAACTTCAGTTTTCCTTCTTCTTCAGACAAGTTTTGCCAGTAATCTCTTCACATGCTGTGTTATTTGAACTTTTTAGGTCTCTTCTCTGATTCAAGAGTGCATTCAAATCTGTTGCATAACAATTTATCTATCACAACAGCTGTTATCTCCTAGATTTGAAGAGCTTTTCAAGTTAGTGAAGTCTGGAGAATGTATTTGTATCCCAGAGATATGTTCACTAATAAAGTATAGCCATCATGAATTGGAAACTTGTAGTTATCTGTTGAACTGCATTCCAGGCATTCAGATGGTAATGGAAATACTTGATTAATATTGCCAGGATAACTAATCTCTTGCAATAAATATTATCATGTTTGTTTGAATGCTTTTACAAGGAGATAAAGGATAACCCTAGTAAATGGGATGTACAGATGTTTAATTAAATGTAACAGTTTTAGTGCATTTCAGAGTTGATTTAATTTATATTTAATTTATTTATAATGCTTCTGTGATTGATTAAATCATATTAAATAAAATTAGGTAACCAGTTTAGAAACTTTTCAGTTAATAGCATTTATGCATCTAATAACAAAGAAACTAATCTAAAACCTATTAAACTTTTGATAAATTTGCATTAAGAGCTTACCACAAGTTTTGGGCAATAATTATAAATTCAGATGATGTATAGCAAAAATGAGAAGCTTCTGACAACTCAGGCTGATAGATCGAACCCGTGGGTCCATGTGGCACTCAAGTCTTCTAATATTCATCAATATATCATGCTAGGTTTGAAATGCATGTATTTTAGAGACTTCCATATAAAAAGACATAGTATATTCCTCTGATTAGTCTTAATCATTAACATTAATCATTATCTTAATCATTATATTCCACATATGGCTAAAATTATCCATAACATGTATTACTGGCATTATTGCAAAAGTTTTGATAGGAAGGGGCACAGTTTCTTCATTTAGAACTGCACAGAAGAAAAATACTTCCAGGCCCAAAGCTAATTTCTAGGAACTCACAATATACTTTGTAAAGAACAGTGACAGTCTTATATGATGGTCATTAAGTATTTGTATAGAGCAGCAAACTTTACACACTTATTGCTGAAATAGAAGCTCCTGTTCAATTGTGCATTCTTAAAGATTACAGAGGTGGAGGAGAGAGAACTCAAGGTTATAAAAACATTTCTTACCAATTGTAGTTTAAGGAATCTGGATTATCTAAGATGTCAACATAAAATCATGAGGGCTAAAATTCTATTTTGTTTCTACTATATATAAAACCTCCTCATTCATAGATTTCATTATAACAATCCTTCTGTTTCTAAACTTACCTGTTTTTTACCTTCATTTTTGTCTTGAATATCTCTTCAGCAATCCTAGGTTTCTTACTATATTCTACCCGGTCTAGTAGGATCTACCTGGACATTGTGACTACAATGGCCTAGAATGGGTCTTCCACTGACTTCAAATATCTGCCTTTAAGGAGCTTTGGCTTATATAGCCATTGGTGTCAACTCCTGGCCGCCTGCTGTGTCTCTTTCTGGGGCATTGTTTTCACAATATACATTTCAGTGTGTGTATGTTTGGGTTGTGTGATGATATGACATCATTTAGCCAGCGTGGCTGATCTATTCCTCAGTTTGGTGCCTTCCCAAAAGTTTTGACTTCAAATTCTGTAATTTAGTTAGGCATTGTGCCACTTAAACTCAAATAACTGGAGATGTTGCTAGATTCATATTTATTCCTGAAGCTTAGACTTCTGACTCTGCTGCTTAGGTGTATTTTGGGGCTGTGCAATGCTTTGGATTTGATGCCAGACATTTGTCCTAGTATAATAGTTGCCAACAGTAGCTGCCAGCAGGATCATAGGGTTCTTCTACCTATTAAAGAATAATGTACTGCCATAGAAGACATTGTACAGACAATGAAGAAGTTCTGGATTATGTAGTGATGTAAGTCAATTAAATGTATGGAAATTTTAAATTCTCACAAGGGTCAAACTACCTCAAATTTAACTTCCCTAAATTGTGCACTGCTTAACTTCATAATCACTATCATTTAAAAAGTACCTATTTAACAGCACATGTAGCAACCATCTCACTTTGAATGGTCAACTCTTCTAATTTATTTTTATTTAATTCATTTCTTCAGCACCTTTCAAGACATTATCTTCTGCCCAAGGCAGCAGAAACACACACATACACATATACTGTAATGAACATTAAATAAAACCAGTGATCATCAAAAACAATTTAAACATGTTCAGCAAGCAGCAGCAAACTCATTAAAATGATCAATTAAAAAGCAGGGAAAACAGATTGATTCTTCAGTTTCTCTTAAAAGCAGCCACAGAGTATGTCAATGGAATAATTCAGAACAAAATTTCACAGAAGGTTCTGTTTCTAATGTCCACCAAACCTATTGTGAATGTGAAAGGTCCCCTGTGCAAGCACCGAGTCATTTCTGACCCTTTGGAGGGATGCCCCTTTCACAGCGTTTTCTTGGCAGACTATAGCAGGGTGGTTTGCCATTGCCTTCCCCAGTGGTCACCTTCCCCAGCAAGCTGGGTACTCATTTTACCGGCCTTGGAAGGATTGGAAGGCTGAGTCAACCTGAGCCAGCTACCCGAGAATCCAGCTTCCGCTGGGATCGAACTCAGGTTGTGGGGAGAGTTTTCGCTGAAATACTGCCGCCTGCCACTCTGCGCCACACATGGCTCTTACCAAAGCTGCTATTGTGCCATAATTAGAAGAGGAAAAAAATCTAGAGATACGGAAATATACGGAAAATATTTCCTTGCTATTCCTTTTGGTGGTAGAAGATATTCAGTGCATATTTGATAAGTCATCTGGAGGATTTGGGGGGAAGGGGTTGGTATTTCATGAACCCTCTAATTTAAAATGCTGGAATGGTGAGATACTGCAATTTCAATCAGTCAAATGTCCTTCAGTTGATTTGCACTAGCCTTCTACTACCTCATGTCCTCCAGATTTCTTAGACTAGCTCCTGTTATCAAGCTCTAAATTATCTTTGCCTATAACCTGAAGTAGTTCTTACTAGTTCTGAGTCAAAATACAAACATTTCTTTGTTTTAGAAGTAATTGATTGGGTCATGTTTCATTCTAGCCGTCTGTAAAGAGACTATGGGTATGTCGTAATAGGATCAAAGTCTGTTTGTAATCTCCATGTATCTGCTTCCAGTTTAGCTACAAAGAGTAAATTTAGTGTAACAGGTGGGGATGGATGTATTTTGTCCAACACATTATGCCTTCTCTTGCAATCTAATTAAGGTTTCCAGCAAGTAGATTTGGTCAAGACAGTCAATGCACAGGCATTGATTGTATCTTTCTCTTCTGCTATAGTCTTTAACTTCCTGAATTCTGCTACTCTTAACCTCACATATTTTTCCTAGAGGGGGGTTCAGAGTTTGTGTGTATGAGAGAGAACCTCTCTTCTGCTGTTTCAGTCTCGCATATTAATTCTTGTGAAGTACACAGCAGGAGGACAATCTATCTCTCTAGTCTGTGAATTAAATATGATTAAATATCCAGCTTCCTATGCCTCAATCATTGTCTTTTCATCAGCCATCAGGATAGCAGTTCTCTTCTTTGAATTTTCTTGAACTAGATTTCCAAAAAGGACCTGAAAACTAATACTTGTTTTTGCTTGTCCTGCATTGATGCTTGTTAGCTAAAAAATTATTTTTCTTGAGTCTGCTTGGCAAGTTTCTTTGTGCCATATTTGCCTGCTGTGGCCATCTGTCGGTGATTTTTATCCCTTGAGATGCATTAATCTTTGATTACCTCCATCTTGCTGCTTAACTGGGAATAAAGCTTCATAGTTTAACAAAGTTCTGCCTTTTGCCACCAGCAGCAGGAGGAGGAGGAAGGAAAATGCATAGATTAGTCCTTCCCCCTGACATCTTGAAGCTAGCTAGCTTTGGCTGAAATTCTCTCTGTTGTACTGTGTATCTCCATACATACCGTTATATTATAAGAAATAGAGATTTTAGACTTCATTAGAACAGAGGATGTGGAAGAAACAAATGGATGATAGAATCATGCAAGCTCCCAGACCACGAGAGGTGGATTTTGTCCATTGCTTAAATTAGCAGCTCTGTGAGAGGTAAGTAGCAATCTGTGGAATAAGCAGCTGGATTTGGGGTATGCTGGGGAAATGAATGAATGAATGCCTCCAGCAAAAACAGATGTGGAAAGAAGCAGGAAGACGAATTGAACTTAAACTTCTAGAATCCTCTTTCATGAAAGCTTTTAAGGCCAACTGAGTATCTGGTTGCCTGAGAGGATGCTTGAATAACAGATTAGAAGGATTTTCATTATGAAGGTGGAATGAAGCAAGCTAACTGAGGAATGTATTTTATATTCACAGGTTACAGCTAAGACTGCCTTCTTGTTCATCTTACCTCAGTATAACGTCAGTGTGCTGACGGCAGGTAAGAGTATAGCATGCTGAATTGAAAATTTTTGCCTGGTAGTCTGCATGCTCAAGTTTCTCTAAACTCAAAACCTATGTGGTTGTAACCACAAACTGGCTTTCTGTTGATTTTTGGGTAAAGTGTCTTTGTTGTGCATATGGTAGGCAAACACAAACATTTACACATTCATTCGTACAGACAGGCACAAATGTACAGAACCAAGGCATCCTAAAAGAAAAACCCTTAAACCTTTCTAGCTTTCATTTGCATAATACAATCAGCCTTCCTGAATCTCTTGCCCTCCAGATGCGCTGGAACTATGTACATCTCCCCCAGTTCCCAACATAGTAGCTTCTAAACAATGAAGCCTTCATATATAGCACAGATAATGAGTAGTCATCTCCTCTATGAATTTCTCTAATCATCTTGTAAAGTGTTCTGACCCAGTATCATAAGTTTTATTGTAGTAAATTCTGCGATGTAGTTGTCAAATAATGTTACATTTTTTTATTCTGAATGTCTTGGAGATCTGTGAATTTTAATATGAGGAGTAGGCAAAGGTTGAGATGGTTCCGTGAATCTTCAGAGGGTTTATCGGGTGGAAAGAATAAACCTTAAAACATAAAAAGATCTTAAATCAAATTTGTGAGGGCCAGATCATTTTTATTATTTAAATCACAGGGAATTTGCTCTCTGGCTTCTTGTCAGACTTTGGAATAGGCATGGCTATAAATCTCCATACTTCCAGAAACTCAATCCAGATTAGACTTCAAGGACTTGATACTACTAGATTACTTGCTTTATTACAGACAAAAAAGAAATCATATACACAAGATCTGCCTATGGAAAACTAAAAACCAAATCTGATATGTATCTTTCTGACCCAGGGTTTGAATCATAAGCCTTTTTCTCCTGCCCTTTTGGGTCAATGGACTTTTAGTTGTTCGTTTCCCACCTCTGAGGCTAGAATACACCTGCTCGGTGTTTAGACAGCAGTTCTGTCTAGAATGAGTCACATTGGTTCCTGACTTTCCGGTTTCAGGCCTTATGCTACCTCCATATCTAGTTTCTCTTTCCCCTCCCCTGCTGGACATGGAAGTTCCAGGTGCATCTCCTCCCCCTTCCTTCTAGTCATGTGAAACTGAATGCATTGTGCCCTTCTTTCTTTTCCATTACTTCTTTGGCTGGAACTGACAAGTTGTCCTTCCATCAGTTTTCTCTACCTCTCTCTCCTCCTACTTGATCTGGTATGGGGAGGAGAATTTGGCTGTCCAAATCAGAGAGCTTTCCTCTTGCCTGGGATGAAGCTGGAGGGGGCATTTTCATGTTTCTGCAGCAAAAGTCATATTTTCCCTATTTAGGGCCCTCTTTTCCCTTTCCTCCTGACACCAGACATTGTATGTGCTACTTTTCCAGTTCCCCATTCCAGAACTTTCCTTCTTAACTTCAGGTACAGCAGTATCTCGGAGATACTGTCGGAGAAATGCATGTATTTATGTATATATTTGCATTATTTCTATACCAGCCAATTGTGCCCATTCTGGATGGTACATAGTAAACTCCATAGTAAAATGCAACATCTAAAATAACCCACAAATGACTCAACCAGATAGAAATGAAACGCCACAAGTGACTGTTCCAGGCTCACCACTGACAAGGCTGGCTTCCTGTTCATGACCTTCTTACCTCTTGTGGTGATGGAACTTTGAGTGGGCCTTTTCTTGATATCTGTACAGGAGGGGCAGAATCACATTGGGTAAGGTTGTCCCTGATATAATCTTGAGGCACATTGTATAGGATTTTCATTCATTCAGTTCTTAGGACTGGGCTCAGAAACCTACCTCTGGCAGTCTAGCCCTTTGGTACTTCACACTGGAGCAACCATGGGCTTGATCATTCTTCTCACATTACTATCAGCTGGAAACCCCCACTCAGGTAGAAGTAGAACCAGATGGAGTGGTGATTCTATCAGTCAGCCCTTGCAGGTGGTCCAAAATGATGTTTCCTCTCCTTCCCCAAACTAGGTTCTTTCTACCTCAGAATCAGAATTGTTGGAAGGCACCGAAGCCAGAACATGACACCAGTTAGGTGGTTTGGCCCCATGAAGATATTGCAAATGGAACTGTCAAAAGAAGCAAGGGGCATGTACATGATCTGCTGCTTGCTGGAATCTTTCCATGTCTTTGTAGCCCTTCCATTGAATCAAATATTGCAGTCTCTGCTAGGAGTCCAAAATACTTTCCTCTTTTAATTCTTTGTCCTATCCCAGTATTGGGGGGAGGGGGGTAACAGGGCACAGGTACTCAAAATACAGCAGGGGCATTCCAGAACTACAAGAAACATATGGATGTTAAATCAAATCAAAATGTTATTACAGATGTTGATCAGAAATCCAGTAAAGTATCAGTTGTTGTCATGAGTAAGGATGGCGAGCAGGGGGCTCCTTTCCAGACTGTTAAGCGCATGCGTAGCACTGAGGAATTGGTGAGCCATTCCAAGAGGCACAGATTGGGACCGTCTTAACCTGCGGGGTTTATATGGCTGGGTTTTTCCCACGCTTGTTCAGTTTGTTAGGATTACTGTTATGTATTAGCAATAAAACATTAGAGAACAGTTCCCTGTCTCAGAGTGTTTCCTGGGAGTCAGGACAGTTGTATTTTCAATGTGTCTGGAAGCTGCAGACTGATGTGTGCCAGTATAGGAAATGATCTAGTAAATTTGGTGTCCAGCTTTTTTAGACAGTTCTATGGAGGGAGGAAGTTTGGTAAAAAAAACTGGGTATCTTCCAACAGAAGGTGGGGGAGGAGAATCTTCCTGGTGATGGCAGTCAGCAGAATCCTATATGGAGACCTTAGCATCATCCAGTTGATTCCTCAGGAGGTGTGAAGCCACTAGCAGTGGCTGGAACCCCTCTGGAATTGGGGAGGGATGTGAAGCATTTGGTAGTACGTAAAGTTGGTAACCATAGATGGCCTGAAATGACAATAAGTAGAAGCATGAAGTAAATTGTTCTAGATGAACTCAGCAAATAGATAAGTGATGAAGCCAATTATTCTGCTGGTACTTTACAGAGCAGTGAAAATAGGGCTCTAACATGGCATTAGTTCCCTCAGTTTCAGCAGCCAGCTATGAATGATGGGCAGAGGAAGCTTTATATCTAGCATTAGAGCTTTCCAAAAATGCACCATGAATTGTGGGCTTCCGTCTGAAATGACACAGTTGGCAAGCCATAGTTCCAGAAAACTTGTTGAATAAACAAGAGTATTGTTTTTGCCAGCTTCAGTTCTTAGAGCTTCTGATGTGTGGTTAGGTGCTTTTAGTACTGACCCCTTTCTGAATTATTACTATTATTTGAAACACTGTTTCCTAACTTGAAGCCCTCCAGATGCATTAGATTCATTATTCCCAGAATTCCTGTTGACCATGTTAGTTGGGAATTCTAGTTCCAACCCATCTGGAGGATGGCAGGCTGGGAAAGGATGACTTAAAATATAAGTGGTTGTTTATATTACATTGCTTGTTGGCTGTGCCAGGGCCCTTTAGAGGAGACCCAGATTTACAGCACAGTATTGGATGCTCAAGAAGCAGAAGAGGAACAATTCCTGTTTTTGAATGCAAGTTTCTATTGTAAAAAATGTATCTGCTCTTTTGATGGGGGGTCAGGAGAGGAAGAAAGGCATGTATGAACTGGGGAAACGGGCGATGAATTAACTGGAAGCATGGCAGCCTCAAATAATCTTAGCTAGAGAATCTGTGCCTGGAAGAGGGAGTACATATTGTTAAGCTCACAGATTGTAACCTTTAGTTGGAGTGCCACTTCATGAGTGAATGATGTTTCATACAAAACATTTTCTTGATGAAGTAGCTGTCAGGGAGAAGAGTTCTAAGCTACCCTTCTCGCTAATTGTACATGAAGTTTTTTTTCCCCCCCTTCAGATGAAGAGCATCTCCACTTGTAGTCTGAAATGGTGTACTCAAAACCTTAGTGAGAACAAGACAGGTGAAGGCTGCACACTGAAAAAAGTGAGCCGTGCTGTTTCTGAAGGGGAGGGGCAGCAGCTGGCCTTTTACTAGCCATTGCTGATCTTTCACTTGCCTTTTCTTTTTGCATAGCAGAAAAAGCACAAAAATATCTCTGTCACTGTTTAAATTCTGAGGGGAAAGTAGGGGGAAATGTAATGAAATCCCTCCTAGTTACACATATTGTACCATTTTTGGTTAAATAATTATGTGCTGCAAGCCTTCTAAAACAGTAGTGTGTGGGGTGCTTCCTCTCTCTTTTCCCCCTGCCCTCCCCCCCAATTTTAACAAAACCTCTGTCTACCCATAGAAACATGTTTCTTGTAATATTTAAGACTGATCCCTGGCTTGGGTAGTAACCGTTTTGCCAAAAAAATTCTTATTTGGAGTTGAATTCCATCCTTCCAGTGCTGCTGCTTGGCCTGGGTGATTTTAAAATACTTATAAATTGAACTCTTGCTGAGCGTTCATGGAGGCACGTGGCAGTTGGAGTGCTGAAATACTCATGCTAATTAACCCCTGGTACAACAGCAATTTTTCCAGGAGGCTGAGTCTGCCTTGTTCCTGGATTCTTTAGCAGAGGAGGAGGAGGAAAGGGAGGAGGCTGCCAGCTTAAAACAATTTTTTTTTGCATCAAGTCTTACTCACTTGCCAGCTTGAGCCTTACAGTCAAATAATGACATACTTATGCAAAGTGTTGGACTATCAACCTTGAATACTGAGTTTATCTGCCAGTTAAATAACAGAGGTAGAGCTACGGTGTCCCGAAGCAGCAGCACTATGTACCTTGTGTAGGGAGAAGTAATTATTTTCAGTTCCCCCTTTCTCAGGTCAGTTATGAAGAACACACTAATTGAATTCAATAGTTAACCTCTGATATGGTCTTTCTCTACTAATAGAGGCTTGTTCACACAATAATCTTACGTTGTTGTGAGTGGATCCTATGTAATTAAATCTCCAATTCTCTTGATAAAGCACACAGAAAATAGTAACTAGGAAAATGTATGGATGTACAAAAGAGGAAAGTATTAGGTAAAAACCAGCTATGATCTTCTGCTAACTTTTTGAGGTCATATCCATGTTGGCAGATTGCTAGGAAAGCCTTTGGCCCAGGAGAGATCAGAAAAGTCACACACCAGGCATTTCTATAAAAATAATTTTATTTACAGAAAGCAAAACATCTTTAAAGGCTTCTGCATTCATTACAGGCTCTCAGTGAGAGCTGCTACATGCCTACACAGAAGGGAAACAGAAACTAAAAACAAGTCCAGGCAAGTTCTTTCCCCCAGGTGCAAAAATTAACACTGGAAAAGGGGACAGTTGAATTCAACCTCTTCACCTGGCCAAAATGATTAGTTACCATAGTAACCTTAAAATGTAGTAGAAAACATTAACAATCCAGGGGTCTATATTTCATTATGTTACAGTAATTTAAACCAACCTGCTAAGGCCTTTACCCAGAAATTAAAAATTGTTGAACTGAATCTTCCCAGAACATATTGGTCCTTTGAATTACTGCAGCCTCTGATTGCCAACAGGTATATATGCCCGTAGATCTGTACATAAACATGCTTGTAGATAACCTGGATGGTCAAGTGAATTTTGATTTTGAACTGGTGGGAGCACAGAACAAACCTGTGTATGTTCAACCTAACATAATTTTGTTTATTTATTTATTTTATTGATCAAATTTTATCACCATTCATCTCCCCCCAAAGGAGGGACTCTGGGCAGTTTACAATAAAAACAAAATTCAAAATTCAATACAATTATAAATACAATAAATATAAATATAGATATAAAATAAAAATATAAAATGTGATAAAATCCCGATGGCTGAAGATTCTACACCAGCCCATTAATATAAAAGGGCCATTCTAGGGCACTAGCCATCCTCATGAATGACTATTCCCCTTCCCGTGCCAGGCATACTGGCAAAACCAGGTCTTCAGCTTTTTACAGAGTCCAGGAGAGAGTGGGCTTGTCTCACCTCCAGGGGAAGAATGTTCCAGAGGGTGGGAGCTACTGCAGAGAAGGTCCGCTTCCTGGACCCCGCCAGGTGGAATTCTCTTACAGATGGGGTCTGCATGACCAGGTGGGACAGATCGATGTGATGGGGATGAGACAGTCCCTCAGGAAGCCTAGCCCCATGCCATGCAGGGCTTTAAAGGTAATAACCAACACCTTGAATTGGACCCAGAAGCAAACTGGGCCCCAGTGCAGCTCGCGTAGCAAAGGTGTTACATGTGCTGATCTTGGGGCACCTAAAATTGCCTGCATAGCTGCATTCTGGACTAGTTGTAGCTTCTGGATATTCTTCAAGGGTAGCCCAATGTAGAGTGCATTACAGTAGTCTATATGGGAGATGACCAGGGCATGAGTGACCATTCAAAGGGCCTCCTGATCCAGGAAGGGGTGTAATTGGTGCACAACATGGTTGAGCAAAAGCCCTCCTGGCCATGACTGCCACCTGCTCTTCGAGCAGGAGTCATGAGTCCAGGAGGACCCCCAGATTCTGCATCGGGTCTGTCTGGGGCAGTGCAACCCCATCAAGAACTAAAGATGACAATTTCCCAGATACTGAGGAGCCATTAACCCACAGCCGCTCCATCTTACCAGGGTTCAGCTGAAGCCTGTTGTTCCCCATCCAGTCCCCCTCAGCCCCCAGGCACCAAGAGAGGGTGGTCATGGCATCACTTACTGCACCCGGGATAGAGAAGTATAACTGGGTATCATCAGCATATTGATGATAACCTCATCCCATGGTGACAGATGGTCTCGCCCAGCGGTTTCATGTAGATGCTAAAAAGGAGCGGAGAGAGTACCAAGCCCTGCGGTACCCCACAAAGAAGGGGCCGCGGGCCAGATCTCTCGCTCCCTATCAACACCGACTGGGACCGGCCCTGGAGGAAGGAGATGAACAAGTGCAGAACCACGCTGCCCACCCCCAACTCCCTGAGCCACCCCAGAAGGACACCATGGTCGACGGTATGGAAAGCCGCTGAGAGATCAAAGAGAGCGAGGATGGATGCACTGCCCCCATCCTGCTCCCGCCAGAGATCATCCAGAAGTGCCACCAATACCGTTTCCATCCCATAACCAGGCCTGAAACCTGACTGAAAGGGGTCTAGATAATCCGCTTCCTCCAGGATCCTCTGGAGCTGCAATACCACCACTTTCTCAACCACCTTCCCCAAAAAAGGGAGGTGGGAGACTGGAGGAAAATTGTCCAGCACAGTAGGGTCCAGCGATAGTCACCGTATATGCAGCCCCAACTGATTAATATTCATGGGGTTTGATTTCTGTCTCTTGCCAGTGTTAAGCTCACTCATTCCTTCTATAGTTCTGCCTCTTTGAAACTGCCTTGGAAAGCTTGGTTCCTAAATGGTTTCTCAGCTTAATTTTTTTACCTTGATCTCTTTCTTCCCCAATCCCTGTTTCCTTTCCTTTAGATGGTGAAATTGTTCTTTATCACTACGGGCTGAAGGATTTGGTCACAATCCTCTTCTACATCTTCATAGCAATCATTCTGCATGCTGTGGTGCAGGAATATGCGTTGGATGTAAGTCTTGCATCATGCTCAGTAGAAAACCTAAAGTGGGTGAATGTTTGGCACAACAGCCCCCTGCGTTTCTGATCCTGTATTACAACTGAGGTTGTAAAGTAACTTTAGTCTTTGTTTTACATTCAACTTTATTAAAGCATGGGGTGGGCAGATGTGAATTTGCCCCATCTTGAATGATATAATCTGTCCTTTTAACCTATCAGATCTTTAGATCTCTTCCATTTTTCCTTTCGTGCATATTTCTCCCTTGCCTGGGAAAAAATCAGTTTTATCCTCAGGCATGTCCTTGCTTGTTGGAGGGAGTGGGAAAGCTTTTCTTCTCTCCCCCACCCCATTTGGTGGGAGGGGAGAGAATTTCTGGTTGCTGCTGGTGTTTGCGGGGTCCTGTTTTCTCCATCCTGTCCGTGAGTGGTAGCAAAGATAGCTTGTTTGACTAGAGGGGGGCAAAGACCGTTGTGAGCTGCCCAAGCACCTTCTGGTACATCTGGCTCTAACTTAGAGGCAATTCTAATATCCAGCAACATCTGCTTATTTCCAAGTGAAAGAGGAGAGCGTTGCCATTGTCGCCAATGATGAACGTACCTGCTTTGGAGAAATAGGTTTGCTTTGTACCTCCTTCTCCAAAATCCTGTCTCAGGGAAGCTGGGGTGAGTGGGTGGGGATCCCTGTTTCATTTTGCTTGGAAGGAGAACGGCCAGCAGCAATAACGAATGCTGAATTTTAAGCCAGGTTGAAATGCATGGGTCCCGCATGTTAGATCCCCAGGTCATTTGACTTGATTGTCCTTGGCTGGTGTAATGACATATCATGCTTCTTCCCTGCCTCCTGGTTTTTAAAAATACATTGCCTGACTAAATGTTTGGAAGAACACAAGTGCCTTTTGTGTTACTGTGGAGGTCCTAGTGAAAGCAACACAGCTATTCATCTTGAGCATTTTTTTTTTTTTTTGTGGACTAGCATGGCTGGGATTGGGTTTTATGTTTTTTTATGGGTAGTGGGGTGGAATGTTTGTTTTTCTTCTGCTTTTATTGATTTTTTTCTTTTCCTCTAGAAAATTAACCGTCGACTTCATCTTTCCAAAATCAAGCACAGCAAGTTCAATGAATCTGGACAACTGGTAGCATTTCATCTTGCTTCTATGGTTTGGTGCTTATATGTAATAGTAACAGTAAGTTGCCTTGAGCCCCTTCCTTCCTTCCTTCCTTCCTTCCTTCCTTCCTTCCTTCCTTCCTTCCTTCCTTCCTTCCTTCCTTCCTTCCTTCCTTCCTTCCTTCCTTCCTTCCTTCCTTCCTTCCTTCCTTCCTTCCTTCCTTCCTTCCTTCCTTCCTTCCTTCCTTCCTTCCTTCCTTCCTTCCTTCCTTCCTTCCTTCCTTCCTTCCTTCCTTGATGAGATAGAAACTTTGGTAGTAAGACATAGTAATGAATGCTATACATTTTCTTTCTACGTAAGTGGCTGTTGATATAGTATTTGCAGACAGAGGATATGATTGGTGTAGTCTGTATCAGCTTTAAAGACAGGATTAGAAAAGAATTAACTTCCATCTTTTGAAATGTTAATCCAAAAATGAATGATAACATTTCTTTTTTAGAACAATAAAGGCAGGCATGATCTATTGATTAAAGGAATTCTTTATCCCCAGTGAAAATATTCTAGTTCTGTAAGTCTTTTGTTTTTGTTTTAATAGTTACTGGTTGGCTTTTTTCCCCAGTATCAAATAGGGTATTTTAGACCCAAATTTAGCTTGCAGTAAATGTCAAAAACCCTTAGCAGAACTTTGCTGAATGAGGATTTACAGATTCCATGGAGACTACAGTAACAGAGGCTTGAATAGTCTTCTGTGTGGGAACAGTGATGAATTTGAGAAGAATGTCCATCTTCTTCATGGAGATTGGTTTTATTTACTTAATTCAATTTAGGCACCACCCAACTCCAGACTGACTCTGGGCAGCTCACAATTTATGATTTTCAGAAGTTGGAAGCAGACATATTTTTAGCTTACCTGGCAATAGGCTGTGAAGATATCATTTTAATACATCAACATGAAACCTTTTTGGCATTAGGGATTTTACTTAAGTTTGTGGAATATGTCAGATGCTATAGAACATGGATGGGGAAAGTGAAGGAAACAGAGCAGTGAGTGGAGAGTAAGATCAAAGGTATTACATGCTGGGAAAAAGTGAGCGGTAAGGCAGAAAAGCAACGCAACAGCAGCAGAAAGCATGACAGAAATTGCAAGTTGGAGAAGATGGAGAAGATAATGTTAAGAGTGAGTTCACAGCGTAGCAGATTTCTATCAAGGGAAGTTTCACTGTTAAATTCCCACTGCTGCAAAATTAGTGCAGTGGTACCGTATCATTGAAAATTGGTAGCAGTATTTTGAAGAGGATTCTGAGGACGCTAGTCAAGAATTGTAGTCCTCTTCTTTGATTGAATATTATAATAAACTCTAGCATGGTTCTCAAAAAGTAATTAAAACACTTTTCTTAGAGGTGTGCATTTGGATCCAAAGCAAGCAAGGTACTTCATCATAGGCATGCTTGTTTTACCTATTGGTAAGGTCTTTAAGAAGCCATGTCTTTTCCTGTTCAATGTATGTAATTCCAGAAAAATATGACATATTCGTGTTAAGGAGGCATTAACATGCCAGTGCTCGACCTGAGGCATCTTGTACTTCTACTTTGGATACAAATGCTGCACATGTCTTGTCATTGAAGTGTCAGATTGGATTGTTAGAGGGAGTTCAGCTGGTTGAACATTCCTCCCCCCATCCTAGGTATTTTTGCATCTTATACTCAAGAGTGAGCAACTGTTTTAATGAATTAGGGATTAAAATATTCAAGTGCTGTCCAAATGTGCAAAACTTTGATTGCAATGGTGCGAACTAAGTGTGCATTCAGTTATTAATGGTATAGGAATCTCATTTGGTCCAACTCCTTGAGCTTCCTGATATAAGTGGGTTGTATATGATAAATATTTTTGTTACAAGCAAATCTTCCTGCTGATTTAACCAAAATAGACATTATCCTGAAATATTATTTGTAAATAACAGTTGTTCTATCTCAGAAAGTACACATAGCCTCACTTCTAAAACTGCAGGGGTTTTTTTTTTTTTTTTTGGCAGTGTTCATAGGGCACCAAGTTGGGAAAAGCTGATTTTGGTTTGCCATGAAATCTGATAATTTTTGGAAGAACATTTGCTGAGAACTGATGAGGCTAGAGCAGGGTTTCTCAACCAGGGTTCTGATCTCCCAGGGTTGCTAGGTGTTTCCTGGGAGATCACAATTTATTTTAAAATTTATTTCAAATTCGGGCAACTTCACATTAAAGAGCTAAGTTTCATTCTTTATCTTTAGTTTAAGAACACTGTTAACACATATATACAGGCCTACACATGAAACAAATATAATGATTTTGTAACTTCTGACCTATAGTTGAGCCTGAATGTGCAGGGGTTCCCCGAGGCATGAAAAGTATTTCAAGGGTTCCTCCAGGGTCAAAAGGTTGAGAAAGGCTGGGCTAGAGGAAGTAATACAGAAAAACTGTCTGAATAATTTTAGGTCTTGTAATCTTAATGGAAAATAGCTGCCAAGGCAATTCCACAAAAAGCCAGATATTCTGAAAGCCTTATTCCAGAATTACTGAAAGAAATACAAGAATTAACGTTATGCATGCTTCCAGTCTGGATAAGGCAGCTGCAGCCATCAGAGGAAAGAGTCATCTTTAAAGAGAGAAAGATTGTGCCAGTGGTAAACGAGAACAAAAGAGAAAAAGGAAGTGAAAGCAGAGCATTTTTATTCTTTAAGGAATAAAGAATATATATAGGGTGTGTTTTTCATTTCCCTATCTAGCTTACAGCTCTAGGATTTTCTGGTGATCTCTCATCCAAGTACTAACCAGGTTCAAACCTGCTTTGCCTTTCAAGATCAGCCAAGATTAGCTATATGCTGCTCTGTCTGTCTGTCTATCTATTTTATACAGCTGCCCATTTCACAAATGTGACTCTGGGAGGTGTAAAATAAAAACAGAACAATAAAAACACATCTTTAAAGCACATCTTAAAATAACAGTAAAAACAAGAAACATGCATACAGTATAATCCTGGAGCGGGTTTAAAAACTCAGACATAGTAGAGCCACTTCACGGGCTCCATGGTCCCAGGGGATCCCTAGGGCTGTTGGAAAAACCGTGTCTTGAGACTTCTCTGGAAAGGCCAGTAATAGAAGCTCCTAAAAAACTTACAGAAGACTGAAGTATTTATGGCTAGGATGCTTGTGAACACTTCACATGGTGCTTCATCTCTCCTTCCTTGAAGCTGCTTCTTGGGTCTGCTTTTCTGAAGCTTTCTTCCATAGGTTTGTGTTTACTTTCTCCCTGAAAGGAAGATGGTAGCTATGTGAAAATGTTCTAGCCAAAGACAGAACATTCTAGGAAACTGAGGGATATTCTGTATTTACCCAGCCATATGAATCCTGCTATTCTGGTGGTGGTCCATAGTTTTGTAAAGGTAACTCTTCCAGAACAGGAAATGTTTCATAGTAATATGTGGTCTAGAAAATTGTTTTTGTGTTCATGGTAATTCAGACTGATAATGGTATAGAAATGTTTCTGGAATTGTTGGAAAAACCTGTGTCAAATTAGGAACAACTATTTTGAACTCTAAACTGAGCATTTCAAAATCAAAATGTTTTGCACACTCCTACTAAAATCCTGCAGGGTTTTAGTCCCCACTTTGGTGGCTGAAATTAGACTACTGCAGTGGTATTCCTTCTACCCTTCACTTTGTGGTGGAAACCTCATCACAGAACCTTTGCCATCAATAGATTTCTATTTGATTGCCTAATTTGAACTGTGGGACTTACTTATCATATTTATATATATATATAGCATTGGCCAGTGTGGACTGCTTTTGATTCTGCAGCAGAGCAGGCTCAAGTTTCAAGTTACCATTATGAAATGTGGAAGGGCCATCAAGTATATGCCTTCCACTCTGTACCTCTAGTCCTTGGATTGCTGTATAAGGCCACCATGATTTCTGCTCATTATACTGTCATAATAACATTAGGGTTGCCTTGATAGCATGGTTCTTCTGTTTGGTGGGAAGCTATTTCTGTATCTCTTAGTATTCTGCATCTGACACTACAGAATATTGGAAAGACCTTACAAGTTAAGGCTTGTAGGACCTTCTACTTGTAGAAGCCTTGCCTGAACTCTTAAGAATTCACTGCAAGTCATGTGTGAATAATACTGCTTAAGTAAACTACAAGGTTTTTCTAAGGTAAGTTTACTTACCTGATGAACAACTGGAATTTTGCTCATACTAGTCCTATGTAATTAATTGGATGCCAAGCTGGAATCAAGGTCCATCCATGTGGAGGTGTATGTAATCCTAACCATGTGTTAATTCTTCCTCCTTCCTCATTTTGATGTATACTGATCATATACAGGTAGTCCTTGCTTACTGACAGTAATTGGGACCAGGAACTCCATCGCTAATCAACACGGTTGTAAGACATGTCATGTGACCACACCAACTTAAAATGGCAGTTCTGGCAGTCCCAGAATCCCACATGGTCACAGTGTCCTGTGGTCACGTGATCACCATTTGCAACCTCCTGCCAGCTTTCCCATTGCCTTTGAATGTCAGAAGCCAGCAGGGAAGGTCGCAAATGGAGATCACATGACTACAGGACGCTGTGATGTAATTGCAAGCCAGTTGCCAAGTGCCCAAATCACAATCAAGTGACAGTGGGGATGCTGCTATGGCCGCAACTATGAGGACCTGTTTTAAGTCCCCCTTATTCAGTGCCGTTGTAACTTTGAATGGTCACTGAATGAGTGGACATTAAGTGAGGACAGCCTGTATACTGCACTTACTTTGATGAGCTAGTTGGACATGATATTTACAGTCTGGATACAGGTGAAGAGAATGAGAAGAGATGGCCCTAGCCCCTCTCTTTTTTATGCATGAGCACTATCTTGCCAGTTTTGTTTGCAGCCAAATGAATGAGAGAAATCTATGTTTATTGGTAAAACAACCAGGGACTGGGCAAGCTTGGCAACCTCAAATAGTTCTGATTTCTTTTTCTAATTTTTCACTAGTTATTTGATGCTGTGTAAATACAGTAGTAAGTTAAATGTTTTTGGCAATTGCTGGGACAATCACTTTAAAACCAGCTATTATTAGTTATTACAGTGCATTTATTATCATTCTATTTCTTGTTGATTTAATTAGTTGTAAGTGATGCTTTTGAGAGGAACAGCTGAGCTTCCAAGAGTGCTTTTAAAAAATGAAGGAGGGGGGAGTATCTGTTCCCTTGCTTCCATTTCTCACACCTTCCAGTCCATCTGCCTTGAGAGCAAACAGGCTGAATGACTTTTATTTGTGGCTTTTGTAAACCAAACTTTTCTCTTTCTGCTCTTTCCAAATGCCACCCATTTATTCCTAGATGTCTTAACTAGGGCCTCTTGTTGCCTAAGAAATTGGTTAAAGCTGTTACTGTGGTTTAACCCTGCAGGTTATGGAGCCATAATGTTGGTGAACTGGAGTTGCTTCTTTAAACCCTTCTGAGTTTTTTCAGTTCAGTTCTCAGCAGATGGTTTCTGGCTAATTTGGTATCTAGATTTCCAACCTATGCTGGGTTTTGCATTGTTTTTTTTTTGTTTGTTTTTGTTGTACCCTGGTGGAAACCTGTGTTTGTAGGGTAGGAAGAGGCCCTAATGTGTTTAGCTCCTACCATCTTTGCTTTCTAAGAACGGAGTCATAAGAGTGTGTGAACCTCTTTGCTAGATGAAACTGTGGGCCTTTCTATTCCCACATTCTCTTTTCAACGGATTCCAACCAGATGTATCATGCAGCTTGAAAACAGGACTTGGAGTTAATAGCCATCCCCTTTGTTTGTTCCCGATGGTAGTTTGTTAGAAAAATGCTACTTGTGACGGTTTCATTTTGGTACCAGAACAAATGATTGATGATTGCAGCATTAATAAAATTCAGTTTATTCCTCCCTGATTGATTAGGTTTCTTTTTCTAGCATCTCTATTATAAGTTTACAGGATGGTCTTAAGCATAGAATCTGAAGGCACCAGTATCCCTCCAGACTTCTCCCTTGGGCCTACCAGGTTTCCAATCCACCTGATGTTATTAGAGAAGTGCAAAATGTTCCACGTGGGAGCATATAATGTTCTGGGTTTTCCCCCTGGAATAGGCCAATTTGTGCATTCCATGCGTAGTTCATGCTTTTCCAGAAATGGTTTGTTTGGAATAGGAAACAGTTTGTGTTCCAAAATGAACATGTTCTGGGGCTGCAGTGTGTTTGGAACACATTGAACTACATCCTATTCTGGACCATATACTTCCAAAAAAGCATGAGATAGCTCTGAAATGCATAGGTTGGTCTATTACGAAGAAAAAAACAGAATATTGCAGAGCTGGATTTTGTCCTTTGGGAACATTTAGGACATAACTACTTTTGAAACATTTTAATTAAAAGAAATGGAAAGGTAGCATGCTGCAAAACAAAGCAGCAGTATCTAGGAGTGTCTTCACTTCCAAGAATACCATTAAGTTTTTCAGTAACTTTTTCTAAGAGACCCAGGTTGGTCTAGTGGTTAAGGCAACCGGCTAGAATTCAAGAGACGGAGAGTTCAAGTCCCGTCTGAGGCTGGGTGACCTTGGGCCAGTCCCTCTCTCTCAGCCCAAGAGCCAATCAGGTGTGGTATGAGAGTTCTAGTCCCGCCTTAGGCATGAAAGCCGGCTGGGTGACCTTGGGCCAGTCTCTCTCTCTCAGCCCAGCTCACCTCACAGGGTGGTTGCTGTTGTGGGGGAAAGAGGAGGAGGAAGGAGTCTTAGGTATGTTTGCCGCCTTGAGTTATTTATAAAAAAGGTGGGATAAAATAAGAATGAGAGCACAAAAGTGATGGGCTCTGTTGCTTTCTTTCAAAATGTGTGCCAGGTGAAAGGTGAAAGGTGAGGTAAGGAGAATTCTGCAGAGTGGGATGAGGGTTCTAAGGGAGGTGACAGGGCAATTTTAATAAATGCTTTGCAAATGATGTTGTCCTCATTGCATCTGTTTTGTGAATGGGAAAGCCTTTCCAGAGTGGCTGTTTTGTGAAGGTCCTCACAAAATGGTCACATAATTCCAAATTTGCCCAAAGCCCAAAACTTTGGAGACCTCTCATCTAAACTTTTTAAGCAGTGTATGTAGTGACATAGACAAAAGAGACTGGAGGGAAAAGACGAGGAATAGTAGTTATTTCCCATCTTTGGAGGTACCCTGTACCCTTTGCAGATACTACTTCCCACCACATTGTTTATATGCGTGATTAAGATTATAAAGTAGCTTGGGAAATTGTCACTATCATCTAAAACTAAATTCTATCTATCTATCTATCTATCTATCTATCTATCTATCTAATTAATTTCATCACTGCCCATCTCCCCCAAAAGGGGGACTCTGGGCAGTTTTTAAAATATGGTACAGCGAGTCTTCCCCAAGATGGATTCACCTCTCACGTTATTTTTTTTTAAGAAATTGAGTTTACATTTAAACCATCCAGTAACAGGAATTATCTGGGCTCTCAGAGAAAATAACAACATACTCTTCTACAACTGCCTTTCCCGTGCAGAAGGCTCTTTAGCTTTTGATACATAAGTTGCCAGCGGCTTGGATATCAGCAGGGGTGCTATCTGAATTAAGCCACAATTGGTTCTGATGGCAACAACCAGTTCTGTCCTGCCTCCTCCTCCTCCAGCTTGGCCAGCATAGTGGACTCTCATCCTGGATCTGGCTGTTTGGATCCCAGAAGTGCCTTGATCCCCAGCCACAGCAGCATATGCACAGCAGAGCCATGGCTGTAGAGGGGGCAGCCAGTGAGGGGGCAGAGGTGAGCAGCCCAAGCCTCCTGCGGGAGACCATGAGTTCTCTCACCCTGAGCCGGTGGGCTCTGCCTCTTCCTTCTTCTGAGGACAAGGAAGAATTTAAGAACCAGTTCATAAGAGCCAGTCCAGACCAGCTAGGTAACCTCCTTGATTGTCAGCATTACTGAGCATTACTTTAGCATGACCCACAAGAATTTGAGTGAGGGGGTCTTACAGCAAAAATGGCTGCTGTAATGTGTGTCCATCTCTGAATTTTTTTTTTCCCTTTCTGCAGGAAGGATATTTATCAAACCCCAAAAGTCTGTGGGAAAGCTACCCTCATGTTCATCTCCCGTAAGTATTTAATGCTTTGGCAATTTTTTGTTTCTACGCTTCAGGAGAGTCACAGCATAACCATTATACAACTGAACACAACCACTTCCTTCCTCTTTGGTATCTGAGGTCAGCAGTGAGTAAGGTAGCAAAAAGAGTGCATTCAGAGCTTCAGGGCTTCTAAAGCAATCTCATAGCCCCCTCCTGTGAGCAATGCCAAGATTGCAAGCACAAACCAAGCCTTTTCAAGGGGAACAAAGACATCCCTGACTCCAAGAGATGCAGAGTCTACATAGCAGTGGGGAGGCACTTTATTTTTCTCGAAGGAACAGGAGCTGCATTGGGTAGGAGATGATACAAGGCAATTGAAGACACTTGACACATTTGGGTCTTTTTCCCCAAGGTTTGATGGGAGATGTTGGTTTTACGTTTTTTATTTTAAGTCTTCCACTAAGTGGCAAGACGTCTCCAAAAACAGCACCCCTGGCTTAAATGGAGAAGTGGGGTGACTCCATTTCATTCTCTACCCATTCCCTTCTCCATTTAAACTGCACTCTCAATAGCTCCACAAAGAGCATGTAGGGAGGAAAGTGAAGCAAGAAAAGGTGGTGCTCATGATGCTGATCTAAAAGTGATACAACTCATAGACTGTATGTATGAAGAAGAGAGCAGTGTAAACATCTTAGTCTTCTTAATATCATTCCTTTGCTATCCAAGAACTTTTCTTCCTTTTTGTCAAATCCAAGGAGGAAGAATTCCAAATAAGAATTTTATTTTACAGCACAAGTAAGGAACTTTACAGGTGTTGTCTTCAGTTGTAATCCTCCTTTGTTTTCTGGTAATTATTTCCATTTTTTACTTGCGAGAAAAAGTCTCACATTTGCTAAAACTGCTAATACTGGGAGTCCTTTGTCAAAAAACATTTGAAGAAGAATTTAGGATTCTCTTTCTCCTTGAATGAAATTTCAAAGACAAACAAAAGAAAGAATCTGAAATGCACAGTCTCTGTTCCCATCTCATCCCATGCAAACATGGGACAGGAGTCTTCTTTCTAAATGAAAGCTGTGTTTTATGAATGCAGTCCTACTCTTGAGCTACAAGGTGTGTTTACTTCAGGGGAATTGCTAATTGCCATTATAATTAGCTTCAGTCTATGCAGTTATACATTCTAAGTTTTGTACAAAAATATAAAGATGTTTGCTCAAAAGACAGTAATATGAAGAATTACTTATTAGAAATATTAAATACAGTTCCCATATTGGCTACCCCTTCTTTACTCATATGAGGCCAAGGGCCTTGTCACATCTTACAATTTTCCAAAACAAATTACTCTGTGTGAAAGGAAGAGAGAAATGTACACTTCCCTATTTGAAATGTGAGTTGCCTAGTTCAGGAATCAATCTCTGTATAGTTTAACAGACTTCTTTAACCAGATGCTCTCCAGCAACTCCTAAAATTCCCAGTGAGCATAGCCAAGTTGCCCTCCAACCAACCATATCTGAAACTCTTGCTATGAACACTCCTTATCACTTCAAGGTCCTTTAAACGTTCTTTTAAAAGGTCCTTAAACTTTCTTTTGTGGGTGGTGGCAGTGGCAAAATAAGTCGCTAGTATTTAAAGACATTGAAGAAGTCCACTTGCTATCCCACAAATAGGTAGAAAGGTTTTAATTTACCCAGAAGATCCTCAGAACAGGAAGTAGAAGTAAGGTCTTCCTAGTTTTGAGGGGCACTTGACTAGTACATGTCTTCTGGGACGTAAGGTATCTTTCATTATTCCCACAGCTGAATGTTTTTAATATGGTTGGTTGCCACAGGACTCCAACATGTATATCCTTTGGATGCAGTGTGCAGTTTGAGGCAGTGACTATGATCCAGCCCAGGGTTCCTGAAGTTTCTGTCCTATAAGGAATTAAACAATTACTATAGAATTAAAATTGGACTGTCTCTAATGTTATGATTCCTGTTTGTGATGCCTAGCAAAAGCCTGTGTCCATCACACTGCTGCCAACATACTCAAGCATAAAACCTGCAACTCTTCCTGGAGAAAACACAGAGATATAACATGGTTATGAGCTTCTCTGTCTGTGGAATCAAATTACAAGGGGGTATTGCATACAATTAGCAAAAATACCTCATTTCCCTTCTCTTTTCATCATTGAAAAATGTTATAGTGCAAATAACACCCCTAGTACTTGGTAATTTAATTATTTGGGATTGGAGTAGGTATCACCAACTGTTGTGGGACTGCTGCATATTGATGCTAGTTGTTATTTTCCAAAGCAAATTTGGAAATGTTGCTGTTTCCCAAAACAACTTCATAGCAAGCTGCTTCCTAAAGGGATGTTCGTAACAGAGTAGGAGGGATAGAAGAAATATGTAACTGTTTGCGTAATGCTACCATTTCTTACATTCTAGGTTCCAGGTTAAGTTTTTCTACCTTTGTCAGCTATCCTATTGGCTGCACACATTGCCTGAATTATATTTCCAGAAGGTGCGGAAGGTGAGTGCCAGCTTGAAAAGCTTTCTCTTCACACTTACTCTTTTCAGAGGCTGAAATAATCAGCCCCGAATTCACAATTACAAAACTGTTCTTTCCCCAGAGAAGACTATTTTTCCATCTCCAGCAGAGACCCCTGATATTAGTCTGTTTGCAGGTTGGTTAAATAAATGTATTACAGGCAGTCCTCGCTTAATGACCACAACCGGGATCAGAATTTCAGTTGCTAAGTGAAGTGGACATTAAGTGAATCTGACCCATTTTATGACCTTTTGTGACTGTCATTAAGTGAATCGCTGTGGGCATTAAGTGAACCATATGGTCGTTAAGCGACTCATATGGTTCCCTGTTGATTTTGCCTGCCAGAAGCCAGCTGGGAAGGTCAAAAATGGTGATCACACGACCACGGGATGCTGTGATGGTCATAAATGTGAACCAGTTGCCAAGCACCCAAATTGTGAACACATGACCACAGGGATGCTGCAACAGTCATAAGTGTGAGGTCCGGTTGTAAGTTGTTTTTTTCCAGCTCTGTTATAAGTCCAAATCATCGCTAAACAAATGGTTGTTAAATGAGGATTACCTGTATTTGCCACATGTGCTGCAGAGGATAGGGAGAGCTGGCTTTCCTGCTTCTTTAGCTCAAACGGAAACCAAACTGCCTGATAGAAGAGGGACAGAATCATTCTCCTCCACTCTGCTATAATGTTATCAATGACAACTCACAGTATCAGGCTGATTAGAAGCTTTTGAAAATGTATCGTTATAATGCTTATGGATAACCCCGATTCTAATCCCCCAGTTGCTTTGGGAGCAACCAGGATAACACAGATATACACAGCCTGTTAATTGTCATCTTAAAATTAACCCTGGCCTTTCCTTATTTTCTAGGAAGAGATTCCACGTCAGTTGCAGTACATCACCCTTTATCTAGTGCATATATCAGGAGCATATCTCTTAAAGTAAGTCTTACTGAGCACGCTTCTCTTAATATAGCAGGTAATGCAAATATATGTGCAGCTGCCACCTCTTCAATTTAAAAAGGACTCTTTGTATTTTCTGTACCTTACCCCCTACAAATCCAGAATTGAAAATATTTCATTCCTTTATAAAGAAAGCATGCAAAGTGCTTTGGATTTTCAAGGGAGTTCTTTGCAATCAAATGTTTTCTCAAAATAAATTCTGTGCTTTTCAGTGGGGCCTATAGGTTTCCATAGGATTGCTGCTTAATCTGTTTGCCCAAAATTAAGCCATCTGTTTTATTAACAGTAGACTTTTAATTTCTAGACCCCTGGGCAGACCCATTCTCCAGATAAAAGTAAAATTTATTTTGTTCAGTGGGACTTGCTCCCTAGTGATGAATATGGGATTGCAGCTTTGCACTGTGTCTGCACTGCATCTGGGCTGCAAAAGTTCAGACAATCACTGGATGGCAGCAAGGAAATACAGAGAGCTAGCTCTTCTCTGCCATCTGGTGGTTGTCAAGCTTTTTGCAACCCACATCTGGTAGTGGGTCACTTTCAGGTTACTTCCAGGCTTTTCTGGGCAGGTGGACATACTTCTGAACAAAGCACTGAGCTGCACCCACCCATCAGTTTTATTTTCAAAATATAAGCATTTTTGGGAAATAAACACCATGAATAGAGGTTGGCACTAGGCTTTACAGCCTGCCAGGTTCCCCAATTAAAAAAAAAAGTTTATCATTTGAGCAGGATTTTCAGTGACTAGGAAAGATACAGTTTCTTCTATTCACTTTTCTCTGAAGCAAGTAGAGCTGCATCCACTGACTTGATTTGGTCCATATTGCACATATTATTGTCATGAGTAAGGATGGCGAGCAGGGGGCTCCTTTCCAGACTGTTAAGCGCATGCGTAGCACTGAGGAATTGGTGAGCCATTCCAAGAGGCACAGATTGGGACCGCCTTAACCTGCGGGGTTTATATGGCTGGGTTTTTCCCACGCTTGTTCAGTTTGTTAGGATTCCTGTTATGTATTAGCAATAAAACATTAGAGAACAGTTCCCTGTCTCAGAGTGTTTCCTGGGAGTCAGGACAATTATGTTACTTTAGTTTAGGAGTAGCAGGTGTTTGATAAAACACATCAGGTCTCAGCGATGGTCTTTGTAAGGGTAGGGTGGGATCATGATTTATTAACTTGATTCTGTCCATCACCAATACATGGTTTTGCTCACTCGTGGAATCTTGGGGGGGGGGAAAGTTCAATAAGCATTAAAGATTTTTCCTCCTTGTCTCTAGCCTCACACGCCTGGGACTAATCTTGATGCTGCTGCAGTATGTAGCTGAATTCTTCTTCCACATGGCTCGTCTTTTTTATTTCACAGATGAAAACAATGAAAAGTTGTAAGTGCTCTTGAGTGAACTTTGGATAATGAGGCCAAGCCGTCTAAAATCCACCAGTAAACTTTCTGTGATCCTGGAGCTGGATAATCCTTTCTAGTGTGCTCTATCGTGTTTCATTGATAAAATAAAGTTATTGCTAATATAACTGTTGAATGAAGTAAACTAATAGTCATGGCTTGTTAGCCTGGGAGTAAAATTCCTTTTTCTATTAAAGTAGGAAAATGTTAGATTCCCAGTTCCAATCAACCTATGGGGATAAAGAATTATATGGACAAATAAATTTGTCTCAAACATTCAGTAGTGAATGCAGTTCTGTTTAGCAGAAACTAGATGTTTGATTACAGCTTTCAGTGTTAGTGGTGGATCTGCATTCTCAGTGGTTGATATGCCAGATCTCCTGATGCAGAGTTCGGGATACCTCGACAGTATTCCAGAGCACAGTGCATAATGACAGTGGCTGTAAACTGAAATATGACAAGCTTTAATACAAGAATCGTATTTTTAATTTCATAAGGTTTAATGCATGGGCAGTAGTTTTCGTCATCTCACGGCTTTTCACCCTCACCCTTTCCGTGCTGGTCATTGGCTTTGGGCTGGCTCGGGTTGAGAACCAGGCATTTAACCCTGAAAAAGGAAACTTCAACACTTTGCTTTTCAGGTAAGTCTGTAATGGGTTGTGCTTCTTGATGTTGAAGAAAGATGGCTTGTGGCTTGATGGCTAGAAAAACAGGGATTGTCAGTTCATCTCTCCCGTTCATTTGGAATTGATGTAATTATTCATATTTCTTACTCATGATCAATAGATTGGGAAAATGTAGTAGCATTATTGCTTCTTCTCCCTTACATATTCCTTCAGCAGAAATTCCTGCCCTGGTGACTTTAATATTGTTAACAAGTACATTGACACCATTATTGGTTGGAGTTTGCCATTATTGAGGAGTCCTTCTTAGCTACTATTTTAAATCTGAGGGGATAAACCAATGCTGGCTAGGGGGCATCTGCTTTGTAGTATTAATTGTGATATTATGCTTAACCAGGATTAAGAGCAGGAGGAAGGGATGGAAGGAATTCATTGTAGAGAGTGGTGGATGTGGACTCTCCTGTAACCCACCCCAATCTTCTGTGGTTGAATAATCATGAAAGTTACATGGACAGTATTTTATTACATTCCTGGGCCTTTATAGCATACAAAAGATAGATGTGAAGAATATACTTAAAGCTGTGATCTAAAAATGTAATAAGGTAATAAACAAGGTACGGAGTTCTATTATTAGAGAACTCGTGTTCTGGGTAAACGAAGATGACAATTTTAGGGTGATAAGCTTAATAGTTTCATTGAAGCACCTGAATGAAGCTAGCTATCATATTTTAAAGATTTTGTGCATAGTTGCAGAGCACAACAAAAATCCTGTCTACCAGTATAAAAATAGACTGCAGAAGAACCGGCTTCTTGGGATCGCCAACGTCAATCTCTGTCATCTTGAGTCTTTCCAAAAGGAAAACTAACCTGTTTCCAGGACAGTTAAATTGCTGTAACCTGTGGGATTGGTCTTGACATTTGCAGCAAAGCTTTGCCATCCCTTCCTCCTGACCATGCTCATTGCCTGGGGGAAGCAGTAACCCTAAGCAGGATCACTGGGAGGAAATCCTCAGCTTCTATCCTGCCATTAGCAGCAGAGAAACAGCCATCTTTTCCCTGTTTCCCAGCTAACGAAGGACTGATCAGTTGGTCATTGAGGAAGCGTGAACAGGGCTCCCCAGATGCTCTGAGGCTCACTTTGGAAGCAGCTGAGACTGCACGCAGATTATGATTTTCCCCATAGAACAGGCCAGATCCAAACATGCTTATTCTAAATGTGCTTGCCTTGCCTCCTCCTAGGATGGGCGTGTTGCTTCTGGTGTGCTTCTCACAGGCCTGGATGATGTGGCGCTTCATTCATTTCCAGTTGCGACGCTGGCGTGAATACTGGAATGAGCAGAACACTAGAAAAAGGGTTCCAGCCACTGTCCACTTCAAACAACAAGTAAAGGCAATGAAAAGGGAATCTGGTGAGCATCGGGTCTAACGGACCATGTACTAAAGCTGCAGGATGCTTCCTTTTAATCACTTAGGTTGCTAAATGTTGATGAACTAAAATGATTAATTGGGCAGTAGATTAAAATCTTTAATACAAGTACTTACTAAGAATGAAAAATTGCAAGAGCAGAGTTTCTTCAATAAGAGAGGATACCAAGGGGGGGTGGGGGAATGTCTCCTTTAAGCAGTGCACCTCCTGTGACTTGCATGTGCATCACCTAGCACCAAAGTGCGCATTTCATTCAAAAGTATTATTTCCATGAATATGCCAGTTTAGATTAATTGACTTTTATTATACATGTAAAAGGCCATGATGAAAAATATAATGCATGTCAATGTGTAGAGGTTTTGTTTACTGAAGCATGCAAATAACCAAGACTGCTTTCAATGGATGATAATCCAGTTAAATTCTGGAGATTTATAGTGGCTCAAGCTTTTGGGTACAGCGGGTGGCATCAATGCATCTGCTATGATAGAAATACCTCCTGTCTACATTATTGTGTTGTGGCTTATGCTAGGGCAGCCGTCTTCACTGTGGTTTCACTCAGTGTGAAGATTCTGGGGGATTCAGCCTTACACATTTGGGGAGCACCGGGTTGGGACCACATGACATTTCTGAAGAAGACTTTGTCTCCATGACCTGCCTAGAAGCCATTTGTCAGCTACTACTGGCTGTCTTTTAAGAGAGCAAGGTAGAGAAACCAACCAATTTTCTCCTTATTATCATTCCCCTCCCCCACTCCCCATTACAGGCTACCATGAAAATGGAGTAGTAAAGGCAGAAAATGGTACCTCACCACGAAACAAGAAACTCAAGTCTCCGTAGAGCCAAAGCACAGCCTACATGGGATGTTTGAGGAGGAGACAGAAGGTGCAAGAGTGAGGACTCTGGAAATAAGAAGCACCTTCCCCTCTTTTGTTCTCACAAAGCTCCACCTCAAGTGATGTGTCCACATAGTGAACCAACCTCTCTCTCTCCTCCCCCATCCCCATGTCTTTCTGTCTCTGTCTCTCTCTTTGCAATAACCAAAAGGCCTTCATCCTTGACAGCGGGGCTTAGGAACACCAAAAGCTTTCCCTTGCCCTGTTGTTTATTTCCCTGTTGTGCCCTGTTGTGCATTTCAAAAAACGTTTTGCTTGTTTTCATGCCCCCAGAAATGTTTTCTTTAGAAACTTGTTCCCAACATAATAGTGTTTTTTCTTCCTCCACTCTTCTTACATCTGTGTTTTGGCTTGGAGAGATTGCAGCTTCAGCCCATGATGGAATTTGGTGCCAGGGACTAGATTTTTGGGGCTGTGGGTTTTTGTCCCTCTAGAAGATGCAACTCTTGAAAGAACAGATTTTGTAAGAAATGTAGTTTCAATCCTCTTCAAAGAGCATCTTCTAATCTGATTTCTGTAATTCTGTTACATATCCAATAAGCTTTGTAAAATGTTTAGAATTTGTCAGGTTTTCAAAACATGAGGAAAGATACAGTTACTTTTATCTGTTTGCAATTTGTCATGCTCAGTTTGAAAAGTTAAAGTTTTCATTTGTAGTTTCAGCTACCTTCTGGAGACTGGAACAGATGCAGTCCTCTTTCTTATCTTTCCTCTCTGATCATAAGACAGTATTTTGTGCTCTCTTAGAAACAGTTGAATTCTCCTAAAACAGGAGAATATACTTGACCTGTCAGTTTGGTACGTGTGAAACATGATTTCCATCTTCATTAGCCTAGAAGGTCTCAACCTACAGTGTCTTGAGGGAAGGGACACACTTCTTCATTCATTCAAATGGGAGCTCAGGGCATTTGTATTAGTGAAGAAGAGAAGACTGTGACTTCTTCACAAGAGGATAATGTCTTTTATGTTGATGTTTTTTCTTCTGATCTTAAGGAAGTGTTAGTATAGTCTTGCTGTCTAGGTCATTCATGTTTAACACCATCCAATCACAGGATAGTAATATTTTGCCTATGAAGTGTACTCCTATGCATATTTTCTCAGAAGTAAATTCCAGTAAATTCAGAGAGGCTTACTCCATTTCATTTTGGATTGCAACTTGTCATTTTTTTTCCCCAAGCACCCCTTTTTTTAAGTTGCATCTAAGGAATTCTGAACTCATGCCTGCCCTGGCGTTCTTACTTTTAAAGCTACAGCGATCGTTTCTATTCAGATTGAAAGCAATCTAGTTCCTAGTTGTGTAGTATATGGTTGAATTATGAAAAGTTGGGGAGAAGGAATAATGTCTCAAAAGGGGAGAGCACTGTTTGTAAAGCTGGTGGATGATATTAAAAGTGAAATCTACCTCGGAGGCCACCCATTCCTACATTTCCTTTAAGTTGATCTGGCAACTACAAAGAAATAGGGGTTGTTCACTCAAAAATATCTTAAGAGTTACTTTGTACACCTGTAATGTTCATTGTTTTCATCAAACAGTGTCTTGTATTCTCCTTTGTGTATGCTTCAGCTCGCGTTATTCAGCAGGGTTATTCATGACTGTGTCTTGTTTTAAGCCGTAGTGTAACTGGATCACCTTACAGTGTGTTTCTCCTTATAATACAAAGAAGAGACTTTCGATTTCTATTCTCTTTTGCCATAACTTGGAATAGAAGTATCTATTTCATGAATAGATGGAATGAAATAAATAGAATACATACTTAGTAGTTGGGCTTTCCAGGATTTGACCCAACTACTACTTTTTGTGTAAGCTTTTTGTTGTGTTTAAAGTAGGTCTGCATAAGTTAAGACCTGCCAAACCAAATACATTAGCCATGAGTTTCATCCTGCCAGGGCATCTCTGGTTTGCATTTACCAGCCTAGGACAGCTGTTAAGAGGGATTGCTGCAGTTTTGGCAGGCAGCAGTGCATGATTAGTGGGTAGTGATGAGTTTCATGAGTCAGGGATGCAGTCCAGCTGTAAAATTTTGTGGAGTGTAAAAGGTGAACAAGACTCCCTAAACTGCCTACAATGTTTGCATCTCTGCAGAATCGCATGTATCTCTATTATTCTCTTGCTATGGACTCTAATGCTGCTTGGCACTGCTTGCAACTGTATGAAGTGCTATTTTTTTATGTCCAGATCAGAGCCCTTCTGAGCTGAAATCAACTGTACCACATTGTGCCTGTCTCTCCTTAGCTCTTGTTGAGTTCTAAATATACCTCATCTGTATCATTTTTATACAGGAGTGAAGGACTAAGCTGGGTTAGTGATGGTGCTACATAGGTCAGATATGGTGGGCCAAGCTATAGGCATACCTGAATGCAGCAGCTCTGTTGCTTGAGCCTGATAGAAAGCCCACCACTCTTGTAAAGCAGGTGTGTGGCTTCTATCACCAGAAGAACCATGCTTGGCTCTGTGGGACATGTTGATGACCACTTTCCAATAGTGGGTGTAGTAAAATTGCCCTGATTTTTAATGTCCCAAGTCTCTGGAAGACATAATGAACTCACTTCATTCTTTAACATTTTCCCCCAAAATCACTGGAATGCAACAACAAAAAAAAACACCTAGCCAAATAGTTTACTTGCATTTATTTGGGAGTGCTTTGGGGACCCTAAAAAGCATGTGTGCAACTTGTAGGCTTTCCTTTACACCCATTCTTAACATCAGTGTTCTGAATTGGAATCCCTCATGCTTTTTGTTGACTCTGAGCTGCTAAGACTTGACCTATCTTAGTCAAATGGAGCTTTTCTGAAGCTTTTTCTTTTTCTTCTTTTGCACCAAGCTTGGTCAAAAGTCTTCTGTCTCCCAAGGTTCAGAGAGCTACTTCAAGAAAGTTGCAGAAAAGCCTCCAAGCGAGCCATACACTGACCCAATTTGCCCAATTCCTTTCCTCCAGCACCAGGTTTTCAATTGTAGTACAATTTTGTGCAAGTGCCTTACATTACCACATAGCCTTTCCAATCTTTTTACCTTTCATATTGGTCTTTCTTTATATATGTATTGCTGTAGTTCACATATACTGTATGCACTAGTTTAGCTATTCAAAAAAGGGACAGCTTTTGCTGAATGCATTGCCTCAATTTCTATGCCTTTTTGACCATAAGCAGTTCCTTGATGAGTGTAGTTGTTGGAACTATTCCAGATGCAAGCCTCTCTTTTGTAGTACAGAACAATCCAGTATTATCACAAACATTGCCACAGCAGACTAGCTGCTCTTACTTGCTTTCAATTATAGATAAGTTGTATTTCTAAAACTTTTTGAACAACTCTGTTTTTGAGCCTCTTTCATAGCAGCTGATGCTAGACTTAGATGTTATGCTTAGTTCTGTATTTAGGAACGGGGCCTTTAAAAAAGCACTGTGCTGCAATTCTAAGCAGAAGTTACACGTGCATAGTAGCATTACCAATTGTGCCACTTTTCCATGGAGAATTGCCTTCTACTTCTGGGTGCTTTCATTCTCGAAACAAAAGATGTGGGGTGTTGAAGTGAAAATAGCTTGGTGGGGTGACCTTTCCTCTCTGGTACTGCTTCAAATTGCTGTCTCAAATTGTTGTGTGTGGATGTAAAGAGAGACAATCCACCAACACAAATGGGATTTTAACCTAAGGGTGCCTTTGCATGAACAAGCATAGTCTCACTCTTAGTTAAGTAAGAGCCTGAACTCTTAACTTATTTGGTTCCTCGATACTCTGCTTCTCCCACTAACCAATAAAAAAGGTTGCAGAGATTTATGATCCCTTGTGAGTGAACTCATCTTGAGGGGAAGAAATGGTACTTCTCCATAATGTAATTATATTTGTTTGGGGCGGGGGCGTCATTAACACTGAATTAAGTGGGGAGAACCTTATAGTGCCTTTCCTTCCTTCCTTGTTCTAGGTCAAAGGTAGGCAAACATTTTGGGTCAGGGCATGTTTGGAATTTTGAGAGCATATGCTGAGCATGCTTGCAGAATGAGTGCCAGGTTAGATATGGCCAGTCACAAAATACCCACTTAACAAATGGTGAACTAGCCCCAAGATGTCCTTTGTTACCCCAGTGAGATCTCTGGAGTCCAAAGGCAAAGTTGCAGATAATCATAATGCTAGAGGCTGGTGCTTTGCTTTAAAGCATGTCAGCTTCCCCATTTTATTATTTTTTTTAAACTGAAGCAGTTTTAAAAAAGCAGTTGGAACAGAGAGTGCGATGGGGTTCAAGAAGGTGCCATGGGCACCAGTTTGCCTACCCCTGTCCTAGATGGATCAACAGATATGTAGCATAATATTGAGATCTAACTGTAAATGTTCCAAAGCTCAGTAAATAGATCTGTGTGATTTTGGAAATAGCATAGGGTTTGTTTGCTTTTTTTAAAAGTATCCATATGATAAAGCAGCTAGCAAAATAATTAAAAGTCCTACCCATACAATTTTTATGTTTTTTAGGCTCTGTTTTTGAAACAAATTGTAGATGTTATATAAAATTTATTGTGAAGGCTGCAGATAATTTGCTCTCAGTCTGGTTGAAATTAAGACTTCGTTCTGTTTCTGATACTATTAAGTGGAAAACCAGTTACCTCTATACGTTCTTTTGTGTCTTCCAGAAGAAAAGTCTTTATTATCCTGAGACCACAGATACATCAGGGTTGTTTCTAAGGGCTTTGTTTTGTTGACCTTCATTCAGAAATTAAGTATTATCATTGTTCTACAAGTGACAGTATACAGCAGAACATGTTATGTTACAAGTGTACATGGCTGGGTTTTTTCCTGTTAGTATTTCTAATTATGGACCAAATCTAAGCCTAATCTTGCATATTTAAATTTAATCTTGTTGGCTCCTGGTTTGTGGGGAGGGAGGGGACAACTTTTTGGGATTTTTTTTCTCAACGTTTTATTCCCACCATTGAAAAATCCAATGTGTTTATGGATTTTTGTTGTTAAAGAGCTTTTATGAAAGCAATCTGTGATACAATTATTTTTCTGAAATAAAAAAGGCATAGAATGATGAAAAGTACCAAGCTGAAGAACTCATTGTTCATTCACTACTAATTTGTTGTTCACCATCAACGATGAAAGCATGGCTCCTAACCAGTTTGGTGCACATAGTTGTAGGCTTCACTCTACAGTTTGCCTGGCTGAGGAATATCAAAATGCTTGAACATGTCTGGAACTCCTGTGGGATATATGCTGAGAGAGTAAGAATTGCCAAAGAAGAAAATCCTGGGCAGAGCAAATGTAGTGACTCTTTCAGAAAGTTCCATCATATTGAAACATGGAACATAAAGCCCACTTGGTTCATATATATAGACCTGAGTAAGTTTTACCCTTTCTTTCCTAATTTAGGGGGTGGAATTTCTTCCCACTTCAGGGAACAGGAGGGAGCTATGGATGTCTTTCCCTCCCACTTTAGGGACTGGAATGTGTTGGATCCTGAGGTTCTAAAGTTTCTCCTAGTACATGTCTTCAACCTCAATGGGGCATAAGGTGGGTTGGTTAAGGAATTTAACTTTTCTGTGCATTTGGAATAACAACAACAACAACAAATAAAATTTATATGCTGCCTGACTCCCAGCAACTCTGGGCGGTTTACGGATTGTTAAAACATTTAAAAACAAGTAACAGTATAGAAATACAATTACTCAAGGACAGTTCGGTTAATTGGCACCTGATACAGAAAATCCCACAAGTGCCTATTTGCTTCCCAGGCAATAAAATGAGTAACTATCTATAGCTTTTAGTTACATGCCTTGAGATAGCCACCCTCACTTTACTTCTAGAAGGACCAGACCTGTGATAGACTGTTTTTGCCAAGTAATGTGGAAAATGGTAACTTGAGTATGTGGTACAAAAAGGAAGGAATACTACAGCACCTTTCAAGAATTAGCATGTTTTAATAGAAATTGATCTGGTACAGCTGGTAACTGCTGGTTTTGAGCTGATCAACACTGGAAAGCTCTGAGGAAGGCAGGGTATCTTATCTGATTTTCCCCATGAGAACATATGTTAATAAGCTGCAGAGAGAGAGAGAGAGGGCCAATGAGAAGTTGCAAATGCTGTAATTTCATTTTTTAAAATTGCAACATGTCATATGAACAAGTACAGTTAATCTGCAGTGGTAAGATTTTTTGCTTCTAATCTTCAGGGTAGAAAGTAACAGAAGGCAAGCTGTTTCTTTTTCTAATAATTTCTCTAAATTGCTGGATTCTTAGTGTATGCAAAAATACAGACATAATATGCTGTTGGGAGAAGGAGACAACTGGCTATCTTCCAATTACTGAAATTGTGCTGTTTTCCCCAGCCAGCTTTTTTGTATCATTTTCTTTCTCACATTTCAATGGCAGTGAATTACTATTACTTAAACAAAAATCCAAAGAAAATCCCTGCTATTCAAATAAAATCTGACATCTTAAGTAACATTTGTTTGCATGCTGCTTAAAGTGAAAAAAATCAGGGACTATCACTACTTTTTCAAACTGGAACAAAAGAAAATAATAATAGGACTTGCAAAGAAAATGTAAAATTAAGCTAAATGCTGGTAGTCCTTGAGTTACGACCATTCGTTCAGAGACCATTCAAAGTTACAGTGCTGCTGAACAAATGGTACTTAAACCGAGTCCCTGAAGTTATGGCTGTTGCAGCGCCCCTGTGGTCACATGGTCAAAATTCAGGCATTTGGCAGCCCACCTGCACTTAATGGCCACAGGGGCACTTCAACAACCCCCACCTGCCTATCTCCACCCATCTATGCTCTTTTGGCCTCCTGCCACCCCAGCTGACCACTGTCTTCATGCTCCCACTACTGACCAAGCATGCCCAGCCTGCCCCTTCATGAGGTAGCTGCTGGCCGCACAAGCCTTTCTTCCCAGGATTGCGTCTGCCAGTTTCCTCACGAGACCTGGAGAAAGCCTCATGTGGCCAGACTGGGTATATCTTATTAGCAGTGAGAGCAAGAAGATGGCAAAGGTCAGCTATGGCGGCAGGGCCCTCGGAGTGCAGGGCCGCCGGGGCTGAGCTGGGGCTTCTCAGAGTGGCTGCAGCTTCACACTGCACTGCTGGGCCGAGCTGGGGCTTTGTACTGCACTGCTGGGCAGGGCTGGGCTGGGTGGCTGTGGCTCAGGGGCTTCTTGCAGTCCCAGAGCTGCAGCATGCCAAGAAGCCCCTGAGCTGCAGTGTGACAAGCAGCCCCAGAGCTGCGCAGTTCTGGGGCTGCTTGCCGCCACACAAGGCAGGGTGCAGGGTGGCCAAAAGGGCAGAGATGGGGGGAAGACAGGCAGGTGGGGAGAGTTAGAGAGAAGGCAGTCCCGTACCTTACTGAGGTCAGGGCTGGAAGGGACCAAGCCAGGAATGGCTTGGATGGGGGTGGGTCCTCACCTAATTGCCCATGGAGTTTGCTTAAGAACTGCAACAGGGATTGCTAGGATTGCTGTTGCTAAGCAATGGTCACATGATGTCAAGTTTTATGACCACATCGCTTAGCAATGGAAATTCTGGTCCCAATTGCTGTTGTAACTCGAGGACTACTTGTACATAAAACTGGGAAAGTCTTTGGAACATTTTAGCTAAAGAAGTAGTGCTGCAAATTATTACTGTATTACCACATAATAATCACCACTATCAGGACTTGAATAAGATAAATCAATTTTTAAAAAACCTGGAGTGCTACTAGCTAATTGCAGTAGCGTATCATTTAATAATACTTAAAATGTGAGCATACAAAAGGATTTCAGAAAATGGCTAATAAGAAACTTCTCTTGGAAATTCTAAAATTTGCCACTCCTAATCTCCTAGCAGAAATTGGGCAAGTGGCACTCATGAAAATATGCAGTAACTTCTTATTGCTTTGATATATTTAGGAAAATTCTGTTAATTACAACATGAATTGGCAAGAAATCTCTCTATAAAGATACATTGAAGATGGTACCTCTCCATGCTATATAGGAGCATTTATGCCACGATTATCGTTTTTATTGATAGTAAGAGAAAGAAATGAAAACAAATGTATAGCCACAATGAGACTGATCCCAGTCTCTGGGTCATATCAGTAGATTTATGGAAGGGATACCTTCCGTATTGTACCAGTATCTCCACACCAAGGTTTCTCAACCAAGGTTCCGTGGAACCCTAGGGTTCTGCAAGATGTCACTAGGGGTTCCCTGGGAGATCATGATTTATTTAAAAAATTATTTCAAATTTGGGCAATTTCACATTAAAGAGGTAAGTCTCATTTTTAGTTTAAGAACACTGTTGATGCATATATACAGGGCTACACATGAAACAAATACAATAATTTTATAACTTCTGGCCTATATTTGAGCCTAAATGTGCAGGGGTTCCCTGAGGCCTGAAAAATATTTCAAGGGTTCCTCCAGGGTCAAAAGGTTGAGAAAGGCTGCCATACACTATAAATACCTTAACATGCATTTCCAAATTCTTTCAAAAGCCTAACTGCAATTATTTGTCCTCTTGAACATTTCTCTCATTGCTCTCACTGTTGATCACACTTGCCTTACAATTATTATTATTATTATTATTGTTCAAATTTAATTACCGCCCATCTCCCCCAAAAGAGGGACTCTGGGCGGTTTACAATAAAATCAGGCTCCAAATATAAACATTAAAATCTCATAAAAACGACGACATCACAATTATTATAAAATACAGTAAATAAATATAGAACAGATTGCTGGCTCCCACTTTTTACCTTTTGGAAAATTGGGTCATCAATTGGTATTTTAAAATGATCACAGAGGGCAGAGAACTCTGCTTTGTTCAGAAGCCCTGAGCCATCTTTATCTTGCTGAAGGAAAGCTTCTTGCATACTGCTGTCTGGCAAGTAATTATGCCGCCTCATGTGCTCCTGAATCTGCGTCGATAGCGCAGCCAGCTCCTGTGGGTCAGGCTCACTGGAAGCTAACCTAGAGGGAGAAAATAACTTCTTTTACCTGAGCTAAGAAGACGTCCTATAATGTCCACAAGTCTCAAGCATCTTGGAAAGCTTCCTATAGTATGATTAATGGATTGTATTCATCACCTGCCTTTTAACCTAATTAACATGTTTAGATAAATTTTATATTGTCAGCATTGGGGACCCCTGGAGATATTAAAGCTTACAACCGAATGGACAACATTTGCCATCAAGGGAAACCTTTACCTTTACGTATTCAAAAGAAAAGACATTCTTCAGATTCCCTTCTATATCACAGTAATGCAGTGACTTACATACAATGTATACCCCCAATTTGCAGTACTAATGGTTAAAATTTACCCTCTGATTTATTAATTTTTTAATCAGCCTATTAATTAGACGGATGAAAACAAATCATAAACCACTTCAGCATAGCTGTAGCAGATTTATTTGATTCTAAACAACAGATCCAGATCTTACTCTGCCAGGTAAGCCACCATTCTTTTCTTCTTTGTGTCTTTTTAAATTAAAATTCAGTTGCAACTTTTCTCTAGCTGGAACTGTCACTACTCTTAACTCTGACATGCAAGTAGCAGTCAACATGAATAAAATATTTCAGTCCTGATTGTTTATTCAATCTGATTGAACACAATTCACAGGGATGGTTAACTCATCTAGGAACTTAAAAGAAAATATGATCATGTCCAGCATTTTCTCACAATAACCAACCATGTCCATTTTTAGGGAAGGATGAAGGCAGGTGCCCTTTCCTGATGATATTCTCTGGTCACTGGAAACAGGGCCATAGTGTAAGGTCCTCCTTGTGCAAGCTGCGATTACTTGTGGTGTTTGAAGGTAAAGCAATATAGCTATTCATTTGTTGTCTATGATGATGTAAGGGGAGGACCTTTACTTACATCATCCTCAGGCCTTCAGCTTCAGAATCAGCATAAGTAATGTTAGGCTATGAAACGGGGCAGGAAGCTTTCGCAGCAGAACCAGGTCATGCCCACAGAAATATTCCTAGATATGTTCTTCAAATACCTCATTACTGCCTCTGTTGCTGCCCGGCGAGGTGCAAAATGATCTCTCATAGACTGCACAACAGACGCTGGGAAGCTTTCCAAATTGCTTTCCATATAATTCAACACATAGTCATCTGCATCCACAATAATGAACCTGCGGCCAAACACTGCGTGAAAGAGACATTCAGTCATCACCATAAACCAACTGCCAATCAGAAGTGTAGATTAAACTTGTGCAACCTTTTTCAGAGGTGGGGAGGGTGCACATTTTTTTTCAGCCTTTAAAACTCTCAACAACACTGGTGTTGATATGGCAACACTGGTGGAAGGGACAAGGCTGAACATTTTGACCCACATTTTGGGGATTTTTACAAGCACAGAATAGGTGCTTTAAGCCTAGCAAAAACTTAATGTGTTTATCTGAAACCTTTTCAGGGATGCAGGGAAAACATGAAAAATAGAAATCTTGAAATTAACAATACACCATTGAATTGCACTGGTGGAATCCCGGGAGGCTCTGGGAGCTGCAAGGATGGGATTGAACTATCCTTGCTGTAGACAGCTGGCTATTTTCTTAGAAGAACAAACCTACAGTCCAAGAAGTGACAGATTTCAACTGATCTTGCAGTTCAAAAAGCTATTTTCGCTTTGCAAAGCGACTGAAGCAAAACATGAAACAAGCTAGCCATACCTGTCACAACAGAGGACAGAACTGTCTGACTGCAGTTACTTTCTACAACATTTGATTTATATTCTGATCTGAGGAAAGTGTATAAGGCTATAAGGATAAGCTGTAAGAACACTAGTATGTTGGGCCTGCACCATTTCTTAGTGCTTTGTTTATTTGTCAGTAAAATGGCATTTTATCACTCCAAGGGATATTGAAGTCAAAAACCTTAAAAATGCAGATCCCTCCCAAAAAAATCATGGGTAGAAGGGTTGTAACTAGCCTGAAAAGATCTATCATTTGTTAACTAGATGGCTCAAATAGCCCAATAATGACTAATAAATGCAGGAGGAATTGGAGAAAATGTATCCAGTTTGTTTTAACCGCAACCTATATATTTCTCTGTCTACAGCTTAATTATCAGAAGACTATTTTGGAGCATTCTAACAGAGAAAACATTTCTTGTGTAAAAAATACAGAATGAAGAATGAGTATGTGCCAAGATACTCACTTCATCAAAATATTTATATTCCATCTTTCTACTTACCTTCTACCATAGAGCCTGTGGTTAGGTCAGCAGGTCCATAATAAACAGGATCCTCTGTACAGGATCCTGGCTTTGGGACTCTGGTTTTGCCTAGGTATTTGCCACCAATTATTCCTGAATTGCGCATAGGTGGCTCATAAATGCTCATCATGTCAGTGGCAAGGCAGTAGGAGAGGACGAAATGCCGTTTGCTGTCATCGGGGTTTGAGGATTCCTGGACAGATTAAAGATCAGATGTGAGCTGTAAAATAAGCTGTGCATTAAGGGCACAGTTATGTTTGGCTATTCCCAACATGAAGGTACTGAAACTCCCAGAATTCCCAGTTACGCTGATTTGCTGCGGAATTAATCCATTATGTAAAAAGCAGCTGCATAATCAACTGAATCATTATTTAAATGGTTCAAATCATAGATCTGGTAATGACCTCAGAAGTCATCTACTCTGTATTCAAGGCAAATCACATTTAGATCACTCCCCATGAAGATGCCTGCTGAGCCTCTGTTGAAATTCCTCCACTGAAGGAAACCCTACCACCACCCAGTGAAGGCAAATTGTCCCCGTTAAACAGCTGTGAGTCACAATAATTTCTCCCTGCAATTTCCTGGACGTAATTCTGTTAATGCAGCCTAAGACTTCATTAATCTGTTTAGCAGCCACACCACACTGCTGGATCCTATGTAGTTTGTGATTTAATCAAGCTCCTAGATCCTGATGACAGGCCTGAGTATTATTTTTGTGTCTGTACATTTTAAAATGATTTGTGCTTCACATATTTAGTGGCAACTTATTCCTTTGATGGGACACCTGTATTTTTTCTTGTTTCTAGTTTAATACACGTTACAGTTGCCCTAGCAACTGAAAACCTTCTGAAATGCAATCATACAGGAATAAAATGATCAGATGGTCTGAAATGGAAGCAACAAAAAAAGGACCACAGATACTGAAGCTGAGAACTAAATAGACATCCTCAACCAGCCAAGGCAACCTATATACATAAACAGATACGTGTTCCCGTAACTCCCTAGTTTGAGAACTCCCAATTTAAAACAGATTCCATGTATCCATCCTGCTCTGAACTGACTCTTCTGATATACACATTTTAACATCTGCTTCTATTTCTCATTGACTTGTGAGCAATAGAGTTAGAGTTTATTATTATTATGGATGGGCTGGACCTTCTTTCAGCAATTTTGTCAGGTTTTTCAAAGTCATCAAGAGTTTAAATAAAAAAGTCTTATATATGAATCCTTACTACACTGAAATTTTACCACTCGGACCTCTGCCACCAGAAGTAAAAATTAAAAGAAGAACTTCTAATTCCAAAACGCAATAATCACTCCAAAAACGGTAAATCATGACTTCCGGTGAGGCAAACTAGACATCTCCGAGGGAGCAGAGATGGCATTGCAGCGAGATCAATGGTCAGATGGCAACTGCTGGCCGGCCAAGTCTCTCTGGATAAAGGAGTGATTGTGAGATCACTCACTTGTACTCCGGATAGCTGCGCCTCATGAGTAAACTTCAGGAATATGTTTCTGCAGTCAGCTTGTGAGTGGAGCGGCTGGGATTTGAGGGATTCCCATCAAGCTCACAACCACAATGTAGCCTTGTGAACATAAAGTTCTGCCGAACCTCATTTCTTAATCATTTTTGGAAATTGCCTATTAACCACTTTCAACCATTAAGAACCTTTCAATAGATAACTTTTACAACACGCACCAGGTGAGCTTCCTTCAATCCTTAGTCAAAGAAGTTTTAAAGAAAAGTTTTAAGGATAGGAAAAAAAACCTTTCTTTGGAATAAACAACAAAAGGGTGATTAGAACATTGATTCTGGAAAGTTATAAATGGACAAAGGGTCCAGATGGATTTGAAATAAGATTTTGAAATTAATCATAAGAATCCTTCCTGTGGGGAAATGCAGTTATTTTGATTTCTTAAAAAAAACATGATAGGATGGGAATTTGAACATTGGACACTAGAGGGAACTAAATTTTAAAATTAAAGGAGAAGAGCACTTAAATTTGACTTACTAACACAGAATGGAGCAAAACACTTTAAACTTGGACATAATGAAGAATATTTTCAAAATATTAAAGGTATCTGCCATTATAGACAGACTGTATTTAAAATATGTTATGGAAGAAGAACAAGCTTCATTGGACAAGACTGAGACTGACATGAAAGTGGTTTTAAAAATGGTAAGTTACAAGAATGTTACAGAAAATGAGGTTATATTGGACATACAAATGAAACTGGCTGATGTCTTGATAATTAAAAGGGATATACAAATGGCAAACCAAAAGAGTGACTTGGATAACTCTCTTATATTGGATTTACAAGAGAGATCTGTTAAACCTCTGAAGGATTTTGTGAGAGGGGACAAAGAAAAAAGAAAAAGAAAACAAGTTCTAGCACATTATTAAGGGATTAAAGATCAAGATTGTTAAGAGTAAAAGGAAGGAATATAAATTGAGTATATTTTATTAAAATAGATATGTGGTTATTTCTGGTAACCCTTAATGGACTTTTGCTCACTAGGACTGACGAGGTTTTAAGGATTTGTTTATAGATAAGAGATGAGATATGGGATGAAGAGATTGTTGTATTTTAAGAGAAGGTGGTAAGTTGTTAAAATTATTTATAATTGTGATGAAGAGAGGAGTCACTGCTTTATATATTTTTTTTCTTTCTTCACTATATTATTTTTTATTTTTTTATTTTTCTTTCTATATTATTTTTTCTCTTTTTCTGCACTTTCTATTGTTTCTTTTTACTCTTTTATTTTTTGTAGTTTCTATTAGTTTTATCTGTTTAACTATAATATTTAATAAAATCATTATTAAAACAAAAACAAAAACTGTAAATCCCAACATCTCACCATTCTAACAGCATAGCGCAAAATTTTGTGGTCATTCTCTAGCATCTTAATAACATTTTTCTTAGGTGGTTGTGGAATCAAACTGAAACAATTTTGAAGAGAGTCTTCAAGGAAACCATAACCATTGTAGGGAGGAATTATCTGTAGATAAAATAAGCCAAGAAAAAAATGACAATATTAGACCATGGAACTTCACTCACAATATTGTAAAATGACCTATATTAATTTAAGGAACTTTACCATACTCTGTTGTGAAGCATCATCAGTAAAAGCAGAAATGGGATGGGTAAGACAACATTATGTTTATAACTAGGAGATTCTGTTCCTAGGTAATACCATCCACATATTTCTGTTCATCTTAGTTTTCTAGCTATTGACAAAACTATTGACTGCAGAATTGTTTGCTTTCTGTTAAGTTTGGATGATCAGTTCATAGTTTATTAAAGGGAGAGATGCAAATGACATGTAGTCATCTCCAATCACTCTTCCAGCCTCTGAAAGAACTGCATTTGGAGTTGGTAGAAAAATAGCAAAAAACAGTTTCTCCATTTGAAACAGAAGAAGAGGAAGGGAAAGAAAAAGCTTAGTCTGGCTATGAATGTGCTGAGCTGCTATCTGGGACTTGCTACCTGGTTTTTCCTTCCACTATATTCTTATTTATTTCTAAATAAATAATAACATTTGAAAAGCAGCCTTTATCACCGTAAGAAGTTAAATTCTCTACTGTGGATTCTGAAACTTTTCCCTGTAGGGAAGTGAATAAACAGTAATGATTTGACTTAGCGTAAGTGATGCTTCCTAGTACTTCAGTTCTTTATGTCTATGAAGACTTGGTCACTTTCTGGAATTTCTCCAGCAATTCTCATTTCTACTTCTTGTCAGTCCTTCTTCTCAGTCCTGCTCCATGTTCTGACCTCCATTTCCTTGCCCTTTAATTAAAAACTGGCTGTTTTGCGGCTTCTCCTTTGTTTTTCCCCTTTACCTGTTTGATTTCCTCTGGGGGTGGCTTCTTTATATCAACTGGCTGGCAGTTAGTGATGCCAAATTTATCCTGATAGAACTGTCGAGTGAACTCATCACAGTCATAGATGAAAAAAGTGCGTCCAAGTAGAGTAGCGGGTTTGCCAACCGCAAAATCTTTAGCTGTAAACCATTCTAAGACCTCCTGATCAGAAATCTCCAGCACACAGGTTGGGAAGTTTTCTTGCGGGAAAAAAGCAGTTTAGTGAGATTTCCATTGCCACTGTTTATTCCAAATGAAGAAATATATTTAGATGCTGGGGGGAAATGCAGTCCTTCCTTGACTTGCTCACATTCTTAAGACAACTGAGTTTTAAACAGGTATACATTTATTATCATGTGCCTAATTTTCATAGGATCTGAGTACATTATTGCTAAACATCATTTAGCCAGCATCTGAAAAAGCTGCAGCATCTCTAGGAAAAGCAAGCATGGGTTTATTTAAATACTTTATCAAGGAGTGTAATTAGAAATGAGTGCTTCAGTAGTGCATCTGACTGACAGAATAAATGATCTCTTATCTTGGAATTGCCAATTTTAGCGCATCAGCCTCTCTGAAGACATATGCATTCCTTAGCCTTGTTACAGCTGATTCCCATGTTCACATCTTCATGTATTCTTTGCATAGCAAATTTTAATGGGATTCATATTATATCTAAAAGTGTTTGTACATAGAACTCGAAGGCACCAAACTTTTTATTTATATACACATTATCCCACAAAATATCCAAATCTTCAACCACAGAAGGCTATTACCTTTCTTCTCCAAAAATGTTTTGGGCAGGCGCTGGCGCCTTATCAGCACTGGGAAAGGATCTCTGCCATCATTTCGTTCATGGACTTCCCGCACCTCCACTGTGTCATCTGCCAAGTAGTAGTGGATAATAAATCGCCGGTTCTCACCAAACATGTTCCCGGTGTCATCCCAAATGGCATAAAAACGAAGAACCTGAAAGAAACGTGAAGGGTTCAGTTTCAGCATGGAAGAGTAAAAACTTTTCCCATACAAGCTTGATCTATCATAACCAAAGTGAATCACAACATAATAAAGAGGACAAAATTATATCTTCCTTACAATTACAATTAAGAAAAGATAATCACATTAAAACTTCAACAAAACAACATAAAATAGCAAGCCGCTGATTAAATCTGTTAACTGCCCGGTTTCAGATGAGTTTGGAGGCAAATAAATACAGGTGGGCCTCATTTAATGATCACTCATTCAGCAACCATTTGAATTTTATGACGGCACTAAATGAGTGGTAGTTATGACTGGTCCTCGTACTTATGGTCTGCACAGCATCCCCATGGTCACATAATCATAATCCGGTTGCTTGGCACCCAGCTTGCAATTATGTTGCAGCGTCCCAATTTGTGACCTTCTTTGCTAGCTTCCTACAAGTCAAGTCAATGGGAAAGCTGGCAGAAGGTTGCAAATGGCAACCTTGTGACATCCTTACTTAACAAGCCATGGTGATTCACTTAACAATGGCAACTGAGAGTGCCAGAATTTCTGTTGCTAGCAGCACGGTCTCATGACATTGTGCTTTACGACCACATCAATTAGCAACGGAAATTCCAGTCCCAATTGCTGCTGTTAAGCAAGGACTACCTGTAAACAGACTTCACTAAAAATAGCTTTACTATCTTTTGAAGATGAAAAGCAGAAAACTCAGCAGTTCCATAGCTGTGGTACCACTGACAAGGAGGCCCTCATGCTGGGCTTCACCACTGTACCTCTCAGCATCTCCTCTTGCATGCTCTAAATCTACACAAGCCTAGACAGCCTCTACTATTTAATTTGCTCCTACCCTAATTATGGTTTACAACCTTACCTGCTTCTTCTTTTTCACAGCTTCATTGACTGATTTTATTGACTTTTGGGGGGGACAGATTTTGTTTGCTTAAAATATTTTGAATACACAGAAATGTAGGCTATGAGTAATATGAAACAAACAAACCTGAAGCTCACCTTTTTGTCAAATGCCAAAAACTGCTTAAGTTGGTCAAAATCTGAGGGAGTGACATACATACGCAGGGGCATTTTACGTAGCTCTATGTAAGGATCAAATATCATTCGCTCTGGAGGGTTCAGTTCAATTCCTTGGCTTTCCAGGAAAGTCTGGAAAAGGATAGCCATATTGTTAATATTCAAATAAAGGCAATAAAGATTTTCTAAGTAATATAATCTCTATCCCATCATTAAAGTTGCATTTGGGGGATGAAACTGATGTGATCTGTGGCAGGCATACTAAAAAAATTCTTTCTGTGCTACTGAAATAAGGCAAGAAACCTCAGACCTTGCACAAGTCTACACTGCATTATCTCCCATAGCATTATTAACTTTACCAAAACTGGGTTAATGCTACTGTGGGAATGACGTGAGGTTTAAGCTCTTTTTAAGAGATCCCACTGTTTTCATTCTCAACAAAATAGACCTGCTGTGCTATCAAAAGGAGAGAGAGAGAGAGAAAGAGATCTCAATCAAATGTATTTAAGTGTAAACTTTAAATGAAATAAATTCCTGAAACTACTGTGAACAGGTATTAGAATCAGAACTAATCATTATGAGAACTAGGATGATAATGTATCATGGGTAAAGGCATGTTTCATAATTCTAAAAACAAATCACACATACACAATGCTACTTATGGTTAGAAAGTTCTGGTCTCCAAATTGTACATTTTTAATACTACTTTATTCACATACCTACTACTGCAATAGGCATGGCTTATAAATCTTATCCAGTTACTGTAATGCTGTAGATTGGCAAACAAGATTACAGTACCTGGGTAAATCGATCACAATCAACTATCCGGAAAGTCTTGCCATAAATAGTAATATTAATTCCTCGGTTCAGATCTTTCCAATGATAATGGTCCCCACGGTCATTTTTGGGCAAGCGCTGCCTTTTGATGAACTTGCCCTGAGGAATCCCAGAGTTTTCAACAATGGGCTCCATGACAGACATGCTATCATCTTCCAGATAGTAATAAATGCCCACTTGACGAATGCGGAAATGCTCTTCTGTAGATATAGGAACATCTTCTTGAAAGTATCCATCAAACTTGAGCACCTACCAAAACAACAACAACCCTATATAAGGCAAATTATGTTAATGATAAAAATGACAGGAAACCTACTTGTAAGTTCTGTGAGATCATCAAGTGATAGAAATCTACTACTGTATTTATCTATACACTACTAAAACTCTTGTGTCTGTTCGATACTTTGTAACCTTTAATTGGGCAAAACAGTGCATCATAGGCCAACAGTTTTTGAACCAAGATACCTCAAATGGGCTAACTAAGAATGTGTCCAAAATCCAGGACCCATGACTTCTGTGGAATTGAAATTTGGCAAATTCTTAAAAACATTACTATACTAATAGTATAGTACTATTAGTTATTATATGTACTATACCATGTTATTATACTAATACCTTGAAATATTTTCGGTTGGAGTGGTTGTGAAAATAGCATTGGAGAAACACAGATGATACATATTTCATGCATTCCCAATATTCTTGCTATTTTCCCATATAACCCTGAGAAGAAAATGATAAAACAGCCCCTCCCATATCATACCATTTAAGCATGGAGCTAGAAAAGCAATTTTCAGTATGTCATGGTTCCTTATGGCTTCCCACTTTTTCATTTGAATACTGAATTTGGTAGCCCTATTAGCAAGACAATGAATTGAGGCCAGCCACAGAGAAGATTGGGGAGGAGAAAGGATTGCATACCTAGAAACTGGTAAGTGAATAATTTTATCTTAGAAACTTAGAAAAGAATATGGGGCAGTAAACTATTGGAAGAATTCCTAGGGTGTTTTTAAACAGTGAAACGCTTATCTAAAATAAGTAGAAAAAGCATTTTTTAAATTCAGAATACAACTGATCGTGACTCAAGAGACACATAACAATATTTTTCCTTTCAACTTCGCAATAAATACTTAACTCCTCTAGGCTTTGCTATCCCTGTACCCCCCCAAAAAAATGTTTGAGAAAATACCTTTTTGTCAAAAGCCACATGTGCTGGGATGAAATCTGAAGGTGGGGCTTGTTTGGGTTCACCATAAGTTAAGGTGGGTCTCTTGTTGGATAGTTCATCAAGTTCAGCTTGAGACAGCTGGTTTACATAAAGCCGATTTCCACCTATCCCCACAGTTGGATGTTTCTTAAAGGCAAAACCATTCTTGTAATCTAGAGTCTGGGAACGATGAAAAGCAGTTTTCTACAGAACAACAAAATACAGAATCAAACGTTGACCATCTAGTAACTGGTGTATTAAGGTTCCCTAGATAACACATTTATTTTTCAATTGCCTTGACTCAAATATATTGGTAGTTCAGGAGCCAAATTTCATTTATAGCCCTCCCATATAACAACATAATTTTCAAAATCCATTAAGGTAAAAAGGATGGAATTGTCACACAATACCTTTTGATTGGTAGTGCTAGGAATTAGATTTGAGCAGTAATCTGGGTTTAGAGGAGAAAAGGTATGTACAACACACCTACTGGTAATCCCTTAGAGAAGCTGTGTTTTCTTGAATTTGCAAAGAAGCATTTGATTTGAGGTGCTATCAGATATAATGGGCACCCATGCATAGTCCAGATCACCATCTCTCCTTTGGACCCAGATCACACTATTAGGAGTTGTCTACCTGAAAGCACTTCAAATGTGCTCCCTTACAGAGCGGAAGTTTCCAATTCTTTTATAAATGGGTTGGACAATAACTTATTTTCATTTCTACTATGTTTGCCATATTCAACCAAGAAAGGTTATTAAACTTCAGCCTGTGCAAAGTTTTTTAAGATGCGGATTTTTTAAACCATTTTTGTTATGTGCAAAATGTACACATGAAAACTGTATTTATTTTCTAAACATTGTTGGAAATGTAGCAATCAAGTTGGATCATTTTTCCATGTTTGGTGGCAATGTTGCAAAGCTCAACAATTTTGAAAAATGATTTACAATAGAATGAAACAAATTCTAAAAGTTGAATTTCCTTTCCAACCCTAAATATTACTAAATCTTATATCCCCACAAAGTATACCAAACTAGCTGTGTACATGGTAAAAGCTGCAAGGATTCTTTATGCTTCTGATTGGAAATTATGTAGTTACTCTGCCGAAGAATGGCTAATTAAATTGTGAAAGTATGCTTTAATGTTCACAGTAAGTTTGTATTTCAAAAGTAAATCTCACACAGAATTTAATTGAACTAAGAAAAGATATATGGGCTTGTACCACATATGAAATTTGGGTTTCTCTAAACATAAAGCTGTAATATTCTAATTTTCAATTATTCGATAAATAAGGATAGATCTTTTACTTTTTGGACAGAAATTACTGTAATTCTTTATCTTTATGATTTATATTGTGCTGATTATTGCCATTGATATTTATATACTGATTGGATTTTAACTATGACCTGCAGTACTTAAAATAATATAGGATATTTAGTTATAAAAAACTGATCCAATATTGAAAATTCTTATTTAACCAATTTAATCCTGTTTAATTCTATGATGCTTGTAAATTCCCTGTTTATTCACTTTATGGTGTATTTGGTTTTTTGCCTCTTTTCTTGCTCTTTTCTTGTCTTTTTTTTCCTTTAAAATATGTAATTAAAATATATTAATAATAATAGTTCACAACCTCTAGAATGGTCTTTCTTAAACTCTTCAGGACCATGGAGTTCCAAACATTATTTTTAATGAGCAGCACCCATGACTATATTTTAAAAAATAAAAATAAAGGGAATATTGAAATAAAAGATGTTTTAATAATACTCTTTATACGCTACATTTATCACACTGATATAAATCTTAATGAGATATATGAGTTTGCGAAGATGATGTATTACATCAATGTCTGGAGTGATATTGGTTAAAAATGTCTTAGTGAAACACTGAGCCCATTTTTATATTTGTTTATTAAGGGTAGTAGGAGCTGAAAATCTACTTTTGTAAAGCTATGTTGAAGGAAAAGGAAGTAGGATCTTCAATGCTTTTTCACTTAAAAATTTATGTCCTCTGTAAACTTTCGTTAAAAAAATCTAGCAATGGGGCTACCAGGTCTGAGCTTTTAAAATCCAGAGGGCCACAAGATGGCTTGAAACCGTTTTTAGAAGTTTTAAAGCCACATTCTAATGATCTACAGTCACGTCCGATGGTAGGAATGTGGGATTATTCATGAAGCATATTATATTATACTATGATTATTCATGAAGTATATCACTCCTTTAAAGGAGGGGGTCGATCGGAGTCTCTGACCAGGCCCGCAAGACTCAGGCGAGACCTGGGAGGTGCCACACCGTTAGCTATTCTGGGGGTAAGACCTGGGAGATGTGACGCGGAAAGGAAAAGGGAGACTTTCCTCACCGTCGAGTCCCGAAAGGACGAGCCCGGAAGAAGCGGCAAGCCTTGCACCGGCTGAGAGCTCATGATGGTCGGTAGAGCGGCGAAGGGCTTGGCGAGCGACGGCTCCGCTACGACGGGTAGCTAAGCAACGCCGTTTCCTCGGGAACCATCAACAGTTGGGCTTTCCATAGGGTTCTAGAGCGCCTAAGGGGTATCTTTTGCGCTTGCGCACTAATGACCAAGGCGCTCGGCTCCGCTGGCTGGCCGGCCGGCCACCTGGCCGGCCCGAGTGCAGCTCTTCATCGGCCTCGCGGTTGGATTTGGCTCCCGTCGATGCACTTGCTCTTTCTTCCCGGTGCAGTGCATAACCCTTAAGAGGCTCTGCGCATGTCATGTCCCCGCCCGGTCCCCCGCAGCGCCGGATCGCCTTTCACCGGCGCTAGACTGAGGGAAGGAAATGTCTGAACGTGAACAGGTTGACTTGAAGTTTCGTTTGCTATAATCACTTTTATTGTGGTCCGGCAGTTGCAGCCTTTCTCTTATGTAGTGGCTTGACACATGGGAGAGTAAGCCTAATATAATGCAGAAGAGTTTACTACAGGCGCAGTTTACTACAGGCGCAGTTTCGGGGAGAACATGCGCGGGTGGGCGGATGGGTTTAAAAATGGCATAATTAGGATGGTAGGAATGAGAATATAAGATACTTCTCTTAGGATTTTACTAGCCGTCCCAATTGTCCGCTGTATGCAATCCAGCATGCATATAGTATTCCCTTCCCACTCTCAGTATTTTACCATGTCATATTTTTTTCTAAATGCAATTTGAGCGAAGTATCATAGCTTCACTTCTTGTCTGCACGTTGTCACAGACCATTTTGGAGAATACGGAAGGTAGCACCTGAACCTGCTGTTCACGTTTGTCAATAATTTCCTATTACTGTAGATTCAAGCAACAAAACAATGGTCCTCTAGTTTTGCTAGTTCAGCACATTCTAGGAGGGAGGACTTTCCCTAGACTGCTAGGGAAGAATTTCAAGAGGGTGCGCGCGCGTACGAGCGTGCTTTTAAGTCAGTTTTTGACCCCTGGCGAGTGCCTGGATTAGCCCTTGCAGTTTTCTTGGCAAGGTTTCAGAAGTGCTTTATCACTGCCTCCTTCCTAGGGCTGAGAGAGAGACCAGCCCAAGGACGCTCGGCTGGCTTCATGCCTGAATGGGGACTAGAACTTACAGTCTCCCGGTTTCTAGCCTGGTGCCTTAACCGCTGCATCAAACTGGATCTCTTTGGAGAAGTTTTCCCGGGCTCCTATTCTAATAGTCGACTGTTAGTAAATGAATAGCGTCCCAAGAAGGGGCAGCCACTAACTACTCTTAGCTTATCTTGAAAAGCTGAGCAGGGTCAGATTTAATACTAGACTGGGAGATCATCAGGGCTGTGAGCTATCTGAGAAAGTTGAACAAAATTGCACAAAAAGGCAGTAGCAAGCAGTTCCATGTTGCTGCCAGAAATCCAACATGTGCATACCTATTATTTGAGGGGAAACCTTACGTGATAATAAAAGAAATAAAGCATTTTCCTCTCTGTGTAGCTGGGAAGGCTGCCTGTCAAGTCTTCCTAAAGCCTTCATTTGGTGGAAGCACATGGATAGCTTTTTCAATGTGAAATTTGTTAAGGTTTCCCTACTAACAGATTAAGCTACTTTTATACCTAATCATTTGGCCAGGTGAAGGGGTTGCATTTGATTGTCTCCTCTCACGTGCTTCATGCAAAATAGCCTGGGGGGAGGACCTGCCCGGACTTGTTCTTCACTTCTTCTTTTTCTCTCTGCTGGAAATGTAGCTCAGCAAGGCTTGCTCCAAAAAGGGAGCTAGGTCCTTTAAATGTTTTGCTTTTGTTTTTGTTTTCTGTAAATAAATTATTTTTATAGAAATGCTTGGTGTGTGACTTTTTTGACCTCTCCTGGGCTAAAGGCTTTCCCAGCATTCTGCAACAGGTTATGGGCCCAGTAAAACAGCCCAGTAAAACCCAGAGAGAAAAGAGAGATCAACTCCACACCTCATGCACAATTTAAAGGCAGGTAGCAAAGACCTGTGAAGATTTTCTTTGGAGCCACCTGGAGATTTTCCAGCAACTGCCGGTCTGCAGGACAAAGAAGCTAGCTGAGGTGACTTGCAAAAGAAGGAAGAAGCCATGGCTACCTGCCAGCCCTCAGCGATGCCTCTGGAGCGCCTATCAGAGACCAACTATTTGAATTGGGCCCTGAAGATGGAGATGTATCTTCGCAGAGAGAATCTTTGGCTGCCAATTGGTGAGCAAACCCCCCAAAATCCCAGTGCTGAATGGCTGAGACAGGATGAGCGGGCTAGAGCCACCATTATCTTGGGAGTTGAGGACAATCAGCTAGTCCACGTGCGAGGCATGCAGTCTGCAAAGCAACTTTGGGACGCTTTGAGAGACTTATATGTAAAGGCAACAGCAGGGAGTAAAGTTACTCTGACGAAAAAGCTGTACAGAGCCTACCTTGCAGAAGGAGAAAGCCTTCCTGAGCACCTGCATTATATTCAGCAGCTGTTTGTTGAGTTGCAGGAGAGAGGAATGGAATTTACACCTCTCACAAAATCATATATCCTCCTGTCCTCACTAAATGAAACGTGGGACACGCTGATTTGTACCCTGGAGGCTATGCCTGAAACAGACCTCACCCCATCGTATGTTACACAGCGCTTACTCGCTGAATGGGAGAAGAGAGAGGAAAGATCCCCCCCCATCTTTTTTGGAAAGCTGCAAGACCAGAAAACGAGGGAAAAGAAGGGAAAGGAACCTGAGGCCACAGCACTAGCAAGCCAGCGATGCTTCACTTGTGGTTCAGCTGGACATTTGCAAAGAGACTGTGCCATGAGACCCAAGAGTAGAAAGACAGAGCAGAAGAACACAAGGGCAACACAGAAGAAGGCTCTTCAGACAACCCAAATTGCACAGGTTGCTGAGAAGGGTAATTCTGATGTATGGGTGTTAGATTCTGGGGCCAGTTGTCATTTATGTAATTGTAAAAGCTCTTTTGTGTCACTGTCTAAAACTGAAAGACAAAGTGTATCTTTGGCTGATGGGTCTGTGACCAAAATTATGGGACAAGGTGACTTGTATTTATCCTGCTTAGGAGAAACTGTAAAAGGTGTGTTGTATGTGCCAAATTTACAATCAAACCTTTTATCTGTGGCACAATTGGCTGCAACAGGGTATATCATAACATTTAAGAAAAATGGTTGTGAGATACGTAAAAATGGGAAATTGTGTGCTACTGGTATGTTAAAAGACTCCTTGTACATTGTGCAAAATGCAAGGAAGCCAAGCTGCAAGGCTGCAGTTGGCAACACTCCATATCATGACCAATGTGTACACCTGATGCACAGGAGATTTGGTCATGCTAATATCAAGTATATAGCACAAATGCCACAGCTGTGTGCTGACCTAAAGATAAAACCCTGTGATAAATACTTAGATTGTGTAGTTTGCAAAGAATGCAAAACACTAAAAGCTCCTGTGAGTAAGCACAGTGACAGAGTTACAACTAGACCTTTGGAAATTGTACACTCTGACATTATTGGTCCTTTTGCTCCAAGTCTTGGACAAGCAAGGTATGCAATGACCATCATTGATGATTTCTCAAGATACACATTTATCTACATCTTAAAACATAGGAGGCATTTGAGAAATTTAAAGGTTTTGTGACATGGGCAAATGGAAAATTCCCTAGGCCTGTATCTGCACTCCAATGTGATAGAGGAGGAGAATACCTTTCTCACAAATTCAGAAGGTTCCTAGTGGAAAAAGGGATAGAACAAATTCTTTCTAACCCGTACACCCCTCAGCAAAATGGTGTTGCTGAAAGAAAGGGCAGAACCTTGCAAAATGCGATGGAATGCATGTTAAAAGATTCACGATTATGTTTTACGTTCTGGGGAGAAGCTTTATCGACTGCTTGTTATGTTCAGAACAGGTTGTATAACTCTATGATTCAGGACACTCCATTCCATTTGTTTTATGGTGTGAAACCAAAGGTAAGCCATCTTAGAGTGTTTGGTAGCACTGCATGGGTTCACATTCCAAAACAGCAGAGAAGGAAAGGAGGCCCCACAACAAAGAAAGCCATCTTTGTTGGCTATGAACAAAGCCAGAGGAGCTACAGGTTCATAATGGGAGAGAAATTAATAATTAGCAAAAGTGCTTCTTTTGCTGAACAAAACTGGGGGAGATTAAATTCTAGCTCTCCAGTTGAACTGACCACCACAAGAGAACAGCAAGGACTTGCTGATGGTGATCTTTTGCCTGATGAGGACATTAAACCAGAAAAGCAAACTGAAGATCTGTCTGATGAGACAGATGCTTCTCAGGAAAGTGATAGGAGTCAAAATTTAAGCCCTGTATTACCTCGCAGATCTCAGAGGAGTAATAAAGGCGTTCCTCCATCACGTTTTCAGGCTGAAACAGTAAAGGCTTTTCACATATTCACAGAACCTGAGTCTTTAGAACAAGTGAATGCTTTACCACCTGAGATTGCACAAAATTGGCATTCTGCCATGCAACAGGAATTAGCATCCTTGAAAGAAAATAAAACATGGAAACTGGTAAATCTACCTCCCAATGAACGCTGTCTGGGTTGTAGGTGGGTTTTCAAACTGAAAAGGGATGCTGATGGCAAAATCCAAAAATATAAAGCAAGGTTGGTTGCAAAAGGGTTCACTCAAAGGAAAGATTTAGACTTTGACAAGACTTTTGCACCAGTTACTAAAGGTGAATCAATTAGATTACTGTTAAAAGTTGCTGCACTCAAGGGAATGTCAGTTAACCACTATGACATTCAAACTGCATTTCTCTATGGTGATTTAGACCACAGATTATACATGCAGCAACCCCCTGGCTATGAAAAAGGGGAGAATCTAGTCTGTGAACTGCAGAAGTCAATCTATGGGTTAAAACAAGCTGCTAGATCCTGGAACCAAAAAGTAGATGAAAAACTGCAGAATTTTGGTTTTGAAAAAGGAAAAGCAGATCCCTGTGTATATATGAAGGACAAACAAGGCTGTATGTATCTGTGCATTTATGTTGATGATTTGCTGCTATTCACATCAACAGAAAAACAAAGGCTTGATTTTGAAGCCTGCATAAAAAGCCATTTCATATTAAAAAGCCTTGGAGTTGTGACCAATTACCTAGGTTTGGAAAAACACAGGAAGAAAAATGGTAACTTTCTGTTAAACCAAAGGGGAGATAATGGTAATGTGAATGGAAAGACATATAAAGTCAGAGAAGATTGGTTTGCATCTTAATCTGTAGTGTAAAAAGGGGAGTGTTAAGGTTTCCCTACTAACAGATTAAGCTACTTTTATACCTAATCATTTGGCCAGGTGAAGGGGTTGCATTTGATTGTCTCCTCTCACGTGCTTCATGCAAAATAGCCTGGGGGGAGGACCTGCCCGGACTTGTTCTTCACTTCTTCTTTTTCTCTCTGCTGGAAATGTAGCTCAGCAAGGCTTGCTCCAAAAAGGGAGCTAGGTCCTTTAAATGTTTTGCTTTTGTTTTTGTTTTCTGTAAATAAATTATTTTTATAGAAATGCTTGGTGTGTGACTTTTTTGACCTCTCCTGGGCTAAAGGCTTTCCCAGCATTCTGCAACAAAATTAATTCTATCTGGGGGAAAAATGAAGTGCTTTACCAAAAAGATGGAGACTGCATGCACCAACTGGAACAAATTAATATACTAGAGAGGCGGCTTTTAAAAACGTATTACTTGAGGCATGTGACTTAAAAATTAAGTTTAAGATCAATCAGTGCTAATGAAGAATTAATAGAAAGCTGGAAGCTGGTTCTTAATGCTATCTACTGGATGATGCCAGTGTTCTTAGTTCAACAGAAACTACAATCTGTGTAATGAATTTTTCCCCAGCTGGAATATTGTAATTTCTATTTACTATATATTGTACAGTGAAGCTTGAATTAATGGATCATTTGGGGGGAGGGGATGTCTGTATACCTAAATGTCTGCTGAATCTGAATGCACACCATTACAGTGGTATCAATTTATGTCATTTGCATAATTACCTGAATATAATTCATGTCATTTGCATCAGTTTACATTTAATGATGTAATAATGTAACTTGACACAAATTATACTTGTATAATGTGCAGACCCAACAACTGTCTGAACACGCTTTGGAAATTGGGGGGTGAAATCCAAATGTGTATTTATATATTGAATCTGAAGCCCCTGATTACATCAAGGCACTTTAAGCTAAGGTTTCACCTTCATAAAAATCACAATTTACAAAACTAGAAACTCAAACCCTACAAACAGCCGTCCTGAAACCTTGTATATCCATGTCAGTTAGCAACAAATGAAACCAGAGAATCCAGAAGCCAGGGTGAAGAGGTGCCCTTGCAGCAAAACCAGAAAGACTGGAGGAATGCAAATCAAGACTTCCATGCAGAGATCAAATGGGAGATCATTGAAGGCAGGTAACTCCCACCTTCTGTAGGGGTAGATGTGGCTCAGTGAAGTCTTGCCCATTCTCCAGGTGCTAGGCAACCATTGTCGAGCCTAGCCAGGCTCGTTCACTCCTCCCTTGTTCCACTCTCAAAGCTCACCCCCACTTATCATTACCTTTAAATTCACACTTGATATTGGTCCACACAGCAATATGTGCAAAGTAGTCAAGAGAAAAGGAATCTAAGATGACAGAAAACTGTTATATTAAAAAAGGCAAAACGTTAGTTGACCATTCAGGAAGACTTGTGTACCACAAATGTATATTTTTGCACAGCAATCACTATGTCTATGGCACAAGATTTATAAAACTTTAAGAGAGGAGTCATTTTGAGTCATTGAAAATATATTTATATGGATTAAGATCTGTAGGGTTTAGGGTATCAAATAAGTTAGACTAAGGGTTCGCCACACCCAAAGGAAGCAGTGTAATTACTGTGTTTTTCAGAGGAGTAAAACTGAACAGGATGATTGGTCCCATTCCTGGGAGAGAAGAAGGAATATAAAAAGACAAAATTAACAGAAAACCTTTACATTTTTTTCAAGGCCAGATCTTGGCATGGAAATTACAAAGTTGGGAAATAGGCTTCATACCTAAAGTAGCTTAAATTAGTGATAGCCTTCTATCCCCAGGAAACCCATGCCTTTACTGTATTGTTACATGCATTGAGCTCTTCCAGTAGGGCCTGCTACAAAGTTAGATGTGTCGCATTACGTGAAATGTGAAAGCACTATGGCTGTGGGCTCCAACGACACATTAAACTATAACATGGGTGGCTGGTTTATGGCTCAGTGTCCTGCACAAAGCTAGCCAGTATGGTTTAACACATTGTTCAGCGCATTTTGCAAATCTCTAAATTGGACTAATTTAACCATTCATGGTTGTTTCAGCCATGGGGATATTCTGTTGTTACAGAGTCAAAGAGGTTGTTTAATGCAAAAGGAAAATGTTTCTCTCACTCATGTGAATATTTACTCAATTCTCACACCTTTTGATGGACTGCACAGGAAAATAAATTGATGGACCGTGGTTTGATTTGTGAGGTCTGCACAGGAAAATAAAAGGGCAACAGGGATATATTACTTTGTACTCAGTGTCCAAGGCTAATAATTACATCTATTAGCACCTCCAATGAAAATGGCATTTTTAAAAGTGATAAAAGCATTAAATACAGACCATGTCTTCAGAAAGATCAAGCTTTTCACCAAGGCAATTTTTTACTAACACTCTCCCTTAATCTTGCAAATCATACAGAAGCATATATATAAACAAATTTCACATAAAACATCGATTTCTTAAACTTTACTTAAGATATCCTCCTCCCACTCCAAACTTCAAGAGTTTAGAACAGAGTACAAATTTTCAAATGTTCTCAGCAATGCAGATTTCAGGAGATTAACACAGAAGAGGTTGTTCACATAACTCTAAAGCTAACACTTTTTTTTAAAGAAAGAAAATAGAAAACTCCATCACCTCATTTTAGTAACAAAAAATAGATATATCTTAAAATACAGATTTTTAAAAAACTGCCTCTGAAAGATAAAAGCATCCAAGGCACATTTGGAACCTCTACCATATATTCTGTGAAAATGAAGCGCTGGAAATAATATGTAAGTCTGCCACCCCTCTACTTCGATGTTAAATGCAAATAAAGCTGAAGTTAACAACTGTGAAATAGGCATGAGGCTGCAGAGGGCAAAGAAGGCTAGTTTTTTGGAAACAGGTTTATGATGATAGAACTGTAATAATAAATTAGGCTGTATCTGCCATTATTGTCACTGATACTAGACCAGCCCCCCCAACCTACTGTTCTCTGGGTATTTTAGACTTCAACTGCCAGAATCTAGAACCAGCCAGATCATACTACCCTGGAATTATGGGCGTTAGTCCACCAACTTTAGAGGGCAATAATTAGAAAAAGCTGATTTAGATCCTTACACCGTAAAGTTAAACCGGTAAGGCTATCTAAATCCTCCTAAGAGACCTTCCAGAAAGCAGAAGAGTATGTACAAGTCACTTCTTTCAAACTGTTCTGGCAGCCATATCTTTTTCCAGGCTCATGTGGCTGCTTCAGGAGTGCTCCTTGTTATCTCTGCATCATGGGGCAGCAGGTGGGGGGAACAAAGGAAAGTGGTTGTGCAAGCATACAGCTCCTGAAATAGAAATTCATCACATTTGCTTCTTGTAATAACACATTCACTTGGACCCATCAGTCCTAATTAGGACAGTTTGTGTATATACAGAACTAGCAGTAAGAGGATCTGGGAAGTATCAGAGGCAGATTTGTAAAAGAGTCTGAAAGAAGATTTCAAGAAACTTAGTACATTACAATTTCTTTTAAAATTACCAGCCATATTTTCTAAGAGTTCTTACAGATTTAAGTTATATCTGAAGGATTCCTGCAATTTGACTAATGCTAGTTACACATTTTTCAGTGCATTAAATTGGACGAGGTTAACACTTTTAATATCACCTTGTAAGCAATGAAGTAACAAACATGAAATACATGTTCAATGAGAACTGCTGTGAAACATGCTGGGTATCACTTATGAAATCAGAGAAAACTGGACCGGAAATAATGCCACTTAGTTCACAGTAATAATAATGTACTTTCTATGGAAGATAACCATAATCTGTTTACTTATTTAGTTAGGAACATCTTAATGAAAAGTATTCTGCTGATAAACAATGTAATTAAAATTCCAAGCTATTCCTGCTATTAGAAAACCTTAGTTTATTATGCCACTAGGTGGTGATACAAAATCATACAGCCCATCAGATTAAATGATGGATTTACCTATTTTCTTCATATGGTTTATATATTCCTAACAAAAATTTTCAGTGATTATGTCAGCAAAAAATGGTTTAAATTTCTTGTGAAAGGCCTCGTTTCTAGTACTTTTTTTTTAAAAAAAAAGCTATTATTAATTATTTTTGTTGGAACCAGCTCAGACTACACTTGGACTGAATGTTTTTTTTTTCTTTATGTCAAACACTTTCACCAAAATTTATGAGTAAGTGCTAAATCTGGACAGCTCAGACACTGATCTACTGCATATTAAGGAGAATAAGATGGGAAACTATAATTAGTATTCTGAATGTACCATTTTCAGACTGCAAATGGGGTTACCCATTGTTATGAACGTCCACACATGCAAAAAGATCCCCACTTATAGTAAAGCCAGCACCATCAGAAACCAAGTTTGGCACACACACCATTTAATTATATGCTAGTCTGCTATGTGCAAATAAAATTTCACAGGAAACATTAAATATATAAAACATCCCACAGCTGCAATTTGTGTTTGTGTATAGTGTTTGTGTTTAGAAGAGAGGGAGTAATGATTCAGAAGTTCAAAGCCACACTAGACCCAAAGCACAATACAACTTGAGCTCCTACTGATGACAGGCACAAATAAAGTAGCGTGGCTAGCCGAATGCGTTGTTGGTACAATGGCATGGTACTTTTCCATGTAATACTTCTGACAATCAAATCAACCCCCCCCCCACATATTTGGCTTGGTGCTCAAACAGGGAAGAAATACTGTACCCTTATCTTAGTTGTAAGAATAGCATTCAGCTTGTAGTAATCCTGAATGGCTTTGTTTGAGTGACCTGATGATACCCAAAATCAAGAAGAAACCAGGAAAACTAACATTTGGACAACAATGTGATTGAAGGCATGCAGAAATAATTAGGAAGAAAAGAGGCCTTATGGGCAACAAATATGAAAAATGCTAGATATGTTTATAGCCATAGGTGCTAATCAGTGTTAAAATGGTCAACCTTTTAACCAGCCTTTGGGTGGTATGCCAAGCCTTGAAAATAGCTTGCTTAGCAGATCAACCAGCAGCCTTCAGTTTCTTTCCAGAGAAATCCTGATTGATTTTTCTGAAGTTTTCTTTTATTCCATTGATATTTGTACTCCTCTTCATCTTTTTGATATCCCAGAACTCTTCAGGAGGTACACAGGAAAGCTGAAGTCCTATCTGAAACCCCTTTAGAATAAGAGAGATGCAAATCATCTGGAATGTGATTTTGTGGGGGTTTGTGGAATGTCAGGAGCAGGGCAGGGCAAAGAGGGTAGGGCAGATACCCAGCATTCAAAGTGATTATCTGAATTTGGAGATACTCTTACAGCACATCTTTCTTGAAGGAAACTGAAGCACTAAGAACTGAGGCAGCTTGGTCCATAATAAGTTGTGGACTCATTGAGAAAGTGCAGAAGGCCTATTAAAAGCAGCAAGCATCTCCTGCCCTGCCTGGTCACTACTAGCCTCAGTGAAGAGATGGTCATCCATAAGTCGAACAGCTGTTTGCACTGCAGAAGCCTTGGCATGTACAGTAGACAGAGAGAATGGGAGGGCTACTTGCCCTGGGCTTGAAGATGACTAGCTCTTCACTGACATCACAGAACAATTCATGGAGGGGAGAGGCTAGTAACGTCTGCTGCCTTTAAGAGTTCTACACTTTCCTGCTTCAGCTAAACTGGGCTTGAGTGAAAAACAGATTACAGTCCCAGATTATGACTACTATTTCTACCACCATCCTATTTCTGAAGCTGACAACTCAGGGGAAGACTTAGCACCACTGCAGCTGTATGGATGCCAGTGGTATCAAGGCCACAGCTAAAATGAAACAGACCAATTGAGATCATCATCACTATGTCAACCCTCCCCATAATCTTTGCTCTAATCATCCCTGAGGTCATATTCCTATGAGAAGTCTGTACCATTTCAGACCGCAAGTGAAGAGTCTTACAATTTAACATGAAACAAAATCCCTGCACATAAACTAGTATATCAGGGACTTTGTCCCAATGTGTGAGTTTTCTCTATTTAGGGATCTTTTCCTATCTTCTCATGTGAATCCATCCCAGCCTACATTCTGAAGTAGTATAACCCAGACACAGTTCCAATTTATCAATGAGATAAGAGCTTTACAAATATGCAAGTCTATGGTAATCCTCTAGCCTTCTAGTCAGTCATTAGTATCCTCTTTCACATAATACAAATTTCTGCAAATAAGTAAGAGTAAGACCATTTAGAAAAATCTGCCTTCAAAACTCTTCAGTTAGGTATTCTAAATGCCCTTTGCCCAGCAATAGGTACATTCAGTAAAAACGTTTAGGGCATAAGGCAGATTTAATAAATTAGTGCCAGCCTGTAATCAATTCCTTGATTATAATTTATGGAGAAAAACTACTTGGTTAATTTACTTATATACAGTACTTGAGTAAACTTCACTCTTCATACTTTTCTTCAAGCACATCAGGACTGAACCCTGTTTCTGTGACAGTCTCTCAGGACGCCTTCATGGCCAGTTCCTCCTTGATCTTGCGCTGCAATAGGCGTGCAGTGACAGCACTGCAAGCAACTAAGCCAAAAAAGGAACCACAAGACAGGATGATGGAGAGGGATCCATGTCGCTTGAGTAAGATATCTTGCCTATTCTTGTAATCCAAGAAGATGGCTTCCAACTGTGAGAGTGTGCAAATAGCAAGGAAGGTGTGGAAAATTTGGTGGGCATGCCCAACAATATCACAGGACCCAGGGAAATATTTTTCAGGAACTGGACAGGAGAAGAAATAAGCACTGACTAGGAAGAAAAGTATCTGGAAGGTGTGGTACCAAGCAGCCAACTCTTCACAGCCTTCAAGATGGCACATAATCACACGGTGGGCCACGGGACTGATGTCCAAGATGAATGCCAACCCCGCTGGGATCACCTGACACACTTTCCTCATGATGGGATAGGGGCGCCGGTAGCGGTACTTAGCGTAGCAACAGCCAGCACATGAGAGCCATCCACAGAAAGCAGCTGCTGGCAAGAAGAAAAGCCAAAACTTGTCATACCAGGCTTGGTCGGAGCTGTAATAGAAATGGGCCAGGGCACTTCCATATTGGTAGATGCTGACTCCAACATAATCCACAAAATAAAAAGTATAGTGTGACATCTCTGACTTGGACTGCAAGAGATGAGCTAAGAGGCTGCATGTTAGATATGTAACAGAGGAAAGGACGAAGATGAAGAGAGGTAAGGAGCGGATCTCCAGAGACAGGTCCTCTGCTTCGGCAAAAAGATTAAACCTCAGCAGCACTGCCAAAGCAGCCAGAAGGTGGGTCCAGACATTAACAACCTCATTATGTTTTTGGAACAGGCTGAGGAAATAGTAGCGCCAATCCTGACCTGTGGGGCGATAGCCAGCTTGGATATATGGCTCTCTGAAAAGTTGGGGCACATCAGATTCTTTAACAGTGCAAGGCATCTTGGGAAAGCCTTCTTCTAGGAGCTGAGGAAGCCGACGGAGCTGCTGTCCGCTGATGGACAAGGTGCTGATCCGTTCTAGAATAGCCGTCATCATTTAGATAATTCCTGAAGTGATAAGAACATAGGGATGGTCAATAAGAAGGAAAATGGAGAAGGCAAATATTTCATAGTTTCTATATGTCACCATGTTCAGAGGAACTATCAAAGTCAAGCCCTTTGGAGAAAGAAGGTGGCAACAAGGATGATATGATGGGATTCAATTAAGATTCAACAGCTGCACACCCAGCTTCCATTTTAAAAAAGAAAAGCTTAATGGCTTAATGCTGCACCCTTAAATGTTAAGAACAAGCTTAGCAATAGTTAGCTGCACATCAAGATGGAAATCTCAAGGCTAGTACATTCAGTACAAGTAAATCACCCCACAATTCAACATCCTGAGTCCAATTTCTGCTTCAAGTACTTTTCAAATACTCCACACTCTCCAAAAGCATGTAGGTCACTACCATGTATTGAATGTCAGAGTGAGTAATAATTGGAGCAGTGACTAATGTGACTGCCTCAGAAACGAAGTGATAGCTGTGACAGATATTTCAGTGGCAAGCATGTAGGACAGATGCTTTTGTTTCTAAGAGTTATTTTTTATGGGTGATGCTAGATGGTATGGACTTATCTGATAAAACCATGAGGAGTATTTAAGGGGAGTATGATGTTCATTTGTTTGGAAAGTAAAAATATTTCTGCTGTCATATAAGCCCTGTTGTCTAATATTCTTAGCAGCTATTGTTCTTGGGTGTTGTATTACCGTCTCAGTGCTTTTTACACTGACCTCATTCTCTGGAAGTTCCTTTCTGAAACATTCACTTTTTGAACTGTGTATCATTATTAGGGTATCCTAATAACAATTATTATTGTTATTAATGGATATATATTAATAACAATATAATTAATGGATGTATCCTCCAGCAAAGGATCATTACCTTGTGGTGGTGCTGGAGCTTGAGCACCTCAATGATGCCACGAGCTAAACCGTGAAGGGCCACCCAAGATGGGAAGGTCATGACAGAGAGGTCAGACTAAATACGATCCCTGGGGAAGGTCATGGCAACCCACCCCAGTATTCTTGCCGTGAAAACTAAATGGATCAGTACAACCAGAGATATGTTGGTATACCATTGGAAGATGAGACTCCCAGGTTGGAAGATGGTCAAAAGGCTACTGGGGAGGAACAGAGGATAAGTTCAGCTAGCCCCAGATGTGATGATGCAGCTAGCTCAAAGCCGAAAGGACGGCTAGCGGCCGATGGTGCTGGTGGTGAACAGCAGATCCGATGTTCTAAGGAACAACACACCATTGGAACCTGGAATGTAAGATCTATAAGCCAGGGCAAATTGGATATGGTTATTGGTGAGATGCCAAGATTAAAGATAGACATTTTGGGTGTCAGTGAACTGAAATGGACTGAAATAGGCCACTTCACATCAGATGACCACTAGATCTACTACTGTGGACAAGAGGACCACAGAAGAAATGGAGTAGCCTTCATAATTAATAGTAAAGTGGCTAAAGCAGTGCTTGGATACAATCCAAAAAAAACAACACAATAGAATGATCTCAATTCAAATTCAGGGTAAGCCATTTAACATCACAGTGATCCAAATACACACCACAACCACAGATGCTGAAGAAGCTGAAGTAGAGCAGTTCTATGAGGATCTGCAGCACCTACTGGACAATATGCCAAAAAATGATGTTATTTTCATTACAGGAGACTGGAATGCTAAGGTGGGAGTCAAATGACACCTGGAATTACAGGTAAGCATGGCCTGTGAGAACAAAATGAAGCAGGACATAGGCTGATAGAGTTTTGCCAAGACAACTCACTCTGCATAACAAACACTCTCTTCCAACAACCTAAGAGACGGCTTTATACATGGACTTCACCAGATGGACAACACCGCAATCAGATTGACTACATCCTTTGCAGCCAAAGGTGGTGGACATCTATACAGTTGGTAAAAACAAGACCTGGAGCTGACTGTAGTTCAGATCACGAACTTCTTATTGCACAATTTAGGATCAGATTAAAGAGATTAGGGAAGACCCACAGATCAGTTAGATATGAGCTCACTAATTGTCATGAGTACTGATGGCGAGCTGGAAGGGGCCTCTATCCAGGGGGGGAAACGCATGCGTAGTACTGAGGAATTAAGCAGCCATTCAAAGAGACACAGATCAAACCCGCCTTAACTTTTGGGGTTTATCTGTCTGGGTTTTCCCACGCTTCTTCAGTTTGTTAGGATTCTGTTTTATGTAGCAGTAATAAACACTAGAGACCTACTCCTCGTCTCAGCGTGATTTCTGACTGTTAGGACATCAATCCTAACAAACTGAAGAAGCATGGGAAAAACCCAGACAGATAAACCCCAAAAGTTAAGGCGGGTCTGATCTGTGTCTCTTTGAATGGCTCCTTAATTCCTCAGTACTACGCATGTGTTTTCCCCCCTGGATAGAGGCCCCTTCCAGCTCGCCATCAGTACTCATGACACTAATATTCCTAAGGAATATGCAGTGGAGGTGAAGAATAGATTTAAGGGACTGGATTTAGTAGATAGGGTCCCGGAAGAACTACGGACAGAAGTTTGCAACATTGTTCAGGAGGTGGCAACAAAATACATCCCAAAGAAAAAGAAAACCAAGAAGGCAAAATGGCTGTCTGCTGAGACACTAGAAGTAGCCCAAGAAAGAAGGAAAGCAAAAGGCAACAGTGATAGGGGGAGATATGCCAATTAAATGCAAAATTCCAGAGGTTAGTCAGAAGAGATAAGGAATTATTTTTAAACAAGCAATGCACGGAAGTGGAAGAAGACAATAGAATAGGAAGGACAAGAGACCTCTTCCAGAAAATTAGAAACATCGGAGGTAAATTCCAGGCAAAAATGGGTATGATTGAAAACAAAGATGGCAGTGACCTAACAGAAGAAAGTGAGATCAAGAGAAGGGGGCAAGAATATACGGAAGACCTGTATAGGAAGGATAATAATATCGGGGATAGCTTTGACTGTGTGGTCAGTGAGTTAGAACCAGACATCCTGAAGAGTGAGGTTGAATGGGCCTTGAGAAGCATTGCTAATAAGAAGGCAGCAGGAGAGGATGGTATCCCAGCTGAACTGTTTAAAATCTTGCAAGATGATGCTGTCAAGGTGATGCATGCCATATGCCAGCAAATTTGGAAAACACAAGAATGGCCATCAGATTGGAAAAAATCAACTTATATCCCCATACCAAAAAAGGGAAACACTAAAGAATGTTCAAACTATTGAACAGTGGCACTCATTTCACATGCAAGTAAGGTAATGCTCAAGATCCTATAAGGTAGACTCCAGCAATTAGTGGAGTGAGATGTACAAGCTAGGTTTAGAAAAGGCAGAGGAACTAGGGACCAAATTGCCAATATCTGCTGGATAATGGAAAAAGCCAGGGAGTTTCAGAAAAAGATCTATTTCTGTTTTATTGACAGAATTTTATTTGACTGTGTGGACCATAACAAATTGTGGCACGTTCTTGGTAGTATGGGGATACCAAGTCATCCTGTCTGCCTCCTGAGGAATCTGTATAACGACCAAGTGGCAATGGTAAGAACAGACCCCGGAACAATGGACTGGTTTAAGATTGGGAAAGGAGTGTGGCAGGGTTGTATACTCTCACCCGACCTATTCAACTTGTACGCAGTACACATCATGCGACGTCTGGGCTTGATGAATCCAAGGCTGGGGTTAAGATCACTGGAAGAAACATTAACAATCTCAGATATGCAGATGACAACACTTTGATGGCTGAAAGTGAGGAGGAACTGAGGAGCCTCATGACGAAGGTGAAAGAAGAAAGTGCAAAAGCTGGCTTGCAGCTAAACCTCAAAAAAACCAAGATTATGGCAACCAGCTTGATTGATAACTGGCAAATGGAGAAAATGTAGAGGCATTTCTAGGCGCAAAGATTACCGCAGTCACTGACTGCAGCCAAGAAATCAGAAGACGTTTAATTCTTGGGAGGAAAGCAACGACAAATCTCGATAAAATAGTTAAGAGCAGAGACATCACACTGACAACAAAGGTCCACATAGTTAAAGCAATGGTATTCCCCGTAGTAACATATGGCTGTGAGAGCCAGACCATAAAGAAGGCTGAGAGAAGGAAGATAGATGCTTTGGAACTGTGGTGTTGGAGGAAAATTCTGAGAGTGCCTTGGACTGCAAGAAGATCCAACCAGGAAATAAAGCCAGACTGCTCACTTGAGGGAATGATATTAAAGGCAAAGCTGAAGTACTTTGGCCACTTAATGAGAAGACAGGATACCCTGGAGAAGATGCTGATGCTGGGGAAAGTAGAAGGCAAGAGGAAGAGGGGCCGACCAAGGGCAAGATGGATGGATGATATTCTAGAGGTGATGAATTCAACCTGGGGGAGCTGGGGGTAGTAACGACCAACAGGAAGCTCTGGCGCGGGCTGATCCATGAAGTCACGAAGAGTCGGAAGCGACTGAACGAATAAACAACATTGTTATCAGATGTCAATAAAATCATTTCACCTTTCCTAAAATGGAGAAAGGCTACATACTCTATTCCAATCACACTGTAACTCACTGTTCCCAATTAAAAAGGTCTGCAATACAAAAAACTCAGATTACTTTCAATTATTCCAAGACAAGTGATATCAACCTTAGATTGATTTCTATTTTCATGGCTTAAATTTCAGCATATGTTACCTGCATACATTAAGGTAAATCCCACGAAGTCTTTCTTTTTATATCCACTTGTATTCTGGCTTTTTAATGCAGATTTCCTTCCATACAGCCAATTACATTCATTTAACATTCAAAAACAAATTAGACAGGATACTAAACAAGCTTAGGAAACCATGCTGTTTTTCTACCCTTAATAGTAGATGCAGATGGTCCTAAATTTCATCAGGACAGTAACACTTGAGTGGGACAGCTCAGTTGAACTCCTTCCTCCCCCTTTCCAACATCTCCTCCATTGACTGTTAGTATCTTCCTACATACCTCTATATACACATGAAAACCTACTGGCACCAAGGGGAGAGTCTTCTTGGGCTAACCGCATTTGGGCCAAGTTTTTCTTGGATCATTCTTCTCATGCCCTCATTTCCTCCGTGCCTGCTCTTAAGGAGGGGAACAAAAAATAGACATGATTACTAAATGCATATGTGAGGACATACTAAGTTTGGCATAGAGGATATAATTTTGACCACATGTTCTTGAAGTGTTGGGAAGACTTGCTTTCAGATACAGCTTAAGAGGATTAAAAGTATCTACTATACTTTTCCCTCTTCCAAATGAATGGCCACAGGGAATTTTAATAGTCATGTTAAATCTAATTGAAAGCTGAGTTCAAAAAACCAGAGACTGTCTGGCAACATTATTTTAAGGAGCATCCCTCTGTCTCTTTTTCTCTCTCTCAGGTACCAATGAGACTGTTGGTAGCTTGAAATCAAGGAGGAGTTTCTGTTTTTCCTCTTGTCCTATTCTGTTCTCTTATTACTGACAAAGCTGTAGAACAGTTAAGGAAATCCAGTTAAATGCTCCTATACTGTACATTGCACTTAGTGGCTTTATTTATTTATTTATTTAATCATCAATCAAGTTTATTACAGCCCTAAGGCCAGATACAATCAAAATATCTAGACAGACAGACATATATCAGAAAAATAATGTATAAGATCTAAAAATAAGAATAAAAATACTAAAATAAATCAAGATAAAATACTATTTTAAGAAATTCTAAACCTAAGTAATGGTATGGCATATCATACAGATGGTAGCACAAAACTGGGCAACTTGGGAGGATATTTTCGAGTCCTTGTCCAAAAGAAGTAGCATTAAATAGAAATCACACTCCCTACCTGGAAATTTCTTCATAATCAGGTATATAAGGGTCTGTCTAGAGACCTTATATAAGGAACAGTATAATAGCGTATGGCTTAGAGTTTCTATTCCGCCATCACCATGGACATGACCGAAGGTGCATAGCAGTACCCTTAAAACATCCAAAAAAGACTGCTGAGGGCAGAGCATCCAGCCTGGCTAAGGTGAAAGCCTTATGAAATCTCAAATTTGTAATGGATGAAAAATATTTATTTATTTATTTGATTATTTGATTATGCATTGCAGTTAGCTGCATCCCAAACCAGTGGCTTGCTTCAGAGAGTTGTCCAAGTTTAATTAACAATTTGGATACAAAAAGAAAAGCAGATCATATTTCTACAAAGCTGTAGCATTCTAGTCCAAGATTTCCTCATAAGGAAGACACCAGGGTAAGGAGGAAAAAAGAGATATGCTACTGACATCTTGCTTCCAATTGGAATCATTTTACCATGACTTCCCAACCACAGCACTTTGGTGGAGGATGTTGAAGTAATATACCACTATAGCTCTACTCTGTTCTACTCTGTTTTTTGATAGTACTGTTTTCTGAGCAGAATCATCTAAAATACTGTGGTACAGACTGTGAGAGTTTGGGTAGTAGTTCTCATTTTCTCCATTATTTAAGCCAGTTTTTTTTCCTTATACCAGCCAAACCTCTTACATCTACAACTAATAACTTACAACAGAAAATTTCTCTGTTATACTTTCTATAACTATTGAATCAGCAGTGACACCACCAGACATACTTTAGCCAACCCAGAAAACAAAGCAGGAATAGCCTAGCTAGCACTCGGATGGGAAACCATCTTGGAAGTCCAGAGCTGTAGGCAAGACTAGGAAGTCAGGAAAAAAAAAGTCCTGCAAGAAGGCAGTGCATGATGCCAAGAACACTGAATGGATGTGCCCATGTAAGTCAAGCTCAACTTGACTGAGACTTCACTTTTCACTGGATTACACTACTTTATACCAAATCTTTGTTCAATTTGGTCGTCAAACACATATTTCTCAATAAGACAAAATCTGGAATGTCTATCCATTGTCCGATTCATATACTCCCATAGCCTAGTGATGGGTAAGCTGTGTTTCTCCTTGTGCAACTGGCTCTGAACTCCACCTGTCATCTTGACTCCGGGCCATCCCCAGTACACCGATGAAAGCTGGAGTCTATCAATAGTTGGAGAGAAACAATTTCTTCCACCTTGCAGTAAATAAATGTATGTGAGCTTTCATCTCAACTAACAGGATTCCAGATGGGGTGTTTGTGTGTGTGTGTGTGTGTGTTTGCTTTTAGGATATGAAACATGAAAAACATTATTTATGTCATGATCACCGTTGCGATATTCGCTCCATCATAACGGTTCGCATGCCAGAGTGTTGATGCGTGTTCCTGGCTGGGAGGGTGCTGCTGATAAACCTTATACGGGGAGATGTGTAGGGCTGTGCCAGGAAGGAATGTGTTTGGGTTATCTCTTAAATGTCAAGGTCTTTTTGCCCATTGATCAGCAGAGCTCGTTAGGAGCACCTGGGAATGTGGGATTGTTCTATATGCGGGGGGGGGGGAGCTATTTAGTTTGAGTTTAGGCGCGCTTTTCTCATTCTCAGCTTTCTTTCTGTTTGCACCTTATTCTAAATAAACCAGACCTTAAACTTAGATTTGGAGTCTGAGCTTTTTATTTGAGTAGGGCAATCGTTACAATTTACCCCTGAAGTATCCCAAAACTTCCTTATGCCCTTTGTTCTTTTTTTTTTTGGACCGGCAAGATGAATTTTCCAGTTACCTAAACTTCAGTTACAACAACAACAGTAAACAACAGTAATAATTAATAATAAGCATCTTAATATCAGGATTATAAATAAACATTTAAGAAATAGAAAATAAGAGAAAGTTAACAAAACTCACATATTTCTTCATTCCAGATTCCTGGCTACAGTATTAGAAAATAAGAACTTGCCTAATTTCAGCTATCATGTGCCAATGATGAACAAAGCAACAGGCAATTAACATTACAGAGGGAAAAATCCTTCGTCAGCATTTACTGTTCCACTTCCACAAAGCTTCTATTCTCTTCCTTTCTGTGTGGGTGTAGCATTTTGCTGAAAAGCTATATTCAGTTTAGAGGGCATGTATTTCAGCCTTAGACCCAGACAACAGCATTTATATGCAAGTTGCCTGGTAACTCAAATGCAAAAAAAAAAAAAAAAAGGCAGGGAAGGACACTGTTTGGTGCACATAGCATAATTAGGAATGTCTTGGAAATATTTTAAAAGCTTATGTTTTTTAATGTCTCCTCAAGTACCCCTTTTTCTTTTTTCACCACACTACAATAGAAGTTCTAAATAAACATGTTGCTTTTTTCATTCCTGCAAAATTATTTAATAATGAATTTTATCAACTGAGTTCTGTATTTGTACAAATTGTGTCCCTTCAACACATCTGCAGGCTATCATCATGCTGGTCAGGAGGAGGGACAGTTTGTTTATTTTCTATCCTGCCTTTATTATTTTTACAAATAACTCAAGGCAGCAAACATGCCTAACACTCCTTCCTCCTCCTATTTTCCCCACAACAACAACCCTGTGAGGTGAGTTCGACTGAGAAAGAGTGACTGGCCCAAGGTCAGCCAGCTTATGCAGCTCATCATCGTTCACCCTTCTCCTCTGGCAGTTCCTCCATGGTAGATTCTAGAAGCTAATATTTTGTGGCACAGAGTTTAACCACTCCTAATTTTTAAACTGTGCCCAAAATTATACAGTCACCAGTTTTCTTAGTTTTTTAATTGGGGGCTGGAATACTTTTCTCCCCTACTTTTAAAATAGCTCTAGGAGAAAATAAATTTGAATATAATATATTCAAGTGATGAATGCTTTTTTCCATTTCTTCTTTTTATACATAGTCACTGCTGATATTTTAATTAGAAAATTATTTCCACATAATGAATTCTAGATATTTTATTATTTTTTGGGTCATGTTCTCCTCAACAGTATAACCATGGTTGTAATAAAGTAAGCTGCACAATAAGCAAATTGAACAACCTGACAATTTTGTCTATGTATGTATTTTGATTTGAAAAATGAAGTCAAATTGAACTGCTTATGCCCTGCCCCTTTTCTGGACATGCAAATACCTTCAATTAGAAGTGCAAATAGACACCTGAAAACAGAATCTCTCTACAAATGGAGTGGGAATGACCACTCAATTATATGTGGGCCATTTCAATCATCAACAGGCAGGAGGATATTTTATTTCCAGATCTGCCCACCACACAAGCATCTAGGTTGCATAATAAGGATGGTGCCATCTAGTAGATCTGTACAAAGAGTGCCTGTTTTGCAAGGCCACCACGAGTTGGACTGAAGGACGGATTCAATTAGCAGTAGTGCTTCTGCCTGAAAAAGGAAGGCATTCTGTTTCAACATTCTTTGCTTTGCTTCAGCTAGCTAATTCATGTCTGCATCTGTGGACATAGTTAAAAAGCCCTTGAAATGGCTGCTCAGTCACACATTTGGTAAACACCAAGAGCTTCAATGCTCAATGGGCCTTGAAGGGGTGCTTCAATCTAAGCAAAGTGGCCCTTCAAGATTCCTCACTGGCCTAGCAACCAGCAGCAAGAACTGAACAGCTATGGCACACATATGTTCAGGTGCAAAATATTTACACACACTTTATTTATTTATTTAGGCATCATATTTATATGGCTGCCCATCTCACAAAATGTGACTCTTTATAGCATAGTAATAATAAAAAACAGTCAGCAATTTAAAAAATATATATTAATGATGAAAAGGCAAGAAGAGACCAACAGATTACATCTCTATTTGCATTTTGAATATAAAGTGGCCACCTCCAGCTATTATCACTTGGTATCTTTTTTCCTCCTTTTGAGTGAAAAAGAGCATTATTTTTATAAGAACTTGCTTAATGTTTAGTAGTATCACCAGGAGCCAAATAAAAGTGCCCTGATGGGCCCAATTTTGCCAGCTGGGTCTCCAAATCAGGGGATGCAACGAATATGACAATTTGCATTCAATTCCCCCAAAAGGGGAAACAGGATTGTATACATTTCCTTCACTTCTTTCAGCTATATTGACCAGCTTTGTTTCTGGACACTCAGCTTGGTGGGCTGGACTTTGCCAGAAAATGAAAAAACCACATCTGTTATGTTGTTCAGTCGCCTCATCCTAAAATGTAAGTAGGGTGGGAAACATTTTAATAGTCAATGCCACCACTTAACAGCAGGGGACAGGGATGAGAGCTTGCCATTTTTTTTCTAGATGTTTGATCATTTTAAAAATAATGTAAACTTATTTTAGGGCATTTATTATAGTTTTGGTAAGAAACAACCTCAATATGATGGGAAATTGTGTCAATGATATTTTGTCATTTAGCCACTAAAATTCAACAGAGGGAACTTTAACAAAAACAAATAGAAAAGTGCCCAGCACCACATGCAGCTGAGGAAGGAATTAGCCTTCCCCTATGCAGGCTCAGAAAAGGTACACAACTAGACAGATGACTCAAACAAATCTATTGCAAAATGTATGAGTTTTTTTTAATATAGCAAGAAAATATGCTCCTAGGGGTTTATATCAATTAAATACCTTCCTGAGGAGATAGGGAATGCTGAACATGGTGAGGTGCTGCAGAAGAGAATTTTGACTGAAGTTCACACCTTTTAACAAAAGAAAAAAGAAAACAAAAACAACCCCAAGAATTGAAAAAATAGGATTCTAAAAAATGCAAACAAAGAGATGCAAGCGTAAAAAAATGGGGTTTGTGAAAAATACAAATGAGAATGTTCACTTGCAATTGTATTTCACCACACAATTATGTAAAACTCATTCTGAGCCTCCAGAGAAACAGGAAGGAGATGTCCATATGCAGAACCAGTATAGCTAGCAATTGGGAAGCAGCAAAGCATTTAACCTATAATAAGCATGCTATCTCAACTTAATTTAATTTAATTTAATTTAATTTAATTTAATTTAATTTAATTTAATTTAATTTATTGTGACTTCGAGTCATTATTGACTCCTGGCGACTACTTGAACTAGTCTCTCAGTTTTCTTGGCAAGTTTTTTTGGAAGTGGTTTGGCATTGCCTGCTTCCTAGGGCTGAGATAGAGCAACTGGCCCAAGGTCTCCCACTGGCTTCATGCCTAAGGCAGGACTGGAACTCACTGTCTCCCGGTTTCTAGCCTCGTGCCTTATCCACTACACCAAACTGGCTCTCCTAGTGCATACACCTACACTATCAAGAAAGCAGCAGATTTGCAATGGCAAAATCTCAACAACCTGTACTGAATGATTCTATACACAACCCTGTCTTGTAATTGTTTATAGTGGGGGGAATCATATTTCAGAAGTTATTATACTACATAATTTTCAACAATCAACTAACTCTGCCATCCAAGCAAAACCCTATGCCTATTGTCCAAAAATAGATCAACCACAAGAAGAAAAAATTCTCATTTGGATGAATATAATTTTGTATTGTTGTGAATAGGGAGTCCCTAAATCAACCTTTCCCAAGCTAGTATCTTTCCAGATGATTTGGAACTGCAATTCCCAGAATGTTCAACTTCCAACAAGGTTCCAAAGTGAGGAATGCTTCTCCCTTCTAATTTTACCTTCTTATAATTCAGTCATTTGTTTGGTGGTTCAGATAGGAACTGTCCTGACTAAGCCAAGACCACGCCGAGACGAGGAGAAAGTCTCTAGTGTTTTATTTAACTGCTATTGTAGACAGAAAATCCTACCAAACTGAAGAAGTGTGGGAAAACCCAGACAGATAAACCCCAAAACTCAAGGCGGGTCTGTTCTGGGTTTCTTTGAATGACAGCTCAAAGTCTCTAAACTATGCGTGAGTTTCCCCCCACCCCCCGGATAGGGGCCCCCTCCTGCTCACCATCAGTACTCATGACAGGAACATATGCAATATGGCTTCATGTATTCAATGTCTAAATATCCATCAAGTCCATCAATAACTGTGTTTATACTGGGAAGTCAAAAACTAATCCAAGCTGAACTGTGTTGCAGTAGTTAAGGGGATGGACCAAGAGCAGGAACCAGGTTCTAGTGCAGTGTTTCTCGACCTTGGCAACTTTAAGATGTGTGGACTTCAACTCCCAGAATTCCCCAGCCCACATTCAGTATAATGAATTAAGTATAATGCAGGCTGGGGAATTCTGGGAGTTGAAGTCCACACATCTTTAAGTTGCCAAGGTTGAGAAACACTTTTCTAGTGTATCTGTCATGAGTAAGGATGGGAGCTCCCTGCTCGCCATCCTTACTCATGACAGTATCCTCAGTTACAAAAGCTTCCTGGGTGACTTTGGAGCAGTCGCACACTCCTAGACCACCCTACCTCATGGCTTGTTGTTGTGGGGAAAAACAGAACAAGGGAGCACTATGTATACCATCTTGAGCTCCTAAATGAAAGGCAGGATATAAATCAAATAAACATATTTACTGCACAGTAGGAACTTAGCTTATTTTCTTCTAATGCTCCATGTATATGAGTTAAGTATTAGGTACCCTAAACAGTGCAAGCTTCTTCATTTTCCTGAACTGTTCACATCAGTCTTTAATGACTTTCCAATCTAGAATTAGTAAATTAAGATTGTTCCTGAATTTTCATTCAGGCTTGCCCAGTTTGCAACCAGAGATTGTAAGTAACAAAAATTACTCTGCACTAAACTGTTAGAAACTAGGAGACCGTGAGTTCTAGTCCCGCCTTAGGCATGAAAGCCGACTGGGTGACCTTGGGCCAGTCCCTCTCTTTCAGTCCAACCCACCTCACAGGGTTGTTGTTGTGGGGAAAATAGGAGGAGGTATGTTCGCCACCTTGAGTTATTTATAAAAATAATAAAGGCGGAATAGAAAATAAATAAATAATAAAAAAGCAGTCTTTGTCCATGTGACATTTTTATATCCAATTTTTTAAAAATTAAAATATTTTTTTCCTTTAATTAAAGCCTTTTACAGCTGCTAAGGAAATTTTAAAGCGCAGTATAAAAATTAAACAATATTTAAAAATTAAATTTAAAATAACAAGCCATAAATAACAAGCTATAAGAGATGCAGGACAAAAGGGGAAACTCAGGTTCAGATTATATACTAAAGAATAAAAAACTACTGCAAGTCAGCCAAAAAAGCTAGTAGTTTTGTACAATCACAAGAGAGAGGATCAGTGTAACTTTATTTATTTAATTAATTATTTCATTAATTTATGAATTTAATTAATTCATAAATTGCTTTTCTGCTCATGACTAATTTCCAAATTATTCTCTAAATGATAAGCATTTTCTTTAAAAAGGAGTAATATCCCAAGAAAATAAATTTTAAAAAACCAAACTGTATTAAATACATTGAATGCTGTTAAAAGTCCTCCAAAACATTCATTACCACTTGTTAAAATTCAGTAGAGATGGAGCCAAACTCACTCCCTCAGTTCTAAAAGGGAGGCACCAGGAGGAGGCTAGTCCACATTGCACCGAGTTGGGCTGAGAGAGAGGGACTGGCCCACGGTCACCCAGCCACCTTTTATGCCTAAGGCAGGACTAGAACTTACAGTCTCCTGGTTTCTAGCCCATTGCCTTAACCACTAGACCACACTGGCTCTTGCCTAACTAGCTGAGGCCACTTGATTGTCTGTAAATTATTCCCTCAAATATACTAGCAGCCATTACAGCTGTTTAAGCACCTTCTGCTGTGGATTTTATTTATTTATTTTATTTTTATCCCACCTTTATTATTGTTGGAAGGAAGGAACACCTCATATCCTTTTACCTGTCGCCAAGCACACACCACTGAATTTCCAAGGCCTATGAAGAATTAGGAGGCAATCCAGCAAGACAGCCAGTTTGGTGTAGCGATTAAGGAACCAGGCCAGAAACCAGGAGTTCTAGTCCCGCCTTAGGCACAAAGCCTGCTGGGTGACCTTGGGCCGGTCTCTCTCTCTCTTTCGCAGCCCCAGGAAGCAGCCAATGGCAAACCACTTCTGAAAATCTTGCCAGGGAAACTGCAGGGACTTGTCCGGGCAGTCGCCAGGAGTCAAAAACTGACTTGAACGCACAGACTCCCCAGCACGAAAACAGAGTAAGAGCGGCTAATGAAATAAGAATGAGGAAAGCAAAACTCCTACCAAGGCTGCATCACTCATCTCCATCAGGGCTATCCAAAAAGTCCTTCTCTTATATTGGATAGAAATTATCACAGCTCTGAGGAGCAATAAATCACATTTATGCAAATGACACTCCAAAAGGATTTCCGCGAACGTGCCTGCGCTCTTTAATGATCCTGGCTGTGACTGCAAAGCCTTGCCAACCAGTAATTTACTCTTCGTTACAGTTCTCGACGGTGAACTCGTAATTCCATTAAGTTGCTCGGGAGCCATCAGCGGTGAAGCTGAGGGAAAGGAGGCTTTCTCCGCCCAGGCTGTTTTCCGTTCAGTCCGGCAGACCAAATCACCCAAAGAAAACGAGCCCTTTCACCGCCTCCCTGTATTTAGCTTGCGTGGTGTCACTTTCCTTACTGCCCCAAACCGTTGCAAGACCTACTTGTAAGCAACGCATCACAGTTGGAAGATGTAGCGGCGTAACGTCACCGCCGCCCACGAACCCAGGACGCAAACAAAACACACGCGGGCGCGCGCGCATCACACACACTCACACCCAGACCGACAAGTCTGCGGGGAAGAAAACAAGCAAGGATCTTTTACATCAGACGAGCATAAAAAAGTCTCCTTTCAAGCAGGAGCGAATTTCTTGCGGGCGCGGGGCGAACTGAAACGGGTTTGGGAGATCAAATGACAGTACGTTGCTCCGGCGACAGGGGGCGACAGGGGAAACCTGCACACGCTCAGACGCGCCGTCTCCAAAGCTACCGGGGAAAACGAGACGCAGCCCCAGGGTTTCTCCAGAGTCCCGGTTCAAACACTCACTGAAAAGTACACCAAGGAAGCAGCGGGATTACGGGCAGTTCAGATCAGATGACTCGCCGTCTCCACGCTGGGCGACGGATGGAGGGAGCGCCTTCCTCCAGGCGCTTCATCCCTGCCTCTTGCTCTCGCTTCGCCGAAAGGTTGTTTCTTCGCCACCGCCAGGCGCAGGGGCGATGCTGGACGAAACTGGCCCTGCGCTTGGCCCGGTTGAGGGGTGGGGGGAGGCGAGGCAAACGCCCCTCTCCGCCTCCCTCCCTCGCTCTTCCAGGGATGCGGTGCGGACTCGGGGCCTCGCACGGCCGCCCGGCTGCCTGCGCTGCGTTGCGCTGCACACCGACTCCTCCCACCCTCCTTCCGACAGCGGCTCCCCAGTCCGCGAAAACAGGAAGGCGAGGGACGCTCTAAGCGGCCACTTGCGCTGCCGGCCACGCGCGACGAGAGCGCCCCCGCACCTGCCTCACCTCACCTGTCCCTTCCGTCGAATCTCACACCTGCAGGTTCGCTGTCACCTGGCCGGCGCCGCTCCGCTCAGAACTTCAGTAGACGGCAAACCGCGGATGCTTCGAATTCACGCGTTCAAAGGCGTATCCTGGTGAAATAAGCCCTAGAGGGTGATATATCGAGTCAATCAGTATATAATAGGTATAGTGACCATTCGTCCTTTATTCTAGAGGACAGTCCTTTATCTCAGAAAGCTGTCCTTTAGATTTATTTGTTTTTAACAAACTCACTTTTGTCCTTTATTTTGGTCATCTGACTTTTACTGTACAAATGGTACCACTTAATGCACAGGCTTTCCCATTTAAGTGAAAAAAAAATATGGAAATTGAATTGTCTTTTTAAAATAAATGTACATGTATTGTTTGATTTTAGATATTTATATTAGAATATGGGGTTTTGTAAAGCTTTTTTTGGTTTTGCTCTTGAATTTTCCTTTGTAAGCAAAGTTATAAACATTTTTTTTTTATCCTTATGAACCTCTTTCAGTTTTCCCTCTTTTTCAGGTTTGTCCTTCATTTTTTCCAAAAAAAGATGGTCACCATAACTATAGGAGATAGGAGATTAGAGGGCCCTTCATTGTGAAAGACACTGGTAGATGGAAGTTACCATATGATCAGGGAGGAGAATGGGTATTTTATCCACTTTCACATGGACACAAGTATGCAAAACACAATGGGTGCAATTGGGCATCAGCACAACCATGGATTAATTATCAATCTGAAATCCTGCATGGGGGGGAGGGGGGAAACACACACACACACACACACACACACACACACACACACACACACCTTCATGAATAGGTATGAACATAGAGGACCATTTTCAATATTTTGCAGTCATGTAGAAGGAAACATGAAAGCTGCATACTAAATCGCAGTTTTCCACAGGCATAAGCAGACTACAAAAAACATTCACCTTGACACAATATAAGTTGATTGTCACGCATGGTATAGCATCTGGAATAGTCACATGTTCACTCTTATCATACACTGTTGGTAAGAGGCATGCTACTTGTATTTTTCCACAGTTAAATATTCATTAGCCCCTAGTGTATGTTTCCAAATATCTTTCCAAATCTAATTTGTAAGCTTTGCTGACAATAATCGGCAATCATCAGCATTAAAGACGCACAGGGAGGAAAAATACAATGACTATCCAAGCCTTTGATCTCTTATTAGACCTTCAGTATCCTTTGAATTGATTTATATTTTAATTCCACTGCACCTGTGAAAAAACCATCCTCAGAAATAAAATCCTTTGATGCTCTAAAAAAAAATTATGTGTCTGCAGGGGGTGGGGGTGGGCAGGCGGTGTCAACGTCTCCCATTTCTGAAAATACACTTCTAGTTCTTAATATTCCTTTCCATTAGTTATGGGAAAAAGACATTGGGGCAAATAATGCTGAAATGTGGAAATGCACTGATTTTTAGCATCTATATATTACTATATACTTGTGTCTGTTTGTTACTTTGTAACCTTTAACTGGGCAAAACAGTACATCATAGGGCAACAATTTTTGAACCAAGGTACCTCAGATGGGCTAACTTATAGAATGTGTCCAAAATCCACGATCTATGACTCCTGTGGAATAGAAATTTGGCAAATTTTATAAAATATTTTATGGCATAGAATTATCATAAAACATTTCATGACATAATAGAAAATGTCATAAAACATTTTCTGTGGTCAACTCCTGATGTTTGTCTGTGCTATACAATTCAATATGACTGACATGGGCTATTTTCATGGCAGATACATCTCCGAATATCTCCCTGAATTTTTAAGAACAGTGAAGGCAGTACATTAGAAGCCCTGCCATTTTTGAAGGAATCTAGTAAGGAACTATCTATGAAATGATGACCCAATGGGTCACAGGTTGTCTAGTAGCAGATAATAAAGAAGTTCCTGTGAAGAATTAAGGCTTATGTTCCTTCATATTTAATATTCATGACATAGCTACCTGGCCATTGGAGTTCCCACTTAGAGGGGTCTAATGTATTTTCTGGGTTCCTGAGCACCTATTTGTTGTTATGATTTTAATCGTTCTTGTTTATTGTACACTGCCCAGAGTTGCAGCTATTTGAGTTGGGTGGCCATACAAATCTCATAAATAAATAAATAGATAAATCTCCCTCTTGTGTATATTGTAGTTTTCTCATCCATCTTCATTATTTCAGTTGAGCTTCTATTTATATGATAGGAGGGTAAGAGCTTCTTTGAGTTGACTACAAGTTCACGAACATGTCCACATAGTTATCATGGCAACAGTACGGGTTTGCCCCTGATATCTTGGATATTTTTAATTTCTAAGTCTTGCCTCCATTCCCCCCACCCCCAAAGACTTCCTGGTATGATCCTGTTTAGCTTTCTCAAGATCATCCAAGGTTGGTAAGATTCTCTTTGCATCAGATGTGATGAATGTTGAGATGCTATAACAGGTGTTTGTCAAAGGATGAAGCCATCTGCTCCATCCTTCACATGTGATCCTCTTTAATATATAAAGGATATCCTAGAATGTGAGATCTGCAGAATCTTAGCATCTCCTGTTCTTATGTTGTAAAGAGATGGAGAGAGGAATGGATTCAGTGTGCCTTGTGCAATTGTCTTGTGCTAGCTAACTGATGTTCTTAATCCTACAACCAGTGCAATTTAAATATAAGTGTCTGGCAATTTAAGAGAAAGAACCTGGGGGACTGGGAGTTCTAGTCCTACCTTAGGCACAAAACCAACTGAGTGACCTTAGGCCAGTCACTCTCTCTCAGCCCTAGGAAGCAGGCAAGAGTAAACCACTTCTGAAAAACCTTGCCAAGAAAACTGCAGGGACTTGTCCAGGCAGTTGCCAGGAGTCAAAGGCACCACAAGGGGAAAAAATTGGTTTGGAGTGCCTAAGTAGGTATTAACAAGTAACCAACCCTGGATGATCTTAGAAGCCAGGAAGTGTTGACCTGGCTTAGTTCTAGGGCTGCAGGCTAGACAGGAAAGTTGAAAAACCTTCCTGGAAGACAAAGGCAAACCCTCTGTATCAGGTCATTTCTGTGACTCATAGCAGGGTGTTGTCTTTGCCTTCTTATCAGTTGCAAAATCTTGCTTGCAAGGGGTGTGTTTGTCTTATCATTCCTTGGCTACTATTTACCATAAGGATTTTCTTAGGTCAGTTGTTTCTCCAATGAAATGGAATAAACCCAATAATCTGAACTGTTGTAAGCTATCAGTGACATTTCTGTGGCATCTACCTAGACAAGCAGGTTTTGCCCTTCCTTAGTTTTACTCTGATTTTGAAAATTACATTAGGTGTTTATTGTGGAGATTATTCAATTCACAAGCAATTTTTGAATGCTTTAAAAATCTTGTTTGCCATTTGAATTTTCTATCAGGTTTTGAGTGCTGGAAAGAAGACCATCCCTAGCTAGTCTGTCCTGTTAAAATTTCCTTATATGACGCCTGGGAGTCCTGCCACATTCTCTGAAGGGGTATACTAAAAGCCCTACATGGCATGGGTCCAGGCTACCTAAGGGACTGTCTCATCCCTATCACATCAATCTGTCCCACCCCGTCATGCAGAGAAGGCATGCTACGGACCCCGTCTGTAAGAGAACTCCATCTGGCGGTGTCCAGGAGGCGGGCCTTCTCGGCAACAGCTCCCGTCCTTTGGAATATCCTTCCCCTGGAAGTGAGATTGGCTCCCTCCCTCCTGGACTTTAGGAAACAACTAAAGACCTGGTTCTGTCATCATGCCTGGGGCGGGAGGGAGAATAGGCATTTTTGGGGATGGCTAGTCTCTTAGAAGGACCCTGGTCTGCTTACGAATTATAGAGAACTTTTAGCCATCGGGTTCCCACCATATTTATTTTTACTATGTATTATTTTATAGTTTTATATTCCTCTTATTTATGTTTTATTGTAGACCGCCCAGAGTCCCTTTTGTGGGAGATGGGCGGTGATAAATTTGATTAATAAATAAATACATACATACATACTTTAGGCCCTCAGGTGTCAGTGCTGAGATACACAACCCAAAATGGATTGGCCACATCCTTGCGAATTCTCATCTCCTCAAGGTAAACCCTGGCAGTCATTCTCTTGTCCTAATCTGTTGTCCATTAGCCAGCTACAGGGGCAGCTGATGATCACAGCCATTTCAACTAAAGATCATACAGCTTGACCCTAAGCCATTGGTTCTTCGTCCTTAGTTTTATTCTTCCCTGTTATTGCATATTCCAGACTGATCGACCTGTCCATCTTGCACCAACAGGTGGCAGATGGCTAAAAAAGGAACCTGGATATAAGGTGTAATCTAGGAAAGCTTAGATCAGTAAGACCTGTATGGGATATGCTGGTGCAACTTACTGTTTTCTGAACCTGCACGATCTTGTGATTATTTTGTTTAACTGTAATTATATTTTGATATCAGGCTGGTGTTCATTCCTCTGAAGAAGGGTCCATGCCTGTACACCCAATTCATGCCTAAATCAGAATTTTCTATTAGCACCTTACTATGGAGATATGCATAATTTGATGGGAGCAGAGGTCATTTGTCCTTTATGTTCAGGGCAGGGATGTCCTCCAAAACATGGAGGGTGGAGAACAGGACAAAGTAGTGGCAAAGTGGGAGAAGATTTAATAAATAATTATTGACTTTTTATCACATTAAAAAAATTATAATGCAACAGCTTTGGGGGAAAGATCGAGGGGCTGCACCCAAAGGTCCATGGGGCCCATCAAGAAAGCAAAGAGTATAAGGCAAACTAGAAACTTGCTGAGCTGTCCTCCTCCCACTAGAAAAACAACATTTTAAATTGGAAAGAAACCTTACTTGCTTTCCGATTAGGAGCATGGATGGTGGCAGAAAAGAGGCTGCCACATGACAAAGGCTGTGAAATGATAGCTGCTTTTCATAACAGGAATTGGGGTACATTATAATCAATTCTTGGCTACCTGCCTCGGCTATCCCAGCAGCTTTTCACCACTGGAAGAATACTTTTCAATGTTCTGTTTTTCATCTGGGGGTTTCTCCAAGGGTGTGGTGTTGTTTGTACGTATTTTATAGCTCCAGACTTTTGGCACACTCTGTCCAACAACTTTGGATTGCTGCACTTCCTCTTTCTCTGTATCTTTTCATCACAGACAGGTTTTTAACTGAACTTGCTTCTCGGCAGTGTCTTCCTGCTCTGCTGCATACTAGGAATTCAAAATAGAGAGGCAGCTGGTGGTTACACGCAATTCACCAGAACGTGGTCCCAGAGTATCCCAAGAAATAGGCAGCATACAGTCTGGGCACCCACATTACTCCAGCTCTTCTGAATGTAAAAGGGGAGATCTAGAGCAGCACTTCAGTAGTAACTGGTGCAATGAGTATAAAACTCTGTTTCCAGTTACAAGGTTCCCTTACAGAATAGATATCAAAGACGAAACCTGGAAATCCTCTAGAAGATTACTTTCCTCAGTAAGAAGAAGACAAGGGAATTTTCATTCTTCCAAATAGCAACTGAATCTCATGTGATAGCCATACATGCAGGGAAAAAGCAGAAGCAAGGATGAAATGGTGCAAACAAGGGAAATGTGCCTGGCGCTCCATTTACAGTTACTGATTGTCCTTCCAGCCAAGGCTTTTATGGTGTGACTTACTGTCTTCACGAGTGGGATCAGAATCGTGGTCTAATTTCTCTTCATAAACTAGAAAAGGAGTTGGGGAGTCTCATACAAATCGATGTTCATTGGAAAATTTACTCGGACTGTGTGTAAAAGGAGAAGCCTTGGCTTTTTTACTCCAAATATAGTTTTATTAGAGTTTATGACTCCTCTTGTGTGAAATTTAAACATAATTTTTTCTGCAAAAGCATAGGGGCAAGTTCATTCATTCATTCATTCATTCATTCAATTTATATAGCTGCCCATCTAATTTTGTGTGACTCTGGGTGGAGTGTAGAGTCTACATTGTGGAGAGTCTCTGCATAGGTAGCTGAAGTACCGTACATATTGTAGCAATACATGCTGTGCACTTTATTTGAAAACAGGGAATCACAGTACAATTTCTTGAGTCCCAGGAAGATATATCTGTTCACAACCCTGCCACCCTTAAGTCCAGAAAGGAACTCCCAGCTAAATAAAAATGAGCCAGAGTACTTGCTTGTCAGAGAACATCAACGACAGAAGACAGCACAGGTGTCAGGGCAGCCACGCTTCAAATAAAACACAGACTCACTTAGAGGGTCTAAGGATTTCTGGCTTTATTGAAACGGAATGCATGCAGAGCGAAAGATGGAAATCCTTATGGGGTGACAGGTTGCCCTGTTTATACTTTGTTGGCAGACATTGTGCTTCTCCACCCTCGAGCCAGGACCAGATGGGTGCTTGAGGCTGTGATGGGTTAGTTGATGGGCGATTGCGCCGATCTTCTTTGTTTCTCTGCCTTCGTCCGGACCAGATGCGTCCCCTGGGGAAACGGGAAGATGTTTCCTCGATCTTTCATTAGGTGTTAAATTCTGTCTAATGGGCGCTCCTATTGTGTGGGATGTGTGAATGTATCCCTGGGAGAATGGTGCGTTGGTTTTTCTGTCTCTCGATGGGTGTCTGAGGTGCTTACCTATTGTATAGTGGATTTCCTTCTAAACGTGGGTGCTTAGAGATACAAGGTGCTGATTGTTTTGCAACCATGTATTTTTCTCGAGGGCTTGAGTGAGTCTTTGTTGCCAGTCTGGTGAAATTGACCTGCGCCTCCCCCCGTTCCCCGGTGGTTGCGCTGAGGTGCGTTTTTTTGACTGGCTGCATGTAGCAGCAGGGCAGCCCAGCTGTGTGTTTGTCCACACAGTCCCCACAATGTTCAGTGCCTGGCCCTCATCTTGAGGGCGTCAGGAAAGGGCATCCGCCAAGAAGTTCTTTTTCCCCGGGATAAACTTAAGTTTGAAGTTGAATCTGCTAAAGAATTGCACCCAGCGTACTTGCTTTGGGCTGAGGCGTTTCGGGGTGCTGAAAGCCTCCAGGTTTTTGTGATCCATCCAGACCTCGAAAGGGCAGGAGGCCCCTTCCAGAAGGTGTCTCCAAGTTTCCAGGGCTGCCTTGACCGCAAACGCCTCCTTCTCCCACACGTGCCATCTCCTTTCTGTTACAGAAAACTTTCGGGAGAGGTACGCGCAGAGCTTCAGCTGATTGTCAAAATTGCGCTGAAGGAGGAGCGCTCCTATAGAAAAGTCTGAGGCGTCTGCTTGCACGACAAAGGGTCTGGTGGGCTCAGGGTGCTGTAACACCCCGTGAAGAGGCTTTTTAGGCGCTCAAAAGCCGTTTGACAATCAGCTGTCCATTTTAACAGCGCCCCCGGGTTTCGTGATTTTCGGTTGTCCCCCAGGCCCTTTGTCCGGAGAAGGTTAGTCAGTGGCAGCACCATTTCCGCTAGCCCCTGGATGAAACCCCTGTAGAAATTCGTGAATCCGAGGAAACTTTGGAGTTGTCTCCTCGTGCGTGGGCGTTCCCATGCTAGAATAGCCTGGATTTTGTTTGGGTCCATTTCTATCCCCCTTGTCGAGATGCGGTAGCCAAGGTAGTCGATTTGCTCCTTGTGAAACTCACACTTGGAGAGCTTGGCGTATAGCTCTGCCTTGCAGAGTTTCGTGAGCACGGATCTTACAAGGAGTTCGTGCTCAGCTTCATTTTCAGAGTAGATTAACACATCATCCAAGTAAACAAGCACCCCCTTATACAAGTGGTCGTGCAAGACCTCATTGATTAGCTGCATGAACACACCTGGTGCCCCAGCCAACCCAAAAGGTAGGACCCGGTATTGAAACGACCCCAGCGTGCATTTGAAAGCTGTCTTCCATTCATCCTCCTTTTTTATTCGAACCCGGAAGTAGGCTTCCCTGAGGTCTAGTTTCGTGAATATTTTGCCCTTTGTGAGGTGGGCTAGGAAGTCTTTTATTATGGGGATGGGATATTTATTTGATATGGATGCGGCATTGAGCCCACGGTAATCTGTGCAGAGTCGGAGGGACCCGTCCTTCTTTTCCCTAAAGAGGACTGGGGCTCCGACTGGCGAGTTAGCCGGTTCGATAAACCCCCGTGCCAAGTTCTTATCAATAAAGTCCCTTAATGTTGCCAACTCCCTCTGAGTCATTGCATAGACTTTCGACTTTGGTAAGGTTGCCCCCGGGATCATGTTGATGGTGCAGTCCGTTTTCCTATGGGGGGCGGAGTTTGTCAGCTTCCTTTTCACCGAAAACGTCGGCAAAGTCTGCATATCTGGCTGGCAGGCCCTCCGGGATTGCTGCCTCCAGGGTTGCTGCCTCCATGTGCATTGAGGTTGTTGTTGCCCTCCCCATAGCAGCGCGGGGAACCCGATCACCTGTGGGTGCTTTGTAATGCCCGTCCAAAAAGGTGATCTCTCTTGTTTTCCAATTTATTTGGGGGTTGTGGTGCACCAGCCACGGGATCCCTAAGATGAGTAGAGGTTGCCCCACCGGTGCCACGATGAAAGGGAGGCTTTCCTCGTGGTCGCCAAGCCTCATCGCGACTTTCTCTGTGTGTTGGGTGACCGGGCCCCCTCCCGCTGCTGATCCATCCAACTGCGTGAACACCAAATGGTGCTGAAGTGGATAGCAGCAGAGGTTAAGCACGGCTACCAGGTCCGGGTGCATGAGGCATTTAGAGCAACCCGAGTCGATTAGTGCCCAAACCTTCTCTGTTTTCCCCCCGTGGGTCAGGGTGACTCTCGCATATAGGGTAGGACAGTTCTCACTCACCCCACAGCCGTCGCGCTCTTTGTTGTTCTCCACCTGCCTTTTGGCGCTCACTACGGCAGGTGGCTGGCGTTTCCCGCCGGTTCTTCGCTTCTGCTATTCTTGTCATCCGTGATGTCATGGAATTCCCTTGTCGAGGTTTCCCCTTTCGTGGCTGGTCGTTTCTTTGGCATTTGGTGGGGTTTGTTTGAGACTTTTCCCGGGCTGTCTCTTGCCTTTGGTCCCGGGCACATTGCTGCTTTGTGGTTCGCCTCTCCACACTTGAAGCACTGTCCCTGGGTGAACCTGCGCTCTCGTTCTTCCCCCCGGGGCCGGGACGCTGGTGTCGCTGGAGCGCCACCGGATCGGGGTCCCCTTGCGGTTGCTGTTGTTTGTAGGGACCTCTGGACATGCCGAAATGTTTCTTGGGCGTTCTCCGCCTTCCCGGCAAGATGAATCCATCCGCGCAGGTTGGTGGGGTCATCCCGGTTTAGTGCCCACCGTAAGATGATCAAATTAAGTCCCTCCTTGAATTTTTCCGTGAGGATGGATTGTGACCAGTCCCGCACTTTGCCTGCGAGCGCTTGGAACTCACTGGACTAATCGGCCATGGAGCGCTGACCTTGCCTGAGTTCTCGTAGTGCTCTTTTTGCCGTCTCCATCTCGAGGGGGTCTCGGAAGTGGGAGTCAAGGGCGTCGAGGAACGCGTCTGCGTACTTGAGTTCTGGGGCATCTGCCTGGCATAGATGTACGTACCAGTCAGCTGCCCTCCCCCTGAGTTTGTTCGTGATGGCGTTGATTTTTCCCTGTTCCGTCCGGAAGCAGGGTCCGTATTCAGCCATATAGTTCTTTGCGTTGATTAGGAAAAACGACAGTGTGGTTGGGTTTCTGTCGAATCTTGCCGCGAGGTCTCTCACTCCCATCGCGGGTGGGCTCCAAGGCACCTCCGGACTCGTGGCTGTTCCCCCTTCCGGTAGAAGGCTGGAGTTCTGACGTGGGGATTCCCTCGACCGGGCTCCTGTTAGTGCCGGCTCCGCCTCCACTCGTCTCCCGCTTCTCTCCAACTGACTCCCTGCAGGGGAGGGAGGGGGAGACCCTCTCCCAGGCGACCCTGTGTGGTATGCTCCCGCGTGGTCAGCATCCTCCTCCCGTGTCGAGTCCTGTCGTTGCAGCCGCCCGGCTTCGGGGCCAAACGGGGTCGAGGACGAGTTCCAGCCACTCCGTTCACGCTCACACCGTTCGCGGTCTTTTCGCTCCAGCACTAGTTCTGCGAGTAGCCGCTCGATCCTTTCCAGGCGCGCTTCCGTGGTTCCGCGGCATGCGTTCTCCGGGGTGCCTCCCGTGGCTTGCTCGCTCCGCCGGTGACCTCTCCCTCTCGCTATGGGTGTGAGCCATTTCCCCCCCGACACACTGACCATCACGGGTAGGGATTCCCCCGTTGCGTCGAGGGTGACCCATCCCGCTGGCGACTCACCGGTGATTCCCCAGGTAACGTTGCGGCTTGGATCTTCTCCCGCCGGGCCTCCGCTGGCTCCTTCCGAGAGGTTGAGGGTGCTGTTACCGGCTCCTGGGTCACTGGTGTGTTGCGCCGAGTGTTGCTTCATCGCTGCGTTGTTCCTTCACAGAAAAGGAGTCTGGAAAGGTGCTAGCGAAAAAAATTGGGGGGGGGGATTCCCGACTTTATGTCAGGGCAGCCATGCTTCAAATAAAACACAGACTCACTTAGAGGGTCTAAGGATTTCTGGCTTTATTGAAACGGAATGCATGCAGAGCGAAAGACGGGAATCCTTATGGGGTGACAGGTTGCCCTGTTTATACTTTGTTGGTGGACATTGTGCTTCTCCACCCTCGAGCCAGGACCAGATGGGTGCTTGAGGCTGTGATGGCTTAGTTGATGGGCGATTGCGCCGATCTTCTTTGTCTCTCTGCCTTCGTCCGGACCAGATGCGTCCCCTGGGGAAATGGGAAGATGTTTCCTCAATCTTTTATTAGGTGTTAAATTCTGTCTGATGGGCGCTCCTATTGTGTGGGATGTGTGAATGTATCCCTGGGAGAATGGTGCATTGGTTTTCCTGTCTCTCGATGGGTGTCTGAGGTGCTTACCTATTGTATAGTGGATTTCCTTCTAAACGTGAGTGCTTAGTGGATGCCCGGGTGATTTAGGGATTATAGTTATCCCTTCCTTTTACCTAATGTGCATGTTCCCCGTTGTGATGTCCATAGGCCTTGCAACAGGGGACATGACAACAGGGCTGCATTACAGATGCACTCCAAGTGTAAGAAGGAAGGGAAGGGAAGGGAAGGGAAGGGAAGGGAAGGGAAGGGAAGGGAAGGGAAGGGAGGATTTTGCCTTAAATTTTAGTTTTGATTCACGTCATCTATATATTTAATGTAGATGATAAATATTTTGGATGACACTAAAAATAATGTCTGTAAACCAAAACAAAATCCTATTCAACTTTATGAAGAAGGAAGAGAAATTAGACCATGACTATGCCTTTGATCAGGAGCTAATGTATGTGTACAGTATATGTATGTTGTATGTGCATTTTCAACTTTCCCCAGCCTTCCACACTGCAGTATGGTGGGACAGCAATTCTCTGCATCCTGACTGAGAATTCTGAGAACTGCCATCTCAATGCATCTGGGCAGAGGAGCCTCGGGTTGGGAAAAAGCTGTGTAATCCAATGCTTGCCTTACCCAGTCCTCTTTCATTTATAAAATCCATGCAGGACAAATAGCCAGATATCTGTCTCCCACAATTGTTGAATCATTACTTTCATTCAGGGTTGCTAATCAGTCTGCATGCTTTCACACCCTGTTGTACCAACATACAGAATAATTCACTAAGCTAACGCTGATGCAAACTTTTGAGTCCTGGCTTTTGTGTGTCTTGATTGATATGACTGTGTATGGCCTTAAAGCTGAGTCAATCAGTATAATGCAGAATGTCATCTCAGCATGAGGGCAAGATAATTTCATTTCATATTTTTGCTTATCTAGGGTTCCCCAACTAAGAAATCTTACAGGATGCAATAGGTCCAGCTGGTTCTAATTCTTTCCCTTTGCTTTACTTTTCTCTGTTGACCCTGAGTGATAAATACTGGTGAATGAGGTTTAGACAGTTATTTCTTTATATGGGGAAATTTGCTGTGATAGGAAACTGAAAATGACTAAAACATAACTCATTCAATTCATTTTTCCTACAGCATCCTTGGAAATAATAATAGTAATAGTAGTAATAATAATTGATTAAACTTGTGTGCCACCAGACTCAACATCTCTGGGCAGCTCACAACAATCAAAGAAAGACAGTCCAATCTTTGTATTAATAAAAATTGGGTGACTGAACATACTACTAATCTGGGAAAGCTCTGTTAGTATTATAATGTTCCCAAGTAATCTTCCACTTTTTGAAATGCAGCCAATGGGGTTTAGAAAAGTTTATAGTCTGAGTAGAATAGTGTATTTCCACCAGAAATTCATACTTCTGGATGGATCGCTGTGGCTGAATCTCCAGATTATAGACATAAAAAGACTTCTCTGGTCAGATTAATGTAATCACTAGATTGTGGTTTCCAAAACGCTGCCTTATACTTACCACTAGTGGCATTTAATATTTTTGAAATGTTTTAGTATGCTTTTAATGATATTTTTTTCTTTTTACATTTTAGTTGTACAGTACCTTGGGAGCATTTATCACAACATGCAAATAATAATACAGCTCTCTCTTGTTCTGTGTGTGTGTGTGTGGTGTGTATATATAATGTTGTTATAGATAGCAGAAAAATGATAAAGATATTAGTAAATAAAGTTGGATAATAAGTTTAGCTGGTATACTGAACACTTAAAAATGCTAATAGTTTCACAATAAGACAAGCAGAGAAAGAATATGATGGTAAAAATCCATATATTCAAAACAGTCAACATTCCATGAGTTTTCCAAATCTCACAAGATTTTGGAACTCTTGCCCCAAACCTTGTAAGACTTCAAGTGGGAATACCAAAGTTTTGTGATCATGGATGCCATTGAATTTAACAAACATCAGTGAAAACGTAGTCCTCAAAAAGGGAAAGGTTGGGAATTGCTGTCATAAAAATGACTTCTACATGGGCCAAATCAGTGTTGCTATTTTTAGATTTAATTCTTGCTATTCTGCTGCTCCAGACCATTGGTTCTCCTATCGCTAGATCAGCATGTGAATGCTGGCAGAGTTAATAGGTTTGTTCTTGGTTAGGCAGGGTTTTTTTGTTCAAGGTCACAATAGTCTTCTCTGTTGCTGGCCCTCAGCAAAATAAGGGCCTTTGTGGTACACAAGTCTACTCCATTCAGAAGCAGGAAAACTGTTGGGACTGCAATTCCTGGAATTCAGAGCAGGCATGGTTTGGCCAATGCATCTGGAAAGCACCAGGTAATGGGTGTGCAAAGAAAACATGGTGTTTTGGGGTTTAAAAGCAGTAATGTTTCCAGATACATTCTGAGTATGAGCCCTTTGGGAACAAGTTAAATGAATGGAGAAAAAGGTATACAGAAAATTCATTTTAGGACTATCATATGGCACTGCTTCCAACATTTTGTAGTGTATAAGGGGCATCTTTGGTTAAGAGCAATTCAGGGCTGATTTTGCCCTTTAAAAAAGATTTATTTTCAGATAGCAAGGTAACTATTGACTTCCAGAGGAACCGATTTCATGTGAATCTGCTTCCAGATTTAGAAACGGTCAAGGTATGGAAGCAAACCTCTGCAGAATATCAACCTCCTCCAAGTTGCTCTGATGAATTTTCACATCAATATCTGTGTGTAGAGACCCGACAAAATATTGACCAGTGGAGATGGGAGGATACAAGATTACAACAATTTATCATACAGAGATACATTGGGTAGAATTTTTGATTTGTAGGAAACATTGATTAAAGTACAAGGCATTCTACCCATCCTCTCTTAGTGGAGCAATGTGGCCCAGCATATTTTTCAAACGTTAATTTCATTTAGTTTCCTTTAAGTTTTTTAAAGCTGGGTGGAAAGAAACCCATGTACTGTGGAGTAGCAGACTGAAATGTGTAAGACAAAGCGGGTTCATCAATCTCTCTCCCTGGCAAGTTCTGATGTCTGCAGGGGGAAAAAAACCATTAACCCATCCCAGTGAAAGTGAATGGTCAGGTAAGATGATACATCCTCTAGTCTAATATTGAGAGAGTTATCTGACACCAACACAAGCCATCCAGCAGATGATTCCACTAATGTCCTTTAGTTGAATAATTAGCAAGCAGTTTCCATAATAAACTAATTAGGCTGCCCAGATTTGGGAAAATGGAATATGACCATTCTATCTAGTATCCAGTCTCCTGTTACGATCCTTTAATTAGCCCAGATTGCTTGTGATTAGCATGGAGTTCCCTAGAAAACATACTTTTTATGAGAATCGGATGTTATGCTTCAGAGTGCCTATTGGCCTGACAGTGCCCTACTTCACTGCAGGTAACCAACTGTAAAATATTTAAAAGTCTGCCTTAGAGTATCTTTGTGAGTTTAGCAAGAGAGCAAGGAGGCCAGAATAATTGACTCTTCCCCCCTTCTTATTATAAACACTTTAGTTTTCTAGGTAAACAAACCCAATGGGAAATAAACAGAACTTCAAGTCAGAAAGCAGAATTGATTTGGGGTTATCCAGTGCATTGCATGAATGTCACATGGATTTGACAGCTGGACAAGGTTTGGGTACAAGTTTGCTCCTTAACATGGAAAAACTGAGAGGGCAGAAATGTTGGTGACACAACTTTTAAGTGCTTGAGACTGACTAGAAGTCCCAGCATGACAGTTGCTCTTCTCCCATAGAGAATGGGAAGAGAAAGAATCCCTAAGATCCCCTTGCTCTTGCAGAAGATGCCTTTGCAGAGCTGGAGGACTCACAATAGTTCTTTAGAGACATAATTAGACTCCATGACCATCTGCAAACATACATATCTCACATCCTCTAAATCAGGAAGGGGCAAAGCATGTCTCAGTACCCCAGCATCCCAATATCAAGTTGTATATTTTGGATACTACCATTTCCACTCTTAATTCCCTCCCCCCAAAACCAAAAATTGAGCCAAAAAACATTGGACCTTTTCCTGGTATAGCCTTCTTGCAGCTCTCCATTGCAATCCCCAATCCAATTGCAATCCCCAATCCAATTCCTGATCTAAATGGACTAATGCTGGGGGAAGGCAGGAGTTGATTTGTGTGTTGGCAGCAAAGAGACAGAGAGACTTAGCTATGAATTAAATGGCTGAGTAGGAGATTAAAGGCTTCCAAGAAACCTTTCCCACTCCATGTCAGACAAACAGATAGACAAAACAGGAGATCTGTAAGCATGGATCAACTGTGACCTAGGAAGGAGGCATTTACAGTTTATTTTATTTTATTTATTTATTTATTTATTTATCACATTTCTTCACCGCCCATCTCGGCAAGCAACTCTGGGTGGTTTACAATCAAATTAAGATAATAAAAGATTAAAATATCATAAAAACAGATTCATTATAAAAATATAAATATAAAATCCAAGATGGTGAAACAACAGCCTCAATAAAATTTCCCAGGGCCTCATCAAGGTGCCAACCACTCCCATGATTGACTATCCCCACTCCCACCCCAAGCAAGGTGGCACAGTGAGGTCTTGCCTTCCTTTCGGAAGACCAGGAGAGTGGTGGCCTGCCTCACCTCTGGGGGTAACTTATTCCATGGGGCAGGGGCCACAGCAGAGAAGGCCCTCTTCCTGGACCCTGCCAATTGACAATCTTTCATGGAAAGGACCTGTAATATGCCCTCTCTGCCTGACTGGGTGGGACAGATCGATGTAATGGTGGTGAGGCAGACCCTCAGGTAACCTGGACCCATGCCATACAGGTCTTTAAAGGTGATGACCAACACCTTGAATTGGACCTGAAAGCAAACTGGCACCCAATGCAGCTCACACAGCAAAGGCGTTATATGTGCCATCTTTGGGGCTTCTAAAACTGTGTGGCTGCATTCTGAACCAGCTGTAGCTTCCGGATGCTCAAGGATAACCCCATGTACAGCACGTTGCAATAGTCTATACAGGAGATGACTAGGGCATGAGTGACTGACCAGAGGGCGTCCTGATCCGGGAAGGGGCCTAGCTGCCGCACAACATGAAGTTGGGCAAAGGCTCCCCTGGCCATGGCTGCCACCTGCTCTTCAAGCAGGAGCTGTGAGTCCAGGAGAAGCCCCAGGTTATGCACCAGGTCTGTCTGGAGCAGTGCAACCCCATACAGAACCAAACATGGTAAATTCCTGGATGCCGAGGAGCCCCCAACCCACAGCCACTCCATCTTACCACCCCTCCAGCCTCCAGGCACCGAGAAAGGGTGCTCACAGTGTCACTTAAGTCACCCGGGATGGAGATGTATAATTGGGTATCATCAGAATATTGATGATACCGAATCCTGTGGCAACGGATGATCTCACCTAGTGGTTTCATGTAGATGTTAAAAAGGAGCAGAGAGAGTACCGAATCCTGTGGCACCCCACAGAGAGGCCGTGGGCAGGATCTCTCATTCCCTATCAACACCAATTGGGACCGGCCCTGGAGGAAGGAGGTGAACCAGCGCAATACTACACTACCCACCCTGCAACTCCCTGAGCCAACCCATAAGGATACCATGGTCAATGGTATTGAAAGCCTCTGAGAGGTCAAGAAGAGCAAGGATGGATGCACTGCCCCCATCCCGCTCCCACCAGAGATCATCCAAAAGTGTGACCAAAGCTGTTTCCATCCCATATCTGGGCCTGAAACCCGACTGAAAAGGGTCCAGATAATCCATTTCATCCAGGATCCCCTGGAGCTGCAATGTCACCACTTTCTCAACCACCTTCCCTAAAAAGGGGAGCTGGGAGACTGGATGAAAATTGTCCAGCACTGTGGGATCCAGTGACGGTTTCTTGAGGATGGGTGCACCAGCGCCCCTTTAAAGGTGCCAGAAACACTCCCTACCCCAAGGATGAATTCATAATTGCCTGGACTCACCCACATGTCACCTCCTGAGCTGCCTTCACCAGCCAGGAGGGGCATGGATTTAATTGACAAGGGGTGGCGTTTACATTCTGGAGAACCCTATCCACTTCCTTGGGCCCAACCAGGTCAAACTGTTCCCAGACAACCGGATAAGTATGCTCCCCAGGCATCTCCACAGGCCATGTTGCATGCTTGGCATCCAACTTGGAACAGATCCAAGCGATTTTATCCTCCAGATGCTCAGGAAACTCCTCTGCATGGCCCTGTAGATGAGTCACTGGACCCACCTTCCCCAGAAGGGATCAGGTGATCTTAAACAGGGCTGTTGGACGGCATTCTGTGCATGCAATAAGAGTGGAGAAATATTGACGTTTCGCTGCTCTTGCCACCACAAGGTAGGCCTTAATAGCAGCTCTAGCTTGTGTTCGGTTGGGTTAGGTCCTTGTCTTTCTCCAGCAGTGCTCTTAATCCTCTTCAGAACCCTCAACTCCTCTGTAAACCATGGGGAGTGTCAGGTTCGATGGGACAAAAGAGGGTGCATAGGCACAAGTGGTGTCAGGGGCCTGTCCAAGGCCCCTGACACCTCCCTATTCCAGGCAGCAGCCAGGGCCTCCACTGGACTGTGAAGCAGATCCTCGGGTATAACCCCCAGCTCCCTCTGAAACCCCATCAGGTCCATCAGTTGCTGGGGGCAGACCAATCAAATGGGTCCTGCCTTCCTGTGGTGGGGGGTGGCATAGGAGAATCTCAAGGTCACCAGGGCGTGATCTGACCATGACAAAGGGGACAGATGTAATACCCCTTTCAGATCACATTGTCACTGCTCTGACAAGAAAACCAAGTCCAGTGTGAGGCCACTGTCTTGAGTCAGGTCCCGAATAATCTGGAACAGGCCCATGGCTGCCATGGTGGCCATGAACTCCCAAGCCACCTCCGAGGCAAACCCCAGGGACAGCAGGTTGAAGTCCCCCAGAACCATGGGTCTGGGGAACTCCACCGCCAATCCTGAGACGGCCTCTAGCTGCTCAGGCAGGGAGGTTGCTACATGGCAGGGAGGCTGGTACAGTAGCAACAATCCCAACTCTTCTCAGGAGCCCAACTTCAGGAACATGGTCCCCCAACTGGCCAATTGTGGAGCAGCACCCCTGAAGGCCACTAGAGATTCCTGGATGACAACAGCCACCCCTCCTCCCCTGCCCTGGGGTCTCAGCTGGTGCCATACCATACACCCAGCTGGGCACATTTCTGAGAGAGCTACCCCCTCTTCAGGGCCCAGCCAGGTCTCAGTAGTACACGCCAGGTCTGCCCCCTCCCTGATGATCAAATCACGTATAAAGGGGGCCTTGCTGTTAACTGACCTGGTATTCAGAAGCAGCAGCCAAAAGCCAGGGCCTCCATGGGTCTGCTGTCCAGGGCCTGGGTCTGAGTGTAGAGGGCCAGAACACGCTACTGGTACCAAATATTGGGGGCATATTCCCCAAAGATGGCCTGCCCTCTGACTCCCGCCATGACACCCCTGCCTTGTCACCACCTGAATAGCGTAACCTGCCCTAAATCCCCAAGAGCTCCTATTTTCATTTTCCCCCAATCCCAGCCCTCCAGGTTCCCTCCAGGTCCCTCCATCCAACCATACATCAACAGACATACTCCAAGTAACCACGGGGTGGTGGTGAGTTCCTCAGCACTTCAGATCTTGCTCTCAGCACTGTGGGAACCCAACCATCACCCCTATATCTACTGCGCCCCCTTCGCCAGCCTCTCTCACTAGCTGGCAGGGGGCACCCACTTGCTTCTCCTCCCCCCTGACTCTCACCCAAGGGGGGAGGATCCCCACACACAAACCTCATCTACTCTTGGGCTCCCTCCCCATCTCTCACACCAGGGAGGGAGTACCCACTGATCACAGTGGAGGGACCCCAGCAGATTTACAGTTGTTAGTTTGAGGGATCTGGACATATGCCAGGGCCTTCTGCAAAAGGGACAAATTCAGTAATGGATCAGAATGAAAGCTGACTACTGTCATTTAACAACAACAAAAATGGCTGCTCGTTAGGATGAATGCCACCAAGAGTATCAATTTCCACTTGAAGCAGAAATAGGAAATGAGCTTGAATTTATTTTTGACAATAATAAATACATAGTAAAAATACATAGCTTGGTATAGTAGTTAAGGCAACAGGCTAGAAACTGGGAGACCATGAGTTCTAGTCCCACCTTAGGCACAAAGCCAGCTGGGTGACCTTGGGCCAGTCACTCTCTCTCAGCCCTAGGAAGGAGCAGCCAACGGCAAACCACTTTTGAAAAACTTTGCCAAGAAAACTGCAGGGACTTATCCAGGCAGTCTCCAGGAGTCAAGACTGACTTGAAGGTGGCTTTTGGTGGAGACATGGCCGACTGAACAGCTGTGTTCATGAATTGACAAAGTGGTGTTTTTGGGGGGCTCGTGCAAGCTTTTTTCTGAAGTCCAGAGCACTTTCATGGACAAAGAAAACACTTGGAATCATCCCATCTGACCTCCAGAATGGCGACTTACAGCCACAGAATTGTAAGCAGCATCTGCGACAATCTGGTAAGAACCGCCAGGAGACCGGGATGTCCCATTTCCAAGCCACGCTAAAGCCATAAAGAGACACTAAGTCAAGCCATCCCATTTGTTAATCACCCAATTTCTATATTTTTTAAAGTTATGTACCCTAAGAGAGGTTTTTTACAGCAAGGAGAAGAGTTCTTTCTTGGTGTTTATTGTTATTTCTGGGATTAATTCTTACCAAAAAAAATATTTTTAAGTTTTGACTTGTTTCCCTTTTAAATACTAAGGAGGATTGAGAATAAATAATCATCTTCTTGCTATTATTTTTGTATTGAATTTGAAGAATTTAATATTTTCCTACATGTTGAATCTGCTGTTCTGAATCTTCAGCTTTCTGTTTCCACTTTCCCTGGGAGCTGCTTATTAGCATACTTTCTCTTGTGTCAACAACTTTTGGAAATTTTCCATTAACTTATTCACTCCTATTCTTGCTAGTCAAGTATCTAGGGGGCACCATAATCTACTGCCTGAAACATGGAGGATTTCAAGGAGACTTTCTCAGAGTTTCATTGTGAGCTTAAACAGTCCTTTAAACAGATTTTTTTCCCATTCCTGTCAAGCTATTTTGCAAGATATTTGGGACACTGCAGAAAATATCAGCCTTAAAATATGTCATCTGGCTGGGGAAGTTGTGGAAGAAGTTGAGGAATTCAACAACAATGATAGAAATATCTCTACTGATAGTGAGATTGAGATTGCTGATAAAGACCATTTTGTGGAACTGAAGGAGTTAAATGAACAGATTGAATTGCAAATTATAAATGGAATTGTCTTTCTGATGGAAAGTTATGGGGAAAAAGAGGTTTTTTTCTATGGGAGGTTTTTTTTGCTGAGAAGTTTGATTTTTTAAAGGGGGCAGTTGGGCTTTTTGGTCTCTGTGAAGAATGCCCTGTATTTATTGGGGAGATAAGTGAATGCATTGGTTTATTATGAAGTGGGGTAAGGATTTGAGAATGTTTATCTGGATTGCTTTTAAGGCTTGTTTGACTTCATACTTTTTTTCAACAATTTGGATTAAGATTAATAAGGTGTAAACAATGAATGCTGGTTTTAGGTTTAAAAGAATTAAGACTGTTATAATTGCAGTATTATTAATTTTAAGAGTAGACAATTTATACATCTTTTAGTTTGATTTTTATTATAGTGGACAGAAATGTATAGAAAGAGTGGTAGGAAGGAAGTAATTAAATAAATGTTGTTGGGGGGGAGTTGATTAAGAGCAATATATATATTTCTTTTTCTTTTAATATAAGGGGAAAGAACAATTGCATTTAGTGACTTTTATAATGTGCTAATAGAATGATTTATAGAAATAATGTGATTTTGGTTTGATATAGAGTAAGGGATTGATTATGGAAATTGCTGTATATTCTTTTTGTTAAAGTCAAAAGTCACTTCTATGTAATTTCTAAATTCTTTTTTCTTGTGTTTTCATACCTTTTAATTTTTTTTCTTTTGTAGTTTTTTTTTGTTTTTTGTAGTTTTTATCTTTGCTTTAAATCTAATAAAATTCTTATATATATAAATATATATATACACACACACACACACACAGAGTACATACATACATACATATATATATATGACTGACTCAGAGGCATTCCCCCCTGCCATATGAGAGGACAAAAGGAAGATGAAAACAAAATTTGAAAGACATCTGGAGAATATTCTATATAAGCATTTCTATGCACTCCTAGAAGCTGCAAGCCCAGATGAGAGAATTAGAAGTAGAATTTAGTATTAGAATTTAGAATAAGAATTAGAATTCTTAGTTTTAAAGGAAAACATCACTATATGGCACATAAGAGAAATCAGTGGGATTTGTTCATCTCTGGATATAAATTATGAAGAAAAAGGAAGGGCAAACTGTGAGTGAATGATAAAACAAGCTCAAAAGGGAATGATTTTAGCAAAGAAATCACTCTTGGTGAGAAAACCCTGAAATCATGCTTTGTTCCCTCTGACCAAAAAGTGTTCTTGAGGTAGAGTATAAAATTAAAGAGTGGCACAAAGCAGAATGTTTTATACCAAGGGGTCACTTCAGTTATCTTCACATAATCTGATGTCATACAAGCAAAGAGATAATAAACAGTTTAGATACCCCAAGTAATGGTGCCCTAGCTCACGAAATCAGCTTAGGGGAGATAAATCTGGGCTAAATGCTAAGTACAGATATGTGCTGGATTGGGTAGAAACTCAGATCCTGAGATGGAGCAGGGCAGTTGAGAAAGCGTTTTCACTGGCCTAAAACAAAGTGGATGGGCCAATATAAGCTCGGGTCTGATCCTCAATGAAACTCTGCTTTTGCAAATAGCAGTACTGTGGCAAATGGATGACTGGAAAGAAAAGGCTTTTTGACAAACCCAGGGGTGGGGAAGTGGGTGGCAAGGGGGCTAGAGAAAGGACACACTGGATTTCAGTTACCAACATAACAGCTTGCAATCAGGCCACCATTAGTCACCTAAACCACAGTATCTTAGGAAATTGAGAAATAATCCTTAGTTTTGTGGCTTGGTTCTCATTATTATCTCTGTCTCTCTCTCTCTCTCTGCCACATTAGCCAACTAGTCCACCCTAGCAATTTATTTATTCTTTATTTTACTTGATCTGTCCTCTCTTTTGTTATCTCTTCCTTCCTTCCTTCCTTCCTTCCTTCCTTCCTTCCTTCCTTCCTTCCTTCCTTCCTTCCTTCCTTCCTTCCTTCCATTCTCCAGCCTTTCTGGTTCTAAAACATACTCATTTATTTATTATCCTACAGTTCTCCTCAAGTGGGGTACTCACCAAATAAAGTCAATCCTTATTTATCCTTCCCAAATAATTATTTAGCAATCATCACACTATTCTGCATCTCAATTTGTCCTTTCTTTACTGTCCTATTTACATTTTAGTCAACTGCCTTGTTTCCCCATATTATTTCCCCAGGACTTGTCACCTTCTATCCCTGCTATTTTTCATCTACTATTAAAGGAATGTGTTTTCAGCAGGCAGTACCAGTCAAATTGACTTTGTGAAATACAAGCAGGGTAGGACCTGCTTAGCACTTGTATGGGTGCCAACCCTTCAAGGTAGTCCAAGTCAGGAAGCTGACTCTACTAGTCTGAATGGAACTGTACATTATTGTTATTACAGTAACAGAATCTTGAAAACTTGACTGTGTTTTGCTTTCCCTCCTCCTTATACCCCAGTGACTTAGGGTGGAGCCAGACTGAGTTCTTCCTAATGTTTTCTTTGTTTCCCAGGCTCAACATATGTTTTTGTAACCGTCTCTGCATAGTTTCTCCAAAGTCTTCTCTGCGGCCTTCTTTAGTGAGACACCTTGTTAGTGCTTGGAAATCTCAGGGCTGTGGGATAGAATGGGAACTCAGATTATCCTGAAAGAAATCAGTGGCAGACCACTTCCATGTTGTTGCCCAGAGCCTTCCATGAACATAAGTATGGAGTCACCAAGAGTCAAACTCAACTCAAGGGCATCTTTACTTTTATTAAAGGCATGTAGGCTAACATTTGTTGCACTGATGTTTCTGTGAAATTTGACACAACTTGCCTCCTAAAACTCTAGTTTGCAAATTCTATTGAAAGACAAACAGAAATTGTCTCTCTTGGCTAAATTATGGAAAAATGTAGTCCACTTCTCCAACCCCTCTCCAGATCCAGGAATCAGGTGAGATCTTACTGTCTGTGAAGTAACTAATGTTGTTAGACTAGTTCCAAACATCCAGATTGGGCTACTGAGCCATCCTAGTCCCTGCAGAACTAATTCTAAGCTGCACTCTAAATCTAGTGTGAGAGACATATGTTCCTGAACCAAGATATGAAAATGGAAAACAGCCAAAGATGTTCAACACAATCACATTAAATTATTAAATAAGAAACTATTAAAACATGACCATAAACAGGAAGTTGGAACAAAAATTAAAGAAGGTCAAATCTCTCTGGAACACCAGAGGAGGGGAGTTCTCAGACATAGAGTAATAAAAGGTCAAGCTGAATATTACCTTGGACTAGAAAATATACTATCAACTTTAAGAAGAGAGACATGTGGTAAATGAGCAGTGCCATGTTAAAAGAAAAAAACTACTTTCTTTAGAACATGAAATGCCCAAATGAGGAAATTATTATTATTTTGTGCCTTTGAGTCAGGTAGATTCCTGGAGACTGCCTGGACAAGTCCCTGCAGGTTTCTTGGCAAGATTTGTGGAAGTGGTTTGCCATTGCCTCTTTCCTAGAGCTGAGAGAGAGAATGACTGGCCCAAAGTCACTAATTTGGCTTTGTGCTTAAAGCAAGACTAGAACTCACAAATTTCCCAATTTCTAGCCTGAGGCCTTAACCACTAAACCAAACTGGCTCTCCAAATAAGGAAAGTAAACTTGCAAATAAGTCTAAGACAGTTTCAACAACCTTTTGAGGAACATATCATTAAAGCCCACCATATCCATTGAGGAATGCATCATTAAAGGCCAACATTTTAAAGAGCATTTCATTAAAGACCAACAAAAAAAAAAAAAAAAAACTGACTGGACTGACAATTGGATAAAGTGTATAAAGAGACTGCACAGACACTGAAAGACCATGGAATACCTTCTGACAAGGGCATTCTCTGACACATCTGGCCATAGGATCCAGTCTGTAGCTTTCCCTCCTCAGTAATAAATACAGTAGGGCACTATAATTCCTTACAAGAACCAGTTTGATGTCGTGGTTAAGGCATCAGGCCAGAAACCAGGAGACCAGGAGTTCTAGTCCCAAACAGACATTGAATAGGTCTGTTCACAATAGGTCATCGAAATGTCTGGCCAAGAATAAACTGTCCTTTCAAATAGAAAAATACCTGACAATGGGTCTGACTCAATACCATAGGATAGCTCTTACTAGAGCAAGATTTGAGCAATTAGATTCTATGGTCAAATACGGACGATTCCAAGTGCCTTACCTTAAGAGGACATGTGTTTGTGGAGCATCCGAAGTAGAAGACATTGCACATGTCCTATTTAACTGCCAACTATATGTCCCAGCAAGGGCTCAGTACCTTCAGACATTAATTGATAAAACCATGTACTGGGACTGTAACAAAAGACTATGTTACTTCCTGCAGGTCACAAATGTATATGTGGTCAATAGAACTGTTAAGTTTATAGTTAGGGCTGTTCAACTGAGAACGCAATTTATAGAACACATTGGGGTGGCATGTAAAGGTGATGAATTCATTTAAACTCACATTGTTTCTGTATTTTATTATGTTTTATTATATCTTGCATTTTTATCTTACAATTTTATCTCTATTTTACCCTACTGTATTTTATTGTATTTTTATCTTACCATAGTATATTTTATCTTATGGTAGTGTATTTTATCTGTTTTATGGTATCATATTTTATATTTTACAACTTATAGTGGCTGATGCCCAACTTCTTGATATGGTTGTTTGACTAATCAATAAAGTTACTCATAGTAGTCCCACCTTGGGCACAAAGCCAGCTGGGTGACCTTGGGCCAGTCACTCTCTCAGCCCTAGAAAGGAGGCAAGGGCAAACCACTCCCCCCAACCCCCCCTCCAAAAAAAACCTTGCCAAGAAAAACTACAGGGACTAGTCCAGCCAGTTGCCAGGGGCCAAGACTGACTTGAAGGCACCAAAAAAAAAATGGCTTGGAGTGCCTAAGTAGGTATTAACAAGTAACCAACCCTGGATGATCTTAGAAGCCAGGAAGTGTTGACCTGGCTTAGTTCTAGGGCTGCAGGCTAGATGGGAAAATTGAAAAACCTTCCTGGAAGACAAAGGCAAACCCTCTCTGTATCAGGTCATTTCTGTGACTCATAGCAGGGTGTTGTCTTTGCCTTCTTATCAGTTGCAAAATCTTGCTTGCAAGGGCTATGGTTTTCATAGGCACTTCTGCTGCTCCAGCCTTCACTACTGACTAATTCTATTGCTATCAAGTTATTGGTCATTCTACCTCTTCTACTTATTGCAGTAAAGAAATATTTCCAGGTTCTTTGTTTACACAAGTCATCAGTTTAATCTGGATTCGTTATATTCGGAATTAACACAAGCATTTTGATTAGTCTCCGAATGTAGATACATTCAGTAAAACTTTTATCTTTGGGGGAAAGACTGAATTTTGTCTTGATTGTTTTTTCATCTTGCATTTTAAAATTGAGAAGTCAGGCAAAGCACCTGCACAGTTGTAATAAAAATATAGATAATTCTACTGGATTTTCACATTTCAATCTACAGCAATGGACTTCAGCAGCTGTATCAGATATATCTCAGTTTTTCAGCCAGATTGGGAAAAACAATCTACCAAAAAGAAAATCAAGGTTGCCTTTTTATAGTTCCAGGTAGTTCAGTTGTAACTAGTGTTACAAGGATTACATCAGAAAGTGGGCCATAGGACAGATAAGGCACATCCCTGTCACTTGGGAAATAGAACCAGTCATAAAACTGGTGCATACAGTATCTTTTTCTTCTTATTGCTTTCAATGGGAAATATAAACAGAGAAAATCAAAAGTGCCCTCAGCTTCCTGATGCTCTTCTCTCTCATTCTGCTCTGTTGGTACAAACCCAGCAGGAACTGGAAGACTGCAGTTCCTCTAGAAGGATTCTTCTATTCTCAGGTATTGAAAGAATTGCAGCCTTTGGAGAAATGAAGAAAAAGGAGAGAAGATGAAGTCACTTTTAAAAAACAAACATTCAACCACAGAACTCTCTGCTTGGAGCAATATGTTCCCTATGCATTAGCCAAGTATTAATCTTCCCCAAAGGAGAACTGTGGAAAAACCTACAAACAACCTCTAAGATTCACTCATATATTATGGCATTGCTTCATCCCTCAAATACTGTTGCTTTTGTATTATTAAGGCATAAACCTTAACAATAAAATATTGGGAAACTGTTATTTGGCAAAGACTCTAGGAATCTCCTTTTTTTTCTCAGAAAAAAGCATGTACTAATTGTGCATCAATACAGAACAATTATAATATGGAGTGATCAAATACGTGTTTTATTTTTTTAAAAAATCATATCCTAACTGGGATTCTCTGACTTAGATTTGCTACTATATTCCTATATTCCAATAGATTAAAAACTCAACACAAGAAAAGGCTGATGGACCAGCAGTTTATATTAAACAGATCAAGGCAGCCCTCTCAGTAAAATTTAGGAAATTCTTAGTTATTTTATTACCATAATGTTGCATTTTAACTGCCAAGAGGAGAGAGAGGAATTTGTGGGATTTTAAAGTCCCCCAATTGATTGACCAGCCTTACATGTGTTAGTCTAGCCTTGATTTGGGAAAGGCACTGTTTTCTGCCCTTCTTCCTGCCACAAATCTCTTGGGCCAGCCCTTTCTCTCACAGGGGTAAATCTACTACCAGTTTCTATATCACACATAAAAGAATTAAGAACATAGCTGGGAAGGAGGAAATGTTAGCTGGAATTTTCTAGAACATTGGTTCATTCCCCCCAAAAAACTGAATATGAGAGATCTGAAACAAGTTTTAAAAAAGCCCAGGGTGAGGGAAACTTTCTGACAAGAACAGTTTGACAGTGGAACAAATAGTCTGGGCAGATGGTGGGTTCCCTTCACTGGAGGTTATCAGGCTGAAGTTGGACATCCATCTCCCATGGAGATTTTAACATTGCAAGGAACAGGAGACTGGATTTCATGGCCCAAAGCAGTGTTTCTCAACCTTGGCAATTTTAAGATGTGTGGACTTCAACTCCCAGAATTCCTCAGCCAGCTGGTAGTTGAAGTCCACACATCTTAAAATTGCCAAGTTTGAAAAACACTGGCCTAAATGGATCGTTTGTACTCTGATCCTTTTTTACTGAGCACAAAGTTAAATTGTGGAATGTACTGCTACCAGATGGTTATAGCTATTACCTTGAAAAAGGAAAAGCCAAAAAAGTCTTCCTTAAATTAAATTTGACCCCTGATGCATTTATTTATTTATATTCGTTTAATAAATTTATATGGCCGCCCATCTCATTGAACATGCCTCTGGATGCCGTACAACCAACAATTAAAACAATGTCACAGCTGTTAATGTAGTTTTCACAGCAGCATCTGGAAATCTGGTTTGCATTTGCTGTCTTCTGAGGAATTTTTTTCATCTTCTCAGGCTAGCTTATAGCCCTGTGATTTCCTAGTGATCTCCCATCCAAGTGCTTACCAGGTTTAATCCTGCTCAGCTAAGGTCAGGAAGTCTTTTTTAAAATGAATGAGAGAAACATACGGAGGATATCCTGCTTATGGCCACTAGTGAAGATAACTAAGATATTTCATAACCAGTATCCTCATGTCCAGTTGCTCAGAAACATGAGTAGGAGGCCTTGCTGGGTGGTTTCTCAAAGACTTTTGGTTGGCTGCTGGGAAATCAGAATGTGGAATAAATTGGCTTTTGGTCTGGAACATCATGGTTCATTTTCTATTTCTTACTTTACCAGGCATTACTCCTACTACTATCAGCAGTGGCATATCATAGTTGCAATCATTCTCTCTGGAGTGCTTGAAAGGCTAGACTCTCTTTCCAGCCCACCTTCTACTGTATCACCTAGGCTTGAGCCACAAGTGAAGAAATCAAGATGGAACTCTAACCGACAGATAGATAGGTAGATAGATGATTGATTGATAGATAGATAAGCCCTGCTACTGAAACACAGTTCATTATTGTTTTTGTTGTTTATTCGTTTAGTCGCTTCCGACTCTTCATGACTTCATGGACCAGCCCACGCCAGAGCTTCCTGTCAGTCGTCAACACCCCCAACTCCCCCAGGGACGGGTCCGTCACCTCTAGAATATCATCCATCCACCTTGCCCTTGGTCGGCCCCTCTTCCTTTTGCCCTCCACTCTCCCTAGCATCAGCATCTTCTCCAGGGTGTCCTGTCTTCTCATTGTGTGGCCAAAGTATTTCAGTTTTGCCTTGAATATCATTCCCTCAAGTGAGCAGTCTGGCTTTATTTCCTGGAGGATGGACTGGTTTGATCTTCTGGCAGTCCAAGGCACTCTCAGAATTTTCCTCCAACACCACAGTTCCAAAGCATCGATCTTTCTTCTCTCTGCCTTCCTTATGGTCCAGCTCTCGCAGCCATATGTTACTACGGGGAACACCATTGCTTTAACTATGCGGGCCTTTGTTGTCAATGTGATGTCTGACATTATTGTATAGTAGCAATAAGGTAATACTGTATATATATGTATGTATGTACATATAATTATTATGTAAAATAATAACAATAATAGACAAAGCTAGACCTTTTGTAAATGCAATCTGAATGCTTAATTTCTACAATTAAATAGCAGCCCTGCAGGATAAGTTATGGAGGTAGTTTGATAAGATCAGGCATGAGCTATTACAGAAGAGAAAAGAGTAATGTTTCCTTCCAATTAATATGCTTCTGATATCCTCCATTCTCCAGTTGGTTTTGGCTCTGAAGAGCCTTCCATTGCCATTGGCCTTTCCCCATACAAATTAAAAATTAAACAGAAACATATGTGGAAGTGCTCCCCCTCCTGGAGAGGAACCGGGACTATTTTTCGAGAACCGAAAATATACGTCATGCTTTCACTTAGATAGCTACATAGAAATGTTGATTTTTGCAGCTCTTTCTCTTTTTATTCAAAGATTTGGGTTAAGAATAGCGAAGTTTTGAGTAATTCTGTCGGATTGGGCTTCAAAAACCCGGACGACTCCTAGATGGCAGCAGTTTGGACTTCCTAAATTCCTTTGCTGCCGTCTAGCGGATGTCCGGATTTTTTCAGATCAGATCTGATACCTAGTCTTGAAACATTGTAATTTTTTATTATTATTATACCGTAATATTTCATGGAATATATTTATTTTTTCCCTGAGGAATATTTATACAGAAAAGAAGCCGGGCAACCATTTGAAGACTACGGGATGAGCGCCCAGCGATAGTTTTAATTAAGGTATACGAATAAACTACGTTTCCCATCATACATATGGAAAGCAAAGTCACTCCGCCTTTTCCGGTCGACTGTGCCGTTAGTTGAAGAATAAACTTTTTTGTCTCTCTAAAGAAAGTACTGTAACTCCCACGTGTTTTTTTTCCAATTTCAAATTAAATGGGGGACTATAGTTCTTTCCAACTGAAGACTTTAGTTTATGAGTGGAAAAGTGAATAATTCGAACCAGTATTTAAATAACTGAGTTTCGGATCCCATAATGCCTTTCGCCAAAATCTCCGCGCATCGAACCCCGCCCCCAGCCTTCTCTTCATTGATTGGCGGTTACTTCGGAAAGTTCGCTCTAGTAGAGCAAAATATGCGCGATTTTATTGGTCGCTGGTGCAATAACTAAAAGACGTCGGGGGCGGGGAGGAAGAAGATCGGCCGTGCGGCTTGGCGGGAAAAAGGGTCAGATTTTCGCGCCAAGTAGAGTTGGAGGAGCGAGCTGGGTTGCTTCTTTATGCGCGGAAGCAAAAGCAGCGGAGGAAGGAACTGGGCTCGATCCAGAGATGGCAGCGCCCGCGCCAGCTACCCTGGATGATGCGGAATTGCGAGAAGCTCAGCGAGACTACTTGGATTTTTTGGATGATGAGGTGAGCAGGGGTCGGAGAGTTTGTGCTTACCCAGGCGACAGTCTTGCTGTTAAGTCATAACAATGGTGTTTATTGGCAAGACCTGGTCGTGGGAGGAATTGAGTAGTAATTCAGAGAAGCATTTTTCTTCAAAATAATGGGTAGAGTCTACGTGAGGAGTTAAACTGGGCTTAGATAACTTCATTTTCTTACGGGAGGGTATAGTCTCCGTTTTAGTCTTTACCTTCCTGATGCCCTCCGATCGGATAAGTTGCATTACAGCTTCTGAGGGAGAACAGGACTAGCACTTAACTAGAGCTGATGAGTTTCAATCTCTCGTTCTGGGTATGTAAGTATGTTCCACAGCCCCAAATAATTTGCTAAGGATGACAATTTAAGCATGTTTTAACCCTTTTTCATGCAATTTCTATTGTCTTTCATAGTAGCTCAGTCCCTTGGAAGGGGGCAGTCAGAAGAGGCTAACCTTGATGGAATGGACAAGAAATACTTGTGCTGTAGGCTAGCATTTAAGTTTATCCATAAAATCACCAGGGGCTGAGCTTCACTGGAAAGAGGCTACCTTTTTTTTTCTTATATGGTTTTAGCTAAAACTCCCATGATCCTTTGCTATTGCCCATGCTAACTAGAACTAATGGGAGTTAAAATCCGAAACGTCTGAAAGGTGCCCGCTCTCATCTGAAACAACAGGATACACAAGGGAAAAGGACAGGAGACCTCTGAATTCCTTAAGGCCAAAACAACCTGAACTGCTATTTATATCCAGTTCAAGACCCTAATGTGGGACCCTAACTGACTAGAATAATGTCAGCTAGAAAGACAAAAAAACTATTCCTTACCTTAAAAAAGAACAAGATCTGGACAGGGATAACTGAAGTAACAGAGAATATACCCTCCTTTTGTTTGTTTGTTTTGCATCAGATGGACACTTCCTGCTTTTCACTGTGAGGGAACAAGCAAACACAGGAATTTTCCATGATTAAGGAGCTTGCAGCTGCTCATGGTTTATTCAGTGGTCTTCTGTAAGTGGAAGTAGAATTGTGACTCTTCTCACTGTCTTCAGTAATACAAGTTGAAGTTGTTGAAAGTTCATTATTACTTATTGTTCCAGACAAGCAGAGAGTCCTTATTTTATTTAGAATTATAAAGGCTGCCTTAAAAAAATCTAAAGAGTTGCTTAGTAGTAGAATGTTTCATTTGTTAGGTAAAATGGGAAAAAGTGTGCAGTTATATTAGAAAGCTCTCCTCTGACCTTTGTGGAATGGGATATTTATTCTTGATAAGTTTTCAGGTTCACTTCTATACGTCGCTTGTATTTTTTTGTACATACCCTGAATTACATTACCTTCCTTTCCAGTGAATGCAGAGACAGTTTTCTCTCTACATTTTTTTTTTGATTGAGTGAACATTTCTGATTTTTGACAGATTAGATGAATTTTTTAAAAATTTTGTATTTAAACCAAATTAAAAACTGTGAGGAAATAACCTTGGCTTCTCATGAGGATATAGTTTTGCACTTATATTAATGGTACAGTTCAAATACTACTTTTGCAAAAGTGAACAGAATACTATGTTAAATTCGTTAGTTTAAACTTGTACTGTAAGTGGATCCTGTATCATTACAATATTACCTTAACAATTCCTTTTCTGTAAAAGCAGTGAGCAGTCAATGACTGTAGGTTTTGAAAACTCAACTTCTTCTTGCTATTATTAGCTGATGTAATATTGTAAAGAAAAAAAATCTTAAAACACCGTCTACTCTGGGATGTATGTTAAACCAGATTAGGAGCTAAACTGATAAACATTACACCCAGCTTCACAGAATTTTGCATATAAAAACAGACATATCTACTGCATTTAAATCTACCAGTATAGAACCATGTTATACAAGTTCTTCATTTGTAGAGCAACAGTAAAGTTATTCAGTTAGAGGATGCATAGTGTTTGAAGCATGCAGGAACACAAATCAAGCACCTGTTTGCCATTCCATAAAACAGCTGCCTCTTTTCATAGGATTGTGTGGCTGCTGTGTGCAGCTGCTGTATGATGCTGGGAAAAAGTATTTGGTTTAAGGAATCACAGACACGTGCTATGCTGCATAGCCCTATTAAAGCAATTTTCAGATGGGCTGCAGAAAAGAAAAGTACTTAGTTATTTTAATAAACTGTCATATTAATTTGGGCATGACTCAATTTCATTAAAATAAATTCGATGCAAAACTTTCAGCATCATGATAGTTATTCTCCATCCAGTTCAACTTGTATCACGGAGGACAATGAGAAGAAACACAATCTAACTTCCACTTACAGAAGAGCATTGAATAAACCATGAGGAGCTGGAAGGTCTCTTGGCCATCAACCATGGAACCAAACAAAATAAATTATTGTCTCACTAAACAGTTATTCACCTTACCTGCCCTTCTTGCAGGAAGATCAGGGAATTTACCAGAGTAAAGTCCGGGACATGATTAGTGACAACGGGTACCGTCTGATTGTGAATATCAATGACCTCAGAAGAAAGAATGAAAAAAGAGCCAGCCGGTAAGAATAAAAATGTTAGCAAAATCCTTGTGCTTTCTTCATTTCCCCATACAGAAAAGGAGCCTGGGGTAGCCTATGTACATCTTCCACATTACGTTTCAGTCAGGAATTTTTCTGGGCCAAAATTGCTTTGGTGGAGCAGAACATTATGTTTTGTGTTTGGAACCACTCTGGACCATTCTCTCTGGGAACTTTCCAAGGGCCTTGTTTGATTCACAGTGATTATGGCCTGCACACACATACACCCCTCTCTCTTTCCCTGATAATTAGGGTATGATCGAATCCTTACAGAATGTTTTTCTAGGTTGTGCTTTTTATTCTGATTTAAGACAATGGCTAGCCCAGCTCTTGTTAAAAAATATTCCCGGTCATACTAAAGAATGTTATGTAAGTTACTTTAAATCTAACATAAATCCTTAAGTCGCTTATTCCATGGCAAAATGTTATTTAATGTTGGAGTTTTGCTGCAAGAAGGTCACTATCACGGGACAGAATGACTATTTGCACAGGTAACTTTGCTTACATATGAAGATTGTTGAATTTTTTGCCATGTATCAGGTCTTATTTATAATACTGGATTTCTGGTCAGTGACTGTAATAGAGTTTTGATTTGAAGAGTCTCCTGGAGATTCTGGCTTTTAAAAATGAGAAGGCAGAAGAGTCCATCACACATTACCTATGAAACATTTAAAAGCCAGAAGTAGGCCATTTGGATTATGTTAACAAATTGGGAGATATAAGCCGCTTCTGTGATGGCAAAATAAAAAGGTGAAGTTGCTCTTCAGGTAAGTTTGACTCCTGGGGTCTATGTTACATACCCAAGTAGTTTTCTTGGCAACAGTATGGAAGTAGTTTTCCCTTGTCATCTTCTGGGACTTTTTTGTATGTAAAAAACTGCCCTAGGATTTGCTGGTGATGTACTAGTCCATGTACTAACAGGGCCAACTCAGTTTTGAATCCAAACAAGATTGGGCAGTTTCTGTCAGTAGGGTATCCTAATTGCCCCATTTCATTGATGTGGGTAGAATAATATGGATCACTAAAAGAGTATCCAGAACTCTTACTATAATTCATGACACCATTCCAAAAACAGCAATAACGATTCCCCAATATATGTTAGTCCACCTGGGCAATAATCTTTACAATCCTTTAGTTGCACAGTTAGGAACATGTTGTAATACAAATACTCTAAAGTACTGGTTGTATTGAAAACGACAAATCCCAGTGGCCAATAATAAAAATACCCTATGCCTTTCTAAAATTAGTGTTGCCATGGCTAGGCTTTCTCTGGTGCTTGTCATTGAGCTAGTGGGGGCCTAATTTCAGATCCTCAACTGTAAGTCATGGTGATAGCGAAAGTCCTAAGTAAGTACAATATAAGAGTTTATGTCCTAACAACCAGGAAACACACTGAGACAAGGAACTGGTCTCTAATGTTTATTGCTAGTACATAACAGGAATCCTAACAAACTGAAGAAGCGTGGGAAACCCAGACATATAACCCCCAAGGGTTAAGGCGGTCCCGATCTGTGTCTCTTTGAATGGCTGACCAATTCCTCAGTGCTACGCATGCGCTTGACAGTCTGGATGGGAGCCCCCTGCTCGCCATCCTTACTCATGACAGTTTAATTTAAAAGTGGTTAGCATGACAGAGACTGATGCAATTTTATTTTGAAAGGAACGCTGGAAATTAACAACTGCCCACATTGTTAATTCTTGATAGGCTGATGAGAATGGTTTTCCTCTTGTTCATCTTTGCTGCAGTTTGCTAAACAGTGCCTTTGAGGAGTTGGTGGCTTTCCAGCGTGCCCTGAAAGACTTTGTTGCTTCTGTGGATGCTACATATTCAAAGCAGTATGAAGATTTTTATATTGGGTTAGAGGGCAGCTTTGGATCTAAACACGTGACACCTCGGACGTTGACATCCCAGTTTCTCAGCTGTATTGTCTGTGTGGAGGGTATTGTTACAAAATGTGAGTGAAACAGTCTGTGCGTTAATGAGAAGTACAAAGCAGCTTTTGATTCAAATGGGTGGAGTATGATAGGTAAATGGTTCTGCTTAAAAAGCACTAAATTCACGTTCATAACTCCTCCAGTTTTAGAAATCTTTGGTGGAGGGACGAAGGAACATAGAAATACCTGCTTTCCTGCTAACAACATGTAATCCAATGCACCCCATGGAAACAGGCTTTTTCTCCAGTGTTTTGTTTCCTGCATTTTGCAAATAAGAGTGAAGTAGACACTTAAGTGAGAGTGTCGTTGTAAAGCTAGAATATTATGTATTCAGGATCATGATGCTGTTCAGAATGTTATTATTCAAGAGCAAGTACTTGTGCTAAATAATTTTTCTGTTTTTCAAGAGCTTGGAGCAGTCTGCAATACATTGAAAAAGATCCTGAGCTGTGATCTTTAAAATCCTACTCTAGGAATAGATTAAAACAAATTTAATGGGATTGAATGTGGAATTGATATAAATAGAACTGGTATGTTACATCAGCTTAAACTCTCAACACTTTGCAATCTAGCATGGGAACACCTGGACCGAGTACTCTTACGTTGGCTAGCCCTTTATTTCCAGACACTTTTTGTTTTTCTCCCTACGTAGGCTCTTTGGTGCGCCCAAAGGTCGTTCGAAGTGTGCATTACTGCCCTGCCACCAAGAAAACCACTGAGCGGCGATACACAGATTTGACTTCCCTGGAAGCTTTCCCATCCTCTGCTGTGTACCCCACCAAGGTGAGCTGTTGGGTTCAGAAGCCTTTCAAAGCTCCTAGAAAAGTGTTCCCTTCTACTATGAAAGAACATTTGAGTGACTTTGGGTCTATGGTATCTCTCAGGCCAGGGTTCTTGCTCAGGAAAAATGGAGCAAGGAATTTATTTGTTCAATTTATATAGCTACCCATTTCAAACCAGTGACTCTGGGCGGCTAACGGTCATAAAAAGAGTTAAAACAGTACAAAAGAAATTAAATACAAATAGCAGCCAAGTGATATTAAAATCCGTTGGGGTTAGCACAACCAAGAAACGGGGCCCTTCACACACTCTGTGTGAACTCAATACCAAGTTATCTTTAGCTCTAGGCGGAAGGGTAAGGTCTAAATCAAATGAATACAAATGTGTTATATTTTTTAAATCTCTAATAACTTTTGCTTTCTAGGCAGAGTGCACATAATTTAAAACATTCAAGCAGTAGAAACATGCTGTCATAAGATGGTACCAATTTCAGTGAAAAAGGGTTTGATCTTTGTTTAAGTGGGGCGAGAGGTTTATGGAAAAGGCTTCCCACACATGAAAATGTGAGGGCATTAGGTGCGTTCTGCCGTGGCCATGATGTTTTATGAATTTTTATTATAATTTTTATGAGTTTTTTTAAATGGATTGGAATGTTTTATTTATTTTCTATCCCGCCTTTATTATTTTTATAAATAACTCAAGGCGGCGAACAGACCTAAGACTCCTTCCTCCTCCTCTTTTCCCCACAACAGCCACCCTGTGAGGTGGGTTGGGCTGAGCGAGAGGGACTGGCCCAAGGCCACCCAGCCGGCTTTCATGCCTAAGGTGGGACTAGAACTCACAGCTTCCTGGTTTCTAGCCAGTTGCCTTAACCACTAGACCAAATTGGCTCCTGCAGCCTAAAATACTCCAATGATTACTGATGGTTTTATTAAGCCTGTAGAATCTAATAGACTTGATTAAAAGTTGCAGAAGGGAAATGCAGAGTCAGAGTTCGGTATGATCAATTTCAAAGAACTAGGTGGAATGGCTTTTGAAAAGAATCTGCCCTAAGTTGTAGGGAGCTCATGCTAAACTTACTATCTCAAGCCTCAGCACAGCTGCCTGATCGGTCCGTGCTAAGAACTCTGCCGCGTGCTCAATAGTCCTGTATAAAATGCATGCCTCAGAGGTGCATTATTATGATACAATAGTTAGATTTTTAGTTTAACTGAAATAACTTGGTGGAATGTTCCACCTAATGGGAAAAGGTGATGCTTATTAAATTGTCTGATAGACCCGTGCTTAGGAAATAGCTGAAGATGTAAGCTAGCTGGTTCATAACGTCATTAAAACTGCTGTTGCCCCCATAATTTGCTTATCTTGTAAAATAGCTTTGCGTGATATACTGTAGAAAGAGTATAGTGTCAGTGGAAATATTTGTGTTATCTCATCTTAGTCCCACGCAAATCCTTTGAAAGAGCTGCTTTGGAGTGCAGCGAAGTGGATCTGACGGACCTCATTTCTAATGATTAAAGCATCTAAGTCGTTTTCTAGGTTTGTGAAGGTTCTTCCTAACTACTCTTAGCTGCCTCCACATCTGGGTGCATGCACAGCGGCTTAGCTTGGATCGGTGAAAACAGCTGGGAGTGGTTTCCAGAAGATGTGGCTACTTTTAACAATTCCAAAAAAGAGAGCTTCATGTCTACTCCCATGTGTAAAGAAGAATAGTATTGCTTGCACTTATTCAAACTTGATTAAGATGGATCATTCCTTCTAAACGATATTAGAAGGATAAAAATATGATATAGTTAAATATTCTTTCGCACCAAATTCAGTGCTCAGTATTTAATGCTATGTTTGCTTACCACTTCAGAATATAAATAATACTGGTGGCACAGCATGTACCAGGGATTCGAGTAATGAAGTATCTGCATAGCATATTTATATGTGGCATATACAGTAAATTCAAATCTCTCTCAGCAAGTAAACCAAGAAACCTCTTAAAAAAAACAGTCAGAAACAAAGTATGTTCTTGTAGGATGAAGAGAACAATCCTCTTGAGACAGAATTTGGCCTGTCAACCTACAAAGATCACCAAACCATCACAATCCAGGAGATGCCAGAGAAAGCACCAGCTGGACAACTTCCTCGCTCTGTAGACATCATTTTAGATGATGACTTGGTGGACAGAGTAAAGCCAGGCGACCGAGTACAGATCATTGGGACTTTCCGTTGTCTGCCAAGCAAGAGGGGTGGCTACACTTCAGGGACGTTTCGGTTAGTAGTATAAGCTGCTTATTGGCTTTTGATGGGCTTAACAAAGCCTTGAGATCCATGTTGCATCAAGCTCTCCCATGAGAAACCCATTTTCCAGAATAATTCCATTGCTTTTGTTTTATTGCCCTTCTAAAAATCTGGCTTTTTAGAATCTGCTTTCCCAGGGATTTACATCCAACCCTTGTATTCATAAAAATAATTTGGTCTGTCAGTGAACATGCCATGTATATCAAATGGTTAATGCTAAAGAAGGCAGAAAGGATAGTCACAGAAATACAGTGATTATTAGAATGAGGTGGAAGCTGTGCTCCTGAGGCATTTTCTTTAATTCTAAATTAAGTTAAACATTAATAATTGTGTTTGGAAGATCGCTATCTCTTGAATAATTGCCTTACCTTTGGCACATCTATATGCTCTTCACCTAGGAATGTCTGTTCGACCTCAGAATCTGCCAGAGGTCCCCCACACAATGCTCAATCTTAAAACTCAGTGCAGTAGAAGTATTAAATACTGTAATTATTTAGCTAACAACATACTACTGGTATTAGTCTTCCCATGAAGCTGCAGGGAAATATTTAAACATAAAACGAAAAGGAGTGATTGTCTTGATTTATTTCTTTCCAGGACCATCCTGATTGCTTGCCAAGTAAAGCAAATGAGCAAGGAGGTTCAGCCTGAATATTCATCTAGAGATGTTAGCAAGATTAAAAAATTTAGCAAACACCACTCAAAGGTAAACTGGATGCTGGCATTAGAATCATGTACACATTGTGTTCATAGAAATTCAGGTCTGGCATGGTTAGTGTGTTGTTTCGCCTTAAACTACAAATATGATTAATTTGGAAAATACTTGAAAATTATGGATGTTTGTATACTTTTATTTATTTAAAACAAAGCTAAAGTTTTGGAAGATAATATAATATGGACAAAGTGGACAAAAAATTACTGAGGTCATACAATTAGTGCTCAGTATAACATTAATAAAGGTTGACTATGCTAGGCAAATAATAATTTATTATATTTATATGCCGCCTGATTCCCAATGACTCAAAGTGCATTGAGTTATATGATATGGAAAAGTATAAATCTATACTGTATGATTTATAAGTAAGAAGGAAAAAAGGGAAAAAAAGCTAAAAATAGTATAGATAAGTATTTGATTTCTGACTTCCCCCTTCTTTGTAGTCCAACCAATTTTCAGTATTTATAAACATAAACTTTAGAAACTGTACTCTGAGTGTTTGTATTTGCCTTGCTGGGTGACATGCAGTATATATGGGGGCCATCCTTGCTTAAATTTAGTTATACTTCTATTATGCACAGATACCTGGTTCTCTTTGGATTGAATAAATCTTTCACTTTGTATTCTTCTAGTCTTAGTGTCCCCCTCCCCGGCCCTTTAAAAACTTTATACCACTGAAATAGTTTACATATTGTAGCAAGATGACCTGAGTGTGATGTTAAACTGTGAGATGAACATAGCCTCCTACCTCTACGTTTCAGTGATATAGCAAACTGTTAAGCGTAATGAGAAAGGAATTTGTCCTTCTATCCAAAGTTTACATTATTTGATCTAGCATGTAATATTTTAGTTTTTCGCTAAGTTAAAAACTTTCTGTGTAGTAATAGGCTAACCCCCCTTTTCCGCAAACAGTTTTTTTGAATTTACTCATACGTGGATATTCTAGTTCAATTTTGTCCCATCGGTTTCCTGCACCTAGGATGTTTTTGAGCAGCTTTCAAGATCTCTGGCTCCGAGCATCCACGGGCACGAGTACGTCAAGAAGGCAATTCTGTGTATGCTCTTGGGAGGAGTGGAAAAGGTGTTGGAGAATGGAAGCCGACTCAGAGGGGACATTAATATCCTACTGATCGGTATGTCCTGGAGGCCTTGTATTTCAAATGTTCAGGAAATGCCGCTCATATCCTGTACCAGGAGAGCATAGCTGGCAATTTGCATTTGATAAACAGCCTGCATTTCTCTTGTTTTCAGGTGACCCTTCTGTTGCGAAATCTCAGTTGCTACGTTATGTGTTGTGTACAGCTCCTCGGGCCATTCCCACTACTGGCAGGGGTTCTTCTGGAGTAGGTTTGACTGCTGCAGTCACAACAGATCAGGAAACTGGTGAGAACTTAGAAGCAAATGATGTGCAAAGAGAACAGTCGTTACAGTCGGGGAAAAAGCAGCTGACAGCGCCTCTGCAGCCAAGAAGATCGACTGACTGACTGACTGATTGATTCAGTTTATGCCTGCCACTGTTGAGGAGATTCCTTATGTCTGTTTTGGAAACTTGCATGGCAGTGACTGAAGAGCTTGAGGTGTAAATGAGACAATGGCCTAGGAGTACAGTATTATGCTAAGGAACTAAGTCTCTGGCTAGGGTGAAGTGGGCTATATTCACAGTATTTGCAATGGGCAGGCAAGACACTTCCCTCTTACTCATCTTTTGGACTGTTGCTGGCACGATGATTAGAATATTATTTAACATAACTGGGTGGATATTCAAATCCTTCATAATTACATGTGCTGTATTTTATACATGAAATAACTCAAAAGCCTGTTACACCTGGCTGACTTTGTCTGGGCTGAAAGCTAGGTAGGGTCAGTCCTAGTTAGGATTTGGATGGAAAACTACCAGGAACTCCAGGGCTTTAGGTCAGACTGGAAAATAAAACTCACCTCAGTAGGAGGCAATAGCAAGCCACCTCCATTTTGTTGCAAAGAAAACAACAGAATGACCAGGGATTGTCACCTTTTTAAGGCACCTACCTCCAATTGTGTGATGGTCCAGGACCTTCTCATAACACCTGAAATTTTGCTAGAATTGGTTAATATTGAAAGCAATGAAATCTTTTTAAAAAATGATCTTTTAAATTAAAAAAAATCATTTTACTTTGGAAGGACTGTGGGTGCTGTTTTGAGGAGTGATTGATATCTTTGCACACACAGAGTGTTGTCAATTTTTGAGTTAGATTACCTTGGCTTTTCTGTAGGAGATGGAATAATATTGCTACTTTTTCTTACAGAGAATGGAGCAGCAGTAGAAACACGGTGCTTAACATAGATTGAGAATTTTAGTATTCCAGCTCCTGACTTAGAAATGCATGAGTGCATTCCGTTCAACCTATATATGCTTTCTCTCCCTTGCTTTGTTTCCCCATCCTCAGGAGAACGTTGCTTGGAAGCCGGTGCCATGGTCTTGGCTGACCGTGGAGTAGTGTGCATTGATGAATTTGATAAGATGTCTGATATTGATCGTACTGCTATCCATGAAGTGATGGAGCAAGGCCGTGTCACTATTGCCAAAGCAGGCATTCAGGCCCAGCTCAATGCCCGTTGTAGTGTTCTAGCAGCTGCGAATCCGGTCTATGGAAGGGTAAGTGTGGAAGGGATCTTGTTCAGATAAGCTAGGTGGCAACACAGGGAGCAAGGCAAACTTTTCTGCTTCTACTTTTATGTTTTTATTTGGTGCCATAATGGTTTAGTTGCCCATCTTATCTAAAAATTGAGGACATTTTTAAGCAAGGATGATTTTTCAGCTGGTCATATGTCTCCGTCCCTGCTTTTGTGGAACACAGCAATACTTCATTGAATCTCCAGGCAGAGTTAGTCTATATGTTACTGTTTCCCTGCACCTGGAACTGGAAATGTAGTTCAGATTTACGATGATTGGCATCCTACTGGAGTATTGTCTGCCCGTTTTTTAATACTGTTTTTCTTGTTTTGCTTGTACATACTGCATTGTTACTGAACAGTTATTTTCTATTCTCAGCTCTACAAATCACATAGTTTGATAAGTAAATTAGTCTGTGTAATGTAACAAACTGAAAAAAAGGTAAACTACACAGCATATACAAAAATCATTTCCTATGTAGCATGCAGGAGTGGACAAAGGAAATGCGATAAACTTGAATTATGTGACTGTTTTGCAAAAGAACAAACTTTGATTGACCTTCCCTTACATCTTCTGTGCTCAGAACAATGGCACAATATTGAAGCAGCACAAGATTTGAATGTCTGTGTCTGTGTGTGTGTTTGTAGAGGTAATGGTGAATCTCCTCAACATTCCAGCAGGGCTATTTCTCCTGTTTAGCGATAAGAGCTGCTAACTCACTAACCTTTCCTTGCGTTTTTGCAGTATGACCAATACAAAACTCCCATGGAGAATATTGGCCTCCAGGATTCTTTGCTGTCCCGATTTGATTTGCTCTTCATTGTTTTGGATCAAATGGATCCAGAACAAGATCGGGAAATCTCAGATCATGTCTTGCGAATGCATCGTTACAGAGCAGCTGGTGAACAGGATGGAGATGGTGAGTCTCTCACCCCTATATCCTTCCCTGAAATTTGTTGACGTATTCTTTATGACGATTAGTATTTTTTTCTCTTCATAGATATTTAAGAAATGGGAGAGATCAGAGTATTCTCTATGCCGCAATGGACAAAGTATTCTCTAATGTATTGATTAAATTGATGTATCCTAGACAACTCTCTAAGACATTTTTCCCTTATTTTTCTAGCCATGCCTTTAGGTAGTACAGTTGAATTACTAGCAACTGAGGACCCTTCCTTTACCGAGCAGGAGGATCAGGAGCTGCAAGTGTATGAAAGACACGATGACCTGCTGCATGGACCTAAGAGGCGGAAGTAAGTATTTCCTTCACTCACTGTCTTGTCAAATAGAGCATGGACACAAAGAATAGAGATTCTGAGTTCAGGAGCTGCTTTACAGTTATATCTTATAATTCCACTCTCAGGGTAATAAGACTGGTACCCAAGGAGCATAATTGTAGTAGCCACATTCTCTTAGACCAAGGGACGTTCAACCTGTTGGTTTCAAATTCATCTTTAGCTCTGCTTCTCAGTATATGCCCTCAGCATGATGTTTCAATTTAACTGCAAATCAGTGATTCCCAGTCAAGAATCCCCATTTGCGGCAATTAAACTCCTATTATCCTCTAATTAGTGGAAGTTTATGGATTTTGTTTGATCAAACTCAGAGAGAAGATTGTAAGCATGGAGTTCATGAGGAAGTACATTCATTTTGCCAAGATGCTGAAGCCAGTCTTGACTGAGGAAGCAGCAGCCCTCATAGCCCAGGAATATTCTTCTCTTCGCAGTCAGGATCAGATCAGCCCTGACAATGCCAGGGTGAGTCACAAGCTCTCTTTTTTCCTAATGGGAGGGACAGCTGGATAATTGTGAGACGAGAAGGAGGCCTGGACTGGGTTAATGTTGTGCTGGACCTGCAAAGTTGACAGAAGCATACAAGTTAAATTATTATTAGTTATTATTATTATTATTATTGATAAAATTGAATGTTGTATTAGTATTTATTGGTAGAATATGATGGCTGGTTTCTGCTGAACTATGAAGGTTAGTGAATGGGAATAGCAACAGTTTTTTTCAATTTAATTTAATTTAATTTGCTAAGCTATTGAGATATGTTCTTCTTTAATGCCATGGAAGAAGAGGTGGCATCTCAAGAATACTTAAATATCTGCAACAACTCAAACATTGCCTTGACTATGACAGCAGTTTACACATGTAAGCTTACTGCTTTGAGAATTGTAATTCTGTCTAGAATTTTTTTTTTTTTTTTAGCTTTTTGCTCCCTGGCAAATGCCTGATTAAATTTTGAGAGGAAATCTCCTTCCATGTGGAAAAAGGGAAGCAAAAATGCTGCTGATTTCATGATCTATGCACTGGAAAGGCCTATAAAATAGGTCTTCTAGCATGGTGTTAAGTACAAGGCCAGGATTTTTGGGCCATGCTCCCATTTTTATACACAGTAGTCTCCTTGAATTCCCATCTAGTCTAATACCTGTAAGAATGGTGGAGTCTGTAGTCCATGAACAGAATCCAGTCCTAAAGGATTGTTGTACTGCACCAAACATGCTTGTGTCTATAAAGGTGGACAACACTTTTTAATATTTATCATCTTCTGCTTATCCCTCAAAAGTTTTAAGACTTTACCTGCTCTTTTCAGACTTCCCCTATCACAGCCCGAGCTCTAGAGACATTGATCCGGCTCTCAACTGCACATGCTAAAGCCAGGATGAGTAAAATAATTGAGAAGCAGGATGCCAATGCTGCTGTAGAGCTGGTGCAATTTGCTTATTTCAAAAAGGTGAGTAGACAAGAGTTGTAAGAAAAATTTAAATTGAAGTTGGGCAGACACTTACTAGCCATTGGTTTGCATCTTTGAATGTACTAGTTTCATTCAGTATTCAGCTGATGTTACTGAAGTATTCAAACAATCTGATAAGCTAGCTTGGTGTAGTAGTTTAAGGCACCAGGCTAGAAACCGAAAGAAAGTTCTAGTCCCACCTTAGGCCTGAAGTTAGCTGAGCCTGAAGATAGCTGGGAACTTTGGGCCAGTCACTCTCTTTCAGGCCCAGGAAGAAAGCAATGACAAACCACTTCTGAAAATGTTCCCAAGAAAACTGCAAGGACTTGTCCTGGAAGTTGTCAAGAGTCAAGATTGCCTTGGAAGCACACATAAACACAAAAATGTCCTGCATGGAAACTAGCAGGTTTTTTTCCTCTCCCCAAATTTATGGTATCTTCACTTGTCATGTATGATACTTCAACATACATCAGCGATCAGTAGATAAAATTACTGAAGCAAAAGGATATGAGCAGAAGAGATGGCATGAGCTGTCCCACACAACATGTACAGGAATGGATGCCAATGTAGGTCATTGGTTTCATTCTTAGTCATTGCCAGCAGCTAAGACTTGCAGAGACTATAGAAGCTACACCCATAATGAATGACTAATTACTTCTCTGTTGTGTGTCTGGAGTGCTTATGAAAGAGATGGAGGTTGAACTATAGAAGTAAATCACTTAGTGCACCATTCTATCCTGGTGCTTAGCTTGGCTTAGGGAATTATATGAAATTACGGTATAATAATTCTCCCTTTGTAGGTGGGCATCTGTATCAGTCTGGAAGCACTTTACGTTTCCAGTAATTGTTTGCTTGAGGCTTTTCTTTGTAGCATTAATCCTATCATGGGAGATGCCATGCTTTTATGGCAGTTATGTCCCTTGAAACTAAAATACTGGATGGTTTTATTTCTTTGGAGGCTGAAATTAGTATCTAAACCTATCAGGAATTCCCATCCCTGGGGGAAGTAACCTTCAGTTCCTGGCTTCTTTTGGGGAACTCAGACTGTCCTTGGCTTTTGAGCAACAACTGATTGGCCCAGTTATGGATTCTTTGGTTTCTCTACTTTCAAAGGTTCTGGAAAAAGAAAAGAAGCGGAAAAAGCAGGCTGAAGATGATCCAGAAGAAGAAACAGATGGCGAAATGTCCCAAGAAAGTGAAAAAAGACAGAAAAAGAGGTAGATAAGAAAAGTGGTATTAGGGGAACTAACAAGATTTTAATATAAAGCCTTGATGGCAGAGATGGCAAACACACTGTTCCGGTTAACGTGGAACTGAATAATTGGCCTTTTTCATCTGCCTGTCCAGCCGGGATAAACTTGAGGAGTTGTTTCCCAGAAGCTGCATGCTTCTAAGCTTGGAATCTGGTGATGCTGTTGAGACCCGTTTTGTCTTGCATACACTGACCTGTTCGGGTTTGCACACTAACACCAAATACTATTGAACTATATGGCACTTGAGAATCCTACGATTAGCAACTATTTCCAGCTACCAAAACATGTGGAGACTTCATTGCCTTTTTACTAATGGATGGTGGTGTTCCAAAAGGCCACCAGAATGGCCTCTGTAGAAGAAATAGGGTGTATTTTCTTCAGCCCAGAGGAATAATACTTAGCAGGAAAGCTTTAAAATTTTGGGTTTTCCCCCAGATGTTGGGTTAAGACAATAGATGAGCCCATCATCTGGGAGACAGAGTGTATGATTGGTGAGCCCTGGCTTCATATTGTAGATACGTTGGCTTCTGGATTTTGCCTTTTGTTGATATTGTCTGGTACTTACTACAATATTTTCGGAGAGTTTTGTATTTGGTGTATGTTGCTCTGAGTCGCAATTATGGAAGTCGAATGGCTATGTAAATCTTCTAGATGAATAATTTTGAAGACTATTAATTAAAACTTCTGCTATTAACTTAATGTCCTTCTGCAGAAGGAAGACACATTCCAGCGACCAGTCACTCACAGAAGGAGAAACGTATGATCCTTATGACTTCAGTGACACAGAAGCAGAAATGCCTGAATGTAAGCCATTTCTCTCAGACTGATAAATGAATGGGTTCAGGCAAACTAAGACAGTTCTGCTATGAGTTTTAATGCACAGTGCAGTCCTCCTGGAATTTGGAAAGGATTCATTTATATTTGAATGTCTTCATCTGTTCAAGCACATCTGTCAAGAGACTTGACAAATTAGCTATCTCCATTCTTTCTGATGTTTTAGTGTTTCTAGGTTTTAACCAGTACAGGTAGTCCTTGTTTAACTACCACAATTAGGACCAGCAACTTGGTCGTTAAGAGAAGCAGTTGCTAAGTGAAACCACACTGTACTTACAATCCTACTTCAGCTTTCCTTTGCTTTACAGACCTGTGAAGGTCGTACACGTGAGGATTGGTCACAGTTACTTTTTCATCACTGTTGTAACTGCAAATGGTCACTAAACAGGGCAGTTGCTAAACAAGGACCATCTGTATCTTGTATGATGGTATCTGTCCAGCTTGTTCTTTGCCAGCCTTCCTTTCTAATATCTCCAACCCTTACTAGAATAACTGATTTTTTTTCCTAAAGAATTAGAGTGCATCACACCACCAAACTGAAACAGTTTTAGCTTGGCAATCTTAGATTCCAGTGATGTATCTGGTTTGATGCAGTCTAAACTCTCCTTGTTCATTATTTTTGTTGTCCAGAGAAAGTGTAGTAGCTTCTTCCAAGCCCTTAATTCAAATATATAGTAGAATACCAAGCCAGCTTCATATCTGGCAAGTCAACCTTTATTGCAGCCTTCCCCATGAGATTTTCTAGATTCTGAAAGATTAGTTTCCTGAAACCAGAGGAGGAATTTTCAGTCTGGTCCATTTTGAAATTTATTCAGAAGCCAGTTGCATCATGATCAAGACAAAGAGAAATAATCCTATGCATTTCTTAGCAATACATTCTTCTGTGATCAGTGGGTCTTATTCCAAGGTAAATTGGTATGGTACTGCTCCCAAGTGCATGGAGCCTATGAGTACTTTAAAATGTTAAATAGCTATAAGGAAGTGGACCTGGCAAGCTTAAGAATGCCAGACTTGATAAATGCTTGTTATTTTATCTTCTCACCAATTTTACTAGGTGTATCCTGGTGCTATTTTTGTGTTTTCTGCTTAAAAATAAACTGAACATGACATCATACTCTGATTTGTTTAACAGTGTTGTATGGAACAATATAGAATTCATGCTGTGTTTGTGAAGCTCCCTAAGCTATAACCTATACTTTACAAGTAACAAAGGATATGTTCGTGCCTCATGTAAGCTGCAGACTACATTATGATTTTGTATGTCTGAATCTGTTCAGTAAGTGAAAGTCAAATATGTTTGGCTCAAGCTCCGCTTTAGCAATAACTTAATAACCTTGTTTTAATATCTTTCCCAGTAGTCCACACTGTCTGCTTCTTTTACAGATTCTCTAAATCAGGGAAGGCCAGATATTTATTAATTTCATTTTCCTGCTTTTGTATTTTCTAGTTCAGGCACACACGCCCAAGGTTCCTGAAGCTTCAGGCACCGATGAGGTTGCCTCAAAGTTGTCTGAGTCCAGGTAGGAAACATGCAAAGACTCTTACATGACAGAGTTTAATGAAATTGGGGTTTGGGATATGAAATAGTGATGTGCAAAACTCATTTAATCCAAACAACCTATTTTTGACCCTGAAACACGATTTCAGGTTCAGAATAATCATTCTGACCAAGCTCAGAAGAGTGGTTCTGACCGTTCGAGAAGTATTCAACATTGAACAGCCCCGTTTTCCTGCACTCCAGCCAGGGCATCCAGATGTAGATACCTCCTTCCTCCTTGCTCTCAGGACAGGACTTTGTGACTGTAGGAGTCCTTGTGAGGGGGGAAGAAGCCTCCTTCAGTTGCAGCCCTGCTTTGCTTTGGAAAACATTCATGTCTGCTGGCTCAGCCAGCCATCTACATGGCCAGGATTCTGGTTAGATTAGGTGGACCTTCCATTTTGTTCTTCTGCTTTTTCCTTTAGTTTATGTTTTCTTTATCAGACCTTAGGAGGGAGTTCTGTATCATTCAGCTGGATGCCATAAAGATATGTCTGGATCTAACCATCATGCCTAAGGTGAGCTTTTCACCATGGCCAGGAAGTAATCCTCCTTTCTTTCTGCCCCAAACTTAAAATCCAGCTAAAGAATAAATGATACATACTAGATAGCAGATCTCAAGATCAGCAGTACAGTGTGGCTGGAAAAAAAGGCAAATGCAAATTTAGATTGCATTGGCAGAAGTGCTGTGACCAAATCCAGGGAAACACCTTTTCAGACTAAGGAATTGTATTAAAATACATAAGCTTTTGTGAACCATAGCTCACTTCATCAGATGCATGGAGTGGCTACCCTAAACTAACATGGCTGTCCTACAAATCCTGAGAAGTTATTTTGTCACTTCATTCTGTGTTGGTCAGAATTCACCTTGAGTATTGGGTCTAGTTCTGAGCACCAAACTTCAAGAAACATTCAAATTCAATGAAATTGGATCGGGGACTAGAAAGTGAGAACTGTGAGGAGAAATTGAAGGATCTGGGAATGTTTAGCCTTAAGGAGATTAATGGAGGATATGATGGTGCTCTTCACATATCCAAACGGATGTCAAAAGAGAAAGTCAAGGCTTGTCTATTGTTCTGGTATGCAAAATCTATAATAATGCATTTAAGTTACAAGAAGGCAGATTCCAACTGAATGCTAGAAAAAAAACCTGTCAGAAAGGTGGTGAGTACCTTCACTGTCTGCGGTGGCTTAATTTGTATTCCTGAATGGAGCAAGGGGTTGATGACTTAATGGCCCCTTCCAACCCTTACGCTGCTTTGATTCCAGGAGGCTCAATCTGTGGCATCTACAGCTAAAGGAATCATGAGATATTGTGTGAAATCCTCAAGAAAAGCTGTCAGAGTAGAAAATTCTGGACCCTTCTCTGCAGCTTCCTATTTGTCTTTATACTGTAGATGACAAAAGTGTATTTTGTTTAAAGTGGAATGGTTTTTGGTATGCACCTGACTATATAGAAGTCAGCAAAGAGACACTATCAAGGACTGTGCAGAACTCTGGGAGGGGGGAATTTTGGAGTACATGGGGGAGCATGGATATAGAGCCTGTCTGCGGCTCTCTGAAGCATGTCTTCTCCCAGGACTATGCAGCTACCTTTCACGCTGCAGTGTGATCCCAGGCAAAGATGCAGTTGCTTTAAAGAGTTACAGGCAGGGGGTATAATTGCACCTCTGTGCGCTCCAAAGCCCTTACTTGGAATTGAAAGGATTGCACTGACTAATCCTCCCTTTTTTCCCTACCACATTCATTCTGTCTCTGTCTTCTTCTCTCATTCACTCACTGTAGCAGCAGGGTTTTCCTTCAAAACATCCTTACTTTGTTCTTGTACTTGCATAGGCTTAAAGCATTCAAGGCAGCCCTCCTGGAGGTATTCAGAGTTGCTCATGCACAGTCGGTGAGTCTGAAGAGCCTGCTGGAGTCCATCAACCAGAACAACCCAACTCCTTTTTCATCAGCTGAAGTCAAAGCAGCACTGGAACAGATGCAAGAAGACAACCAGATCATGATGTCCGACGACATAATTTTTCTGATCTAGAGTAACTCGTGGGGAGGAGAAGACGATGAAGTTTCTTTGGCTGCTTGGTGTGGATAGAACCTCTTTCCAGCAACATCAGTGGAATTTGTCCATAAATCTTGGCTTGGCTTCAGAGAAATCTGAATTCAGTTTGGAGCAATCTATGTGGGGGGGGCGGGGGGGAAAGGCTTGACTTTTTTCAGTGATCAGTCTGGTTTTTTCCTGCTTCATGTTTTTTTTTTAATTCAAAGTACATATGCAGAATTCCCCTAGTTAAAATATCTGCACTATAGAGCAGCTTTCTTCAGTGTAAGCACATTCCTGATGTGTGGATTTAAGGCTCCCAAGCTCTCCATACAACTGAGAAATTTGGGGATTCTTATCTCTGCATCTGGAAGGCACCCAGGTTGGGGAGATAGCTGTCGACTTGTGATAGTGCAGTGATGCCGTTCAAAGCATTCAGCCTTGCCACATCAATTCACCAGTGAATTCAATGCACCTTTCATTTTCTGCTAAGGATTTTTGTAAATTCCAATGTAATAAAAAGGAGGCCATCTGTGAAGATGTCATTGCAGTCGTTAAGATTAGAAAGAGTTGAGTGCCCATGTGTACCATATTTCCTCTTTTATATATAACAAGCTCTGCTACTTTGGACTGTAATTTTAAATTTTAGGTAAATAATTTTGATGGTGTATATAATGTGAAAATAACTTTTTCTACCAGAAAGAGCTTTGACAACTGGGGAAAGTAGCACCAGTATTCTGAAAGCAGGCCTGTTCTTATGTGCGTCTGGTTTACTTCTGTATCTAGATGTCTTCCTCCTAATGCAAGCAAGAGAAGCTGGGTGGAGTGCAAAGTAACATTGATAAGGGGCAAATAAGAAAACAATAGGCTGGATCATTCTCTCAGCTTTTTTTATCCTCAAAAGTCTAACATATAGAATTAGCAAGACATTTATACAAATATTAAAAGCCATTCTTTTTATTGATGGTAAGATTGCAAAAGCTTTGCTTTTTAATGTTGTATACATTGCATATTACAATACAGAATAAAACTGAGTCCATTTCTAAATAAATTGCTTGAACTTATATCAGATCTTCCATGAATTCTGTTTGTGCAGTAGAAAACATTACTAAAATATGACTTACGTCTGCAATTTCAATACTTAAGATATTATCTGAAAAGATTATTCATTTAGTTTCAGTGAACTTAAATAATTGGTTAAAAAAAGCTTGTGCTATCCTTTTCTAAAATCAAATTACCAAATACCTCTTTTTTTACATTCACTTGCTGAATTTTATTTCATTTCTGTATTGTCTGTTTTTTACAACTTAGATTCCTTCTGAAACCTTCATAAGAGCTAGTAAATTTTTTCATTTATTACTTTTTTTCCTCATTATGAATAGATTTCTTTACCCCATTGTATATGTACTTGTCTTCTTTTTCTTTTAATCTTCCAATCTTTTATCCCTGACTCCTTTTATTTTTACCTTCTTTTTGAAAGGACTTTAGCGGTTAGATGTATTTCTTTTATTAGGGAAAAAATAATGGGGTTTTCATTGTGTCTTTGGACTGCTAGCTGGTGTTCATGGATGCGCTCTGCTAGTCTTCTGCCTGTCGGTCCTACATAGAGGCTGCTACAGTCCTTGCACTGTATGTTGTAGATGTCTCCTGTTTTTTTCTTCTTGGGCTGCTGGGTCTTTTGGTTTGCTTAAGATGTTCTGGAGGGCTTTGGTTGGTTTGTGTGCTATGGTGATGCCGTGTGGTTGTAACAGGTAGTTTCCGAGATGTTTCTGATGTATGGCAGTGTTACCCTTTTCATAGCTTCTGTTGGTTGGGTTGTAGTGGGTTGTGTGGTAAGGCACTTTTTGATGAAGTTGAGCAGGTATCCATTTTGCTGGAAGAAATTAATTCTATTCTGTTTTACTTACTTAACATTTTATTTTACCTTGGTGGGCAATTTTCACTCTCTTTACTGCTCCCTTGATAACAAGAACATAATGTCAACAACCTGAGCATCTTAGAATTTAACTCAAACCCTCAAGAGAAGAAGATGGAATGGGGAAAAGAACAAATCATGATGGAATAAGTCCGGCTGTCAGGCACAAACCCTCAGAACTCAAATTACGTAAGGAACGCTGTCAGTAAATAAAGGGTCATGTCTCATTTTGACTAGATAATCAGACGTAAGGATTTCATTAGAGTGAAGATGGCCCAACAGACTGGCAAGCCTTGCCTTGTTGGCTGAGCATTTATGCCCAATGAAAGGGTTGAGGACAGAAAACTCAAAAACACCCATTAATGTGTGTCCCTGGTAACATTGTCCAAATAAGAGCTGCTTGCCAGGGATGCCAGGGATTTTGGTTTAGATTACAGTGTGAATCCAGCTGCTCTTTACTCAGTTTACACAGTTGAGCAAATCATGACTTAGCATAATGTGTGGGTGCCATACAAACCAGGACAAAATACAAATCCTGAAAATAATAATTATACTGAATACATAAAGGCTGACAATAACAAACCTCAGCAAGAAGAGAACATTTCCATATTCCCTATACATTTGGATTTCCAAACTGCAAATCCCTTTTAAAATACTGATGCTCCTAGTTCTACAAGAACTTGTTTTGAGCACTTTCTCCCTATTTGTTTGTTTCACATAGTAATACGTAATAAATAAGCTAAAGGCAGGAGTTACTAATCTGGAAATAAATGCTTAGAGCTATAGGTTAAAGACATAGGGTTATATTTCTAAAGCTTGCTTTTTCATTAGCATAAACTTTTGCTTGCTTCTTCCTTCCCACTTGCCTGCTTTCATTTTTAGACAGTCTGTTTCTAAGCTGATAGCTTTCGAAGATACAAATCTGAACCGAAACATTATCATATGCAAAAATTCACCTTATGAAAATAATCTCAAAAGATCCTGCTTTTGTGCTTATCGTGTACAGTCAGCTAAGTCTGTTGTGTGTGGGTTGCAGTTTTATCTTCTGGCTTCTTTTTTTGCCAGTAGAACCAGGCTGTTGCATCCTAAATGCAAGATTAGAGACTGCATCTGCTGCAGGTTTTCTGACACGCACATTTCAGTTGCTGCTGCTACCAGGATTGATCAGAGGAAAGTCGGGAAGGCCACCGGACTGTCCCTTAATCTCAGACAATTTTTTAAAATAATTTTTTTTAAAGTTTAAAAATACAAAGATAAAAATCTAATGCAAACTAAGAAAAATATAATAAGATAAATAAATGGGCAGAGAAAGAAAAAGGGGGAGGGGAAAATATAAACAAAAAAGGAAAAAATATATAAAGAAATGGCCTTCCTCTTCATCAAGACAAGTACAAACAATTTCAGTAACTTAACTGAAAACTTCTAACATTTCAACCAACGATTTCTTCCTATCTCACCTTTTATCTGTAACAAATAATAAAGCCGCATCATTCAATCTTAATCAGCAAAAGTCCATTAAAAATAACAATATATATACATAAACATATACATATACTAACTTTAAACAAATAAATCAATTTCATATTCCTTTACTTTACACAGTAGCTTTTCCCACTAGTTAATTTCTTATCATTTTCTCTTCATCTCCTCAGAGACTCTTTCGCAAGTTTAACACTTCCCTTCAATTTTAACACCATAGCTTATCACTTTCTCTAAAAATACAACAAAAAAATCTCTTCTTCCAATATCTTATCTATAAACAAATCTTTAAAGCCTGGTCAATCAATCCTGTCAAAAAAAGCATTAAAAGCTACTAAAAAAAACCCCATCATATATGTTTTAACCTTGATTGAATAAGTCAAGTTTATATTCCTTCTTTTTACTTCAAAAAATCTTGATGTTTATTCTTTTTAAGTAACATCCTATAGGGCCCTCAGACAAATTCTAATTGTTTTATTTAAAACATTCAAATGATGCCTTGCTCCCCTCCCCCTTTGGCGCATTGCTTTGTTCTGATGTGTCTTTATTTTTATTCTGGCTAGGAGGCTTCAGATCTGGAAAATGACTGGGGTCTCTGAAAGACCCTCACTGCTAACTCTATTCCCATTTGCAGCACTTCACAGTTGCCTAAGCATATGAGCATTAGATGGTGAGCTGTTCCAGGCATTTTGAAGCTAGACATTTTGGTCTATCTGGACAGCAGCTACTCCCGAGACTGGACATCCCGAGCAAGTACTTTCCATTCTAATATGTGGTAATAACTCAGAGGATGCAGGTAGATACCAGCTGGAGTCATCTAATACGCTAACCCATAATGTGGCTTGGATGTTTCACATGATAGGTGTTAGTTAATAGGACACCCATAGTCCTAGGGCAATCTTCTCTAGCATGGTACCTTCCAAATGTGCTTGAACACATTAGCATGCAAGCTACGAATTCTGGGAGCTGTAATCAAACATACCAGGAGAACTCACTCAACTTGGATTTGATTAAGAAACTTACTTACCTCAGGAGGTATTTTATTACTCTTCAGATGTCCACATCATTAGAATAAAACTCAGAGTGGTGGGATCACCAGCGTCAAAACTGAACACCAAGCTTAGCAAACCATGAGACTCCAGCTGATCCCACACCTTGATTCTGTTTCTCACACATACATGATCACAGAGAAGCCAGAGAACTTCATTGCTAGAAGGCGCTTCTTCTCCGAGGGGCTCTTGGGGTACCAATCAGCACACCCTTCTCTTAAACCAAATAACATCCTTAACTGAACCAGGCATATTCAAGCCTTAACCATATTTTGCTGCCATTAACTTTTCTTTTTTCTTTTATCCGTTCAGTCATGTCTGATTGAATCACACTTTTATAATCACACTTTTAGGTTCCAGAGACAATGCTCTGGAACTTTTTGGAGCTGCCTCCTTCATCAGCCTGTGTAGCAGTGGACATGGTTTTGTTTCCTTACTCAGATCCTTTTGATTACCATAGAGACATCCCTGTAGGAGCTACTTTTCTGCTAATTTTGTATCAGGTCTGTTAGGTCCCAACCAAACAATTTATGATAGATCATCGTGATATTGGATTTCAACGAATTCCATAGTTAACTCAATGTTATCATAAGGAGTTCCTTTCATCAGTCCTGAATCTCCTTATATTGGGTTCCCTGGATGAACTTGAACTCTCACATAGTGAAAAAGGAAGAAAACCTCTCTATCCACATTTTCCATGCCCTGATTTTATAAATCGTCAGCACGTCTTCTTACACTTCTCTTACTCCAAGCTAAAAGACCCAAGAACTATTTACATTGGCACTTGCAGTTTCAATTCTCTTTCTAATAATTTCAGCATGAGCTCTGCTATTTTTACAGCAGCACAAACTGACTTGACATTATTTTCTTTGAACTCTCCACTGTAACTGCACAATCCTTTTCTGATCACACTGCCAGTTCAGATTCCCACTATCCATATGTGAAATCTGGATTTTTTGGATGGCCATGAGCATAATTTTTACTTCCTTACCCTGAGCTGCATTTGCCATTTTAAGGCCCATTTATTCAGTTCAGAAATATTTTATTTTTTATTTACTTATTTTTATATCCTGCCTTTATTATTTTTTATAAATAACTCAAGGCGGCGAACATACCTAATCCTCCTCCCTCCTCCTATTTTCCCCACAACAACAGCAACCCTGTGAGGTGGGTTGGGCTGAGAGAGAGGGCCTGGCCCAAGGTCACCCAGCCGACTTTCGTGCCTGAGGCGGGACTAGGACTCGGCCTCCTGGGTTCTAGCCTGTTGCCTTAACCAGTAGACCAAACTGGCTTTTGGAACTCTTTATGATTCCTTTTCGATTTTGCTGCCTTGAACAGTTTGATACTATCAACAAACATGGTCACCTCTTCTCCCCTTTACTCCAGGTCCTTCAAAAACAAGCTAAAAGGCACTAGCTGCAACAAGAATCTTTGGGGGATTTCACTTTGCATGTCACTCCAACATGAAAATTGTCCATTTAGTTCATTCTGACTCTCAAAGGGGGACATCTGAAAAATCCAATGGTTCCAGGGGTTATCAGGGATTACATTACTGCAGTCTAAGTATGACTAGAGCAAGATCAACATGGCAATGTTTTGATCTGGGTGGCAACCACCATTCATGCACATCAATCACTAGCTGAGGCTTCATATTTTAAGAGGTAGCCTAGCATGTTGTCACTTTCTGACAAATCCCATTGAAACTGAAAGCACCATTAAAATGATGCAACTGGGTACGTGTGCAAAGTGCAAGGAAACCAAACAAAATGACATTTTTGCAAAGAAACAGGAATCCTTTTTTTATTAAATATTACGGAGACGTGCAAAATGGCCTGTCCCCCTATGAGATTACAAAAGACTTATATTGATTACGCATTGCATCAATTGCCGTTTGAAAAAGAATTTCTCATTTCTAAATCTTTGCACCAGCTAAAATAATTTGATCAGAAGTTTTACAACAACAACAATAATAAATGATATAGGAATAATATATCTTATATACGTTTTCTCACATTTCTTAATTGGCCTTTGCTTTGGAAAGCATTCCAATTGTAAATATATTTGTAACATGCTAACAGGGCTGCAACTGGGGGGGGGGGGGCAAGCGGGGCATGTGCCCTGGGTGCTGTGCTGGGGGGGGCGCCAAAATGAGTGCTGGGGGGTGTGTGCCAAAATTGGCGCAGAATCCATGTTTACCCCAGGTGACACAGACCCTAGTTGCGGGCCTGCATGCTAACTCCATTCGCACTGAGGTCTCAGAATGAAATGTACAAAACCCATCCAGGCATGATTCTAGGCTTCAGGCTGGGAAGCCACCTTAAACCATACCTTTATTTCCAAAGAAACAAAATATTGGCAGTGTGATAGCTGCTTTAAATCAGCTTCTTTCTCTCTGCTTAAGAAGTGACAGGTTTTCCTGGTGTTTCTCGAGGGTTAACCTCAAGGCCAGAGTCTTAGCTCAACAACTGAAACTATGGCTTAACTGTGCATTTCAAAGACAGTTAATACAGTATTTCATGTTGTGCTGTTCATGGTCAACAAAAAAGATAATTAACAAGTAACTCAAAACAGTTTATATGCAAGAAATCCATAGGACTGTTAGTCAATTACTGTTGAGTAACATGGTTTACCCAGCAATTCTCTAGCCTGATGCCCTTCAGAATTCTCAGCTATGAGGAATCTATGAGCCGTATCTCAAGCAAATCTGCAGGGGATTAGTTTGGGGAACTGAAATTATAGATGGATGGGTTTTCTTAATCTGTACATTGGACAAATCAACTGCACTGTATTTTTAGTGAGAATTCTTACATTTGTTCAGTAACTGAAACTATATTATCACAAGTATCTGAGGAGACACCTTCCTTCAAATATTTTCTTCTTCCGTGCAAGGACTGATTTTATAACACCGTGGTTGTATATGCAGGGTTTAAAGATGATCCTGACAATATATGCAAATTCTTTCCCTTTTGAATAATATTATGCAAAGTATTACTTTATTGCTCTCTATTCTTCACCATCAGCATGAATATGCATCCTCAGGGCCTACATTTTGTTATGTTGTTCTCATTATTAAGGTGCCCAGATGCAATTTACCATTTCAGTCAGATTTCCAGATCACCCAGACCCATTTTATTTACAGTTGCTACTATCCAATTACTGTGACTTTATTTCTCTTAACATGGTTAAGTTTTGTTTTCCTGTTAGTAAAAATACACCATACTTGGACCACACCATTTTTACAATTATTGGGTTTTACTGTGTTTTTTACCTGCTGTCTCACAATTTGTTTTCTTTTTGTTTTTTGAGCAGGTCAATGACTGTAATTAATTAATATCACTGCTGCTATGCTCTCAGGTAACTAAGTACACAAATCAGTAAAAGTGATTTGTGAATTTTTTTTTTTTTTTGAATTGTATGGCATAACAGTTTAGTGTTCATGCTGCTTTTTTCTTGCTGGGAAAACCTTGTGAGGTCCAGCAGCCAGACACGCAGACTATTTACCCGTGACAAGTCATGTTGCCCAGGGTGCACCACGAGGAGGTTGGTCTACATTGCACCGAGTTGGGCTGAGAGAGAGGGACTAGCCCAAGGTCACCCAGCCAGCTTTAATGTCTAAGGTGGGATTAGAACTCACAGACTCCTGGTTTCTAGCCCAGAACCTTAACCACTAGGTCAAACTGGCTCACATTTATTATTTGTGAAATAACCCAGACAAACAAACACACATGACAAATGGAAAGAACAGCAGCCCAAACAAAAAGTAAAAAGTGCTCTAAATTAAATATGCTAAAACTAATCATTTTTACAAGCTGCTGAAATTATGTTCTGCTTGGTATTTAAACTGTAGTAAGTAGGGTGCCAAGCAGGTCACCTCATTTCTGACGGAAATAAGCAAAACCATAAAGAGCATAACTGGGATTCATATGAAAAAGGAAACATGAATAATATAATTTTAGTGGTAACTGCAGCACTTGTACAGAGCCAGTCTTGCTGGGCTGTTACTCGATTTCCCCCACTGTACACCCACATTAGGTCTGACCTCCCTCTCCCCCACATTTGCAATGAATCAAACTGACATCAGCAATAGGATGGAAATGATTTGTTCTGCGGGATGGTTTGTCTGAACTTGCTCTTAATCACAGCCCAGGAAAAGTGTGATGGAAAGTTTCACAGGCAACCCAACTGGGCTACCTGTCACGATACTTTCCATTTGATACACTACCTGCTATTACAACAAATTGATGACACTTGCCATTTCTTTACCTCCGTCATTCAGTTAGAAAAATGAAAATAGGTCAGTCTGTCATTTTATTCCCTTCCTGATTATTATGGTTATTTAGCTTAAGTAAACACTTACTATGAGAGCCAGTTTGGTGTAGTGGTTAAGTTACCAGTCTAGAAACTGGGAGACTGTGAGTTCTAGTCCTGCCTGAGGCACAAAGCCAGCTGGGTGACCTTGGGCCAGTCATTCTCTCTCAGCCCTAGGAAGCAGGCAATGGCAAACCACTTCTGAAAAACCTTGCTAAGAAAACTGCAGGGACTTGTCCAGGCAGTCTCCAAGAATCAGACACGATTGAACAGGTTAAAAACAAAAAAACAAAAAAACCACTTACTACACCAAAAGTCTTTATGGGCAGAGAAAAAAATGATTTATCCCCAACAGCATTCCCAAACAGCCATTTGGAGAAAATTTACTACCCAAAACCTGTAATAAGGTAAAGTCTCCTTCAATCCCTAGGGATTTCATGGAAACAGCAACAAAGTTTTCTTGGCAACAGTATGATAGTGGTTTACCATTGACTTCTTCTGGGATTTTCTGTTTTGACTTCCCAGTGTAACCTATGGTCCTAGATCTCTCCCATCCAAGCATTAACCAGCTTTCAAGCCCAGACAAGGTAATCAGATGCTGCTACCTGATGAGGTATCTGGCCTTATTTGTATATATGTGAGAGACTAGTTATGCACAGAAAATTACTTCTGAGAAGAAAATGAGTGAGATCCCCTTTCTGTTACCACTGAAATATTACTTCTCCTTCAGCACTGACATTTTGATGGCTACATACACATAATGGGGAATGATTCAGTTCCTTGGCAGAATAGCACACATTCCTTTCTCAATTGCAGCCACCCTCCATGTTTTATACCAGCAGTTACTAATTTTTTTAGATTTTTGTTTGTTGTTTATTCGTTTAGTCGTTTCCGACTCTTCGTGACTTCATGGACCAGCCCACGCCAGAGCTTCCTGTCGGTCGTCAACACCCCCAGCTCCCCCAGGGACGAGTCCGTCACCTCTAGAATATCATCCATCCATCTTGCCCTTGGTTGGCCCCTCTTCCTTTTGCCTTCCACTCTCCCTACCATCAGCATCTTCTCCAGGGTGTCCTGTCTTCTCATTATGTGGCCAAAGTATTTCAGTTTTGCCTTTAATATCATTCCCTCAAGTGAGCAGTCTGGCTTTATTTCCTGGAGGATGGACTGGTTGGATCTTCTTGCAGTCCAAGGCACTCTCAGAATTTTCCTCCAACACCACAGTTCAAAAGCATCGATCTTCCTTCGCTCAGCCTTCCTTATGGTCCAGCTCTCGCAGCCATATGTTACTACAGGGAACACCATTGCTTTAACTATGCGGGCCTTTGTTGTCAGTGTGATGTCTCTGCTCTTAACTATTTTATCGAGATTTGTCATTGCTCTTCTTCCAAGGATTAAGCGTCTTCTGATTTCCTGACTGCAGTCAGCATCTGCAGTAATCTTTGCACCTAGGAATACAAAGTCTTTCACTGCTTCTACATTTTCTCCCTCTATTTGCCAGTTATCAATCAAGCTGGTTGCCATAATCTTGGTTTTTTTGAGGTTTAGCTGCAAACCAGCTTTTGCACTTTCTTCTTTCACCTTCATCATAAGGCTCCTCAGTTCCTCTTCGCTTTCAGCCATCAAAGTGGTATCATCTGCATATCTGAGATTGTTAATGTTTCTTCCAGAGATTTTAACTCCAGCCTTGGATTCCTCAAGGCCAGCTTGTCGCATGATGTGTTCTGCATACAAGTTGAATAGGTAGGGTGAGAGTATACAGCCCTGCCGTACTCCTTTCCCAATCTTAAATCAGTCTGTTGTTCCGTGGTCTGTTCTTACTGTTGCTACTTGGTCGTTATACAGATTCTTCAGGAGGCATACAAGATGACTTGGTATCCCCATACCACTAAGAACTTGCCACAATTTGTTATGGTCCACACAGTCAAAGGCTTTAGAATAGTCAATAAAACAGAAATAGATGTTTTTCTGAAACTCCCTGGCTTTTTCCATTATCCAGCGGATATTGGCAATTTGGTCTCTAGTTCCTCTGCCTTTTCTAAACCCAGCTTGTACATCTGGCAATTCTCGCTCCATGAACTGCTGAAGTCTACCTTGCAGGATCTTGAGCATTACCTTACTGGCATGTGAAATGAGTGCCACTGTTCGATAGTTTGAACATTCTTTAGTGTTTCCCTTTTTTGGTATGGGGATATAAGTTGATTTTTTCCAGTCTGATGGCCATTCTTGTGTTTTCCAAATTTGCTGGCATATAGCATGCATTACCTTGACAGCATCACCTCGCAAGATTTTGAACAGTTCAGCTGGGATGCCGTCGTCTCCTGTTGCCTTGTTATTAGCAATGCTTCTTAAGGCCCACTCAACCTCACTCTTCAGGATGTCTGGCTCTAGCTCACCGACCACACAGTCAAAGCTATCCCCGATATTGTTATCCTTCCTATACAGGTTTTCTGTATATTCTTGCCACCTTTTCTTGATCTCTTCTTCTTCTGTTAGGTCCTTGCCATCTTTGTTTTTGATCATACCCATTTTTGCCTGGAATTTACCTCCAATGTTTCTAATTTTCTGGAAGAGGTCTCTTGTCCTTCCTATTCTATTGTCTTCTTCCACTTCCGCGCATTGCTTGTTTAAAAATAATTCCTTATCTCTTCTGGCTAACCTCTGGAATTTTGCATTGAATTGGGCATATCTCCCCCTATCACTGTTGCCTTTTGCTTTCCTTCTTTCTTGGGCTACTTCTAGTGTCTCAGCAGACAGCCATTTTGCCTTCTTGGTTTTCTCTTTCTTTGGGATGTATTTTGTTGCCGCCTCCTGAACAATGCTGCCAACTTCTGTCCAGAGTTCTTCCGGGACCCTATCTACTAAGTCCAGTCCCTTAAATCTATTCTTCACCTCCACTGCATATTCCTTAGGAATATTAGTGAGCTCATATCTAGCTGATCTGTGGGTCTTCCCTAATCTCTTTAGTCTGATCCTAAATTGTGCAAGAAGAAGTTCGTGATCTGAACTACAGTCAGCTCCAGGCCTTGTTTTTACTGACTGTACAGATGTCTGCCACCTTTGGCTGCAAAGGATGTAATCAATCTGATTTCGGTGTTGTCCATCTGGTGAAGTCCATGTATAAAGCCGTCTCTTAGGTTGTTGGAAGAGAGTGTTTGTTATGCAGAGTGAATTGTCTTGGCAAAATTCTATCAGCCTGTGTCCTGCTTCGTTTTGTTCTCCCAGGCCATACTTACCTGTAATTCGAGGTGTCATTTGACTGCCCACCTTAGCATTCCAGTCTCCTGTGATGAAAATAACATCTCTTTTAGGCGTGTTGTCCAGTAGGTGCTGCAGATCCTCATAGAACTGCTCTACTTCAGCTTCTTCAGCATTTGTGGTTGGGGCGTATATTTGGATCACTGTGATGTTAGATGGCTTGCCCTGAATTCGAATTGAGATCATTCTGTCGTTTTTTGGGTTGTATCCAAGCACTGCTTTAGCCACTTTACTATTAATTATGAAGGCTACTCCATTTCTTCTGTGGTCCTCTTGTCCGCAGTAGTAGATCTGGTGGTCATTTGATGTGAAGTGGCCCATTCCAGTCCATTTCAGTTCACTGATGCCCAGAATGTCTATCTTTAATCTTGACATCTCACCAATAACCACATCCAATTTGCCCTGGCTCATAGATCTTACATTCCAGGTTCCGATGGTGTGTTGATCCTTAGAACATTGGATTCGCCGTTCACCACCAGCACCGTCGGCCGCTAGCCGTCCTTCCGGCTTTGAGCTAGCTGCGTCATCACGTCTGGGGCTAGTTGAGCTCATCCTCTGTTCCTCCCCAGTAGCATTTTGACCATCTTCCGACCTGGGGGTCTCATCTTCCGATGGTATACCGACATATCTCTGGTTGTACTGATCCATTTAGTTTTCACGGCAAGAATACTGGGGTGGGTTGCCATTACCTTCCCCAGGGATCGCATTTAGTCTGACCTGTCTGTCATGACCTTCCCGTCTTGGGTGGCCCTTCACGGTTTAGCTCATGGCATCATTGAGGTGCTCAAGCTCCAGCACCACGACAAGGTAACGATCCTTTGCTGAAGATTTTTAAAATCCTTTATTATTTTTATAAATAACTTAAGGCAGTGAACGTACCTAATAATTCCTTCCTCCTCCTATTTTCCCCACAACAGCAACAGCCCTGTGAGGCAAGTTGGGCTAAGAGAGAGGGACTGGCCCAAGGTCACCCAGCCAGCTTTCGTGCCTCAGGCGGGACTAGAATTTACAGTCTCCTGGTTTCTAGGCCAAACTGGCTCTCCTCTTTGTGCAGACCACTACATCATTTTGAAAGCTTTTGCACATCACCACATAAGCCAAAGTAAGCAATGTCACATAAGCAGGTATCATGGATGTTTCCTGTCTATCCATTTCATCTGTCCAGTCCATAATTTTCATCAACGTTAGCATTCCTTCTGGTTGCATCATTTCCATGTGTTGCTTGGTTTGGAAAAAGGGTATAAATTGGTAAATTAAAAATGACTTTCCACACAGTTTCCTTCCACTTCTTATTCTACTTTTTGATTTTTCTACCTTTAAATTACTCAGACTTACTGTGCTACTTATGTGCTAAGGAGTTGGCATAATTACTAACATATTTTTCTCTTTTATGGTACAGCATAGATTATTGCTTCTCCGTATGAGCACATGAATAAATCTATCTGCCTTTTGAACTTGAATGCTTATCAAGTTAATTGTGTGTGTGACTGAGATTTAATCTAACTGTTTCTCTTTTTTTAATAATAATTTGTATTAAAGTTTAAAAATGTAAAGATAAAAAACTAACACAAACTAAGAAAAATATAAAAAGTAAAAAAAATTGAAAAGTGCAGAGAAAAAAAGGGAAAGGAAAGAAAAAATACATAAGAAAAAAAGAGAAAAAAGAAATATAAAGAAATGACTTCCCCCTTCATCAAAACAAGTACAAACAATTTCATCTTCTCTAACATTTCAACCAAAGATCTCTTCTTCCTGTATCTCATCTCTTATCTATAAACAAATTATAAAGTTATTCAATAATCAGCAAGTCCATTAAGAGTTACCAGAAATAACAACATATATATCTTAACCTTAGTCAAATAAATAAGTTTCATATTCTTTTACTTTACTTTTTAACACAGTAACACATAATTTTCTCTGAAGATACAACAAAATTTTTTCTTCTTCCCATTCCTTACCTCTTATCTATAAACAAATACTTAAAGCCTCATCATTTGAACTTAGTAAAAAAAATCCATTAAGAGCTACCAGAAACAGCAACATATTAAAACCTTAATCTTTAATCCCTTCATATAGTATCCCACAAGTTAATTTCTTGTCTTTTTCTCCTCTCAGAAACTTCTTCTCAAGTTTAACATGTACCAGAAATAAACACATCTATATTTTAACCAAAAAAAACCCAAAACCTTTTCTTCCTATATTTTATCTATAAACAAATATTTAAAGCTTAATCATTCAGTCCTGGTCAAGAAAAACCCATTAAGAGCTACTAGAAAGAACATCATATATATTTTTCAACCCTGATTGAATCATGGGTTTAAACCCATTTTTATGGTAGCAGACAAACTTAAGAGAAATTTCTGAGTGCATAGTTGCTAAATACACTTGAATTCTTCCAAAGTTAAAATACTTTTCTCCATTCTGTATTGGTGGGTCTCTTCTCCTTTAATTATAATCTTTAGCTCTTTCTGGTTGCCTCTGGTGTCCAGCCTTCAAAGTCTCCTCTTATCATATTTTTCTCTAATCCACAACATTTTCCCATGGGAGGGTTTCTTACACTTAGATTCAAAATCTTCATATATTTTAATATGATTTTAAACAACCCACAGGAAGGATTCTTATAATTAAATTCAAAATCTTATTTCCAATCCATCTGGTCCCTTAGTCCATTTAAAACTTTCTAAATGTAACATTCTAATCACCCTTTACTGTTTATTTCAGAATAATTTTTAAAAAGTTCTGAAGTTTTAAGTTCATATAACTTCTTTCGCAAAGGATTGAAGGAGAATCACCCGGTGTGATGAAACTTGTCGTTCTGAAGGTTCTTGATATCCAAAAAGCAGTTAACAAACCATTTCCCGAAGTGATTCAGAAAGCACGTGGGCAAACCCAGTGTCCACCTGAAGGCTCCAAACTGTGGCTTGGGCAAAGGTGACTTTCCCTCAGCTCCCAGAGCTCTACACCCACTGGAGACTGCTGTTTTATGGTCTCTTCACAGGAAGCATCCATATGGAATGCTTATGGGCAATCCCAGGTCCTCCCCTTCATCCAGGGAGGAATTTCAAGGTGCCGATCTGTTCACTGGCTCCTTGTTTCTCCATGGTCGTCAGCTGTGCAAAAAGTGAAGCCTTCAGTCTGTCATTGCTTCCCCGGAAGTCCTAACAGTTTCTCAAATCGAAAAGTAAATGTAGCAGTTCATCAAATTAATGAAAAAATAGTACATAAATCTGCTTTATGCGTGCTACACCTCAGTAAAAAGTTCTCTCAATTTACATTTGACTATACAGGAGAACACATGCAATTTTGTATATGTGTGGTTAATAGGGGGTGCCTGGCAATTCTAACAGTTGACTAGAAGAATTCAGTTGCTCTTTGAAATTATTCATAATACCTACTGAATCCAGATGTCCATGCCATCTTTACTTCCAAAAAATTTTTAGTTGGAGGTAGGAAAATATTTTCACAGCTATCTATCTCTGTTATTGTTGCCCATAAAACTCAGGCTTCCAAGCTGATGTGGAGTCCCTGAATTTGAGAGAGAAACACCCAATACCTTTGCAAAGTGGCTTTTTTGCCCCCCGCCCGCCCGCCCCCGACAATATGAACCACAGGTACTTCAGGCAAAATGAAAGGCATTTTATTAAGAGGGATCAAGTCTTTATATAGGGTACAGAAACCAATGATACGTACATTCAATATATGTGATACATCAGAAAGCAACAAATCAAACAATAAAAACATTGATTAGACATGAGAAAAGACAGACACCCTTAAAATATGTTGCATCTCCTCCTTTCCCACCTGTTTGTTTCTTTAACACTTGCAACACTCAAGGACAGAATACAGCCTTACTGTTTAACAGTCCCTGAAAGGGCTAGTTTTTGCACATCAGAAGAAATGGCTTTGGCTCAGAGGAAAAACACTGTTTCCTAAACTTCAAAAGGAAGCATGGATGCCATGCTAAAATGCTAATATCACCTTTATTTAGAGGAAGAACAAATGGAAGAAGTACAATTTTGCAATATGCAGTGGCCCCAGACAAAGATGACGTTTATTTTACGGTGAATTGTAGACGGGTTAATGATGGAGTTTATACAAGTGACAGGTATGTGTTGTGGTCTCTTAATACATAGATCATGAATGTGCAGTGCTTTCTAAATGGCTTTTTTAAAGAATAGGCTATAATCACAGAATATATGGCTCACTGCTCATCACACTCCTCAAAGCTGATCAGGCAAACTTACAAAATATGCCATTATCCTGCATAACATCTATATTTTATTCAAACAAATCATTCGGTCTAAAACTTCTATATCCAAAAACCTTGTGGATTCCCCTTGATATCCCCTTGTTTGTATGAGACATAGCCCTGGAAGGAAATCGTGTTTTTTTTTTTTTTTAAAGCCAGCCACAAAGCCCCAAAACCACAAGTGGAAATCTATCACTTCATTGCAATGGGAAAAAAAAAATCTGAGATTCCGGAGACAATATAAAAAGAGATGCTACTGCACTTGTGGACAGGATTTGAGCTACTAAGCAGAGCATCAAGCAAGTCAAGGTCATAACAACAAGAAGGGTAGTTACAGTATGACATCCCAAAGATTGACCTTACTGGTGAGTGCACTATTTATTGCTGTAGAAAACTGTTAATTTCCTTCTGTCTCTTTACCTCCAGATATCTAACACTTAATCTGCACACATGGTCTGTCTTCGTAGTTTCTTTAAATAATTCTTCCATGTGCAAGTTACAGTTATTATGTCCTTTTCTCATGGACCAAAATCTTCCAATCTATTTGATAACAAAAATGGAAAGAGCCTAGTTCTTTCTATATAACTATACTTATCTCAGATCCTCTGAGGATGAAGGATAAACTGAAGGATGATTCTTTCTTTCTCTCTTATTTATTTGGTTTATATCCCACCTTTCATTCAGGGGCTCAAGGTGGTATACATCCTGTAGTGTTCCTACTCCTAATTTTTCCCCAACAACAATCCTATGAGGGAGGTTGGGATGAGATAGAAAGAGACAGACTGGCCCAAAATTACCCCATGAGCCTCCATGGCTGTTGGTGGTTTGCAATCTGAATTTCTACACTCTTAGTTGTACACTTTAATCACAGCACCACACTGGCTGTCTTAAACAATTCTCAATACCCTCTAAAGACAATTATTTTCATGAAAAGAATCAATACAGTTCAGCATTTCATTTAATCCTGAGCCCTGGTCCCCCTCATTTTGGAAATTAACCACTGCTTCCCATCAACTAATTAAATATTTGAACTCTAAACTCTAATATTAAAATAATGCAAGCTACTAGGGATGGACCTTTTTTTGCACAAGAGATGGCACTTTGTGCTTACCTATGTCTGATACATCCAGGAATTCTTTTACAGATCAGGCTGCTGGTACTGGTGCTTGCAGTGGGGAATTTAGCCCATGGAGGAAACAGTAATAAAAACAAGATGGAAGGCAGTGCAAGAATGACTGACGACAACTGCCCAACTCAGCCAGAAATCCAAGAGAATGCCAAGTTCCCAGAGACAGTGAAGGTGCACATACATCTTCCTCATGGAGAACCAGTCAACAGGATGCTTCATGATGTCAAAAACAGATCTCTTTCTCCATGGGATTACAGGTACAATTCACCTTCTTACTGTTAAACTATATTGACTATGATATCGTATGGAAGTGACAATCCCATAATGTTTTTTGAGTGCTTCAAAAGTCTAGGACGCAAGAACTGCTAAAGTTGCAAGGTCTTATGTGGTTGGCAAATGTAAATGCTATACACATTTTCTGAAACAATAGACAGGATGATTGATACTTGTATAGGCAAATGTCACTTGAATTTTTCATCAGTCCATTAGATCCTTGATGATCACACTTATTGTTCTGCAAAAATATAATACGGCTTTGTGAACACAACTTTTAGTCAATTGGCCAGTTCAAGTCTTTGCACTCATATTCATGACAATATAAATAATCTAGGAGAATTTTCTTTATTGTTCCTTTCTTAAATCTACTATCTGAGATGAGAATAACCTTTCTTCAGAATAGGCCCACATAAGGAATTGACTCATTGACAAATTCTGGACTAGCATAGTGATAATGCTAAGCAACAACTTCAAGCTCTTTCTTGTAAGGTGAAATCTCTTTTTCTTGTCAACAAACGGATACTATGAAAATAGAGGAAACTGTTTTGCTATCACGTGAATCACATCTTTCTTTGTCTTTTGTGTGTTAACTTACAGTGTTAAGGAAGATCCTAACAGATTCCCATACATAATTTCTGAAGCCAGCTGCCGCTATACCGTTTGCCTGGATTCCACAGGGAATGGTCTAAACTATGCTATGAACTCTGTTCCTATTCAGCAGGAGATCTTAGTTCTCAGACGCAAGCATATTGGTTGCAAGCAAACCTATTGGCTGGAGAAACAGGTGGTCACTGTTGGCTGCACCTGTGCCTTTCCTGCTTCCAAAGCGTACCAGAAGAAGATTTTTTAACGTAGCTGAAAAATGACCAAGGGTGTCACGTGATTCACCATCGGCTGAAACAATCAGGATAATACAACATTTGCTTGGCTAATTGGAAAGGAACTGCTAGCTTTGAATTTCACAGAAATATGGCCACCTTTAGAATTAGGGAAGATTTTATTCAGATCTGTTATAGTGTTTCAAAATATTTAAATGTTCTGGGAGCATACTGAATGGAAGAATGGTCACTTTCTTTAATTGGTGTGGGGGGGGAGGTTTTCAGATGTCTACCATCCAGCCACTAAGACAGAAAAAAAAGTCTCCATTGAAAGCCCCGCTTCTCTTCAGCTTCAAAAAGAATGTCTTGCTCTGTCCTAATTTGGTATCATTCGTAGCCTGTTTTTTATTTGTCTTGTTGATCTACATGGATCTCCTGAAAGGTGCAATGCTTATGATATTTGAAACTCAAGGAGGAGCAAAGAGGAATATACTTTTGTCTCTATTTATAAGATGTATTTATAACACCATATTTATGCATTTGCAGAAGTATTATTGGATAACACTTTGTAGTTTATTGGTATTTATTCAGTAATTTATGTAACAAATAAAAAGGTTGAAATATTTAATTGTCCACATAGTCATTTTTTCCTCAAGTATCCATTTCGTTTCCTTAGACATGAAGATTATTGTGACACAACTATTTAACATTTAGAAAAGCTGCTCTGAGTCCCTGGGATAGAATGCTAAACCAGGAGCAGCCATATATCTTAATATGGATGAGAATGTTTGTCCTCCATCCACCATGATCTTTTTGAAGGGAAATGTAAATGACTTTGGCCACCTGGGAGCATTTGCCAGACCAAGAATGAACCCCTTCAGGTGCTTGTTTCCTTCTTCCCTCCCACCATGACAATCCCCATCAGGCCAAACAAAATTTATTTATTTGTTTGTTTGTTTATTTATTTATTTATTCGATTTCTATAACCGCCCATCTCAACAAGTGACTCTGGGCGGCTGTCAAAATGTCAAAAGTGATATAGCATCCATTTCTTTTTAAAAAATAAAGAAATAAAGGAAACCACACCACATTATAATCAACCAGTTCCAGAATATATCCAAGTATGGAACTATTTGCAGGCACCTGCTCAATGTCTGTTAGGCAAAAAGGAGCTACTGCAAAGTGGGAGGGATTAGTCAGAGAGCAGAGCTCAGTCTCAGATATGCCTTGAAGGTGTCTTGGCAAACTCTGTCCTAGAAGCAAAGGGTCATTCCTTCCCAAAACTCAGCTGGGCTGGCTGCTGTTGGTGATCTTGATCATTCTAAATTTCTGCTCATACAGGGTAATAGATTCAACTTCCACGCTGGCTCAGTTTCCTAAGGATCCTATGCCTTACCCTGCTGTTTCTAATGGGCACAGCTAATAGTGCCTGACCCCTGTTTCAGGATAGCTGAGTATCTGCTTCACTGGCAGCATCTCACTTTGGATCTGACAGTGTCTATGGTCAGTTCAGTCCCTAATCTAGTGCATCTCCACACTCGGTTTGCTTTTCTATCACCAATAGAATATTTGGCAAATTGGTGAGACTATTGTTTTCAGTAAATCTGCATATGCTGTACAGAAATTCTGGGTCTGGTGTAATAAAATAGAAAAATGAAGACCTCTGAAAGTTTTAGCAATATTTTTTGCAAAGGTGCTATCCACTGAATTATTGGAAAGAGGCTTCTGCAATAATCTCACTTTGTACTCCTTCTTATTTGCTCCTGTGGTTTGGGATTGGAGGCAATGTTTTAGAGTGCTTCTGATCCTTCTTCAGTGGGCTGTTTCAATCCTGTGGGGCAATGAGATATCAGCCAGCCTGCTGGTCCTGATATGTGAGGTGCCATAGGAGTTAGTCCTCTCTCCCCTGTTCTTTAATATCTATATTTAAAAAAAAAAAAAAAAACCATTGGGGAAGGTCATCTGACATTTTGGGGTGAGGGATCACCAGTATGCTGATGATATCCAACATTATATCATCATCGTCATCCCAGACTGGAGGGATGATGCTGCAAACATTCTAGCCCATGTGAGATGGAGCTGCTGTTTACACATCAGGATTCTCTACTGACACCTGTGTTACCTCTGGATGAGCAAACACTCGCTGTAAAGATGCAGATTCATGATTTTGGGATCCTTCTAGATTCCTGGCTCCTTCTTGAAGAATAGATAGAAGCTGCAGCTAGAGGAGTCTTTGTATAGCTTTGAATGGTGGGCCAACTGCAGCCTTATCTGGTGCAGGAGGACCTGGCTACAATAATTCACACTCTCATTGTACTGGCCAGTTAGACTACTGCAACTCGCTTAACATGGGGCTACCCCTAAAATTACTCAAAAACTACAATTGGTTCAGAATACAACAGCCTGCATACTGGGGCTGGGAGCACATAACACTGGTCCTGCAAGCCCTGCACTGATTGCCAGTTGGTTTCCAGGTACAATTGAAGGTGCTGGTGTTGACCTATCAAGCTGTTATGGCTTGGCACCTGGGTACCTGCAGGACTGCCTGTTCCAGCCAGAATTGGCCTGACCCATTAGATCTTCTGGGGGAAACTACTTATGGTCTCACACTTTGAGAGATGAGAGGGCCAAGGCTAGATGGTGCTGCTTCTCTGTGGCAGCATTGGTAGTTTGGAGTAGCCTCCTTAGTGGGGAACATGCTGGCCCCTTCCTTCATAGCTTTTAGACAGATGTTAAGAACAGAGCTATTTCCGTGAGTGTTCCAATGATGCTATATACTGCCTATCTTTTATTGTTTTATTTGTGTTTTCAACTATTTGTTGTTCATGCTGTTGTTTCAGGTGAAAGAATGTTATGATTGTAAGTTGCTTCATTTTAGCCCCAGCCCCTTTCCAAGTTAAGGAGAATGACTGGTGGCAGTTTTTCCTGTGAGCTGGTGATATTTGGTGGGAGGGCAAATGAAAGAGTTATTTGACACTTACTTGATCTTCTACCTCTCCTACAGTACATGTCTGCCCAAGCACTGTGGTTGAAATGCTTAGTGAGCCTGTCCTACATTTAACACCCCTGAAAACCCCTTTTGGGTATAGGAGGGAGCAGGACGGCCACTGACACAAAGATCTGTTTGGGTGACTCTTCATCTCTGCTCATAACTAGGCATGGGAAAAACCTCGTTAGTGGGGCCATGAGATAGCACCAAACTTCCCTGCCATACCCAGTTATTTGCATTATTTTTCTTCCTCTGTGCAAGCTACAGTGAATTTCACTCCAGAATTCCTAAGAGAGGTCTACTCTGCCCTATCTCATCAGTACTTGCAAAGCTCCACATGGCTCTTCAGTGTTGTTCCAGCAAGCCACCTTCACAGCAAGTTCCAATTGTTGCCGTTGTCCATACCCTTAGTGGTGAGGACGTATGTGGTACATTGGGTACATTTTGATAATCTCTCTTCTAATCTCTCTTAAAAAAAACAAGCCTCTTGCCCCTGAAGAGGGGCCATATGGAATTCACAGTAATTGCCAAGGTGGGTATATGAGAGTGATTTATGTTCAAATGGCTAGGATTACTATTAAGATTCTTATTACATACACATGGCCTTTAAACCCTGGCAAAAATCCAACCAAAATTTCACTTCATTTCACTATGGAGAAATCTTATTACAAGGGACTGAACTACTTAATGTGAGCAGTATGCCCACTCATGCCTTTTACTCTCTCTAACAGCAAGGAAGGAAGGTTTTCTGATTGTCTTCAGCTTTGATTGATGGATTGATTATGTGCCATTGAGTTCTTGTCAGGTGTTAGAGACTGCATAAATTTTCTCTAGGAAGATCTGTTCCCAGCCTGGTCCTTTAGGTCTTCCAATGATGCACCTATCACCACTGTAACTGAGTCCCTCTACCTTGCTGTTGGTCATCCTCTTCTCTTTCCTTCCACCTTTCCAGCATTAAAGACTTTTCAGAGTGCTTGTCATGAGTGAGGATGGCAAGCCGGGGGATCCCATCCAGGCTGTAAAGCGCATGCGTAGTACTGAGGAATTAGGTGGCCATTCAAAGAGACACAGATCGGGCCCGCCTTAGCCTTTGGTGTTTATATGTTTGGGTTTTCCCACGCTTCTTCAGTTTGTTAGGATTCTCTGTTACGCAGCAGTAATAAAACACTAGAGACCTATTCCTTGTCTCAGCGTGGTTCCTGGCTGTTAGGACAGTGCTAGGTCTTTGCATAATATGTCTGAAGTATGATAATTTGAGTCTGATTGTTTGTGCCTTGAGTAAGAACTCTGGGTTGATTTATTTGATGGTCCATTTGTTTGTTTTCTTGGCTGTCCAAGGTATTCTCAGGAGCCTTCTTTAACATCAAAGTTCAAAAGCACAAATACTGTTTCTATCCTGCTTTTTCAAACTCCAGCTTTACTTCGTATTAATATGAATGCATAATATTGTGTTCCAAACATATGTGACTTCTCTATTTTCACTCTTTGACTGTGAGAACTTTCACATTGCCCACACCCCTTCTCCAGTCCCTGCAAACCATTTGGAAGCTGAGCGTGTGGCTACTTTTACTCCAACCTCAATATGTTGAAAGGATGATGAGATCACCATGAGCTATCAGTACTCCCATCAGTTCTCCAACAGGAAAGTGTGAATCCTCATTCATTCAGTGCTCCACTCCTTGGACTTATTTATTTGCTAGTTTTATATCCTGCCTTTCCTTCAAGGCAGCAGGCAGAGCAATTCCTCCTCCAATTTTTCTCCACTGTAACAATCATGTGAGGTAGCTTGGCCTGAGAAAATGTGACTGGGCCTAAGCTACTTTGTCTCAGGGCTCCAGGATAGCAATGATCTCCTCACCCCCACTTCAAGCCAAAAAAGACATTTAAAAAAATGTTAGCAGCCCGCATCCACAATGCATGTGACAGGAAATTGTGCATAGGATGTTTTCTGCAAAACAGAGAAAGAAAGAAAGACAATCTGCCTGGACACAATTACTTTGTGTTCTATGTGAGCCTCTACAGATGAAACAACAGCCAATCTATGATATTGTGCCAGTATGTTTTCCCAAAATCTGTAATCATGGTTGTGGTTAGCTGGAGTGGAAGAGAAAGGAAGATAAGGGCATATTTCAGACTTCATGATTTGGATGCTGTTATGCTAAGCCTCTATGGGGGGGAGTTGGGGGTAGGTGAAAAATAGAGTTAACTGCCCAGAGTACCTCCGGTGGGAGGAGATGGGCGGGAACAAAATCAATCAATCAATCAATCAATCAATCAATCAATCAATCACTTCATTCCAGGAAGAGGAAGTTGCCACCACTGTTCAGCCATAGTATTGCAACCAACAATCAACCAGCCAACCCACCCACCCTCCCACCCACTCTTCAAGTGAGCCAGTGTTGTGGGGTTCAGCAGGTCAGCTTCAAACTGGCTCAGAATTATCCTATGGAGGTGCTCCATGATTGCTTGTGAGCATGGTTGCAGAACTGTCAGGATCATCTCAGTGCTGGAGATAACATCTTCTCTTAAGATGTTAAGGATCTTCTCTTAAGGATCACAAAGAGGGATTCAGGAAAATCTGTCAGAGAAGTAGTTTTGGTGAGAAAGAATGAGAAAAGAACATTTTGGGAAGAGGGGAGGGGGAAATAGAAAAAAGAAAACACTTTATTAATAGCATTAATTTTTTATAAATAAATACATGAGAAATATAGCTGCTTTCATTAGTTTTCTTCAAGTACCTATATGCCTTACTCCTCATGAGTAAGGTTGCAGCTGGATCAAACCAAATGCTCTAGAAATATTTCCTAGATATTTCTAGATACATTTCTAGACATTCGTATTTTTGCTGGGATCTAGGCTTCAGCAGATGCCCAACAATCCTGCTTGGGAACATTTTATCTGCTATTATGATAAACTTTACAGAAATGTATTATATTGGTGATTTGGCAGGAGTGCTCTGATTTTATTAAAATTTAGGCCTTGCTTATATGTTCAAATGTTGCAAGGATCTCCTACAGAGAGAGAGAGAGAGATTTTCAGGAATTCTAACAAGGGATCAGATAATCCTGATACAAGGTCATCTTTACACCAGCACCATTAAAATATGCAAAGATGAATTAAAAAACACAGAACCTGATTTCCCCTTAGATTTCTGAACACAGCAGCCAATGGGAAATCTTCTATCAGAAGAAGGTGGTTTCCTTTTGGCCGTTTGCAGATATCCTCAGTCAATGTGGGGCCACCTTTTCTAGCAAGACCTTTGTCATGTGAAAGCTAATCCTCATGCTTCCTTGTTTCATACCTCCTTATGGAGCATTGTGTTTCTCATTATTTTAAATAGAACACTAGTCAATGAAAGAGATTGCTTGTTGTCTGGGATTTTCTGATACTTTCAAGCTCAAATACACAAAATGAAATAGAACAAATAAAGCTGAAAACATGAACATCCTTCTCATTGTATAGTATTATGCAACCTCCTCAAATGCTCCAATTACAAATTGGTCTTGCCCAATGGAAGATTTTGATTCAATTTTGCTGGTGAAAAAGTGCTATCTATCTATCTATCTATCTATCTATCTATCTATCTATCTATCTATCTATCTATCTATCATCTAGTCATCTACTTCTGCACATACAGTGGTGCTTAAAAGTTTGTGAACCCTTTTGAATTTTTAATATGTCTGCATAAATGCAGTATTACCTAAAAAGGTGATCTGTTCTCCACGCAAGTCTTAAACCTCGATAAAACAAACCCAGTTAAACAAATGAGTCAAAAACGTTATACTTGTTCATTTATTTATTGAGGGAAATGATCTGAAGCTACATATTTGCCTTTTAAATAATGACAACATACATGGAAAAGTATGTTGGAACGTAGCCAATATATCTTTTAAAAACTCTCTTAAAAGGATTTCCTTCTAAATTCATTTTAGGAAATTATTGTGGCAAGCTCATTCATCTCATGTATATTGTATTTTTTCTCCTACACAGCTTAAAGATAATCTGGCAAGTTGCAGCATCAGTCTTTCCTATCTTAGATATGTTTCTTAACAGATTAATGACTAGAGGTATGGTTTAAATAATGACAATGGTAAGGAATGGAATGGTAATGAATAATGATAATAATAATGAATGGAAGTGCTGAAAATTTAGTTAATTAAAGAAAACAAGGAAAAATAACAATCAGTTGCTAGAATACATCTACATAAACATAACTTTATCCTTCAAACACTTTTAAGACCTTCACAATTCAAATGTCAGCAGAAATGATTATTATCAAAAATGAAACCATGATGCCTTTTAGATAAGTAGAAATGAAGAAGAGAAAGCTATATGAAGATTCTGAAGAGAAGAAAGAATGCTTATCCAATTTCACAACGGTACCTTATTCTTCAAAAGCTAATAATAAAAATAAAATGCAAAGATGTAATCATGATGTAACATGAAAAAGGTTGGGATCTTTTTTTAAAATACAGAATTCATTGTTGTTGAGGCTTTGCACAGAAATGTAATAGAATCAACACAGGCTTTTCTTTTAAAAAACAAACAAACAGTGGAGACATTTCTCTAAGAAATTACCAGCGTGTAAGAGAGATCTGATTTGTGATAAGTTGTTTTATGTTGGTCTCCCAGACATTTTTGAACCAACTTAGTTTATGAAGAGGTTTCTTAAAATTTGACCAGGAAACTATATGGAAATGAGTTGCATTAAGTAAGAGTATCCAGCTCCCTCCTAAGAGAGCATATGTACGTATTATATCATTTTTAATCTTGTAACTTTATAAAATTGTAACTTTAAAAAATTGTATACCAGAAAATTAAAATGATACTCTCAACTAAGTTATCTTATTTGCTGGCCCTAAAGAGATGGAATAACCATATGTGAGTTGTATATATGGCACAATATTGACCCAGACTTCAACATTTGAAGAGCATTGTAACTGATAACAAGAACCAGATCTCCCACACTTCTTTCAGGATAAATTGAGATGCTGTTTACTGATGGAGTACAATTAACATGTGAGCTATCAGTTGGCAGTCACTTACATTAATCTGAGATTGACAAATGCTTACTCAAAAACAATCCTACTATGTTTGAGGGGAATAATTCCAAAGTGTGTACTGTATGTGAAAGATTTCAATTTCAGGCTTTCTTGGCATAGTCACATAGAACAATTTTTGAACAATATTCTAAACCTGAGTTTAGAATTTATGGATTCATGGTTTGAATGGGACTATTGGAAGTACTTTTGAACTGAACTATTGCATTAAAGGAACTAAATAGACTAGGAAATATAATCAAGTATTATTTTCATATAATCAAGTATTATTTTTGTTACTCTCTTGTTATTAGAAATATTTAGAATATGGACCTTGATCTATAAGATGTCTGCTTCCTCAGAGGACTCCGCTTGTTAGCATTGTACTGTAATAGCCATACTAACTTAGTTAACACATTTGGCTCTTATTTAGAAGGTAAACATTGCCACTTTGGTAAGAGGCCAAGGTCTCTGAGCACAGCCAACTAGTTTGTGACAGATCATTTTGCCCTGCTAAAGAATGGCACAGATTTGGTACATATGAGTTTTAAGCATCTGCACCTTCCTTTTTGCCTGACAACAGTTTAACACAGAAAAGCTTGGGTAGAACCTCCTGGAGATTTGAGAAGTGGAAAATCCTAAACATGAATTAGTTGAATGTATGATGTGGTAAAGCAGTGAATAAGGTCAGCACTGCTATAGCTGGTTGAAGGGGACCAAACCTCCAGGAAAGACGGCCTTGGTTCCTTTTGACCAGCCAGAGCAATGCTCTTCTTCTAATGTATATGCATATGCTGAACTTGATGTGCTTCTAGCTGGGTCATCTTCTAGTTGTCATACCTGTAAGAGGTAAGCACTGAAATTTCCAGAAATAAAATGGAGGTAAAATGTCAAATGCTTGGTTCTGAAAAGTACACAAAAATCTGCTTTTGTTTCGAGATAGGCAAATTCGCCATGCTTGAAATTATGGAAGAAGTTCAATCAGAATCACTTTTACCATGAAGGAATCTCAATCAGTTTTTTAAGGAAGCTTTTGGTGTAGGGTAGAATTTGGAAGAAATTGATATCTGGATTCAAGTACTTCTGTTAATCACCTAATAATCTAAGGATGCAGACTAGCCGGCTAAATGCTAAAGTATCTCTGGCTTAACAGGTTAATAATAGGCACAGGTTACCTTCAATTACAGACAGCAGTTACACTTTTTCCCCCTTGTCTATTTTTTCCTGACACAAATTAGTCTAGCAAGAAAAATATGCATATGGTTCCATAAATATCTCTAGATGCAGAGTGTGCACTACACCAAAGGAAATGACCATATTATCATCTCTTAAGTACTAACAACATAGTTTGAAAATTGCTTAATAGAAGGATGAAAGGCAGCAAATAACAGAGGGCCAGGATGGTTCATGAGACTTGGCTGGAGAAAGAAACAAGCCAGGGATCCAGCAGTCTCTCTACAGCACAGCCTTTCTCAACCTGATGTCTCTTTTAGATGGATGAGCTCTGTGGCTCTTTAAATTCCCCATTTAGCCTGCGGGCTCTAGTCCTCCCACAGCTACAGGGTGCAGCAGGCTGGACCAGCTGCTTTGGTAAGTGGGTAAGAGAAAAGGATGAGCTTTCCTTACAACTCGTAATCCACAGGGCCCAATAGGATACATATGAAATCATCAGCAGGTCTTCATGGGAACAAGTAGACAGTATACAAATGCTGTGGGTTGACCCTGAAACCTGCCTAACCTTCTCTGAACTTCAGGCTGAACAACTTCCTGTTTTGGCAGCTGGGCAATCTGAGTTCATTAAAAAAAAATGGCAAGATTTGGCATGATTCAAAGATACGACTCACTGCTAGTACTGTAGTAACAACAGCAACATGTGCTTCTCTTCCCCTTTGAAAGAAACAGGTTTTTCTCTTACAGAAGGGAAACACTCTGTTGTCAGCTGGAATCCCCTGCCAGCTGTCACTCAAGCACTGATTTTTGCAAAGCTACCAGCTATACCTGCCTGACAGCTGCCCGGGACTGTTGAACTCCTCGGCACGTGGCACCTTTGTAGCCACAACAAAAGAAGTACTTTTCAAACCTACATGGAAGTCACAAGCCATGAATGTATGGGGCTCATCAGGGGCTGGGTGAAACATGAAGTATTTTCCAGTTATCAAATTTCCTTAAGTCACTTTAGCCATTTATGCATTTCTATGATTTAGGCATGATTGCGCATGATGGGTCACTTACGGAGTATCCTATATTTTATGTAGTAACATAAAATCAATCAATCAATATTAAGTAAGGAAAGCTAGTCTAAGGTTTCCTTCATACTGGCATTGAGTAAGTGACCAATTAGAGCTTTAAATCCTGTATTATTTTATTTATTATATGATATCAAATAACAAAACCTGTCTAGAGCAACTAGATACAAAAAAGGATCTGAAATAACCAGACACAAAGGAGGGTATCATATTCTTATGAGTACTGAAGAAAAAAAAGGAAAGTTGTATGCTACATTTTCTCATTCTTATAGCCCTAGGATGTGATACTGCGTCTATCAAAAATCCTGACACATAATTAAAGCCACAGAAGTTGTGTAACACTGCATCAAGTTCTGACCCCCTTCTGATACTTTCTACCCATTTTCAAAAACAAGTTATTTCATATTTTGGGGGTTTTATGTACAACTTCCATTTCTGTTTGCTAGATGTAATTTTTCTTTCTAAACTACCCACAGACATCATTGTTACCATCTCCACTTAATATTTCTCTTTTTTTTTTTTGCAAAAGGTACGAAAAGATTATTGTGTGTATTTGCCATTTAATGAGAAAGAAAATGATTAAAGCATACCTTTGTAATACAGATATATATATATAATAATAATACTTAAAAGTATATTGGGGGAATTTATTTGCTGACAACTGCAGTCTATTTACATACATTTCAATAAGCCAAAAATGTTTCACATTTCTGAATCAGGACAAAAACCGTAATTGTAGCATAATTGATTTCTTTTCTTTTCTTTTTCCTTCTCTCTCTCTCTCACCTCCAGAGAGAGGCACAGATATGTTAATAAGCAGAAAAGGACAGTTCAATGTGCAGGTTCATCTTTCTGAAACCACACACTTCCTTACATTCCATAGCAATGTAATTCATATGGGATTATAAAGAAGCATGTCATCTCAAAAAGAGAGATCTTCAGTTCTGTCAGGAAAAAATGCTAGTGATCAGGAAGCTTGTTTGGGAATGGATTCTCACAAAAAGGATGCTTTCAGAGAAGGGTGTTAATGTGCAATTACTTTGCATTTTCAAATATAGAATTTTATTTGTGATTCATATTGTATTGTCTTCTGTTTGTAATCGTTCCATCTTTTCTGCAGATTCGTTTTTCTTCCCAGAAAATAAAACCAAACAAAAACAAAACCACAAGGGACAGAAAAGAAGCTATTTTTCCAGAAACACCTCAGTGAATCAGATCTTGGTTTCCCAGAATATGATAATTATGAAAAAAAGGTGAAAAGTCCCCTGTGCAAGCACCGAGTCATGTCTGACCCTTTGGGGGGACGCTGCTTTCGTGACGTTTTCTTGGCAGACTATAGCAGGGTGGTTTGCCATTGCCTTCCCCAGTCATCACCTTTCTCAGCAAGCTGGGTGCTCTTGATAAGGGTACTCTTGAAATGATAATTATATTTCCTTAATTTCTGAACAGTTGACTGTGATACATACATATGCAGTTATCTGATTTGCAAATTGTACCCATCTTAAATACTTAAGATCCTAAAAGGCTTTTTGGATGGTTTTCACCTAGTCTGTAGGCCCTGTCTCCCATCATTAAATGGCAGTAGAGCTGAATGTGGTTTGAAAGTGACCAAGTACTACAGATAGCTTGTAAAGAATAGACTTATCTTCCAATAAGTATTACAGTTAAGCTTTATAAAATTCACTTCTCACCTCCTGTGGCCTAGGTGAACCAGAATGTATTACTGGTCCATTGGTATGCACACTTGTCATTTTATGATGTGGACTGACATTTAAAAAATGCACACACAAATATGAATCTTAAAAATGTTATATCAGAGGAAAAGGTAGCACAAAACATGTTATGTTGGAGAAAATAGCTTAGATTAAGAATGTACCTTAATTAAAAACATACAGAAATGTTTAAGTATTGGGAGAAATGAACATGAAAATGCATACAACTTTTTGTACTTTTTTTTGCTGAATTTGCTAATGTATATGAAAGAAGTGAAAATAAATTTTGTAAAAATAAGAGACCCATTTTTACATGATTGAAACTTTTATTTAAAATTCTCTCAACATTATTTTTTTAAATATTAAATTTTTACCCTTTTCACCTTGTATAAGCAGTTAAAGTGGTGTATAACAATAAATAAATTTATCTTACTTCTTCATAGAAGTAATCTCTTTCTTTCCCATTCAGCTATGCCTGACAGATCATGGCCCATGTCAAAAATCACATCTCTAAAGGAGGAGGAACAGGAATGCTTAAGAGACATAAAGAAGTCACTATATTTTTTAGTTTTGCTTTATAAATGTGAATTTCTTATGATTAAGTAACAAATGCAAACAGCACTGGGAAAAACTACTAAGTGAATAGGTCATAGTTATTGAAAGAAAGAAAGAAAGAAAGAAAGAAAGAAAGCCCTGTATATGGAAAGTCAGTTACAAATTTGCATGTAGCTTCCAATGGGACAACCATAATTGGGCAACAAGGAACCATCACTATGGAAGTGCTTCCTATATTTGCCTCAAAGGGAAGAATCAAAATATGGTTAAGAGGTTTTTTTATCATTATGAGTAATTTCAGCCCAATATTCTACCAGCTTTAATCATGGTATAGAGATAGGGTTAGAAGGTGAGCTGTTGGCATGATGTGGAAGTGAAGGACGATCAGAGTGAGGTCAAACTATGACCTTAGGAAATATCCTACCTTGGACACAGATAAGATAATAGTTAGGCTTGGCCTAATTTCAGGCCTAACTCTGCAAGTGGTTGGTTCCAACTTCAGGGCTAAGCAAACTGCTCCTCCCTCAGGAGTCAGAGTCAGAAACAGGGAAGGGCAGATAAAACAGGGCAGATAAAAACACAGGGCTAACCTATTTCATTGCTCAAATGGAACAGCAGATGGCACCATAGACTCCAAAGCCTAAAAATCTGAAGTATGATCTTCCTTGGGAGAGAAATATACAACATAAAAAAGCAAAACAAAACAAAATGGAGTAATGTCAGGCCATCCCAAAGCAAGGGCTGCCTGGTGATTAGAAGGAGAGAAAAGGAGCAGCCCTGCCTCTTTGAGGCTATAGTTTTGACCCAGTTATTGTCAGCAGGTGACCACAACCCTTCCCCAGGATGGCCATCAGTCCTGGGCTCCTGATTCTCTCCTGCTTCTACTTGTGGGGAGTTCTGTAAAAGAAGAAGAAAAAAAGCGAACTCTCCTGCAGAGTCTAATTCGCAAACACCCCTCCCAAAATTAGTAGCTTCAGTTCATTCACCAAGATTAATCAATGTTTTGCATTTCTGATTCCCAGTACTGTATGGGATCTTTTTTCTTTTTTTCTTTTTCCCCAGGGCAGCATCAGAATGACTCTATGGGGCTAAGGAAGTTGAAAGAAGGGAACGATCCAAGATCATTTCAAGGCTGAGTCCTTACCACCACACCATTTTGTCTCATCTTCTAAAAGTGTTGAAAGGTCCTAGGTCAGGGTTAAAACAAACTCAGAGAGGGCTATTCTAAGGTTTGAGAACTAATATATCACACACAGCACAAATCACATCTCTACCTAAATATTTACAGCTGGGTAGGAAATCAAATTGGTAAAGCAGAGGTGTAACAACTGCAGTTGTGTAAACTATTCCATCAGCTCTGTTCTTGAACTTCCCATGTCAGTCTATAGGAAAATGTTTTTCAACCTTGGCAACTTTAAGATGTGTGGACTTTAATTCCCAGAATCCCCCAGCAAACATACTGGCTGGGGAATTCTGGGAGTTGAAGTCCATATATCTTAAAGTTGCCAAGGTTGAAAAAAACTGCTATAGGATTTAGGTTGAACTCATCCTGATTATTAGTAGAGCAGGGAACAGCATAAACAAAAAAAGAGAAGGTTTTGCCAGAAGTTTTAAAAGGTGAGTAGTACAAACATAGCAAAGCCAATGGAACATAAATTTAACCCTTATTCTTTTTTTATTATAATTAAAAATAACAAAGACACAAAAATGAATTAAAGGGGACAGATTGAAGAAGCTGCTAAAACCAAAGTTGAATTCTCATCCATAAAGAGAAGTAAGGGTGACTCTATAATGAGTAAGCCTGATCTGGTGACAGTAACCCAATCATGGACTATGGAGTGACACATCTGTCCATTCTTGGCATGTTATATACAGTGGGAGACTGATGGATGCAGCTGTTCCTTAACTCCTTCTGTTAGTATGGGTGACAGTTTAAGTATTGAGCAATTGGGGCCAAACATTTTGTATATTTTTAATGCTTGTCACTTTGAAACGTTCCTGTTTGTTTGGTAGATAATGTACTTATATCTACTAAGTGTTAATAATTCATTTACTGTATTTTAATCTTGTTTTTCAAACATTATTGTCTCTCTGAATGAGTTACATTAATTAAAAAGAGAGGCCCTGCTCTGGGGTATCCACAGGGGGAAGTGAAAAAAGTAAAAATGGTGGCTGTGACACATATAAAAAAGGGGGCAGGGCTTTGATCGTATAGTTGTAGCCATCACCTTGACCTTTTTACTCCCTCCCCCATGGACACCCCTGCCTGGCTCTTAAGATCACATTAAACAAAGACAAGATACACAACAGATGAAAAAGGTAGAAAAAGGGGAGGGGAGATACTGGCAAGCCTATCCCCAAGTAACATTACAAAGTTTAAAACAGTCAATGGTTTATGAAGGGGCTGCATAAGTGAAACTTTTGGATCCATTGGATTGAGATGTGGCTTACTTGATCTGTGCTAGCTAAGGTGCTACACTAATCTCTAGACTCTCTTTAATGGCAGATATATGGGAACTAGCCCCAGGTGTTTTATAAGAAATGTAGAAGATTAAATGACTATACAGCAACTTCAAATGATGTACCTTCAACACCACCACTTTTGCTAACCACTTTTGCTAATGGTCAGTGTAGATGGGGGAATCCCTGAGGGTTTGTTTTTTTTTACTGTACATGCTAGGTTTCTGACCACCTGGAGAAGAATTTAAATAGACAGTGATACAATTCTCACTGTGTAATTATTCTGAATCTATAGACAGTCTTTCAAGATGATGTACTTGTCTGCTGGATAAACTGTGATGTTGTATCACTGGCTTCTAACATCTCCAATTTGTACCGTTTGCTTTTCCTAAAACTCTGCAGACTACTTGTTACTGATAGTGATAAATTGATACAAATATGTTCTCTGAGAGTCAAATACTCAGCTATGGGTTTTGTTTGTTTGTTTGATTTGTAGTATACCTCTTCCTGAAGATCAGCTGAGAAAAATCGTTTTCAAGCAATCCTGTCTTCGGCCATTTCTAGTATTTGGCCTAACAACAGCTGATTTTTGGTATATTTAGTGCATTTAGTATACTACTACTCAGTATATAAAAACAGCAAAAAAGAGATCCCCAGCCTTTCTGCCTTATGAGAATGATGGTAGACTGTATACATTGCCTGGATTTTCCTTGCATGCTAGGAATGAAAAGCTCTTCTGGCTCTGTTTCAGTTCTACTGTTCTTAAATACCAAAAGCTAGTGCAGCAAAGATAGCTAGGAAACTGAAGATCCTTTCAGCTGTTCCTCAGACAAATGCCTTCTGATATATATTCATGCTTCAAACAGTTTAGTAGCACTGATAAAAGGTTATGTTGGTCCTGAGCTCTGATAGCCATCCCAAGAACTATTGAAAAACATTGATGAAACTACGTATTACAATACAATGCAGTAAAAATAGGAAAGAAGCTTAAGCAAAAGATGGGATGATCCAACAGCCAAACAAATAACAGTTAGTCCTTTTCAGTGTCAGCTAAAAAATAATTTATACTTCTGGCAGATTTATTTGGTCTGACATAAGGAATAAAGCTGCAGTGCTTAGATGGGGTTGGATTAAACAGTTAATAAACAGCCTTTTAATTAACTGAAAAATTGGTCATGGTTAATCAAATATTCCTTGAATTACTTCCTATATAAATGATAATATGATAAATTATATTGCAATAATTAATGTCTCCTTTAAAATGTTTACTGGAACATAACATGGAAATAAAATATATGCCTGAATATAAACTTAAAAGGAAAGGTTGTTTTTGTTTCTTCAAAACTGTTCTATTCTTATACAAATTCATGCAGACTTGATTAACCAATTAACGGACACATCATTCATTGACTAAAATTAATGTAATAGGATATAGGCCTAATAAGCTCTAAATTATAAGTAGTCCTACTTGTGTCATTTAGGAGTCTGATCAACATTCTGTCTATTTCTGAAATGCAAGATAGCTTTAGATGAAATAAAATGATGCATGTAGGTAAGACATAAACAGAACATAATGTAGTTTGTTTGGGATCTGGAACACTGACTGAGGGTACTGTATATCACAGGAAAACAAAAGATGTGTGTTCACTGAATATTGGGGACAAGACTGTGTGCCATCTAAGATACACTTATTTAGAAGTTAGCCCCACAGCACTGAATTTAGCCAGATTTGACTTCTGAAAAAGTAAAATTGCTAGTGTCTTTAGAATGTCAAGCATTTGCTTAGTGAAGTGGTGTCATCCCTCGACTAATGGATGCGCAATCCAGCATGTATGGGATTGCACTCTCACAAACGACACAATAATATATTTTTAAATGCTTTAATTACATTAAACGTATATGTTATATTTATTGTTTGCTGCAAGAGTAAGCCAAACGTGTTTGGAAACATACTGTGGAGATACTTTAATCAGAAAGACAGAATGGGTTATCTTTCTTCATTGAGAGAGACTTAATGGTAGTCTGCGTTTGCTCTCTTAACTTGCTGTCCTAACAGTCAGGAACCATGCTGAGACAAGGAATAGATCTCTAGTGTTTTATTACTGCTACATTAGACAGAAAATCCTAACAAACTGAAGCAGCATGGGAAAAACCCAGACAGATAAACCCCAAAGTCAAGGCGGGTCTGTTCTGTGTCTCTTCGAATGGCTGCTCAACTCCTCAGTACTACGCATGCGTTTTCCCGCCTGGATAGGGGCCCCTCCTGCTCACCATCAGTGCTCATGACACTCGCCCTTGTTCTTCATTTTCTATTTAGGTAAGAACTGGTGTCTCTTAATAGTCCCATATTAATACATTATGTACAAGAATAAGACATGTTTAAGGCATTATATGCAAAATCAACAGATGCCAGTTAGAGCTTAAATAAGACAGTTCTGATACTACCTCATAAGTCAACTGGAGTCTTCCTCTTGTTTCCTGCAGTGCTGATGGATCCATGATTCCATCATCCATGTTTGTAGAAGGGTATGCCAAGGGAAATTTTCTGTAGACAATCAGACTGGAAGAGGTACATATCTATAAAGATTTTCTCCAGGAGCCTTACAGGCTTATGATTGATTTTGTGTAGGGCTTTTAAATGAACATGAAAAGCTTTAATGTGGTCTTTTCTATATAACTTTCCTCTCTTCTTCCTCTCTTCTTCCTCTTCCTTTTCTTCTGTTTTCTACAATTATTTTCATCCTATATTGTACTTCTTGTTCCTTCGCTAAGCTATCTGTTTCCTACATCTTTCATTTTCCAAATCTGAGATTTGCTTAAATCAGCATTTTATATTGCTTTGACTGAATGAGATCTATTCCTCTCTTTTAATCCACGTAGATCTTTGCTCCTGGCCACAGTTCTTCAAGTCTTTTTTCATCCCATTGGAAAGCTGCTATGTATGCCCCCCAATTTTCCTTTTCACTCTGACTTCTTTTCCTATTTGTCTCAAAAAGGAATGGCTTGGAAAGGCCTGCATGATCCTTTTTGTACTGGATGCTCTTCCTCGCCCCTTAACTTGGCCTCCCACCTGTCTACGTCCTTTATAGGCCATAGCCACATCCACACCTCCTGTCCACCTCAATCATTAGCAGTGACAGCAGCACAGAGGGCTGTTGAATTACACCTCTTCAGCTGTCCTATCTTTTGATTTTGTTTCTTATAAGATATTATCTGGATATGCAAACATAAGATGCTCTCAGAAAGAAGTATTTTCCTTGCTACATAATTCAGTAGGGTAGGCTGTTTGATATTGATCACATCCAGCAAAATTCACTCAAAAAAGGGATGGACTTTAATGAGGAAATCAGGCAAGAAAGCAAGATATAATTGGACATGGCAGAAAACAGAAATCAACCCTTGAGGGAGTCTATAAAATGAGAACTTGATACCTCCCCTACAAATATAATGTATTATTTTATAAAGTGAATTAATCCCAGAAGCTTTGATAAATCCATTCCACATTTTCTTCAGATCTAAGAATTTGCTTGAATGCATACTAGGTAATTTCAGTGCATTAAGAATCAGAGGGGGTAAATATTTGTGGCTAGAGAAAACTTACGTTATCAAGAAGGTATACATATACACGACCAAAATATAGGCTTGTGCCCTGGCATTTTTCATCTTAGAATTTCATTTTAGGATTCAGCAATAAATCTGACAAAAATATATTGTAGTTATGAGCAAAAGTACTTTTCAGACATATCTATAAATAGGCAACACTTTCATCAGGTTTTTAATTATTAGACTATTTTAGGATTTATTTTATTGATGTTTTAAATCTGCATTTTACCTCTTTATTTTGTTTTTGTTTTTAAATTTTGTTAGATGCCTTAAGTGCTTTGCTTGCCACAGCAGAAATGAGGGTATAAATAAAAACAACTTATAGTGAATAACAATAATAATAATAGCAACAACAACAACAATGTACTGGTTGATGAAAAGAAAAACCTTATTTTTTCACAAGGGTAGCAAAGAATTAGAGTTTTGAGAAATGTATTTAGTCAAATATAATGTTATGAGAGAATGCATGCTGGTCAAAACTTGGGATAAAATCAGCATTAAATTGTTACTTAATAGTCTCAGTGCTATTCCTGCTGCTACTACAATTTCCAGTTTCACAAGAAACAGCTAAATATTCTACACTTAAAGAGATTTTCCAGAAAATGTATAAAACTGGGATCTACGATGTTTTACAATTATTTTGGTTTGTGTACACACACACACACACACACACTGCAATTTCATAGGTATCTGTTTTGGGAAAGAACTGCTTGTAGAAGCTTCTCATGCCAGAATATTTCTACTAAAAAGAAATGTCTCTAAAGCAAGATCTGACTTTTCCTGTTGTATGAAATAGTGATGATACAATCTGCTTCATCTAGCTCTGTTGTCTTGCTGTATAAATTTTAACTCTTCCAAGAATCACTGCCTGAAGCTATCTTCCTTTCTCTGAAGAATGAGCAATCCAAAATCTGTGCTGAACTACTTCACAAAAGTCGCAGTCATCATTCTGCATAGCTGGAATTCTTTACAAAACAGGTGGGCTTCCAGTGTGTCATGGGTCAGGACAAGAGTGGCAGAAGAAGAAAAGGGGAAAAGGAGGTCAAACGTACGGCTCCACATGCAGAAAGGTTCTGGCCTATTCAAATGTGATGTTTCCTACAAAGGAAACATGTCTGCACAGAAAACGAGTGTACAAAACCCATATAGCATATTCTGAGTGAATTCACACATTACACTGAGCCATTCCTTGTTTAAACACAGTTTGTTGATTAAGCCCAAATTGGTGCAGTTCATAAAACATATTAAGCCAAAAACAAACAAACCACATTACGATTTATGTGTGGTATGTGATCCCAAACAGAGTGCAACAATGATTTATCCTACCTAATTATTCATTCCTTTGGCATGTGGGAGGAAACAGCTTGACTATTTTTTTTCTAGGATACTCATAAACTATATATTTAGTATTTAGAAGCATCAAGTGATAACAGAGAATACATGGGTTGATCCTTAGTGAAAAGCTGGGAAGAAACCAGAGGTGTTTAAGCTTCAGATTCCATCCGGTCCTCAAAAAAACACAAAAAAAACCCAATTCCCTTGGCAAGAAGGGAATACCTGTGAGAACATTAAAACATGCCACTTTCAACTGCCTAATCATAGCATGTCAAAATATTGGAGATTAGCTGGCATGGCTACCAGGGCAAACTATTTCCAAGCAACATTTCAAAATTTGTATATATACGGTATGAAAAAGACCATCTGCAGATAACAACAGAATGCCAACTCCTAGTGCACATAGGAGATCAAATGTGCTGTGCCTGGGAAGATGGTAACGGAAATCCATTGAAAATAGATTTTGATGATCTATTGATATATGATAAGGGACGCGGTGGCGCTGCGGGTTAAACCGCTGAGCTGCCAATCGGAAGGTCGGCAGTTCGAAACCGCGCGGCAGGGTGAGCTCCCGTTGCTCGTCCCAGCTCCTGCACACCAAGCAGTTCGAAAACATGCAAATGTGAGTAGATTAATTGGTACCGCTTCGGCGGGAAGGTAACGGCGTTCCGTGAGTCATGCCGGCCACATGACCATGGACGGGTCCTTAGGGACAACGCTGGCTCCAAGGCTTAGAAACGGAGATGAGCACCGCCCCCTAGAGTCGGACACAATTGGACTTTACGTCAAGGGAAACCTTTACCTTTACCTATTGATATATGATATATGGCAGGAATTGCCTTTTCCTTTGTATTGGTCTGCATAATCACAGAATTGGCCTTAATCATCTCTAATCAGACTTCATGAAATGATAGGGGGCTGAAATTTCCATTACATTGGTAATATCACTGTACTTTCTATAGTCAAGAAGCATTATTTATTTTCTTTCAAATCCATTTAACAATCAACATTCTAGGGAAAAATTATGAACACATACAATCACTAAACCTTTTGGAAGAAAACTCAGACTATAAGGTAGGATCAAAATCAAACAGTTGATACCTTCCAGTCCTAATTATCCATAATTCTTTAAAAAATGCAGGAAAAAATATTCAGTTAAAAACAAGGAATAATTCACACAAAATATGGCTTTAATGTAGAATTCAGCTTCCTGAAAATCTGCTTTCATTTTCTAAGAAAGCAAGTTAATATCTTTCAGAGATGCAACAATAGCTTTGAAACTGTGTAAGCCCAGAAACCAGCGAAAGAAGGTCTGAAGTGGAAGAGTGTCATTTTCCAGGTAGTCATAGGAGGGCTTTTTCTGTGGTCCAGCCTACGCTTTGGAATGTTCTCCTCCGAAAATTTTTAATACACCTACTGTTGTAACTTTCCGATCTTGTTAAAGACATGTATCTTAACCAGATTTTTCCTATATGAACGTTGGAAACAAAATTTCGCTCTGTTGTTGTTTTCCTCCCCTGCCCCCACCTTTTTAATGTATATGCTTTACATAGTTTAATTCATTGTTTTAATATTGTATTTTAATAATGTTATTGTAAACCACCTTGAGGTGCAATTATATGAGAAGCAGCTGAGAAATGTATTAGATAATTAATAGCTAGCAATGAGAAAGTGGTACATCAATATCATCACCCTTCATAGTTTAATTGCAAATAAGTTTAAACAAACACATTTGATTTGTTTAATCTATAAAGGCTGGAAAAGGCACTGCTTGGATTCTTTTAGCTCAGAAATCACCGGGGCCTGTTTTCTACCCTAGACATGTTCAAGAGCAGGAGTGTATTGGAACAATTGTGGTCTTCCACACCTGCTTGCACAGTTGTGAGGGTGGGGAAGCAGTTGCTGGTTAATAGAAATTCTGAGAGTTCTTTTCCCATGGGAGGCCCAGTGCAGCTGCTCTGTTTCTTTAACATTTTTGGAGTGATGTATGTATATATGATTTGCCTCAGAAATTAGGAAATGTTCGAGTAGGAACTGAACTAATCTTTTACACATCTGTTATCAGTGTAGCATTCATCTCCTTAATTTCATTTACTTAGGTTTTGCAGTGAAGACACTCTCAAGGAAGGGAGTGATACCAGACAGAATATAAAGTCTGTGACTGAAGAGAGTGACATGATCAAGGATTAAAAAGGAGGAGATTGACTTATTTAATTTATTTAAACTATTAGTGGACTTATTTCATTTAAATACCAAGGCCGATGGCTGGAACGAAATGGAAGACATAATTCACTGTCATATCTAGTTAATATCCTTTGCCATTAGGCTCCAAAATATGATTTATTCTAGAATCAGGTATCAAAGCAGGATTGCCCTTGTATTTTCATTCTTTTTTTTTTTCTTTAGATACCTAAATAATAAATAATGAGCTAAGAGTAATGCAAACAACTAAAAAAAAGAAAGAAAAAATTAAAATAGCTTGTCATTAATTTTAGAGATAATGCTTCCAGGTATTTAAAAATACAGGCATTTTAAGAGGCAGACCATCAGATGTTATACTTCTGTGGAAGGTCTGGACTTTTTCCTGTATGCTTGAAGACACTGGCAAGAGTGAGTAGCACCTGTTCTCTTGAAGTTTGTGCAGCTGCTCTTTAGACAGTAAGTAGAATAGGCAAATGTACAGAATTTCAGAAATCTTGCACTGTTAGGGAAAAAGGGTCAGAGGTAAAAACATTTGACTGACAAGCAAACAGGTGGAAATGAAAAGACCGCCCCCACACCAAAAAGTGGGGGGACAATAATACTTGCAGTGTTTTAAAATCTATCTGGATGATACTGTAAGCACTGTTGCCTTGAAACAATAAAGATGGTATCACAGGCAAAACACAAGGTCTTGTTTGTGTTATGCTGTTCCTTTTTAATAATAATTTTATTAAAGTTTAAAAATACAAAGATAAAAAACTAATACAAACTAAGAAAAATATAAAAGAAAAAAGAAAAAATGAAAAGTGCAGAGGAAAAAAAAAGAAGAGAAAAAATATATAAACAAAAAAAGAAAAGAGATATATAAAGGAATTTCCCCCTTCATCAAGACAAGTACAAACAATTTCAGTAACTTACCATCTTCTCTAACATTTCAACCAAAGATCCCTTCTTCCCATATCTTATCGCTTATCTATAAACAAATCTTTAAAGCCTCATCATTTGAACCTAATCAAGAAAAATCCATTCAGAGCTACCAGAAAATCTTGCTCTTTAATCCCTTCTAATAGTGTCCCATAGATTCTCTTCTTCCCATATCTTATTTATAAACAAATCTTTAAAGCCTCCTCATTCAGTCTCAGTCGAGAAAAACTCATTAAGAGCTACTAGAGAGAACATCATATATATTTTAACCTTGATCAAATAAGCCAATTTTATATTTATATTCCTTCTTTTTGCTTTTAAAAATCTTAATGATTATTCCCTTTAAATAATACGAGCAGATTTCTTTTCATTTTCTCTTTGTCTTTTCTCAGGAACTTCTTCATGAGTACAGGTAGTCCTTACTTAACGACCACAATAGGGACTGGAAAATTGGTTGTTAAGCGGTGTAGTCGTTAAATGAATCACCACATGACTGGACCTGATTTTATGACCATTTTACAATGGTCGTTAAGCAAATCAAGCTTCCCCAATGGATGTTTTTTGCCAGAAACTGGCAAAAAAGGTTGCAAATCATGATCACATGACTGCAGGATGCTGCAACTGGTCATAAATGCGGGCTGGCTGCCAAGTGCCCGAATTGCGATTACATGACCACAGGGGTGGTATGATGGTTTGCAACGGTAGTAAGTGTGAGTACAGATCATAAAGCACTTTTTATGAGGCCATCATAACTTCAGAACATCATTAAATGAATGGTCGTTAAGCGAGGACTACCTGTATAACACATCTTTTTTTTAAGTCCAAAATAAGGTAGTTGTCCAAGTCACTCTTCTGATTTCTTATTTGTGTTCCCCTTTTAGTTATTAAAACCTCATCTGGTTTCATTTGTAAATCCAATGCAACATCTTTTTCCATCCCATTCTCGTATCTTGTAGTTTTTAAATCCATATCCAAAACAGCCTGATTCTCAGTTGTATCCTCTTCTATCTCCACTTTTAAACCCATTTTTCTGGTAGCAGACAAACTTAAGAGAACGTTGTTGCCAAATACACTTGAATTCTTCCAAAGTTAAAATACTTTTCTCCATTCTGTATTGGTGGGTCTCTTCTCCTTTAATTATAATCTTTAGCTCTTTCTGGTTGCCTCTGGTGTCCAGCCTTCAAAGTTTCCTCTTATCATATTTTTCTCTAATCCACAACATTTTCCCATGGGAGGGTTTCTTACACTTAGATTCAAAATCTTCATATATTTTAATATGATTTTAAACAACCCACAGGAAGGATTCTTACAATTAGTTTCAAAATCTTATTTCCAATCCATCTGGTCCCTTAGTCCATTTAAAACTTTCCAAAATTAACAGTCTAATCACCCTTTACTGTTTATTTCAGAATAATTTTTTAAAAGTTCTGAAGTTTTAAGTTCATATAACTTCTTTCGCAAAGGATTGAAGGAGAATCACCCGGTGTGATGAAACTTGTTGTTCTGAAGGTTCTTAATATCCAAAAAGCAGTTAACAAACCATTTCCCGAAGTGATTCAGAAAGCACGTGGGCAAACCCAGTGTCCGCCTGAAGGCTCCAAACTGTGGCTTGGGCAAAGGTGACTTTCCCTCAGCTCCCAGAGCTCTACACCCACTGGAGACTGCTGTTTTATGGTCTCTTCACAGGAAGCATCCGTATGGAGTGCTTATGGGCAATCCCAGGTCCTCTCCTTAGTCTGGGGAGGAATTCTATCTATCTATCTATCTATCTATCTATCTATCTATCTATCTATCTATCTATCTATCTATTTATTTAATCAATCACATTTATACACTGCCCATCTCACTATGCAAGTGACTCTGGGTGGAATTTTGAGGCACCCATCCACTTCTGCCATTTTAAAGAACACCATTGCTTCACATTATGCTGTTTTTAAAATAGTCCTGCTCAGGTATTATGTCATCAAAATCTCAACATAGGATGGTTTTTGGATGAGAGGGGTTAATAAGCTCACCTTTAATGTTATATTTCCTTTGACATAACATATTTATTTTTTTAAAAAGTTGGCGACTGCTGTAGATTACTGTACATTGGAAGATACAAGCATTTTTCTTTAAGTCATGCCAGTAGCTGCAAACTTCATGGGAGACACAGGAGGAATACTTGAGAACACAGTAGATGATTTCTAAACTCTGCAGTCCAGAAGTATCTGCTCTTCCAAATTTCTGTTTCCTCTTTTCTTGGTAGAGTTCATATTCCTTCTCCAGGTCCTACCATTAAATTCCAGTTAGACTTCACATGGTAACATATGGCTTGTGATGCTTAGACACCATTACTGCTGTATATTTCTATGCCCCATGTCTTAAAGGTCCCTCCAAGAATCCTTTAAAACTGCTCCCACCAGCCTGCTTCTCAAATGGGCAGCTTGGGAGGAGCATGGATTGAGAGTGAGACCAGCATATAGGAATGTTCCTTCCAAGTCATTATCTTTCCAAGCAAATTACACACCCATTTAGCAGTCTTGGAGAAGAGGGATGATTTACATGGAAAGGACACAGGCATTGCAAAAGTCTAACTAGGGAGAAAGTATTGCACACACTGGCCAAACCTCACTTTCTGCATGCCCCCCTGCCTCACTTTTAGACTTCATGCAGAGAGCAGCAAGATCTGAAAGAAGCTTCTTTTCAGGTTGACTTGAATATGAATAACTCTCCTCCTGCATACCTGGGAGCCCTGTGCAGCAACCATCGTAGCCAGGATGCTTAGGGCTGAAAGATAATTCCACTGATGAATTAGAAGGGTAAAAATGTTTCCTTTAAATCTTGGACACATCCATGTAGTTTTCTTAGCAACCATAAAGGATGTTTAGTTAACTTCCCAGTTTAGTGTATAGCTCTGGGATTTTCCTGGTGGTCTCCCATCCAAGTGCTCAGCAGGTCTTACCCTGCATAGTTCCCTGAGATCAGCCACCATCAGCTAGGTGCTGTACAAAGGTCAAATAAAAATAAATCCAGACTTAAAAGAACAAAACCAAAACCCAGTCACATGTATTTAACCTTGAATACAGTTTAACATAAAATATGCCTTTTCCTTTTCAAAGCTTGTAGTTAGGAAGCATAACCCAGGGGTCGATGGTTAGATTTTGAAGAGTCAAAAAACTAGGGAAAATTAGGGATGGATGATGGTAGCAACTGAGGGAGGGAATGTGCAGGCAGAACAAAGTGATATTATGCTACGTTGCTCTTCCCCATGTATAAGTGTCTGTCAGAGCAGGCTTAGATTTAAGCTACACCTTGCATTATTCTTTTCCTGTCTATTTATCAGGAGATGTTCTCTGGCTCATGAGCTCTGTTGCAGGTTGCTGTGAAGCACCCTGCACCCCACTGATTACAAAACAAGGGTTCTCCTTAGGCACTTTGCAATGCCAATTTCCATGCTTTTTCAGAGCTGGAGGATTAGTTTAAATAGGGTCTTCTGGCTCTTGCTGACCTGGGCTAAAGCCATATTCATGATATACAAGAAGGAGAGGAAAGAGGGTTGTTTTACTGGAATAGGAGGACTCGGAAGTTCTTTTAATACCAAGTAGAGTGAGAACAGGGAGGGAAGAGCCCATGCAGGTGAATTCTGATATTGGCAGGGACTGCTGGGCAGGTGATGTGAGTAGCAGGCCTTTGCCAGGGTGAGCAACTGTCTCTGGTAGCTCAGCCAAGGTTTGGTTGGCAAGGGGCGAGAAGATTCTTATTTCAGGGGCAGTGCTGTTCTTTAGATTGGATGCCAAATGCTGCTCATGCTGACTCATGAATCACATTTAAAAAAAAACACCAACCAAACAAGGAGATAATGCAGCTAGCACAATACACCCATAAAAGAATGCTGTGGCCAGAAGGGAAGGTGAATATGAATTAACTAGTCACATAGCGCACCCTGTTGGCAAAACCAACTTACTGTACACTATTTCCTCCAAGTTGGTCTTTGTAAGCTCATGACCTCTCTAAGATAGCTGGGTTAGTAGCCAAGAAAGTTGAGTTTTTCTTTGCATTTGTGATCAGGCCATATTTGCCTTATTTAAGGCCAGGCTTACTCCTGAGACATTTAAGGAAAGTCATTATAATAACAAGAATAATTAATACCTTTTTTCATACTTGGAACAATGGATTGGTATATTATTTTCTTCTTTAAAAATTGGGCTCCATTAGGAGAAAGAACAGAATATAAATAAAAGTAGCAACAGCAGTAATAATAACAACAACAACAACAACAATAATAGCTAGTTTGGTGTAGTGGCAAAGGTGCTAGCCAAGAAACAAGGAGGCTGAGGTTCTAGTCCCAACTGAGGCATGAAAGCTGGCTGAGTGACTTTGGGTGGGAGTATGAACTATGTTTGTCACCTTGAGTTAATATTTGAAAAGGTGGGACATAACAACAACAAGAAGAACAACATATAAATGTTTAGAAAAATCTTGGTCCAATGGTACAATTCATTGGCAGATGTTCTTCTGCTGTAGAAGGATGAAGATCCTCAGGAACAGATGTGTGTGTGGGGGTATGGTGGGATATATGAATATGATTGTGCTGGGAAATGGTGGAAAAGGTTTAAATGCACATAGTTGTGCATTTGTGCATATTTCCCTCTCTATTGTATATTGTTGTAGAGGACAATCTTCTCATACAGTTACTCACAGATAATTTAGTGAATCGAGGGAGCACCTCCAGATGTGTGGAACTTCCACTCCCAGGATTCTCCCAGCCATCAGAAACTATTGCTTAGAATTCCAAGAAGTGGAATCAACACATCTGGAAAGCACCCATGTTGAGGAAGTCTGCCATATATGAATACATGTGCTATCCATTACCTGACATAGATCAACAATCTGTGGGCACAGGCAGTAAGTGTGTGGAATGTAATGAATGAGCAACTTCTCTGTCAGTAACTCAATGCCGAAGCTGAATAAAAGCAGCGACAGCAAAAATCTTCATCTCTTTGTAAACCAATTAACTTAAAGACTCTCCAGTTCATGGCAATAATACCAATAGGTACCACATCCAAATCCAAATATTGTCATTACTTTCTGGCTAAACCTCCATCAGATAAGTTATTTTATTAGACTTGTAACCAGGGTGGGCATAATAAAAAAAAAAATAATGCTGAAGGAAGTGATTTAAAAACACACGTTTGTTTGTTTATTTACCATATTTATACCATTCTATTCCATAAACCTCCAGGCAGTTGACAATCATACAAACAGAGTAAAAAAGCAAAACAGAACAATAATATCAAAACTGTTGTATATCTATTCCCTCAAAAACAAATAAAAAGTGAAAGATCTTGACAAAAAATTTACAGACTTCCAGAACTCAACCTGAAAAGGCTACAGAATAAAACTGTTTTATTGCCTTCTTAACAGATAACAGGACTGAACCCCTGGGCATAAGCAATTCCAATGGGCCGCTGCTGAGAAGGACTGCCTTCAGCTCCCTCCAGCCTCTCTCCTGAGGCATTCCCTCCTGGTTGATTGCTCAGGCTGCACAGATGCCATTAGAAGGAGACAGTCCTGAAGACACCTGGAAGCCAGCCATGGAGGGCTTTATAATTTAAAAACAGCACATTGAACTGTACTTGGACTCTTCTTTGTAGCCAACACAGTGGCTGCAGAACCAGTGTAACTTGTCAGAAGCAGCCCTCACCCACCAGCAGGAGAGCTGCTGCCTTCAGCATCAGGCACAGCTTCTGGGCAGTCTTCAAAGGCAGCTCCATGTAGAACACATTGCAGCAGTCCAACCTGGAGGTGAGAAGAGCAGGAGTCATGCTTGCCAAGACCTCCCACTCTAAGAAAGGCTGAAAGGCTCCATCTGCTGATGAAGCAGGTTTTGCATAGATGATAAACAGCAAGGAGAAAAAGCCAAACCCTTTGCTATGTCCCAAGAAGCACCATCAGCTTCATCTTTGTGTGCCTCCAAGAGTCACTGCTGTGAGATGGGTGGCTTTATACATCATTGTAATGAATCAATAATTGCTCCTTCCCCACACTAGCAGCTGGAACCATCCACTCAGGAAGGTGTGGACCCACTATAAAATGGTGGTCCCCTACCCTATAACAATATATGAAGGTAAGTGTTTCAACAGTGGGCTGCAGCAGATGAAAACAAAATCCTCCTTCAAGCTTACAGTCAAGAGTATGTGAGGATGGAGTAATAAGAAAGAGAACAAGAAATCTGAGGGCCTCCAAGCTCCCCTCCCAGAATTCCCTGCAGGGTTGCCCTAGCATAGGACTGTAAAATGGAACACACAGCCTTAAGTGGAATGGAGGAGGGAAAACCCCATCTTTCTTCTCAGCATTTTATCTTCTGTGGAGCAATGGCTCTTTCGATGAAGATGCCAGATTGCAGGAGAGCTGCAGTTGCCATGACCTTGAGAAGCCCCAGTGCTGTCTGCCAGCAGTTTCACTCATCTGCCCCCCTCCCCTCCTGCCTATCCATATTTGAATTTGCTCCACAAGACCCAGGACCATGTTACAAGTATGAAAACTAAACACTGCACAATGTTTAAAACAAAATTGTGACAAAGGCATGTATCCCAAACTGCATTATTTTAAAATTTTTGGCTGCATCGGCATTTGAATTCTCATCCACACATGAGTAACAAACAGAAATGGCTAAAAGTTTCCCTAGATTTTCGAAAAAGAGGATAATAATGTTCCTGAAACTTGCACAAAAAAGTTATTAAGCAGGCAACAAATTTAAGGATTAGACAATTCATTGTAATAAATAATTTTTTGTTTGAGTTTTGGTAATTTGATAATGTGTGGTCTTATTTTTAATCCTAACTGGTGCTTCTAGCTTTTATAAACTTATTTAAAGAATATTTATGGCAGCTAATAAATGTATCCTAATTCAGTACCACATCCTCATCTATATAATGCAGTTGTTCTATATATTTATGTAATTGTGTAATTAAAGAATGGGATTCCTAGTCTATACTTTGCCCTGGTGCTGAAATTAGCTGCTTACAAAATCTCATTTTCTAAATTGTTTGTATACAATGTTGTTTGTGTACAATGTACACATTGTGAACATTGTCCCATTTTCTCAACTGTGACTCAGCATCGCCACCCGGTGCCCAGAAAGCTCCAAATCTTCCTTAGTTAAACTTGATACCTTGCTCAGGGCAAGAATGGAACATTTTGTTTTCTTTCAAAACACTATATCTGGGCATGCACACACATTTCATCTGTTCTCTGGAACTGCCCATGTATTTTTATTCAGATTAGAACTATGAGGGCTTTCAATGAAATGCAGTGACACCGTCATATAATTAGGACTCAGCTGGCAACCTTTTGAACTTGGCACCTAATAATGATTTGCCTTGTAGCACTACGTAACTTGTTAGAGAAATGCAGTAACGTAAGTCTTAAGTATCAGAAGCCCTAGCAGCCTTTTTTATAAAAAAAAGGATTGCTTTGATCATAGTATTATTTACTGAAGACTTCTAAGTCTACATATAGGTTTCTTGACACTTCATTACACACATTAGACTAATTATGTACTTGTATCAGTTGCATCATGATTATTCTACACATATATTTATATTTATATTTATATTTATATTTATATTTATATTTATATTTATATTTATATTTATATTTATATTTATATTTATATTATTTATATTTATATTTGCCATCTGTTAAAAAATGCTAAAAGGCAAACAAACAAAAAGCGAACCAAAAATAAAATCCCCGATATTTATTTATTTGTGCAATTTATTACTGTCCTCAGTCCTAGAGGACTCATAAAGTTAATGTACCGTACAAATTATTCTTGATCCTTATAACAAATATTGGTGCTAGGTGCTTCATAGTCACTGCCTGAAGGCGTTCTGGAAAACCCGGGTTTTTACCAGCCTCTGGAAGGCCATGCGAGTGGGGGCATTCTTGCCTTGGGGGGCAGCCTATTCTGTAGGAGAGAAGCTGCCACAGGGGATGCCCAGCCTCAGCCCCCTACTGCCACACCTCCTGTGAGGTGGGGATCGTTAGTAGGCACTTTTTAGTTGTCCAGGTCAGATGAGCAGAAGCCATCTGAAAAAGGTGGACTCTTAGATACCCAGGTCTCAAGGCTTAGAGGGCTTTAAAGGTAGCCACCAAAATCATGAATTGCACTTGGAAACACATTGATAGTCAATGCAGCACCCACAGCAGTGGTGTAATACAGCAGTACCATGACTGATCAATAAGCATGTGGGCCGCTGCATCTTGAACGAGCTGAAGTCTCTGGATGGTCATCAAGGACAGCCCCATGTAGACAAAATTTTACTAATCTAGGTGAGAGATGACAAGCATGAATTCTTATTCTTAGCCCATCCTGTTTTAAGGCTGTAACTGGTGCACCCACTGGAGCTGGGCAATGAGTCTCCTGTCCATGGTTTTCATCTGCTCATCTAGCAGGAGCTGTGAGTCCAAGAGGACCCCCAGACTGCAAATGTGCTCTCTTCAGGGGAGAACAATTCCTCTGAGAGTCATCCTTGGCACAGTCCTGGAGTCAGTGGGCTTCCGAATCGGCAGCAGCTCTGTCTTGCTTGGGTTGAGTTCCTGGTCATCAGTATTCACTCACAGTACTGGAATTGACAGAGATATTTAATAGCCCCCAAATTTTCAGTGCATATAATCTGAAAGCACAAGCATAGTGCTTTTAGATTTTATGCATTTAAAAATGTCCTTATTCTGGTTAACATTTCTGAATAATAACAATAATAAAAAAAACTTATACCTTAAAAAAAACTTATGCTAAAAGGTCACCATATCTGAGTGATACATGCCCTGTTACAGATTTTTCTCTCAATCTATCTGTTTAATATTTAAAGGTCTGTTAATGTTCATATATAGGAAGCAAAAAAAAGTGTGTTAAAAAGTAATAGATTTAAAAAACTAAAAACATCAAATAAGATGCTTGTTGCCTTACCAGAAATATTCTAAGCTACTTATCACTCTGATTATTAAAAAGACTTGGAGCAAGTTTGTTTAATAGAATAAGTAGCTTATGTTAATCATTAAGCTTCGCCTGAGGGAAAATGGGTTTTCTCCCCCTTTTATTTTTGCTATCACAAGCATTCAGAATGGTCAGAGTTACAGAGTAACTTATTCCAGTTTTCAAGAGAAAGTAATATATGGGTGGGTTTTTTCCTTTCTCTCATCTTTGATTCAGTATCAAAAAAGAGAATGGAACAAAATGAAATTTTAAGAATTTAAAAGAACTGTGCTGAACAATTAATTTTTACCACAATCAAAATACTGGATCAGAAAAGAGGAGAAAAGCAAATGCTGTAACGGTACGTTTCAAAATTTCTTAAGTTTGAAATAAGTATGTTGATAATAATTTTTTTACTGTAGATTAATGACTTGTGGGAAAAAAGAGAGACTCCAGTGTATAATGCACTAAAGCTGCATGTCTAGATGTACCTTCCAGTTCATAATGCCGTTCACCCACTCGTCCCATTCAATATGAAAGAAATTATGCACCTTTTGTAACCAAGATACCAGCTGTATAGACCACTATTAGTTGCTTACCACAAAGGTATTTGTGCTATAATTTTCTGTAGCTGTAACATTATAAATTGGTCTAAAGAAATAAATGATTATCCTTGAAACATTCCATATATTTAGTGCACGAGTTGAAAGTAATTGAAAGCAGTTTGTAATATGATTGTAAAACTGTCGTTTGTTAGAATGAGCTTTCACAATTGCAAATGCCTATCTGACATTTTTCTGGCACATTAAGAAAGATCAGGTAACAGTATAAACTGCATAGGGGAGGATCAAAGGCAAATTCAGCATCATGTGTGCTGAATTTGAGTAAAAAAGGAGGGACATACATCAAATAACTATATAACTAAATTGGTCTTCAGGAAAACCAATTTATATTCTGCAAAAGAAATTGTACAGCATTAACTACTTTTGTATATTTTAGTAAGCTGTATTATGGTTTGTTCTGTTGTGCATTATTTTATTGTATAAATTCAGTCACTGTGGTTTGTTAAACCATGATTTATGGGTAGTCTGATGTTTGAACCTAGCCATTCAGCTTATTCAACAAACCACTAGTTATTGTAATGCATAAAGACAGCCACTGCCTCTTTATGGAACTATAGTTCTAGGTGCACACAATTAAAACACCTGCTGGATCAGGCCAGAGATTCCTCTATTTCCCACCACTCTGTGAAAATAAGAGGAAGGGGAAGGATGTAATAGATCTGAATGAAGATAGTTTGATGTTGTTGAGTGAATGAGTTTTGAGAAAATTACGCAACATCTTGAATGTCATGTAGGGAAAATAATTATTCTTCTACTGTAGATGACATAAATCATTGAGTGGTAACGAGGTGAGCGAATGCAACAAAAGTGAGTGGGTTATTTGGAGACCCCAAAATCAAGAGTTTTTGGCGAGTGTTCATTTAAGAAAGGTTTCTTCATTTCAAATATGTGGTTTAAGCATAAGTTTATTCATATGTACACGTGGCAAAGGAATAGACATACATCTAAAAACATGAGTGATTTGATTGTTTACGGTGAAAGACTGAATTCGTGAAGGATACACTAAGAGAAATGTTGACCGTTGGATGGACTGTTATTTGGCAGTGTCAAGACTGGAACACAGGAAAAATAGAAGTGGAAGTAAAAGGAAGAAGGGAAAGAAACAAGAATGAAAGTAGAACAAGTGCAGGAAGATAAAGTACAAGACCTATAGGAAACAGTATTAGAAAATTTCCAAATGAAATGAATAGAAACTGGACATAAGGAGCTTAAGGAAAGGGTTGGTGGTTTACTCCATGAATGAATCTGTGTGGTGTTGTTAAAGATTGAAACATGATTATGCAAGTGATTGTGTATGCAGATGATGCTGTGTGGTTGACTGAGTGTGCAAATGGTTTTCAATAAGTGTTAGATTCTATGATACAATGAGGGGTATGGAGTTGAAAAGTGATGTATTGAAGACCAAGGTTGTTGTGTTTGACAGAAAAAGTGGAGTGAAAGACTGCAAGTTATATATCAGTGTCAAAGAGGAAAAAAAACAGAGCAAGTGGATGTGCTTGTTTATTTTGTTAGAATGTTTACTAAAGACAGGAAAGTGAATGGAAGCTTTTTAAGACATGAGAATATTGGTAGAAGGAGAAACATTAATATGTTGTGAGGAATGAATGTTTATCAAAAAAGCAAAAATGGCTGTATCCTTTGCCTACTTTGTTCTATGAAACTGAGAGAGTTGGGTGTATCAGGAGACACATAAAAGTATGTTGAATGCGCTGCAAATGGACATCTGTGTGCTAAAACAAGTAGAGGTAGGGTCAAGAATGAATGGGTGCTGAGTGAATGTGGACTTAATATGAAAGTCAGTGACCAGTAGGAAAGTAGCATGTTGAGGTGCGGGGGGGGGGGTCATAGAATAGATAAGCTGTAGATGGATGGAACAGATAAGGAGAGGGTGAAAAATTTAAAGAACAAAAGGCAATGTATGAAGCTGTCTATGGCACAGTAGAAGTAAAAGTGGTTTGCAAGGATAGAAAAATATGGAGAGGTATAATGAATAGTGTTGGCGTAAACTAGATTTTGCTATGTTTCCTTTTCTTCTTCCTATCTCAGCCTTTAATGTATTTGACTCACTATTTCTTATTCCTTTTCTGTGCTTTGCATAAAGCTGCTTATCCCAAAAGGGAATAGCATGATGGGCATGCATACATGCATGGAAGTAGAATGTCTCTGTATCTTCTTAGATGTATCTCCTATGCCTTTGATTCAAAGATATGAGAAGAAATTTCCCTTTGACAGATTTTTTTCTGGTTTTATATAACTGTTCTGATTTGGTGTTAAAATGTCTACTGGGCCTCAGCAAAGGGATCTAATGTGAATAAAGGAACGTAGAGTACTGTCTGTTTCTCTTGCAGGGAAAAATGGGAAAAACTGCCGAGCTTTGATCATTTATGATGTAGCAATCTCTACAGGAAGTCTCAAATTGAAAGCACAGTAGGAGGATAAAGATGAATTTTTTAATGTCATTCTTTTTCAAGGCTTTGCTGCTTTTTTTTGCAGGTAAGGTCTATGACATTACATTGTGCAGCAACATCGTTATATAATATGCTCTTTATAGGGCTGTGCCTGTCTATCTGATCCTATATAGCAAGGGCAAATGTAATATGGATTCCTTTGGTTTGAATATTAAAATAAAGCAAGGCACATATAAGGGAAATAAATGGTAATTGCAGCCACCTCCAGCTGCAGCGGCCCCCCACGCACCCTCCCCCATCTGGTAGCAGCCACCCTGGCCCCGCTGCGCTTGCACCACACCACCATAGCCACTTACCCACCCACCGGACTAAGGAGGTCCTTGCTTAACAACCTGCGATCCTCGCTTAACAACAGCAATGGGGACCACTGGGATTGCCATTGCCAAGTAATGCAGTCACCTGTCATCACACTTTATGACTGTATTGCTTAGCGAGAGAAAGTGAGGACTACCTGTGTGGATCTATTTATCAGAAAAGTGGCTGTCTGCCATTAAATAACAGATGATGTTTTCTTTGTTTTTAGTTGCCTTGGCAAAGTTAATCATGGAACCCAAAGCTGGCAGCCTTGGTGGCGGAACCTGGATCACAATAGACTTTGATGGTACTTTTGCATACCTGTTCCAACTGCTGGGCATTTTTTTTAGATAAACAGCAACTCCATACAGTTTAGGGTGAAATTATCTTCGAATTGGCCTGGGAAATTTGTGACCCTCCAGATATTGCTGGGTTAGGGCCCACATTTTTTTCTGTGCAAAAGGAATCACATGCACATATAAAATGGGTGGAGTTTGTGTTATAACAGTATGACATTGTTTTTGTCATTTTGATGAAAGTGCTGGATTCTTGGCTCGGTTGGCTGAGATTCCTGCAGTAAAAAAGTTTAAAGAATATTGTGGCCAAGCATGAAAACAAAACCACAGATCTTTTGTTCTCAGGCTACACAAACTTCCTTTTTTCAAAGTACTATTCCTAGTGTGTAACTAGAAATACTGGTCCTGAGAAACAGCAAGCCACATGCTGTATAATTATGCAAACAAAAGGAAAATAGGGGCAACTTGTCTAGCAGTTAATAATAAGGTGCTATAAAGAAGTTACACAATGAGGAAAGAGCTGAAAGAAAAGACAAACTATTGCAAATTTTAATATAATTTTCCTTGTTAAAGGTTTGAAAACCTCTGCAACATAGTCTGTGATAGACTGGTAATACCTGCACCTTGCACATTTTATGAAAAGGAGTATCAGTATTTGTCCTATACAATCTTCTCTACTTCAAAAATGTTTGAGGTTTTATTTGCATGTTTGTTGCTCACAATTAGGTCTCTCTCACTTGGTCAACTGGTCACAGCTTGAAGTGGCATTATTGAATCCAGAGCTGCCTCCAGTGCTATGTGACATTATGCCTGTCAGTTTCTTCCTGTCCATGATCAAATGCCAAACAAGGTAAAGAATATTTTCTGCATGATAGTTACTAGAAACAGAGCATAAGATTACATGCCTGTGACCATATGGTTAAGATACTTCTTGTAGACCATTCAAAGCTTTATGAGTTTTCTTTAAACTTAATGGCCATCCAAACAAGTTTAAAAATGTACCAGAAACATAACTAGGAAAAATTACTCATTTTAGAAGTATGTCTTAGTCAGCAGAGTGTTGCTGTTGGGCATCAAAACAGGTAACATTCAATCATACTAGTTTATGAGACAGATGCATGTGCCCCAATTTAAATGTTCTAATGGAAGAAATGGTACTGTGATGCAGTAAAAAAATACTGCTATTGTATTATTATTATTATTATTATTATTATTATTATTATTATTATGCATGTAACAAAATGAATTATGTTACACATTTAGCAAACATAGGAAGCTGCTTTGTGTCAGGTCCCTTTGTCTATCTTAGCTAGTATTCTGACTAATAACAGAAAGGCCAGATAAATTGGCACTCTCCAGATGTTTGGGGCTTCATCTTCCATCATCCTAGCCTGAAGAGTCAATGGCAGTCTAGTGGGGGAATTGTAGGCCAAAAGATCTGGACAGTGCTACCTTGCCTGTCCCTGTTTTAGAATGGTAAGGATAAAGATACTCACTTAACAGGGCAATTGGCTACAAGATTATTTTGTTCTATATTGTCAGATTATTAATGTGACATTTATTTTTATCTTTGATATCTTCCTGTTTTCAATACTTTTTCAATTCACTAGTCACAGTAGACAGGGAGTAAGTCCTATTGTCATGAAAATTAACTGATACATTTGTTTTTAAAGCTTAATGTAACTCTCATAACACTGGCCATTCACTTGAATTATTCATTGTAAATACTAGTTTTTGTTACTTCGTTATGTTTAAATGTTTAAATAAAAACAAATATTTTTGAAGTAAAGTCAAAATAATTGTCCTGTTTTATATAATATTTCAAGCAAGGCAATCCAGAGACTTTGTTAGTTGGGTATTAGGGAAGCTGAAGTCCAAGACTTCCAGAAATGCATAGAGAGGGTCAACACTGGGTGAATAGAAATAATGAATAATATGTTGTAAACTTAGAGTAAGAGTTTAATGTAAATGTCTACTTATATCTATTGCAAAGAAAGTTGGGAGTCATTCTTTTTCTGTATTTTTTTTTCTTTTTCTGCACTTTTGACTTTACTCTCTCTCTCTTTATTCTGTATTTCTATCTTTACTTTCTATTTTAACTCTTATTTTCTGTTAGGTTTTATCTTTTTATCTTGACAATTTAATAAAGTTTGGTAAAAAAAAACCCACTGGTTTTAGCATTAAAAAGTCATATTGTTGAATAGGATCTACAGCTCCCCAGGCTTTGTGACTTACTTCTGTCAAGAAACTGATGAATAATAGGAAAATCATTTTAATCTGTGTTCTAACCTAAAAGCCAAGGAGGAAGTCAGCATTTAAAAAACCTACGAATAATGATTAACAAGCGTAACACATACCTGAACTGTAACAGAAAAATATTTAAGCATAAAGATTAGGTTTCTGGATAATTATTACTAACTTAAAACATTGACCTAGTGTACTTTGCCAGCAGTTTGTGTTCCATATAGGGTTGTTTTTTTTTTCTCCCTCCATCCTTATAGTAACAAAACCCCAAAACCAACCAAACAAAAAATCACCTCACTCACTTTTGTTTTGTCCTGTTTGGTTAGAGCTTTTTCTCCTGTAAAAGCTGTATCAGTAACAGAAATGTAGGATGTGACTTTTTTCTGCATGAAAAAAGGCTTATCCTGTTCAGTTCTGGCAACTTTAGCAGCAATGGGGTTGTTTGCCATTATCTATATTTGGAATTGGTTCTCAGCTGGCATGTAATAAAAAATAATATAACCATACCTTGTTTTTTTACAGCACAGAAATAAGTTTTAAGGTGGTTCAGTTATATTTATAGATAAGACTATACCTGGCCAAGCTCCTGAGATGAGGCAGCCATACCTTCTTGGTTCTTCTCCTTCACATCCAGTTCTGCTGTTGATTTCCTTTTCCCACCTGCTGTTCTGTATCCTGGAGCTTCTTCTCCATCTTTTCATTCTCTACTACAGAAGGCTTGGGGGGAAAGAATGATAGGGAAAATCAGGTAGAGGAAACCATGGCCTCCTCATGTCTAGCTTTAGTTCTAAAGTTAATTAACATTGCAAAATGAGAAGCTCATTCTCTACCTTATTAGCAGTTAGTTCTCCTCTGCTTTTACTGTTTCGCTTGAAGATCTTCTCCATGGGAAGGACTTTACCATCTCCAGCTGAGTTTGAATGGACAGAGTATCAGCAGCATAGATGAATTACATGAAGAGAACTATACATTCCAGGTACATAATAAAGTAGCTTAAGTAGTAATAATCCAGTGACCAGGACCAGTGACACATGGCTTGTTAATACAATGTTGGTTGTTACTATTATTTTTACACAAAGAAGAATTTAGATATTCAAGGTTAGTTTTGCTATAGGATGGAGTATCATTCTGCTGAGTTAAATCGAACTTCCTTTCCTGTACTTGGGATATAGGTCTGAAAGAGTATTCATCTGAATGGGCTTTCTGTAACTGTCACTAGATAATGGAACCATATCAAGACATGTGTGGTTCAAGGTATATGCAAAAGCAGAATACAAATGCAAAAAATTCTGTCAGTTAATCAGAACTTTTAGCATGCTGTACTGTACAAGTGCAACATAACTTTTATTGTGTGTGACAAAGTCATATTAAAGGTAAAATGCTGTTCTGCAGTTCAGCTAGCTTAAAACGATTGCGACAACCCTTGGAGAGATACAAATGAAACATATACCAAGTGAATAAAACACAGATTGCTGCTCTTTGTTTTGGGAACCTGGGACCTATGAACATGAAAAAATAATTCTCTCTCTAGTAGTTGGGAACAATGTAGACAGCAGCTGGCTGTGGCCAATTTGGGGAAAACCTCTACAAGGTGTTCCATTTAGCTACTTTCTTTTTCCCTCACAGCATAAAACATGTCCAAAGTGTGTTTTGAAAGGCTGATCTCCCTTTTCTGATGATCAGCATGATGAGAAGAGTATTCTGTCTCCTTCTTAGCAGGAGATGGTCTGTAAAGGATGGTGGTTCTCTTGGAAGTTCACCCAAAATTATGTAGGCTCCCTGAAAATCAAGCCTAAGAAAATTGAGTTTGAAAGGTCTCTAAATGGGGTTTCTGTGGAGATGTTCTTTAATGTTGCCATAATAGAGGTACCATTGCCCGATCTCAAAAACTACATTATGTATAGCTACGAATGGGTGGACCCATCTAATTTCCCCAATGTCAAGTGTATTTCACCTGATTTACATATCTATTTATTATTATTTTTTTAATTCCATGTTGCTTCTTTTTAAAAATCAGCACTAATTTTTTTTGCATATTTTGGCACTTTTCTCTAATATAAGTATATTATTTATGAGCACTTTTTAAGTAAAAAAATACACAACAAAATTCAGAAAATGAATGCTAGATTGCTCTGCAATTGACCTACAAGTTTGCAAGTACTTAGTGACAGGACAGTAACATGCATAACGAACAGCAAGTATTAGTATTCCCACTGTTTTGCTGGAGTATAATTAGGAGCCCATTGTTATGTTTCAATTTTATTGGAATGAAGAGACTCAATTTAGGGGCTAGGAGCCCACTGAAACTGAATGAAGCATTCAATTTTTAAAGAATGATCGAATGTAAAATGTATTCTTCTCTTAATAGTTCTCCATGGCAGAGACACCTGTGGTGTTTCACGTGAACCCCCCATATGGAGTCCCAGGTAAAGAAAGCTCTTTGAAGCTGAATGCTAATATAAATTAAACACTGTGCTGATACGTCAGCATCTCTGAATGAATTAGTACTGTAGTTGGCAAGAAAAGATTCCTGACTGCAGTTCTTCAGCCCATGGGGCAGGGTCGGGGGAACCCACCGGGACTTATGCAGAAGTTGCTAAATTGTCAAATGCTCCAAATTCAGCTGAGCAAATAGGCCAAGTTCTCAAAGAGAAAATAAAGCACCTAACTCAGATTGGAAAATTAGGGCTGAAGATCAGGAGGCGGAAGACATTGCTGGAACCTGTATATTCCTAGTTTTCCTGAAAGATGCTGGCATATTTTATATTCTACAATGATTTAAAGAAAGCCACACCCCCACCAACATCTCACAAAAAGCTTTTAAGAGAACACAGTGGATGCTTAAAGCAAGCAAAAGAAATAGCAGACTTTCCGAAGACATTTTAATGTGTTTTAAAGAATTCAAAAGTAACTAATTTAACACTTTGAAGCTTAAATTGATCTTATATTCAAGGGGAAAAAAATCTTTCAAAACGTGTGTGGGTACCACAGCAGCTGGCAGCACTTTGGAGACTTGATCTTGAAAAAACATCTTAGCTGGCATTTGGATGAGAGTCCCCCAAAACCCCAGGGATAAACTGGGAAGTTCACAAAACATCCCAGAAGGCAGCAGTGACAAACCACTTCCATATTGTTGACAAGAAAACTTCATGGCTATGTCTATGAAGCCACAAAGACAACAGCATGCATAACAAACAACATGTGTGTAATTACATGATTGTGTAAGTTAGCAGTTACTAGCATGCATCACAACTTCTGACACAAGTATATAAATTGTGGCATTTGCATGACAACATCATCATCACATGTGTGCCATTGTTTGCCTTTCTTATCTTGGCTCTGTGGACACCCAGGCAACAGGAATCAAGAACTCTTTGAAGAATTCTATACATAATATGTAACACATTAATATATATCATAATAAAATTAATCCTAAAAACAACTGGAGGTAACATACTGTACAACAAAACTTCATCATAGCATCCACCCACTAAACTTTCTGGAAGAACACCATTTTTATCATCTCTCAAAAGACCCTTTTCTTAGGGGCAAATTTAATCTCCAGTGGAAGGCTTTCTGGACACAACCCCTAATTTGCAGAGGTGGGTGACCATCAACAGTTTTTCCCAGGATACAATCAAGTGTGTCACTTCTAGCTGGAGAAGGCAGTCCTGTATGTGGTACCTTGTATATAGAACTTTAAAAGTGAAATATACTTTATCATAAGCCAATAAAGAAGAGGAGGAATGACAAGGTTGAGTGAGAGGAGGAAAGTGATACCATGAAGTTCATTTATGTCTATATCTGAATGAGATTTTTAAATCTCATTCAATCTTATAATAATGTAAACATGTTTTATTCTGAGCTGTGTTTCTTACAAAGGACATTTTTATTGGTTTGAATTTGCACCAAAGAAACCAGTGCACCACTCCCTCTTTTCACTCTTTGTATAGATTCCATTTTGCTTTTGAAGTAACACACTCTAATTTCTGCTTTTCTTTTCCTCAATAGGAAATGTAATACAAATTCATGGTCTGATTCTGGCCCAAGATTATGAAACATACAATTTCAACGTAGACTTTATTGATGGGTAAACGGTGTTCATTGTTGCTCTAAGTTACTATGCGTAGTAGTATTTTTCTGTGTTTTGAAGATGCAGTTAATAGGCATACAGAGCTGATATAGAGCTATTGTTTATGTCCATCTGCATTCTTATGTATTTGGAAGCTGCATGCAGTAGATGTGAACTTAGGGTGGTGATAGGTGGCTGTGCAAGAAGGGATCAGAAAGACTGTCTTGCTAATCTGTTTAGATCACACAGTTGCCTGGGTGGGATTCCCACAAATGGTTGATGAGCAAGTGATTGTCTTTCTTTGCTGATAGACATCATGATTAGGACATAATATTCAATTTGCTCCTAGAGTGCTGATGGAAGGTAATAAATGAAGGGGCATTCCACATCCTTGTAAACCTCTTGCTATATTTTGTGAAGAAATAAGAAAAGAGAAGTGTGCCTGAATTTAAGACAAAAGGAAAGAGATTACAAAGTTCCAATAAAGAGAATATCTGTAGCTCATGGTTGAACTGGGGAGTCCTTGGTGCTCTCTGAGCTTGGTTGTTTGCTTGCAGACATTTCATTACCCGACTAGGTAATATCTAGTCTGTTTATATACAGTACTTTCTTGCAGACATGTTTCCAACTGTTAGCAACCAAGTTGCTACTTTTGTTCTGCTCTTATTTAAATTTAGGAAGAAATATTTAAGCTCTTTGTTGTAGCTTTGGCTCTATTGTGTTGTAATCTTTTTATATTTAATGCTTCTTTTATTATTTTATTTTATAATTTCATTATTGTTTTATTGATATTATATTTTATTGCATTTTATTGCATTATGTTATGACCTGTGGTTACAACAATAAACTTTACTTACTATATACAGTAAGGGTCGCAGTGGCGCTGCGGGTTAAACCGCTGAGCTGCTGAGCTTGCTGATCGGAAGGTTGGCGGTTTGAATCCGCATGACGGGGTGAGTTCCTGGTTGCTAGTCCCAGCTCCTGCCAACCTAGTAGTTCAAAAACATGCAAATGTGAGTAGATTAATAGGTACCGCTTCGGCGGGCAGGTAACGGCGTTCCGTGTAGTCATGCCGGCCACATGACCATGGAAGTGTCTATGGACAAACGCCAGCTCTTCGGCTTTGAAAAGGAGATGAGCACCGCCCCCTAGGGCTGGACACAACTGGACTTAATGTCAAGGGAAACCTTTACTTTTACCCTTTTACTATATGCAGTAGCTTGGCTTGCCCGTGTTGGTGGGGGCATGGCTTTCTCCTTGGTTGCTCCTTGATTAGGATATTGTTTTCTGCTTGATTGTTTACACTGTTACTGAGAAGAGAGAATGAGGATGAGAATGGAATGCAGATTGAATAAGAGAGCTAGGATTTTTGTGTATGTTTTCCTGGCTTGCACTAAGTGTGCTCCTTTACCACTAGGCCTGTAATTCTTCAGGCAGAAAAAGATGGGTGGATAACTATTTGTTCTCTTGCCAGTCAGCAGACACGTAGCATGTAAGTTATACATTATCATTCCTTTTACACTATATTCTTTTCATGTTGTTTAGGAGTTTACCAGACAAGTCTTGTTTTGGTGCAGGATATTTGAAACAATATAAATTAGTCTTAGAACTGCATTAAAAGATTTAGGCTGCATCCATTCACCTGCAAGTAAGTCCCATAGAATTCACTGAGGCCACCTTCTACACTGGACTGGACTGCTAAGTGTTGATGAAAGTTAATTTCTTGATTTAAGATGGTGATGGAAGACTTGATTTAAGTCTTGAGTTATGAAATCAATTATGACCATTACAGTATTGGTCAGTGAGACTTCATTGTGCAGGGATTCAGAGACAATGAGACCTATGCTGAGTCTGTTTTCAAACCCTCTCTTGCTGTTATTTCATGAAAAGACCTTTGTTTGGAAACAGGAAATCAATGAAGCCGTCTTGTGAAGTGTTTTAATAAGTCATTGTTTAGAGGTTCTGAGGCTGGACAGTGACTTTTTTATAGGAAAAGAAAACAGATTAAGTATTAACCTTAGCCTATTCTTTACTATCTTCTGGCACGATGCAGAAATGATTCAGTTAATGTGTTTAAATCTTTCACCATCTAATGCATAGTGATTCCTCCCTCCCTTCCCAGCTAGAAGATTAAAGTTGGGATTAAAAAAATTGGTATGCTTTATTAGGGGCACTGTCCCAATGTTAATGCCATTACAGATGCTGGGCAATGTGGGATGGTGGAGGGCAGAAAGACCTTGGCAGAATTTTTTTTTTTTATCACTGTTCACTGAAAGCCAATCAAACCAGATGGCACAGTTCATAAAGCTAAAATAAATGAATAACATTTCATTGTTGAAAAAGACATCAGTCATCACCTTCATCAGTGACAGCTGTCTTGTGCATCTGGTTACAAACAAAAAGGAAACACTTACCTTTTAGGCCAGTTCTCTGTAGTGCCAATTTCAGGTCTTTAAGTGCAATCCATATATTAACATTTAGGTATCAATCCAGTCCAACATAAGAATTCAGTTTTCATTTCAATTGTTTCTTTAAAACAAACCACAATGTATACCATTAGAAAGTGTACCTTGAGTTAGATGCCCAGTGGATACGCTCTTTACAGTCTTGGCTGGGCTCGAACAAGGTCCTACCTGCCACTCTTTGTATCTTTTCCTGATAACATTCTCAATTCCCAGGGGCCTCAAGTGATTTAGATTTCCACTTAGACATTTAGGCCATCTCAGATGAGGTCTCTGAGTGGGAGAAGCAAAGGCAAGCAAAGCCCATCCCCAAAATTTGTTTAGCTGGACTCTCCCTCACTTCCCAGGACCATTACTATCAAGTGCTCCATGGGAAGATTCTAGAAATGGCTTTATTTTTAAAATAATAATAATAATAATAATAACAACAACAATAATAATTTCAAGTGACAATTACTTGTATGCCACCTTGGGATTATTTTTATCCTGAAAGGGAGAATATAAATAATTCTAATAAATAATTCAAGAAATATGTTTGAAAAGTAAAGATATTGCTATGGCAACAAAAATCAGAACAGCTAAAGCAATTATCTTTCAGTGTGTAGCTGTGAAAGCTAGAGACAGCTGTACACTGAAAGATAATTGCTTTAACTATTCTATAAGTGAGAAAGAATGAGAGAAAGAAGACAACTTCAAATCACAAACCTGGAGGTGGTTATTAAGAAAAATTACTCTGCAAATAAAAACAGCCTGGGCCAAATCAAGACTGACTACTCCCTCAAGGAGATGATCAGAAAGCAACAATTCTCATATTCTGAGGAGCAGATGATGGACTAGAAAAGAATTCTGTGCTTGGTACAGGGAAGTAGAAGGCAACAGATAAAATGGATGAATGGAATCAGAGAGATTACAGCAATGTCCTTCGAAGAGCAATGGGTTATTACTAGAGACAGGTCAAGATGGCAAACATCTGTCCACGTAGTCACCAGAAGTTGAGCCTGACTTGATGATATCAATTAACTAATTATCCCTCCCTTTTTTAATGTATGCAATATAAGATACAAATCTATGGTACAGTCACATACTGAGTATTGTGACTAGTTTTGGTCTCTGCTGTACCTCAAAAATTATACTGTAGTTGCAGAAGTGGCAAGCAAAATGTTCAAGGAGCTGAAGCTGCTTTCTTATAAAAAATGGGTACATTATGTGGGGTCTTTTAGCTTAGCAAAATAGCATATAAGACAGAAGGTGATAAAATATATAAAGTGGCATGCTGTTGGGAAAAAAATCAGAGAAAGAAATTATAGTTGTTTGCTCACCTTTGGCTAAGATGAAGTGATAGGAAAATACTACCCTTTTTCTTTCATAATACTGAAATTAAACATAATTATATCATTCACACATTTCCAACGTTAAATTGGAACGTGAACTCTTCAGAACACATGACAATAGTAACTTCCATATGTGAACTGTAGGAAAGGATGTTATATGTTGGAAACAAATACTATACAGTACTATGTATCTTATCCATGCCCTAGAAACATATCTCTGCAGGAAGAAGCTTATGCGTTCAGGCTTCCTGTGAGATCTGCCTCCTGACTATGCAAGTTCCAGAACATGTGATAAGATGACTGCAAAAACTTTCTTCTGTAAATATCTACTCAAATGTAGAGATAGCACTGAAAAAAATATGATCCTTTGGCTAAGTCAGAACCCCTCATGTTCATGCACTGAGCTTAAACTACTAATGTTGTCTAATTGGGGGATATATGTACTTGTGCATGATCATCTAAGCATGGGTACACACTCCTGAATGCTGGCAAACACAAATGCATCCCATTCCTCTCTTCTAGCAAAAAATTATCATTATATTTATTGTTTGCAAATTACAGTAGTTCATGTAACCTAAGATCAAAAAAGCATTTAACATTATTTCAATGATTTTATGTTCAATGAACTCCTGAAGTCAGTGTCCAACAAGTGTCATTGCCTCTTCATAGAAATCTCTGTAATGGAGAAACATTATCTCTCTTGATTTGAACAAGACATTTTTACCTTATCAAAAGCATTTTCTTTTGCTTTGTTTCCAGTTATCCTATTCAGCTAGATCATGGCCTGGGAACTGTAAAGTGTCAAGTAGAAGGCAACTATATTGGTTAGTAGAAATAGTAAATAATATACTACTCTGTTTTCATTCAGTAATATAAAAATGTATATGTTGGCCTTCTATTGCAAGGAGTCAACTAGCTTTTCTTTCTCACTCTTCCTGTTATTTTTATTTCCAGTGGACACTCCTAGCCAGTGTGACAAACCATAAGTAGCAGGTGCAAAACAGTAAACAAAAGCCTTGTGAAAGCTGTGGAGACCAGAAATATTGTTTTTCCTAGGGTACAAAATGTCAAGGTGAAAGCAAAAGTACTAGTCAGAATTCTAAAGATAATTTATTTAACTGATGAAAAATGAAGGCAAAAGCAAAAGATTTAAAATACAGCATTCATAAATTCTACATTCAACTTCTTACACTGAAAATATGTCTTCTTTTCTTACAGGGTCACACAATGTTAGCTTTTCAGTGTATAACAAGGGAAAGTAAGTAAAAGAGAAGTTCCTTCATTTGCATAATGCTATAATTTTAACTGTATTTTTTAAAATTTTGTATACATAATTTCTAAATACCTGTGCACCTGGTGAGTTCTTTAAAAGAATTGGATCCAAAAATTAACACAGCAGTCTGCACCATTAATTTTTTTATGTTTGGATCTAGAACTTAAGCTCAGAAATGTTCCTTATTTCTTCCTGGCTTACTTAGTCCAGGATCAATTCCAGTTTTGAAGGCTGCCTAGGCAGTTGCCTCTCTTTACCTTGCTTCAATGGCATGGAAGAGGTTTATCATACAAATAGATGAATGATTAGTGATTTGTGCCCAACTCTCAGAGTTTACTTTAACAACTTGGATATAACATTGTTGTTGTTGTTGTTAGTTGCCATCGAGTTGTTTACAACTCATGGCAACCCGATGTATTACAGAACGAAATGCTGTTTGGTCTTGCGCCATTTGCCTGACTGTTCCAATGTTTGCATCCCTTGTTGCGGTAATTGTATCCATCCATCGCATCTTCCTCTTTTCCGCTGGCCCTTGACTTTACCAAACATGATGTCCTTTCCAAGCGATCGGTCTTTCCTGACGATGTGCCCAAAGTATGAGAGTCTAAGCCTAGTTATCTTTGCCTCTAGGGAGCATTTTGGTTGTATTTCCTCTAAAATTGATTTGTTTGTTCTTCCGGCAGTCCTGCCTCGTAAAATAAAGGAGGCAGCTCAGTCACCTTGAGCCAAGAGCTCTACTGCACATAATTGAGAGGGAGGAAAGCTAAACAAGGACAGTGTAGTGGCCATCTCCCCAGATTTTGTCAGATGAGATAGAGCTATATTGACCCTGATATATCAGTATTTATTTATTTATTTAAATTTTATCCTGCCTTTATTATTTTTATAAATAACTCAAGGCAGTGAACATACCTAATACTCCTTCCTCCTCCTATTTTCCCCACAACAACAACCCTGTGAGGTGAGCTGGGCTGAGAGAGAGGGACTGGCCCAAGGTCACCCAGCCAGCTTTCAGGCCTCAGGAGGGACTAGAACTCACAGCCTCCTGGTTTCTAGCCCATTGCCTTAGCCACTGGACCAGCTAGAAGAAATAACAAGCTTTGAATTAATGAGGGAACATCAGTCTATCTCTAAAAAGATGGACAGTAGATTTACAGTTCTGGAAACTGATATGTCTGGGATCTATGGAGAACTTAAAACTATGAAAACCCAAGCTCTTAAATTTGATAAAGATTTTAAAGCATTGAGAATTATTGTTTAGTTTTCTTGAAAGCAGAAGTAAGATGTTAGAAGAAAAGGAACCATTTCATGATAAACTCATTACAAATCTGCAAACCAAAGTACTTAAAGTACATGGGCAACTTACCAGAAATAACTAACAAATATTCAATCTATAGTTGGATGCAGAGTGGCAGGAGCCCCTGTCAATTTACATGGAAGAATGCATTTGTGCAATGGTGTACCAAGGGCAAGGCAGAGGAAGTGGTCTGTCCCAGATACAGGCAAAAAGGGGGTGCCTTGTTTGGCAACTTGGGGATGACAAAGAAGCTATCTGGAGGTGTGGCGTTTGGTCACTGCAGCTGGTGTGCTGATTAGCTGTTTGGCAGATGGCAGCATGGTGCATCAGTGACAGAAGAGGGTGTGTTAAAAGATGATCTGCTCCAGTTGTCAAATACATTAGGTATGCTCTGCATTCATGAAATCTTCTCATTGCTGGCTGGTTTTAAGCATAAGACACTGATGTTTACTGATTAAGAGCAAGAGGCAATATTTTGGGGAGACCTGTAGTTGTTAAATTTTGGAAGTCCAGCACCAGAGACCACCTTTTATATCTTTCAGGATAAGCTACCAACTTGAAATGCCATAGAAGTAAGATAATGCTTTAGCCAGATTTTTTTTTTTGCAAGTGTTGAATTTAAGAAAATACTTTGATTTAGTAAATGCATTGCAAGAGGTAATAAATTCATTTATGTATGTAGTATCCTGCAATCTTCTGCCTTTCTCTTGAAGAAGAGAGCAGGCTGTCTTAGACTATATGTCATTATTTTCTCTTTTGGAGATATGGAGACATAAATATCCTATTAAGAAAAAAAAGTTACCGGTTACTCTTCAGTTCACAGAATTAACTTGAGAATAGACAGGTGCTGATTTCTAGGTTACTGTTAATTAATCAAATATTTATTTATTTATTTATTTAAATTTATACATCGCCCATCTCATTATGGAAGTGACTCTGGGCATATTACAAATAAAAGTTCATAAAAACCATTATAAAAGCACAAACAATATAAGAAATATGAAGTTAAAAGAGAAAAACGAAAAGGCAGAGAGAGCGCTTTCAAACCACCAACCACCCCCCAGGGCTGCCTACCACTCTTGGATCTCCAGGCAAGTCTTAAGGCAGCTCTTACTTATGCTAGTCATAATGTAATAATTGTAATACTAAACAAAGAAATCTCCAGACCAAAGAGGTGAACTATTACTACTATAAGAAGACATCAAATTGGCATGTCAACAGGAAATAAACAGCTTCTTCCAAATCAATTTAACTCCTGATGTTTCTTTATCCATAACAATGGTTCTTAAACTGGGGATAATTCCCTCCGTGGGGGTAATTTAGGCATATCCTGGAGTAATGGAGCGATTTGTAATTGCTTGTACATGTGTTGAAGACCCGGTTTGGGACTGCTGCTGCGTAAAACAGCAGAGTCTGGTTTGGGGTGATTTTTGGGGGGGTGGCAGTAATGACATTATCTGAGGCTGGGAAAAGGGGTAATTGGGTCAAATGGTTTAAGAACAACTGCTCTATAGTGTGGGACTCTAGCAAAGCATTTATGACAGGACTGTTTAACTCTCTGGCATCAAATAGAAAGAAAGCCATGCAAAAACAAAAAGGACATGCTGCTGAATAAACTGATGCATTTAGGACACAAGTACAACCCAGTCTTGGATCTAGAACAAAGTAATAAAGTGATGTATAGCCAACTAGATTTAATGAATGTAAATGAAATTATCAGAAGTTGAACTTTGTTAAACAAAGATTTCAAAAAAGTCAACAAGCCAAGTTCTTTTTGCAGAACTTTGGCTTATCAAAGACTCAACAATGAAAGAGATGATGGAGCAATTTGTTAACAACTACTTTAGATTATATAGTAATCTCAAAAGACTGAAGAGTAATGCAATGTCATTCACAAAATTTACAGACCACCAAAAGGAATTTTTAACAAATTAATAACAGAAAATGAAACCAAAGAAAATGAAACCAGAGAAGCAATACTGTCAATCATTTAATCTTTCTATATTTGCTCCATGTCTTTATGAGGCCTATATTATAGTAATATTAAAGCCTGAGAAAGACCTCAGCAGATGTGCAAGTTATAAGTCACTATCTTTGCTTAACATGGATGCTAAAATATTAACTCTGCATCCTAGCCAGGAGGCTACAGAAACTAATACCATTGATAATTCACTCTTCTCAGTCTGGACTTATAAAAGAAGAACATGTATCTGATAATATCCATTTGGGGACTGGTATTTTGGACATTGTGGCAGATAAATTAGAACTGGCTATTGTAATCTTGTTGAATAGTGAAAAGCCCTTTAATATGGTTCGGATTGAATGTATAGAATGTGCTTTAAGAAGATAAGGGATTCTACCATGTTTTGTTCATTGAATTACAATGTGATATCTTTACCCTGTGGCTAGATCAATAAACTATATAGTGGCACCTGTCAAAGATGCACCTTGTCTCCTTTAACCTTTAATTTGGTTCTTGAAAACTTAACTTCTTTCATTAGACAGTTGCAAGATATTAAGGTTGTGGTGGCACTTGATACTGAATATGTATTTAAAAGGACTGAAATTCACATTGTGTTATAATTTAAAAGAGAATTTTAACAGTTGGTATATAACACCAGATAAATTATCTGTGATGTATAAAGGTACTTCTAATCAGTGTTGGAAATGTGAAAAACATGAAGGGACATTTTACATGGTGGACTTGTGAAAAAGCAAAAAAAAAAAAAAAAGGAAACAAATACATATGATGATACAAAGAATTTTGAAGACTAATATTGAGATGAAACCAGAACTTTTCTTATTGGGACTTATGGATAGTCAATTAGAATACACTTATGGAAGACTGATTTTATATATGCTAACTGCAGCAAGATTATTATATGCACAAAGATAGAGAAATATTGAAATACCCACAATGGAGGAATGGATTGTGAAGATGGCAGAATTAGCAGAGATGGCAAAACTGACCTGTTTGGTCAGGGATAAAATAATAAATACTTTTATAAAAGACTGGGAACCTTTTATAGACTTTTTGCTGAAAATGGAAAAAAAATAAATGGTGATTTCTGGATTTGAAGACTGAAAAAGGATTGAATAAAGGGCTGAAGGGATTATTGTAATGTTACTGAGAGAGGAGAAATAATGAATTTGTTTACAACTGCTGTAAACAAGGGTGGAAGTCATTTCTTTATCTTTTATCTTTTTCTTTCTTTAACTGTATTGTTTTCTTCACTTTTTCTTTTCTCTTTTTCTTTCTTTTCTTTATATATTTCTGTATTTGTCTTTTATTCAAGTAAAAACTCTTAATAAAAATTATATATAAAAAGATACTGAATACATTGAATATACATTGTTTTTGCTTTGTCTACAGCAACATGATTTAGACTTTGGTTACATTATCAATTGGAAAAGGTCTAATTTGCTGCCTTTGGGAATCTACATTATCTATAGACTATTACAAGAAATGGAAGATTTATAATTCGTACAGACTCAATAAAATACATGGGTTTATATTTTTCTCAAAATATGTCACAAGGTGTGGGATTAAATCTAAATTGTGTCTCAATTTATAGATACAATGTCAGTAGATATCACTCAATGGCAGAAACTTCCATTCAGTCTTGGGGGCAAGATTAAAATAATTAAAATGAATACTACACTGAGAATATTGAATATTTTAAGAAAGATTCCAGTGTTAATTGCTATTAGACAATTCCTATGCAGATAGAAAAATTAATGAGAAAAAAATTATTTAGCCAAAGGTATTCAAGGGCCAAAACTCCTTAAATACCTTTGGCTAAACTAGGTTATAAAGGCAACTTTAACATACCAGATTTTCAACTGTGCCATTGGACTTTCATTTTAACATCTATATTCTTCTGGAACGATTTTTTGGAATTTTGCCCTTTTGGGGCTTCTTTGGATAGCAAATATACAACTCCCCTGAAATCTTAGTTAATTAGTTTTAAGGAATTTTGTTTCCAAACTTGAAAGCTGCTAGACATATTTGGTTATTAACAGATAGCTTTTAACAGATTGGTAACCATTTATAATGGTTCTTAGAATGTGAGATTGTGTTCTGAATATGATTTACCTATAGCATCTGCCTGGCAAAATATACAGTTGAAACATGTACTGGCTTAATAGCATGGTCTTTAGCAGCCTCAAAGGTACTTTCGATTTTAGGCTCCTTAGGAGATGGAGTGCTTGGAGTAAAACCAACAAGTCAATTTTATAAGGAAGTTTAAAAACAGAATGACCTCAAACTCCTCAAGAAAAGAAAATGGAATGGGGAAAAAAAATCATAATAGAACAAGTTCAGGCTCTCAGACTTTACCTAAATCATCAAATACTATGTCCAAATATACTAGATCTTTTTAAATGTGTGCTAAAAGATTCGGTGAATCCTTTATTTAAAATACTGCTTTTTCTCAGTGTTTCATGAGAACGTTACAATTTCTCCCTCATCTTATAATCAATGTATCTCAATTTTACCTTCCTCCCATTTAAGCATTTCTGATGATCTTTCTTGCTTTGATATTGCAGGTCAATAGTACACAAAGATGCTTGGCTTATCAGTGCTAAACAGGAACTTTTCATGTACCAGACATTCTCAGGTGCTGTGCTCAATCTTGGTGTAACATTTGCAGGGTTTCATTTAAAAAGATCATGGAAAGAACATAAAAACAAGTTTAATCAATGCCTCTTATATATTTCAGTGCTTGTATTCATTACTAACTGCCAGGAAGCATTACACAACCAATTCTGTTCTTGTTGGAACTTGTCAGGCATAGGCAGCCCCTGAATGTCAGTTCTTACGCATTGTGTGTTCAATCCTTTACTGGTATTTGAACTCCCAGGCCTCGCACACTGATGACTATTATGTGGTACCTTTAACAGCTTGAAGAAAGTCTGTACTAAGCCTGTAGATCCAATGAACGATACACCTCCCTTTCTTATTTGTTTGTTCTCTCAGGCTAGAGAGTTGAGGCCCAGACAAATTAACACCGATTTACTCCGCAAGATAGCTTTAAAAGCTAAACATACTGCATTATAGCCATCAAAGCACAAGGCCTGGGAGTTCAAATCGCAGTCAAAGGCTGAACATAACAATGTATAAGACCTAACATAAAGGACTTACCCATGCCTGACAGGTTCCAGGAAGAATAAATGGGCATACACCGCCTCCTAGTGATCAGAAGTGAATATAACCAATGTAATGGAATGTTATATACCACCACACCCACCTTAGAGGGAAAGTTTTGAGGCTTCTAATGTGAGGTCCAGCAAATTAACACTTATTGCTCTCTAACCTGGAAGGGCAAATGAAGAAGAAAGGAACATGTACCATCCATAGGATCATTTGTATCTGTTATACAACTTAATCTGGGAATTCTTCAATCTAATCCTGGATATATGAAAAGTGGTTGTGGTTACTTAGGGCCCAATATGTTTTTCTAGTAGTAAAGTTGTGTCTTGGAAATATTAAATGGATTTCTAACCTAGTGAACTTTCTTAGAATGAATTAGAAATATCTTTTTATCCTTTTGTCTCTCACTGAATAATCAATAAAGAAGAATCACTATCTGACTATTTTTAAATGGGTTTTCTTTAAAATAAGTACGTTAGCATGTGGGCATAGAGCTCTTTCTCATGACTGAGATACATGGCTCTCCAAAAGTCCTTGAGCCAATGGAAAACTATTCTGGCACAATATTTGCTGGCCCCAGTGATGTCCACCAGTCAGTTTCCTTAATGTGGGCTGGTCTGAGGAGGTGTAATGGGAAGTAGGAACAACCTTGAGCAACAGGAGGGAAAGCCACAACCAAGACAACAGTTGGTTGTCCTGAGTCCGAGGCAGAAACGTAATTTGAGAAAGCATCTTGGACTTGACTCTCCCTAGTTCTCATGAAGATAAAGTGAGAGAGGGGGGAAGCAAAACCCAAAGCAAGATTCTGTTACTATAGCCTTATAATAAAAGTAGTATTAGCATTCATAACTTGGTTTCCTAGTCTGGCCTACTGTGAAGGGCTGACAGGAAGATGCTAGTTTCGACAGATGGCTAGATTGGTGAATTTAGCCATCTGTCAAAATTTGCTTTGGGTTTTGTGCAAGTGCCTTCAAAGGAAGCTGTTTTGGACCTGGATTTAGAAGAATGCCAAGCCAGTATTCAAAGACTGTCTGAACAGTATTTGATTGATGAGGAGAGTTACATTGTGAAGCAAATGACAGATAGCCAGCTGTCTCTCCTGCTTCATCACGCAACACCCATAGCCATCACTGATCAGCTGTTGTTTCAGGCTGGTCTAGGTCTCTTGAGATAGACATTGGCCTTGACACTTGGTGGGTTCAGGGTGAGAGTCTGGTTTGAAACAATTGGATTCTCCTTCTCTGCCTCAAGCAGAATGGCCCTGGAAAATGGCACCCAGGGACTGGAGGGGAGGTGTACTTGCCCAAACCCAAAGTTGCCAATACATGTTAGGATGATCTCAACCACAGGGCTCATTTGACAGTGACACCAACTGAATGGATGGCCAAGTGTATCAATCTGTACTTATGGCATAACTACTATGGTTTGTTGCCTGATTCAACACAGAAAACATACTTTAACACCAACTAAGCATGACTCTAAGCTGCCTTGGGGATGAGACAAAACAATTTCATGAGAACTTGGCAGAAAAAAGGTGTTGTTGGGTCATGTTCATGTCAAGGTTAGGTGCATGTGAGACCCTTTTTATTTTTATTTTAAAAAGGTCTATTTGTATGTGTACTTGAAAACTGTATGCTGCCCTGGTAGCTTGTATTAGATTATTACTGTATGTAAGGAGTGGCACCCTATTCCAAGGTGAATATATATTTTTGAAGCTAAGTGCAAGGAACATAAAAAGAATGTAAAGCTGTATATGCACTTGCCACCCAGCATTGTTCAAAATAACATGTCAAATGTGTATAATTAATTTTGGATATAGATTTGGGTGAAGCCTATGATTACACTACTTCATTTTTTACTTTTCTCTCATAGACATTTCTTCAGTGTCTCCTGCTGCAGGCAGCCTAGGTGGTGGGACTGATCTCACCATCACAGGGGATTTTTTTGATACACCTGTGCAAGTCACAGTTGCAGGTAAAAATGATAAAACCAAACTTCATGGCACAGAAAATAGAAACAAGGTTAAAAGCATATGTGGCATATGCGGCATATGCTCATTTTGTTTGGAAATGCGTAGTAAGTTGATACGAGGGATGGGAATGCTCTGATGTGCTTCATATTCTTGCTCCTCTTCCCTCTCCACAGGAAGTCCCTGTCAAATTAAAGAAATTACTCCACAAAAGATAATCTGTACAACTGGAGCCATTGACAATAATAGAAAATTCAGTGAAATTCAACCAGGTACCTTCTACATAGGGCTTATCCAAGGGATCAAATGAGCAATGAGGTGGGGGCTAAGATCCTAGACTAGATCTCTTGACCAATTTTTGTGCTCAAAAGCAGCAGACTCAGGTTCTTACGGACTGGTTTAGATCACTGACATTTTGTTGAAGATCGTTTACCTGCACAATTTCTCCCTACTGAAGTTTCGAGAAACCTACACTGTTGAATTAAATAATATCTTAGAGTTAATTTGCACATATGTAAGATTACCAATATTTATATTTCTTCATTTACTGATGAATACATCCTTGTTTTCCAATTAATCAGGAAACAGGGGCCTGCTTTTTGAAGTTTGGGATGGTTCAGACACTAATCTCACTGAAGTGACTCCAGGATACAGCTGGCACATTGTTCCTAATGCCAGTTCTCCATACAATTTTCTGTCTGGGAGACAGACACTGTTCAGGTAATAAGTGTTCTTTAATAAGTCTTACTCATACTACAAGTTGCAATAATATAGTGCTGACCATTTTGCAGTCTGTAAATTTATATCTGCTTTACTCAACTGCCATGAAAATATATAGGAACGGTAGTGAGAGAGCTTGGAATACTCAATTAGAGATGTCCCCCTCTCCGTTCTAAATGACAACTCACAGACTTTCTAGCTGAAAATGAGGATGGAGAATTATCATCACACCACTTTAAGCCAAGCTTTCCTGGAATGTTCCAAAAAGTTACTTGTTACTTGCTACAATGCAGGAGGAGGGAAGAAGAGATCAAACACATGAGTTCTGCTTCTCTCTCTGTCTTGTTCTCATCACACGTAATGATATGTGGGGGAAGAACTTGGGAGACTGGACGAAGAGGCTCAGAAGAGACCCTTCCTATTTTTTCAGGCTATAAAGGAGACAGTGGGTAGATTGTACTTTCAGACTTGAAAGATTGATGTCAGCCTCGTGGGATAAACCAGATAGGAATCACAACCTGAGGAGCTAATTCTACTTTATTGTCAAGCTACATTGACAGAATCTTGCAAGTCTGAAAGTTCAATCCTACACCCCCCCCCCGCATCTTCTTTACAGCCTGAAAAACTAGGGAGGGTCTCTTCTGAGCCTCTTGCCCTGCCCACTATCTAGCTGCCGGCTATGATATGGGAGAAGGAAAAGCTGGTTTAAGAAGTTACAGATATCCCTTTGCCTCTGAATCTGAAGAACCGCATAGCCCTAATATGTAAAGAATTTCAAGTTAATTTTATTCTCCATTTTAATCACTGCTTTATTTATTATCTTTTGTGATTTTTAAATTGTATTTCAATTGGCTTGGAAAGCTGTCTGCCTAAAATGTGATTTATAAAGCTTACAAATCTCACATGTTTTTAAACTGATTGATTGATTGATTGATTGACAATGTGCCATCAAATCATTTTTGACTCCTAGCAACCACATTGATATATGTTTTCAAATTAGAATTATGCAAATTTAGAATACTGTATATACTTGCATATAAGCCCATCCATGGATAAGCCGACCCTTGAATTTTAACCAAAATACCATGAAAAGTTCACCATTCGTGGATAAGCTGACCTTTCATGGTATTTTGGTTAAAAATTTGAGGGTCTGCTTATCCATGAGTATATACAGGAAATACGGATACTTTGAAAAGTATTACCGTATATACTTGCAGATAAACCCATCTGCAGATAAGCCAAACCCAATTTGTAGTGTGTTTTGGCACCTATAATTTTCAGTTTATCTATGAGTATATATGGTAAATATAACAAATCAATGGAAATATTAGTATAACAGTTGAAATGAACAAACAGCAACATATTTTGGGATTAAATATTTAATGTTTAGATATAAATAATAAAATCAGCATAGCTTAATTAACACAATTAACATAATTATGATTACTTATTTTCCAGAGGAAAAATCACCGAGTCAGCCCTCTGTTCTTTCCTTAAAATGTGATCAATTTTTCATATTGCTTGATTGTAATCAAGACCAGGACATTGTACCACAATTTAGTTATGAAAGCCCTACACACGAGTATTCTTATGCTGTGAATAGTTCAATATAATACCAAGAGCTCTGGTAAATGTCACAGCTTCTTCCACATGGCATGTTGCTTTTTTGGTATGGTTCAACTGTACTTTTCCTCAGATACACAGATACATTCAACCAAGACTCATATTTTTAAAACATTAATAGCAATAAAGAAAATTTATTTGCCCTCAGGAATCATTTTTTATTATTTCTAATATTCTGTGTTGCAATAGTGAACATGCCTTTATGATTCTTTTAAAAAGGAAAGTTCTTTTAATTTAAAGTAAGGATTGTTGTATGATAACTAATTCAAGTCACATCTCTTAGTCTCAATAGAGGAATCCTGTTTGGGATTTGGTAGCTTAATATTTTTGTTCTGCTATCCAGGGCACGACTACGTGGCTTTTTTGTGGCACCAGAGACAAATAATTATACATTTTGGATTCAGGCAGATGGCAAAGCTTCTTTGTACCTAAGCCTGTCAGATGATCCAAGAAAAAAGGTATGACATATGAAAAGTTACTGTTATCAAAAACCAACATGCTAGGACAGTGACCTTAATTAACTGTCCATAAAATTCCACTGTTTGTTTCAAAGCAATGATTGACTTGATTCTCGAATTTTAAAAATGGTTTTGATCAGTATTCAAAGTTCTTACTATCCAATCCTACTCAGAATTAAGTTCCCCTGTGTTCAGGGGGCTTACCTCTGCAAATCTCGGCAATTTCAGCAGAAACTCCCTGATCCACTTTGCAGCTGAATTCAGAGCTTGGAAATGATGTGATCCACTCTAGTTTGCCCTTGAAATAATTCAGTCTGATTCAGTCTCCAGATCAGAAGCTGAATTAGAAAATGGAGTTTTGTGCTTCCATAATCTAGCCTGGGAAAATCATATACAGCTATAACATTTTTGGCCTGCTGTAAGGGAGTGTAGTGTGCCAAATTTCATATAAATTTTTGTTGGGGTTTTCAGACTAGGCAACTTTAAAATCTTTTCTTTTTACAGTGCCTATAACTTTTTGTTTGGGGTTGGAATGAAATTTGCAATGCTACTAATTAGAGCTAGGCACAAATGGCTTTTCAAAATTGCTTTGGCATTATTCCTCTATGGTGAGGAATATCTTTGGCAAATTTCAGACAAGTACTGTACATTGAGGGTGGTTTGTGCAAAGGAAAAAAGGCATCATGATGATGCCCCTCACCAGAGCTCAAACTGAGAGTTGCGGGTTGTGGCAGAAATATGTGATATTAAATTATGATAAGTTTCTATGAAGTAAGTCATTAAGCTGGTCAACAAGCTAACATAGCTCGTAAAACTTCTTCACACAACTGCTCAGAAAGAGAGGCTGGGCCACAATGAGGTGATAAAAGTAAGGAGAACCCTTTTAGTTATTTTTACATCCTCTAAAATGCTTTAGAGTAGCTAAAGATGGTCAGATTAAGAGATTCAATCCACCACTGAACCAACCTCTTTCCTCCCCACCTCTGTATTTTACACACACACCTTAATACTCCATCCATCCATCCATCCATCCATCCATCTTTTTGGAACTTGAACTTTGGCCAGAGCTAAAGCCAAAGATTTGGTTGAAATGGAAAGGGATATATTTACCCTCTGTATTAATTAACCGTGGACCTTTCCAAACACAGCTATTTAAAATCATTTGGATTACTTCAGGAGATACGGAAGACAAATCTAGAATAAAAATCAAGCCGTTCACGTGAGCTCTAAAACAGATTCATATTTATATGCAAGATGGGTGAAGTTGGAAAAAAGCATGAGCAATTCTTTTGATAGGTTTTAATCTAAAGAGCATGGCAACAATATTTTATGCATATATAATAATCTGGAGACCAGGCTATATTTATTTTTATTTATAGTATATTACCGTTTCTTAAGATGAGGTTCCCTTTTATAAAATGGAAGTTTTGGCAGGCTTGGCTTCTCTGTGCTCAATATAAATTGGTTGGAGTTATGTTACAAATCCTATACTGTGCTGTACTATACTAGATGCAGAGCACAACCGTTTTAAGTGTTTGCAGTGATTTGCATTCACTTTCTCAGTGATTCTCTACAATAGACCACTATTATCCCCACTCCCATTGCAGACTGGGAGTTGGGTATGGCCCAGGATTTAAGACAAAGGCTGCACCTCTAATTTACTCTAGAGGAATCTTGAATCAAGTGAGTTTTAAACCAGTCTTAACTCACATGGTACTTTAGTGCCTTGGGAGTGAGACTGGAACTGCCAGGAACAGTCTGTGCAAACAGTTGTGCTCTGCATCCAGTATAGTTAGCATACTATTAGCATTCACAGACAGATATTTATGTATCACTGGCTAGCTGCTAATTTGTAAATGGGAGCAGGAGTAATCCCTTCTCCAATGTACCTTTTCCCATTTTGTCCATACATGCCTGATGGAATTCCACAACACATATTTCAAAAGATCCAGCTTTATTACTATCTTAAGATGTTCCTTAGAGGGGAAAACACACCTTCAGTACAACAATCCTTTCGTTACCAAAGTTTGGCAAGTCTCTAGTTTTGTGCTTTTTCATTAAAACAACTTGCTTGTTGTTAAGGAAATAAATGTTTTCAGTGGAGTAGGTTTACTTAGTTGATGCTCTTTCGTTTCCAGCTGATTGTCTTGCAACTGTCCAAATGCCTTTTTCAGTCATCAGTCAAACTAATTTGTTGGTAAAGCAAAGTCACTTTTATTCAGGATTGGTAGGGGTGAAGGTGGTCTCATCAAAGGTAAATTATAAGGTCTCTTGGATCTTTAAGGCAGGCTGGTATGTTATTTTCCTCTCACTTCTCCCATGCCTTTCCAGGGGCCTGCAGGTTGTTATTCAAAGAAGAGTGAGGGATGTTCCTCCAGATTAACGGCTTTTGCAAGTAGGGGTGGCTGAATGCCTGTTCCGTTTTTTGGGTGTTATTGTTTGCTGGCTTGATTGGTTATCAAGGGAGGGGTCCTCTTGGGGCTCGGTCTTTGTGTTAGCAGGAGTAGTGAAGCGGACAGAGTGTTTCTTTGTTGGCCTTTCTTCGGATGCTGGTTTTGGCATGGAAGTGTTGGCCATACTGTAGAAAACCTCCTCATCAGAATAACGTGTTTTTCTTTTGGCTTTTTTCTCAAGAGCAGAACTAGCAGGCCTGGCACGTTTTTTGTTAGCTCTTTGCTTCTTCAATTTGGCTTTCAGAAAACCTGAGCGCATACGGTTGCAATGTTTCTTCTTTCTTGGTCTTCCTACCTTCAAGGGCTTCCTGTGATAGATTTTGCTCCTATAGGAAGACATTGTATGCTTGGCCTTTTGGGCTGAGAGCACATTGTCCCTCATTCTTCGGTCCAGATATCGGGACACAGGCATGCGCTTTTTTCGATAGCCACTCTTTGCAAATCTCATTATGTGTCTGGTTCGCACCTTCCTACCTCGCCTAGAATTATGCTTCCTTCGTCTACTCATTAACGTTTGGTATCTCCTCTGATGCATCCTCCTCTTCCTCTGGAAATAGGCCTTCCTACCTCTTTGGACAGCAGCCATAACTTTGCTGTTTTTTACCCCTCCCTTTCAGCTTACCTGCCCCACTTCAAATGATAGTAATTTCATTCTAGCTGTGCTCTTATATAGTGGGAGGCATTCAAATGAGTGATTGGCTCGAAGTGCTGTGATTGGCTGGGTAGAACAATAGATCAGGAAGCTATCTAATAATGCTTGACTGTGAGATACTTATATGAAATGATAAGAGTGAGTCTCACTATCTAGTTCAGTGTTGTAAGGGGAAAATATTCCAAATAATACTTATTTGAACTGATAAAAGACTTCATTTGAAAATTGGGATTCTAGCCATACTTGGAACTCAGATTTGCTGCAAAATATCAGGATACCTTTTGACCCAAAACAGAAAATGCTGATTGCTACTTTGTTTAACATCCTGTCAATTTTTCATTAATTCCCCCCTTTTTTTTAATTCTGAAATGCAAAATCGAGACTATACAGTCTGTTTTCGCTGTTTTGAGAAAATATATGAAATAATCAGTTGCACTTTGCAGAACCTTTTAGGACATGTGTAAATAAGTGTGTAATGCTGGCACTATCATGGGGGTCTTAAAGGAGCTCTCAGGTCTATTTTTCTGGCATTCTTTTCCACAGTACCAACTACATGCCTTTGGGAAAACTATAGCCAGAACAAGATATCAAGAGAATCTTTCCATTTCCCCAGCCACTCTGCTTCTGGAGATGATCTCCAGCACTACCACAAGTATTATTAGACAGAGCAAATAATTTCTTTCTATCCAGTTCCTCTATGATTTAGTTTTCCTGAACGAAGTCCTAAATGATGTTTCCTTCCTTCCTTCCTTCTGTAATGATTGTATTACTCAGTCTGCCATTAAGATCGATTCATATGTGATTACAGTAGAAATCTCTTGAATGGAGAGTAGTATACAGAACAGTGAAAAAAGTTGCAAATGAAAGTTCCTACGTTTTCCCTCAGTTAAATGACCTAATAAGTACAATTCCCCCTCCCTCTCTCAGGCATGCAGCCCCCCTTTTCGTGCCAGTCAGTTCAGCTTCACACAGATGTCTCCAATAGCTCAGTAGCTTGACCTTGGATACCAGAGATAGTCCAAACAAGATGTTTTCACACTCCTGGCATGTTCCCCCTCCCAGCTCTACTGACCCACACATCCCAACCTGTGTTAGGTCCATTCATGCATGCGAGTCCAATCAGATGTTCTGGGAATGCTTGATCGGGGAGCATGACTCCCTCCCTCCCTTCCTTTGAATTGTTTCCGTCTAGTGATCACTTGAGCTGCCTTATTCCACATGTCTTTTTAGCTCCATAATTCCCTGTTTAAGAAGAAAATTCTGTTGTATTTCACTTATAGTTGCAACATGTTTTTGTATAAAAGCATTATAATACCGGCAATTTTGTTTTACATCACTTTCCTTATTTTTCTTAACATTTCCTGGAATTTGTTTCTTTGTTAGTTAATGCATTTGTTACAGTACTTATAACTTTGCCAGTGTCAAAGGACCAAAGGTGGTATATAACATCACCACCACCATGATCATCATCAACAACAATCTGCCTAAATAACAATAAATCAGAAAATCAGAAAAAATGTGAAAACCAACACACAATCACAAAAATAAAAGATAAATTTCAAATAAAGCCCAAGATAGACATTATAGTTTGTTACCTGGAACCAAAAGGACACTGAAATAAAACTGTTTTATTCTATTACTGGAATTGGAGATGGGAGCTGTACCTGCTTCTTGGGGGAATGTTCCATAAGGTGGGAGCTAATACAGAGAAGGCTAGCTTACTCACTCATGCCCTGCAGTCCTCAAAAATGTCCTTGTTCACAATAACTGCAATGTTTTCATTTAGTTATCCACCACAATGGTTACTTATTTTGTCAGTTACCACTAGCTCAGACCATGTTAGAATACTGTATATACGATATTTGCAAAATTAAGCTTCTAACCCCAATATCTGTCACTGCAGACTTGCTTATATTGAAATGAATTTGTTATTTTAATATCCATTCCCCAATCTGGAAATGCATTTTGATTTTTTTCTTTATTTCTCCTTCCTTCCTTCCTTCCTTCCTTCCTTCCTTCCTTCCTTCCTTCCTTCCTTCCTTCCTCCTTCCTTCCTTCCTTCCTTCCTTCCTTCCTTCCTTCCTTCCTTCCTTCCTTCCTTTCTTTCTTTCTTTCTTTCTTTCTTTTTTGAACCATACAGGTATATCTACAGGGGAGTCAAAAAGAGTCAGGCTGGTAGTTGTGTTTGCATGATTGAACCAGCCACCATCTTGACTTTTTGACTATCTGTGGATGCCCTTGTTACCACAATAAGAGTTTGGTGTTATCAGCAAATATGGCCAGTTAAGTGATCACCACAATTCCATGTCACTGACAAATATATTAACAACCTTCACCCCAATATATATCCTTGAAAAACCTCATTCTTCACACTCCTACATTGCAAGGACTGCCCATTCTTATTGTCTGTTGGGAGGGGGGAGTGTCTTATTCCATAACTGCTGAGTCTTTTCAGAAGACTTGGTTTTTGAAAATCCAAGAAAATTGGATTTTCAAGCATATCACTTCTATCCCACAATAGGTAAATGTGGTATAACTTAGTTCTGGCAAATCCAGCATGCCTCATTAGCATATGGATGGCTGCTCTAGGATGCAAACTCTCCGTGCTATTGAGGAAGCTGTTCATTGCCACTCCCACTTCCTCTCTTTCTTCCTCCTTCACCATAGGAGAAGAAGCATGTTTTGCTTCTGTCTCCATCTTGGACCTAAAGCCATGTGCCTAGCCCTTTCTTCCATGCAGCTCTTAGCAACTATGGGGCTAAGAGGTCACCAAGTATAGGTAAAGAAGAGAAGAAACAAGGAACTTCATTTTCCACCAAAGATGAATGTAACTGGACCAAAGAATAAAGTCAGTAAGACTCTTTTTACTTTACTATGAACTCACTATGTCTAATCATGTAATTCTTTATGCTTGGGAGTGCTGAGTGTGTAAGATCAATAACCTGTGTTTCTCTGACATGCTCGTTTAAGCTATTTAAGATAATATTCTTTTTCTGTGTGCAGCTTCTCTGCTGTGTTAAACTCTGCTCCAATTCTGTGGTCCTAGCAGGCCACTAATTGGCTTCATTAGTATGGCAGAATCCATACTGACCCTTCTTCAGTAAGGCTTATCTTTCCATATACTGAGTGTTTTATCTTCAGTAACTCTTTCTGGAAAATGTATCCAGATGTTAACTTAACTGGCCTGTAATTTCCCTAGTTCTCTTTTCAATTGTGCATTCCTTTCCTACAGAGATTAATTTTACTGACTTATTACACATCTTTGATAGAAAGTCAGCAGTTCACCTTCGATTCGCTAAGATCTAGAACTTCTTACCTCCTTCCAATAATATCCAGACACAAGTGTTTTCCATATAGCTTATGTAGTGATGTCAGATAAAATAATAATCTACAGCTCCTGCTCACCTAGCAGTTCGAAAACATGCAAATGTGAGTAGATCAATAGGTACCGCTTTGGCGGGAAGGTAACGGCGTTCCGTGTCGTCATGCTGGCCACATGACCCGGAAGTGTCTACGGACAACGCCGGCTCTAAGGCTTAGAAACGGAGATGAGCACCGCCCCCTAGAGTTGGACACGACTGGACTTTACGTCAAGGGAAACCTTTACCTTTACTACTGTTACTTATCAGCTTTCTATTTGCATTTAGCAAAATGAATTGTATCAAAATGATATGTTAATGGTAAAGTCATGATGCAAACTCTGCCCTTATGTATTTGTCTCCTGACATCTAACACAATACATTAATTACACTTTTTGCATCATAATTTGATGGCACAAATTTCATCATTCCCCTTTACCCTCCCAGTAGACACTAAGTGTATAGGATCTGCCTTTTACGTTCATTAGACATTCCCCAGATACTTTCTGTCAATCTTTCCATGTTTTTCCAGAAGGCAATCCAGCTAAGAATAACACTAAGAAACTTATGGGACTGCCAGAATAAAGACTGAGTTAATATTGATGTTCAGCCATGCCTTCAAAGGAGAGGTATTTGCTTCCTTCGTTGATTAGGTTAAAATGAATTGCTTATCCAATTTCAGATCTCCACTTTGGCATAAACTCACAAGAGAAACTTTGAAATGCCAATCTTGAAAGTGTTATCTTCTAAGATATCAAGAATACTACCCAAATAATTTTATTGTGCATAATGATTCATTTGGGTCTGACAGATTAACTACTTCTAAGCATACCTACAAGAAATCAAGCAATGTTCTTGTTTTAAAAAGCACTTTATTGGAAAAAGAGTACATTAGTGATGTCAGTGTGGTATAATTTTTTTTTAAAGGAAGAAATAATCAGTAACTTCCAAGTTGAACCCAAAGAGAAGCTAAATGTGAAGTTCCTTATTCTAACCAATATTTAGTTAATTAGGTGCCAACAACTTGGGTTCATTTTCTGGTTACTATATGGACAAATGCTATCCATCTTGACCTTCCTTTAACAATGCTCCTGGCTATTCTAAGGACATTCCGGTAATCTCTTTGAACCTGTCCATCCACCTTATTTGTTGTTGTCCCCTTATGTTTTCCTCAATATTGCCAAGCAAAATCATTTTTTCTAGTCCATCATCTGCTCATTTTACATGCCACAAGTATATGAATTTCTGCTTGCTGATCATTGCCTCAAGAATAGTCAGCTGTTATTTGATCCAGGACTTTTTATGCTATCCATGATATCCATCTCCAGTTCCATAATTTGAAGGCATCACTCTTCTTTGTTTCAGTCTTTTTCAGCTAATCCGTCTATATAATTACAACTGGAAAGATCATTGCTTAATTCTGATCTTTACTGTCATTAAAATGTCCTTATCCTTCATGACTTGATCTACATTTGTTATTGGCTTTGTTCTTAGATTAATCTATTCTTTATTTTTTCCAGCATGCTGACCATCTTTAGTCATTCCTGAATCTAAGAAAACCTTCACTTCTTTGACATCAACTATTAGTTCAGTAAGCATGCAGATTGTTTTGACCTTAGCACTAGCAGTGCTTATCTAGGTTAAGAGTGTGGTAAATCAGTCAGACTTCTCTTAAACTCATATATTCAATATAAGTTTGTATGAATGCAAACAGATTCACTGAGCAGACTGCATCCAAAGAAGCAGACAAAAGAGAGGAAATTTGAAGATCAGCCAAATCATTGCAAGAGAAGTCTTTGTAGCTTGAAATCTGAAGGCAGGGTTTTTTGTGAACTAACGTTGTTCCAGTGACTTTATTGAGCCCAAATAATTCCTTGAATAGCAGTAGCCTCTAACTCTGTCCTAGCACAGCTGGCCTTGATCAGGTGTAGCATCCTTCATCAGATTACTCTCCTGGTATAGCCAAATGCTCCTATGTTTCTCCAGGACAAGAATGGTGGGCCTTGTTGCCACTCAGCATCATTGCTTGGGCTTAGCAACATAGGGTCTTTTCTTTGAGATGCTTCTTCCTGGCCATGACATCATTCCCCTTCCCTAAACTACCTATTCTAATTGATGAAAAAAATAGTTTGGTTGGGCCAGTTTTGGTGGAATTTGACCACCAATTTCATGGTATGGTCTGTAATTCTATGGCATGGCTATCTACTAGTAAGTACCCTATCCAATCTATCAGGCATTCTAACCTACTGTGGCATCAGTGGGAAATCAAGATGTGAGCATCTTTGTATTCCTCCTACCTACCTGCAAGAGAAGTGATTGTACTGCAGCCATATGAGCAAAGTGATGAAGAGGGTCAAGGACCAACACAGATTGATGGGATATTGTGTGCACAATACAAGTAGAAGCTATACCATGTAAGCCATCAGGTTGATATCCTCCATGATGATAAATGGGTCTGAGATCCTGCTGTGGCCCTTTAGAAGCTGTGTCTGGTAGGTAACTAGACCAGACCATTCTTTTCAAAGGGGACCCCTCTTGCCATTTGTGTCAGCCAAGGATTTACAGGTCTCCTTGACCTGTTAAGTTGCTCTTTCAATATGTCCTAAAGAGCCTGGAGAATCTGGGCTGCTGCGGTCACCCCTAAGGAAGTTCTGGATAAAATCCATAATAAATAAAGAATGGAGTCTACATCACTGTGGCATGCTGGGTGTTGCTGTACACAGATTTAGCTGCTAGAAAGAATCCAACTCAATTGTCCTGTAGGTAGTTAAGAAGCACCTTAGATATTGCTCCAGTGTAGCATTTGTTTGTTCCATCTGTCTGTCACATTGAGGGCCATATGCTCAATAAAATATAACACTCCCAGTAGTTTGAACAAGAGCTGTCAGAACTGTACTGTGAATTGGGAGCCTCATCTGAGATCAAGTATTGTAGAAGTCTGTAGTCTCTGCATGCCGAAAACATGGGTTAAGAATAGGCGGAGGGAAGCATGAAGCAAGGACCAGAGTGATTCATCTTAGGATACAAATCCATGATCACCAAGGTAATATTGTGGCCTTAGGTCTCTGTTATATTCATAATAAAGTCCAGGGAGGTGGTTTTCCAAGGACATAAATTAGTGAGTAGTGGTTTCAATAGTCCTACTGTTTACCTGGCACATCCTTCACCTTATACAAGTTTGGCAGCTGAGAACATAATGGCAAACCTCTGCTCTTAGCCACCAGATCAAGTGTAGATTCTTATAATAATCATAATGGCAGAAGAGTCATGGTAAAACCCCAACATTTTAGTTCATTAGGTGCCAGCTGGCATGAATACTTGGCCCTAGTGCCATTATAAACCATCATAGGTGGCAAAACCTTAGGGTATGAAACATGATTCAGGCATAGTTAATCTTTCCAACTTGGCAGGGTAAAAGGGTCATACTGCTGATGAGTGAATTTCCTCCCCTAGGGATGTTAGTCCCTGGATGCCTGAAAAATTTACAGGTTTCATACTGTGGTGGTTCCACTCTTATTCAACCCCTACTCTGGTTGGAATCTTAATCTCAGTTTGAGGTTTACAGGAAATTGTGAATTTAAAGTGTCAAAAACCAGGAATCAGAATATTTGCTGCTAGTTCAGCATCTGCACAGATTGCCAGTACTTCGCATGGTTACCATCTGTGTGTATTTGCATTGGATGCTGTGTCCCATTGAGCAAGATGGGTGCTGCAAATTGGCTTCTGAGTAAATAGAGTCTTGAGATGTAATTCCAGGCATGCAAGGAATATTGCAATTTTAATTAGTAGATTTTCTAAACTGCCTGTTAAAGAAATACTAGATGAAAAACATCCCTTTAATATTTGTGTCCTAATTTAAATACACCTTCCTGTCTTCTGCTCATTGAAGTTGTTTTTGCATAAACTATTTCCTGGTATCTCATTGTTTGGTATGAAAATATGTGAAATAGATCTTATAATAACTTCAGGCTTATGGCCTTATTTGATTACAGTTTAAACTCATATTCTAAATGGACTCTGAATACATCTCTGTTGAATACATGAACAACAGATTTATTAAGATAATGCAAAAGCATTTGTCTGCAGTCATAAAAAAGCTATCAGTTAACATTAAACCCTTAAAGCAGAAAGTTAAAGAATTATTAATCTTTTATATCCCATTCATTTCCAGAACAATATAGAACCCTTGTTTTTCCTAAATGTGGACTTAGTTTTCATTACATTGTAGCAGGCAATGATACTGGGAAAGGGGAAACAAATCCAGTGATAGTGGCTTTGAGACTTTAACAAATTAAACATTATCTCTTATGCTGGTGGGAGAGTGTATACAGAGTCTAAATCCATCAATCAACAGATTTTAAAAATTCTATTCTAAATTGTACAGCTCCAGTTTCTCAATGGATGATGAGAGAGAGACTTTACTGCAGAATGGGTAACTTGCACAGCTACTACGGGTTCAGATTAGTAAGCACCTCGTTCTCTTCAAAAAGTTATAGCTATAGTTTTTCTTAGGTTTCTTTTCGGGGTTCAGGACAGATCTATTATCTTGCTGTTTTAAGCCCCAGAATCATTAAATCTTTTGTACTAATTCAGTGAAATAATAATCCCCCTTACTCTCATACCAATTATTATTATTTTTATATATAATTGTCCCCCACCAAGAATTTCTGCAGCTTAATTTGACTCATGAGTGAATTGAGTAATTTGATGTTCAGAGCGAAACCTTGTCATTCTTACTTATTACTGTTTATCTGCTGGTGCTTAACTCCCTGTTTCCCTAACGAGAACAGTCCCTTGTTTCTTTGGCTCATTTGTGTTGTCTCTCTTATCCAGAGAGATTTATTCAATTTAAGAATGCTTCTTCAGGGGAATGTTGGGTTCTAAATGTGCCAAAGCCTTGCCACCAGCTATTTTTGGTGCCTCTTATGAATGCTGGTTGGAAAAGCATCCAATTGGAGTTTCTGACTTTGAAACCAATGTCTGTAGTAGTCAAACAGGAAATGTAGAAATGTTGAAATTGCTACTTAAGATTTGAAGCAAATAGTAGCTACTGGCCAGTTTCAACTCTATTTTAATTCATTTAATTCAGAGTCTCTAATCATGAATTACCCTTGTAATTGTCACCAGGGTCTATAATTTGAAAAAGTCATTTTATTTTCCCTTCCTTTTTGAATCACATATTCTAGATTGTGCCCACCCCTAACTTAATGTGTTTGGTCTCATTCAAACTGGTCTAAACCCTGAGAACCTAGATAATAGCTGCTATGTGAGATTTTTGCTTTTAAAAAGGGTTCTGTGACCAGTTTAGAAGAGAAGATTTGTATTTGCCTTTCTTGGTAAACAGTAATTACTTTTGGTTTTCCTTGCCTTTTCATCTCTAACTCTTTTTCATTTTGCATCCATTTTCACCAGCATCTGAATTTATTGAGTTAAAGGGACCTTCATTCTTAATCAGCCTCTTCAGTCTGGAACGCTCTGATGAATAACTAGGACTGATGAGAGGTAGTCAGATGTACACATTTCTACTCTACCCATTTTACTGCTTTCATTTTTTTGGGTAACAGGTGGAAGTTGTATCAATTCCTTCTGGGACTTCGGATTGGTCAGCACTTTGGGAGGAAGACTGGGCCCATCCTAGGAAGCCCAAATCAGAGAAATATGAGCTAACCGGTGGTACAATGTACTATTTGGAAGCCGTGTATAATGGGACATCCCCAAACCATGGAATGAGGGTGGGAGTTCAGATGCATAATACCTGGCTGAACCCAGATGTGGTCAGTACTTACTGCAGAGAGAGGTACAAAATACAAGCCAGCTCTGTCCAGCTTCCAGAGATACAGGTAAGTTCCAGAACATAATCTGAGCTGGAAATTTTTGAGTGCTTCTTCTGCACAGCTTTCTCTATAACAGTTGTCAATTGAATTGATGGGAAAAACCAGTTAATTTTGTGTCTTAAATTCTACTTGCTAGTTGTACTTCTTGATTTGTAAGTCAGGTTGCCATTTATTTATTTGTTCATTTATTTGTTTGTCATATTTTTATTACCATCCATCTCCCCCACTCGGGGGACCCTGGGCGGTTCACAATAAAACAGTATAAAATACAATAAAATCAGAATAATATCAATAAATATACATATAAAATATAATAAAATCCAAGTGATGACAGATCTAATTCCACCCAAAGGGGACCAGAACTGGTTCCGGCAGGACTAGGGAACCAACCAGCCCCAAGAGTGGCTCTTCCTCTCCCCACTCCAGGCATGGTGACAAAACCAGGTCTTCAGCCATTTCCTGAAGTCCAGAAGAGAAGAGGCCAACCTCAATTCCAGGGGAAGGATGTTCCAAAGGGCGGGAGCTGCTGCAGAGAAGGCCCGCCTCCTGGACCCCGCCAGATGGAATTCTCTTGCAGACAGGATCTGCAGCATGCCCTCTCTGCATGACCGGGTGGGATGGGTTGATGTAACAGGGATGAGATGGTCCCTTAGGTAGCCTGGACCCATGCCATGTAGGGCTTTTATACCTCAGGATAAACTTATGGCCCCAGTTACTCAGTGGATTGAAGTCCTGCTGTTTCAGTGAGTTGCGTACAGTCATAGATTATGTATGCTTGATTAGAATGAAACTACAACAACAGTTTCTATATATCATATCTCACAATAGATCTATATATAATACTTATTTTTATTATTTATTATTCACATTGCTATTATCATATCATATCTCACAACAATCTGTGTATGATATATATATGAGAAGCCCTTACATACATATTTTTGTCATTGCTGTATTACTTCTTTTCTTTTTTCTTTTTGTTTTTTTTCTGTTCTGTGTTATTAAAACTTTTTTTAAAAAAAATCAGGATCCTTTATCATAATTATAATGTTAAAATAGTATCAGGTTTTCACAAACAGCAATAAAGAGGCTTATATTATCATGGCATGTCAGTGTATTTGTAAAGTCTAGACTATTAAAATGTCTAACGTAACAAATGTGTTAGTTTTAAGGTGCCACCAGACTTAATGTTTTTCTGCTTGACTGTATCCTACATGTGACGGTTGGTCAATCTGAGTCATACTCAGATTTCTTCACCCCCTAACAAATTCACCATCATTTGGATGTTGGATCATTCTTAGCAGTTGGGAAATAGATTGACCCAAAATGCTGTTCTTTTTTATCCCTGTGAAGGGATGCAAGGCAGCCTAAGTTATGATTACATAAACACACCAACTAATGGTTTTATGGATACTTTGATATTGGGAACATTAGGAAATAGTAAAAAACAATTTCAGTGACTCTCAACAGGATGACTTCATCAGTTCCTTAATCCCTCCTTTCTAAATAAAACTATTTGCAGAAATTTCACTGCTTTTAAAATGATTGTGAATGTATAATGATTCCTTAATTAAGTGCAAACCATGCATTAAACTGGGACTCAAGATTATCAGATTCAACTCTTTTTAACTTCATATTACATACAATATGTGGTTAAGGAGAGAACAAAGAATTCCAAGTTGCTAAAAGGTACTGTTTCTGTTTTTTTTTCTTAATTCAGGAGAAAGAAATATACTTTGTAAGCTACTCTTAATCTTTCTGCTTTATAGATGCTGACACTGTCTGGCAGAGGATGGTTCAGTCTTGCCTGGGACAATGTGACCAGCAATCTCATGTCAACAAATGTTACTGTTGAACAAGTACAGACTCAAGAATTCTTCTGGATATAAAATAATGAGAAATAATTACAATTTGTAGAATTTGGGTGGTAGTGGTGATTAGTACAACACTAGGTTCAACATCTAAAACTTTTATAGGAACTTTATAAGCAGAGGTCACACATTAGGAAAAATTAAGAAAATATCCCAACATAAAGTTGATTATAGTGACAAATGTGCTGAAATCTGTAATGACATTTTGTAGTTGAGTTAAGGTAGCACAGAAGCATGACATTTAAGGAGTAAGGAACTACAGCTTCTATCCTGAGAAGTGGATTTGAAATGTCATTTATTCAAAGATTTAATTCAAATGAGGGATGATAATACAAGCTAAATTGCTAAATCCTCTCAATCATTGTAAATGATTTCAAAAAATTTAATATTATTGAAAACTATGTATATGTATCTAAAATCTGCTTCTGATACCAAAATAATTTCTCTCATTTTTGGTACCATGTGTCTAGACTTATAGTGGGGAAAAGCATTTGTTGTTCTGCTTCAGACAGCCACATATCTTAAATTTGGGTCCTGGTTGATTTTGGAACTCTGCACTTTTCTACAAACTTCAAAATAATTTTATTTTTCAGATGCAGAAAGAACTGGAGGAACTTCTTTCTGTAAAATGTGAAATAGAGTCATCATCTGCTGACATTTTTTTGCAAGCAAGGTTTGAGCAAAGTAAGCTTGTCCTTTTCAGTTTGAAAGGCTCTTTATTTCAGCAGAAAATTTTAGCTACTGTAAAGGAAAGACAAGGAACATCTGCAAACCTTCTCCAAAAACTAAACACATGCATGCACACACCCACATTTTCACCCCCTTTTTCTTATGGTCTTGCATGTTCCAAAACCAGTGCATGGTTTCCTATTTATCACCTAGATATGCATCCCTCCTCTTGGGTTGTATAATGTGTACTCAGGTGTTCTTCAATAGACTCATATTAGTTGATTTCAACATTATGCTGACACAACCATTGTGTGAATGGCTGCAAGGTTTGGATAAGAATAGAGAAGCTTAGAAAGCCCATGCTTATGATCCTCTTGACATGGGTAATACTCTAGTTTATATGCTTAACCTGATCCCTCTTTGACTAAATTTGATATGTGCAAGTCTTTACATGGTACAATTGAATTTCTGCATTAATGCTCTTTTTCAGATTTGACACTGCAACTCATGGCACTATTAAAGCTATTCTTGCACTCAGTTTTGTCTAGGATTTGCTTTGCATAGACATTTTCCTTACTTTTCCCCACCTTCAGTAGATGCTGAGAATCTAGTCAACGATGGAGTCATTGTCAGTTGGACACTACCCTTTTGTGGAAGATTCAGCAATTTCAGGCCAAAAACTCTTATCAAAACATCACAATTAATCCCTCCTTATGATGTGACTAAATACACACATGTGAGTAATGTTTTTCCAAGAAGTTTAAAACAGTGAAAGGACTAAATATTGAACAGCATGATGACATTAGTGATGGGCACAACCTATACCAGGAGCAGGAAATCTGTTTTGGCCTCAAGACTAACTGAATCTGTGCAAGCATTGTGGGGGTCACATCCCAGCATAAGGTGGGCAAAGTTAATATACCTCTCTGTGCAGGGTGTGTGTGTGTGTGTTTCCCCCACACATGAACTTTGTTTACTTAGACATGCCAGTGGAGGCCTGTAAGTAGGATGCACATACATGACTTTTAAAATGAAGTTTACAACCCTGAGAAAGATAACACTCCATCCCCTAGAACCACCTCCTCCGTTAAATGCTTCCCCCAAGGGATGCTTGGCTGAATCAGAAACATGGTTAAATTTTATCACCTACTCATTGGTCTAGAGCCTGTCTAAGATCTCCTCACAGCCACCCCTATCAGTCTGTGACAGAGAGAGGATTTGAACCAGGGACTTTCCAATCCTTTACCACACCTAGTTCTGGTTTAATTAAAGTCACCTTCAAGTTGAGCTCTACCCTGATGATTTTGTGAATGTGCTGATGCAGGTTTTTTGGCAGCAATATAAAATGGTCCACCACTGTCTTCTGAATATTTTTTCCCATCATTTCAGTATAGCCTATGGCCCTGGGAATTCCAAGTAGTCTCACATCCAAGTACTACCCAGGCCAGACCCTACTAAACTTTTTGTTATGGTTGGCTAGGCGCAGCAGCCTAGAATTTTCAATGCTTTTAAAAGAATGGTTCCATCTAAGGTATTTTAAATCAATTTTATGTACCAAATCTTTATGTACCAAGTTATTGTAATAGGTTAAAAAAGAGTTAGGATAAGATCTGCAGAAAGATGGGTTTTACTTAGCACCTGTTTTCTAGTAGTCTGAAGAGAAGGGAACTGTAGAAAGTATCTAGACTTAGAAAAAGGCCCCGCCTGCTCCATGCTGCATAGCTAGCTGAAACTTGCAACTTGATCCTTAAGTTTATTGTATCACTCACAATACAGAAGTTAGATTCACACAACAAAATGCAGTGGGGAAAGTTAAGGATCAGTGTGTTACGTGTATCTGGTAACTTTGTCAGAAGAGGGGCAATTTAAACCCTAAACTCAGTTTACCAGGGCAAAACACAAGAAGCAAGGCAGAGATGGAGAACAGCTGAAAATGCAAGTGGTGCCATAAGAAACTCACTATCAAGGCATGGCAGCACAGAACACACCTTCCAAACATGAAGGTGCTGTAGTGTCCAAACTATGCTCACATCAGTCTGTGTGGCCCCTTGGGAAGGATCAGGTAATGTAGGAAAGCCCCACCAGTGCTGTCTTGATGCAAGACTGATGGGATACCAGGGAGAACTGGAGGAATTGGGCAAGGACTCTCCATTACCCCAAATGGCAATTCTTGCTTCTTATGACTTAAATGAATGGCTGACTAAGGGAAGAACGTTGTTCAAAGAAACCTGAGCATGGGAAATGTGTTGTTCTGTATTACCAGCAGCCATACTGGAGACAGGTAAATGAAGCGTTTAATGAAGAATGTTTTGCTCTTTCCCTCCTTCACAGCTGTGCTTTGCATACAAAGGTTACCTGAACAATACCCTCTACATTGCAGTGTCTTATTCCAATATCTTCCTAAATACTGTGAAGCGGCATTTGACTTGCCAGTGGAATCTGAAATCCAGTCCAGAAAGGTATATGTCTATAAACCTTCATTCTATATATTTTTTCATGACTGGCCCCTTCCTTTTTAATATAACTAGCTGCAGTATGTATGCTTTGGACATACAGGCAATGGGACAGGTTCTTAACCAATGGGAATCAAAACCACTTCTTTTGATGTTTTTGACCTCCAGTTGTTGCTGAGTTACAGCTCCAAGCATCCTTCCCCATTCGACTATGCTGGCTCGGGCAGCTGGGAATCACATTTCAACAATATTTAGGAAACTGCTCTTATATTCAAGAACAGAGACCTAACCATAAGCCACCGGTTTCATTCCACTGTGCATATGACTTTGATTTAGCAGAATCATGCTTTAGGGCAGGGGATTTCAAACTTTTTCAGGCCATGGAACCTGTTAGTTTAAAAAAAAAGAAAAAGACATTCCAGAACTCTTGATCAAGAGGTAAAGCTCTAATGACAGAGAATTGGCTGCATTTGAGCAAACCATTGTATGTTTGCTTGTTTGCCCTTAGTCTCTCATGGAACCCATCAGTTCTCACGGAAATCTGTGGTTCCACAGAACACAGTTTGAAAAACCTGGTTTAGGGAATTCAGAGGAATGTTGTTAGGAAATTTGATCAGGAAGATGGATTCAGTATCAAAGTCAAGTGTACTACTTTTAAGGCTTTGCCCATACTGAAAACTGAGCATCAGAGTAGATTCTAGCCCTTCAAGAATCAAATATGCAGGACTGCTAAGCAAAATGGCTGCTTGCTTTTTCTGAGTACCACGTAAAGTGTGATACTGCTATTTCTAAACATCTGCAATCTTTTGGGGGGCACATAGAAAATGTATATTCGTTTTTGCTTTCCTGGCAGCTATAAGAAGGGTCCTGTCATTAACAGCTCATCCACTGTAGGTTTCCTTTTAAGTAAACATCTAATATACTTTCAGGAGATTTCTTTATTCCACAAAAATATTTTTCTCTTTCAGCTGGAAATTCATATGTACCAACCTTTGGAGAGACTGTCTGAATAGTTCTGAATTCCTTACTGATCTTCCAAAAAACTCTTCAGTGTTTTTGCACCAGATTGATGTAGAAGCTCCTGCTACTGCAACAGGGACACATGGCTGGTTTTTCATTGATGAGATCATTGTTTCAGATCAAGATGTAGTTGGTAAGCTAATGTGCTGCTTTTCTTCTTAGTGCTGCTGATAAATAAAACAGTGAAATATGAATGGCTTTGAAGGGGCAAGAGAAAGGATTAAAAAAAAACCAAGAAATAATTGTTTGAGAGAATGCAGTTGATAACTGTTGGATATTTGGGAAACATTTCAGCTGTAGATTCTGGATCCAGTTCGTGTGAAGGCTGATGCTGGCAAGGTGGGAAGGAAGCAAAGAGCTGGAACAAGCAAAGCTGGTGCATAAACCCCATACAGATATCATCAACATCCCAGTCTGACAGATAGGCTGCAGGATGTCCATATGAGGAAAAGGCAGGAGAAAGAAACCTAGGATTTAAACTCAGCTACACTCATATACAAGTGGGACGTGGTGGCACTGCGTGTTAAACCGCTGAGCTGCTGAGCTTGCCGATCGGAAGGTCGGCAGTTCGAATCCGCGTGACGGGGTGAGCTCCTGTTGCTAGTCCCAGCTCCTGCCAACCTAGCAGTTCGAAAACGTGCCAATGTGAGTAGATTAATAGGTACCGCTTCGGCGGACAGGTAACGGCGTTCCGTGTAGTCATGCCGGCCACATGACCATGGAAGTGTCTACGGACAAACGCCGGCTCTTCGGCCTTGAAACGGAGATGAGCACCGCCCCCTAGAGTCGGACACGACTGGACTTAATGTCAAGGGAAACCTTTACCTTTACTTACCCCCATATACAGAGATAGATTCTTAGATTCTGCAGGATCTGCTCTTTGCTGTTCCCAGGGCTAGTTCATATTGACAGTAAAGGCCAGTTATTTATCTGAGCCTTGTCCTTAACATCTTTGTGAAAATTTTGGACAGCAGTTTGGAATTTCTAGAGAGACATTTATTGCAGTGGTAGGGAGATCTTCTGATATAAATTACCTTGCAAATACACTTGTTTTAAGAATCTATATGCATATTGAGTCTGGCAAGTGATAAGTCATGCCTTTTATAGTAGTATTATCCCCAAACTGTTTTCTTTTTAGTTTTTCAGAAGGAACCCAGGTCAGCTCACCCACATGGGAACCTCATAGAGTCCATCTCAGTTGCTGGCATCCCGCCTGTTTTTAACATATCCTTTTTTGTAGCAGACTATCACAAGAACCTCCCTCTTCTCTCACTCAGGTAGGAATAAAGGTTCATACGTATTTATGCCCCCATATCCTCCCTCCCTCCCTTTTCTAATTGGCTGCTAAAGAATCAGAGAAAGCCAGCCAGGACTACAAAAATAATAGAGGTCTGTAAAGTAAGTCAACTATTTGGTAAGACATCACCTCAGGGACAAAGTTTCAGAGAAAGTCAAGGAACCCAGTGAGGACTTTTCCCCAAGTTCAGTTTCCCCACTCCTTCAGTTAGCAGAAAAGTATCCCAGTATTGTTTTTGCTATTCCCTCTGCTGATCCTTATCCTGCCACAGGAAGGATGATGCCCAGTGGTTGAGTTCTTATTTTCTTTGTTCAGGACAAGTTTAAGAAAGGGATTGGTGGACTCTCCCAGATTTGTTTCCCTCCCCTCCTACTAAACCTCATTAGCCGGTGGAAAAACATCCACCAATCATATCACTCTTGTTAATTGGGCTGAGGCTGGGGAGGAGGAGACAAGTTTTGATAGACAATTAGATTGGCACATCGGTATAAAATGTGTCAGAATAAGAAGGAAAACTCTAACATTGGAACAGTTAAGGATGACTTAAGGCTGCTTTAGGATTGCCTTGGGAATAATCTGGGATCAGACTAAGGCAATGTTGTGAAAACAGAGCAGAAAACGAAGATTGCTGGGGCATGTTTGCACTGTGGTTAGATGCAAGTAAAGAATGGCTCTTAAGTGAACTGAATACCCATGCAAGGCTCTGGCAGTCCATATCTGGGCTGTAAAAATCTGGACAGCCCCCAGATTGCAGCCAAGGGATAGCTAAAACTCATCCAGGTTTATACAGCCCAGGCAGGGTAGCTCTAATATAAATAAGGATACAGCAAAGATTTTTCCTTAGCTGTTGGTTGGACAGAATTAAATTGGGCAGTGGGATGTGGGGAGGAAGGGATAATTCCGTATACAAGGTTAAAAACAAATGTTGAATCTAGCATGTGTGTGTGTGTGAGAGAGAGAGAGAGCGAGAGATCTTGCAGAAAATTGAAACTTTATTTTTTTTTCAAGTCAGCTCTAGCGGAAGTCTTGCATGCAACTTAAATTTAACTACAGTTAGATTAAATAAAATCTTTAAAAGGCATTTGAAACAAATGTATATCTATACATTGACCAAGACTACAGTGTTAGCCTAACTTTATGTATGTACGTTGTAAGTTATGTTGCATATTATTGCTGGTAGTGTTTGCCTGTTGGAAGCAAAAAGTAATTGTCAGGTAGCAAATTGAAATCTAAAACCTCCAAAGTAGCATTTTTGGAAATAGTAGTTGTGCTATTTATGTGGCCAGATAGATATGTCGATGTAATTTTGATACAAAAAGGAGAATTTTACTGATTCTGGGAAATCTTTTCCAATGAATCACGATTGTACAAAACAAAGAAACTCCATGTGAATCAAAATAGAATTAGGCACAATCCATAAAGTTGGCAAAGCTGCTTTCAAATTGCTCTCTGAGCTAAAGCTACAATTGTCAGATCTCAGTATAAGTAGCCAATCTCAGGTTTATTTATGCAAACACTAATTGAAATAATAATAATAATAATAATAATAATAATCCCATTAGAAATAAAGTTTCAGCAAAGCAAAATAAAACGAGAAATGATGAGACCAGGAGTCTGAGAGGTATAAAGGAGCTATAGTAGTTGCCTGCTATAATTTGAAGAAAATATATTTTAAGGAAAGTATTTTGAAGGGAAAAGACCAATTTGCATTCTTATTATTTTTTTTTTTTTGTAAATGTGAGGAATTAAGAATTGTTAATATGCAATTTGCTTACTGGTTTTTATGCTTTTGTTAGGGTACGTATGTAACTACTGGTGTTTTCTTGTGATACTAGGAATATAGATATTCTTTTCTAATTTTTCTTCTTATGATGTATTTCTAATTACAAAGGAATTGCATTAATGAAACTTTGTGAGATTTATAACGTATTGTTTGGGATGAGGTTTGAAAATTATTTTTGCATAATATGTATGGAAAAGCAATTTGATTTGTCTGTAATGAAAGTCTGAAGAAGTTAAGTCTGAGTTACGTGTAAGTAAACATAAGATATTTTGTCCAATTTCTGGCCAGTTTTCTTTATTTTATTCAAAGTGCTTAATAAAAGGCTTTTCTGAAACGCAATGTGCTTTGCAATAAACACCTTTGCCGTAGCACTCTAGAAGTTCTTCTCTCTGTACAGTCAAGCATTGGGGGCAGCATGTCTACGACTGCCAGTTGCTGGGGAACATGAATGACTTGTTTGCGGGCTGCCTGTTGATTTCTGGCTGGAAATGGATGGCTCTAGATAGATATTCTGGAGTCCCATTTGATGCAGCCCTGTTCTGAGACAGGAACAGTATTGTGTAACTTGCTTTGGTTTATTTTTTCACGTAGAGGAGGCATACCTTTGGAGGGATCAGAAGAGACTGATCAGTTGCTGGTGTCTGTGAATGAGGCAGGGATCAATCTGACAGTCCAAAGGATTCAGGGCGCAAGCCCACCTCTCGGAGGAACTTTTCAAATCCATCTACCTAATATGGTGATTCCAGGTAAACTGAGAATTGGCAGCCTCTTTCCTCTACAAAATAACAGATTAGCCAAGATATACCATCCATCCTGAAAATTGGGACACAGATTAATAATGATTGAAATCTGCCTATGGTTGCTTTTGTGTAATCACGCATATTAGCAAATGCATCAATATACTCTTTTTTAATTAAACAAAATAAGGAAAACTTAACAAAAGACAAAATAATGGTAACATAAGCAAAAATAAAGAATGCAACTATCAGATCTGATGCCATATAAATATTAATAAGGATATGGTGTGAATTAATAATTAACAGTATCAATTAACAGTATCACTCAGATCCATTCTGAGCTGGACTCTAAGCGTGAAGCAGAGTCTGGGGAGATGCCAGGGGAATGTACTCACCCTGTCATCTGGGAACGGTTTGATCCTGTTGGGCCTGAGGAAGTGGACAGGATTCTTCGGACTGTGAATGCAACCACATGTCAGCTTGATCCATGCCCTTCCTGGCTGATAAAATCAGCCCAGGAAGTGACTTGTGGTTGGGTCCAGGCGATGGTTAATGCATACTTGAGGGACAGGGTGTTTCCAGCTACCTTAAAGGAGGCGCTGGTGTACCTCCTCCTCAAGAAGCTATCCTTGGACCCTACTATACTGGGCAATTTTCGCCCTGTCTCCCACCTTCCCTTCTTGGGAAAGGTGGTTGAGAAAGTGGTTGCGTTGCAGCTCCAGAGAATTTTGGAGGAAATGGATTATCTGGACCCCTTTCAGTCAGGTTTCAGGTCAGGATATGGGACAGAGGCTGCATTGGTCGCACTTATGGATGATCTCTGGCGGGAGCGGGATGGAGGCAGTACATCCATCCTGGCTCTCTTGGACCTCTCAGCCACTTTTGATACCGTCAACCATGGTATCCTTCTGGGGTTGGGGGGTGGCTGGGTGGGTGGGGTAGTTTTGCGCTGGTTCACCTCCTTCCTCCAGGGCCGTTCCCAATCAGTGGTGATAGGAGAGGAGAGATCTGGCCCTCGACTCCTTCATTGTGGGGTGCCGCAGGGTTCGGTACTCTCTCCTCTCCTATTTAACATCTACATGAAACTGCTGGCTGAGATCATCCGTCACCATGGGATGAGGTATCATCAATATGCTGATGATACCCAGTTATATATCTCCATCCCAGGTGAAGTAAGTGATGTGGTCTCCACCCTTTCCAGGTGCCTGGGGGCTGTGGGGGCCTGGGTGGGGAACAACAGGCTTCAGCTGAACCCTGGTAAGACAGAGTGGCTGTGGATTGATGGCCCCTCGGGTTCCAGGAAGTTGTCATCTTTGGTTCTGGATGGGGTGGCACTGCCCCATTCGGAACCAGTACGGAACCTGGGGGTCCTCCTGGACTCACGACTCCTGCTCGAAGAGCAGGTGGCAGTTGCGGCTAGGAGGGCCTTTGCACATCTTCGGGTGGTGCACCAGCTATGCCCATTCCTGGACCAAGATGCCCTCCGGACAGTCACTCATGCCCTTGTCATCTCCCATATAGACTACTGCAATGCGTTCTACATGGGGCTACCCTTGAAAAGTATTCAGAAGCTTCAGCTGGTCCAGAATGTGGCTGCGCGGACAGTTATCAGGGCTGTAAAATCAGCCCATGTGACACCACTGTTACGCGAGCTGCATTGAGTACCAGTTTGCTTCTGGGTCCAATTCAAGGTATTGGTTATCACCTTTAAAGCCCTACATGGCATGGGACCAGGGTACCTGAGGGACCGTCTCGTCCCCATAACATCGACCCGTCCTACCCGATCAGGCAGGGAGGGCATGCTATGGACCCCATTAGTAAAGGAATTTCATCTAGCGGGGTCCAGGAGGCGAGCCTTCTCTGCAGTGGCAACCGCCCTTTAGAACATCTTGCCCCCAGAGTTGAGACAGATTTCCTCACTCTTGGACTTCCGGAAGAAACTTAAGACCTGGTTCTGCCACCTTGCTTGGGAGGGGGAGAGTGACAGCTCCGCCTGGGGATGGCTGGCACCATAGCATCTCTTAGTGATTGTGTTCCATCTCCACTTGGATTTTACATTTGTTTTTATGTATATTTTAATGGTAATTTTTAGGTGGTTATGTTTTTAGTGCTATTTTATTGTAAACGGCCCAGAGTCCCCCATTGGGGGAGATGGGCGGTGATATAAATTTAATAAATAATAATAATGAATAATAATTAACAGTATAAACAGCAATTATAATACACAAATTAAAGAATACAAAGGGGAAAAAAAGTCTGAAAATTTAAATCATAGATAAAAGTTGAGAAATCTGTTTCAGGGAAGTCCATATTTGAACTAGTATGTCAAGATTGCTTGAAAATAAAACATATGTGCTACAAATCAGATGTAGATTTTGCTCTTAAATGTTGTATAATAGTTCTTTTGGCTACTTTTCATGCACAAAAAGCCCAGAATTTTTGATCCCTTGATAAATTCCAAGTACTAAAGCTATAACCAAAAATAGAAAAATAGCCAAGGAAAAATGCATTCTAGACTCACAGCTATTGCTCTAAAGTCCTGTCGATAAATTCCTTAATCTGAGAACAAAATATGGCATTAGTAGAACAAGATAATGCCCATATGATTTAGTATTACAGCTCTTGAATCACATCTTAGGGCAATCAGTCTGGACTGCAAACATCTGGATAACCACCAGATGGCAACAAAGAGAGATGGAAACCTCTAACTTTTTACTGTCATATAATGGTCTCTATTTATTCATTTTGACTATTGGGAATTGAGGTGTCTGGAAAAGCAATGAAATAATGCATTGGCCCAGGAGAAAGGTAGGTAATGCAGAGAAAGAAAAACGGTAATAATATAGTTCATAGCCTGTACTCATGATGGGATATGATTTAAGATAGGGTTGGCCAACTGACAATTCACTGAATTCTTCTTGCTGCCAAGGCCATGAAAGTTCTCACCACCAACTTTTGACAGCAAATCACAACCTTGTGGAGGGTATGATTTACTGCTGATTTTCAAAAGCAAACCAAAGGGTCTGTAGTGTCAGATTGTTTTTACTTTTTTAGCATGTTAAAACAGACCAACCTGGAGTCTTGAATCTAGGCTCGTCATCAACATTTTGCCCATGCTTGTGGTAAGGGGCCATGCTTACTTCTTGAAATGTACAATTGGTCACAGAAGCTATGATGATATCATATATATCACGATTTCTTTGTGCAAATAACACCAAATATATAACTCACGTCATTTGCATCATATTATGTATTATTGTTTAGCTCCCATTGGTTTTCATATGGCTCATTACTCAGTTCTGTTACTTTATCATTTTCCTCCAGGTATTCCAGTGTCCATGTCTGCCAATCACCTCCACAGTCTTCTACAAAATTACAGCGATAATTTTACAGCTCAGTATATAAATGCCAGTGACTTCTTTGTATCTAAGATTTCAAACAACTGTTATCAAAGTATATGGACACTGACATGGACTTCACTGATTGGTGATTTGCCCAATTTCATCAGGGTAAGACCAGTTGTTAAACCCCTTTTATTCAGATGTTTTATATTAACATTTGTTAATTCTCAGTTTCTTCTCATAGATGCAGTCTAGCCCTGAGTCATTCTTGCTATTCTGGATGGTTTATTTAACATTGTTCATGATCCTTTCTACTTTGGGATTTTCTACATTTGGAGTTCCCCAATGAGCTACAACATATCTAGAGTTTTGATCCCTCAGCCAAAGCTTATTGAATCATTCAGTTATTTGATGCAGCTCTTTCCCAGCCTATTGAACTCTGACCTCTCTGCTTGACATCACCTTAGTAGGCACATGAAGAAATGAATAGAAAGACCACCTTACTGCATCTGACAGTTTTCCAGTTTTTAGGGAAAAAACTGACTGATATTGAAACATGGATATACTGTATCTATACTATATTTAAACTGCCCTCTAAATTTTCTGAAGATCATCTTTCCCATCTGTTCTTCTTTGATATTTATTCATTAGATGTATATCCAACATTTCCCCCAAGAGCTAATGGTGATACACATAACTCTTCCAACTTATCTTCACATCAACTAATCTGTAACATAGATTGGGCTATGACTGGCTCAGAAGTATCCATGGGTGAGTTGGTGTCAAACCATTCAGTCTAATAAAAGCAGTGACAAGTCGTCATGACAGAAGTTCTGCTTCTTCTGTACATCCATTGTGACATCACATGGATGTCCAAAAGGAGGAGAGCTTATGGTGTGATGGCACAATGCTGTCATTTTTTTTAATGATATCAGAGCTGAGAATATACATGGACTGGCTACAAATCACCCAATGAGCTTCCACGGCCAAAAGTGGAACTGAACTTTACTCCCGATCCTAGTCTTACCCTTAAGCCTTATTCATTATACTACATTGTTGCCCACTTTATAAGAAGACATTGTGTGTCCAAGCTCACAGCAATTAAAACATAGTGTAAAATGCAATGTAAAAATCAAGTTATATTTGGTTATGTACAGTAGTTCCCTCAGGTTTTGTGGCTCTTTACTAACAGTTTGGATAATACACATGTCCAGATCTTTTTCCCCCTTTCCCCCCTCCCCTCCCCTCCCTTTTGTAAAGAACAGCAATCAGGATTTTTTAGCAACAGGCAAATAAATGACTTTTCATGAATGTATCCACACATCTGCTGGAGTTGCTTTTGCCGTGGAAAAATCTCACACTGTAAAATATGTTAATCTTACAATCACCTCAATGAGTTTTTCTTCAATCTTGCAGCACTTAACCATAAGGAAAGCTAATGAGCAGGTGGAAAAGAAGCATATGTTCATATAATTGTGGTATTTTCATCCATAACGGTTTGGATATATGTTGCAGATAATTAGTTTCCATATATATTGCAATGTATTATATCAATGTACATGAGAAAATGTAATGAAGTGTTTGCATTATTATTAATGCTAGTAATATTTTATTTTTTGGAATGATGTACAGCGGCCTTTCCCACCCCAACATGGTGCCCCCCAAAACTTGGAATTCAGGTACATTGGTATTGCAATTCCAAGGGCACTTGGTCAGAGTAGATAGGTGTGACATAAGATGTTAAATGAAATACAGTTAATACTACAATATTGTCTCAGCTGGTAGCAACATTGGTGTCCTAACAACCAGGAAACACACTGAGACAAGGAACTGGTCTCTAATATTTATTGCTAGTACTTAACAGGAATCCTAACAAACTGAAGAAGCGTGGGAAAACCCAGACATATAACCCCCAAGGGTTAAGGCAGTCCCGATCTGTGTCTCTTTGAATGGCTGACCAATTCCTCAGTGCTATGCATGCACTTGACAGTCTGGATGGGAGCCCCCTGCTGGCCATCCTTGCTCATGACAATTGGGCTCAGAAACCAAGCAGGGTCAAGTCTGGTTAGTACTTGGATGGAAGGCTACCACAGAATGCTAGAGCTCTAAACTAGACTGGGATACCAAAAAACCATCTTGGAAGAAGGCAATAGCAAACCATAGCCATACTATTGCCAAGAAAACTGCATGTTTGCGTCCATGAAGTCACCAGGAACTGGGCTTGACATGAGGGCATCTTTAGTTTTGTCTGTTAAAGTATTGTTTGTTATTAAATATTGTATATACTTAATTGTTGATTGCTGTAAAATTACAATTATATCCAAAGTATACAAGAAAGCTTTTTTTTTAAAGGGGAAGACAAAACGTAGCTGGATTTGGAAATAGTTTTATGGAGTTGCAAAGTGGGTGGGCGTTGGAAGATCAAGGTAAAGACTGCCTCAAGTTCACGTTGACTCCTGGTGACTTCAAGAACATGACTGTGTAATCTTGGCAACAATGTGGGACATGGTTTGCCCTGTGATAGGAGAGGAAGTTTAAAAAGAACAATTCTTTGATGTGCATTACTCTTCTTTCCTGGCTTTTTTATATAGGGACATCTATATTTTGACTTTTTTGGGTAGGAGTGATTGACTTTATTGCCAAAGACTCAGAGAAAACACAGATACAATATCCAATGAAAAAGTAAAGAATTTACTCACAGGTGCCATGTGCTTATGCTACTAGATTAATAATTGGTAATTTAGTCTGCAGTAGCAAACACCAAGAATCAGACATCTGGTGATACCTGTATGAGATTAACATATTTTATAGAAATGATAAACACTACTGTGTTACTGAAATAAGAAAATACTAAGGAATTTTATTTAATGCTTTCTTCCAAGGTCTCTAATGAAAACCTCACTGGTATTAACCCAGCGGTTATGAGCTATGTGGTATTTGATGGTGGCGTTTTCATTGATCCAGTATTTGGAGATATGCTTGCTACCCCCAATAACTTGACACAGGTATGAAATTGACATAAACCTATCTTGTGAAAATTGAGTGTTTTAATACGCCTCAAAAATTATCAGCAACCAAGCAACTCACTGTGGATTTTCTCAAGATGCGTATTTGTTTACAATTGGTAAAATGTGGTAAGATTGAAGTTGAGAAGTGTTGGTATTGGACTGGGAGAAATCCTGGTTCAAGGCCAGCCTCAGCCATGGAAGCTCACTGGGTGACTTGGGGCCCATCAGTTTGGGTCCAAAAGACTCCATGTGGAAATATAATTAGGGGAAACTCCCATGTAATTTGCCTTGGAGGAAGACAAGTTGGTGTAGTGGTTAAGGCACCAGACTAGAAACCCGTTGGCTGTGAGTTCTAGTCCTGCCTTAGGCACAAAGCCAGCTGGGTGACCTTGGGCCAGTCATCTCTCAGCCCTAGGAAGGAGGCCAGGGCAAACCACTTCTGAAATCTTGCCAAGAAACCTGCAGGGACTAGTCCAGGCAGTCCCCAGGAGTCAACACTGACTTGAAGCCTCCCCCACCTCAAAAATGCCTTGAAGCCTCATATAAAAGGCAGAATAGAATAGAATAGAATAGAATAGAATAGAATAGAATAGAATAGAATAGAATAGAATAGAATAGAATAGAATAGAATAGAATAGAATAGCTTTATTGGCCAAGTATAATTATACAAGGAATTTGACTTCGGTGGAAGAGCTCTCAATATATTTACATATTAATGCAAATAACAAATACAATACTAATGCATATAACAAAAACAATAATAAATTTATTACATTCTGGTAAAATTAACAATTAATGCATGGACTCCTATGCATAAATCATTTTTGACGCATATGTTATCTGTAGAATAACAAGAGCAGAGTCACCACCCAATCAGACTGTGAGCATTAGAGCTGTCTGGACCAGCAGCAGGGCTGCCTTCTGATAGGAATAAAGCCAAAGATTCTCAGTTAATTTTGCTGCTAAGGCCACAAAGATATATGCAGCCCTCTAAGCCATTCATTAACATTGGTGCTTAGCAGCAAAACCTCTGAAAGGTTTAGCTCAAAATATTTTCCTTCGCTAGGTAAAAAAAGTCCTCCTCAATCTTTCTGAAAGCAATTTACATGTATGTAGGGAAGGTTTTAAAAAGAAAAAATGAGAGAGATTTCCCCATTCAGGCAATTGCAAATTTCCACACGGGCCCATCAGTCCCAAATGGTTGAGGAAGATGATGATGATGTTTATATTTTTATCCTACTGTTTCTCCTGAAATAATCCATGTAAAATACGAACAGGAACAAAATAAATAGTAAACAAGGAGAATAGATCAATTTAAATCAAGTTTGATTATTATGCTATCATCCAATGGCCCATTTGTGTATAGGAAACTATCTTAACTGGGTAATCTCCAGATAATGTAGATATCGACTGCCAGAAATTTCAGCAGTGGCCAGCTGCTGGAGGGAGCTCCAATGAGGTGAAAGATTGGCCTAGAAAGTCATAGATGGGACCTGTTTATTGGCATAATTTAATGGATTAGACACTCTCATTTTCTTTTTGCTGTTACTGAGGCCATAGAATTACAGTAAATTATGATTTATCTATTTTAAACTAGTCATTATAGCAATGTTGTGGTTAATTTATATCAATATTTGAATCATATGTTTTCTCCATCTGGATTCTTTTCTTTTTGATCCAGTTGAATTACAAAGTTGAGTAATCTTGAGGAAAAGCCAGCAAAATCTTATCTAAACTTGGGGAAACTAGTTAGGTCAAGAAAGGGCTACACATATCCTTAAATTGGTGGTGGTAATCAACAGAAATCCTTTGGCCCTCTATTAGAAAAGAAATTACCTGATTATTTACATGGTTTATTTGAAATGTGTGTGGAGGGGTGTCACTGAAATCATAAGCGAATATTGGTGTATTTATGAAGAAGTTAGCCAAAATTAGTTTCTTTTCATGGCAGTTCAAGTTAGATTTTTCTATCCATCTTTACCAAACTCTCTAGAGGTAAGATAACGTTTGCAAGTCCCCCAAAAAGGAAAAAAAAATGATGCAAAGAAAACAGGCATGAAAACTTTGATCTTTAGCCCAAATGTCATAGACTTGATCCAGATTGTCTCCCTTCTTCCTTTCCTCCAAGCGACTATCAGGCACTGAGGGAAACTTCTGTGAATTAGACTCTTCTCTCCCTTATGCTATAGTCCCAATCCAGATTAGTTCGTATATAATAAAGCCTGTAACAGAAATACGATGCTGATTGATTGTATCCTACAGCCTTAGAGCTTGGTTAATACAAACCCTGGTTTGAGAAGTTCACACACCTAAAGAGCAAACTAAAACAAGCCTGTGATGGCTGCTATGTTGAAAGAAGACCATTGGGCTTGTGACAAATTTTGGAGGACCCAGAAGGCCCATGAAAACATTTGGCTGGCAGGTTCATTTTAGATACACCACCTCCCCAGTCTTGTCAAAATCTTCCTTTCCTATATTTCTTTTTGAAGTTCAGTGCTAGATTTTGCTAATGGTTGTGGTCTATGTTGAATACCTTTCTTCATTAAAATATTAATTTTTTTGGTCCACAGTCAAAACTGTTTACTTGTATCACAACTTTTAAAATCAATGAGAATAGCCATTGTTTTGGTTTTGTTTACTCTTAATATTCTAAACTGTTCATTTGGTCTCATTTATTTTATTCATTAATTCATTAATACTATTTCTTGTCAATTCAGGTTGTAGTTAAAGTCAATGACATTCCTGCAAATTGTTCTGGCTCATGCACTTTTCAGTATGGCAGGGAACTGACCCCTTTAGTCAGTAACATTGACTATTCTACAGGTAATGCTTCTTCAAATGGATACACTAGTGTTATCATGAGGGTTTATAGGAATTTTCATGTTTTCAGGGGAAAAGTGAAGAAGTAGCATAAAAAAAATCTGTGATTTTTTCATGGAACTAATGATTGTATGGTAATAAAGTCTGAACCTTGCTGATCTTTAAGAAATTGATGTATCAGGTCATTGGCCAAGAAATATGACACTTTCAGACTGGAGGTAGCTTCAATGAATGGGAACAAATAGCTTTCCTTGGGGCTCAACAAACTCTCCCCAATCAGGTTTTTTTCAGACATTAATTCATTTCAGGGATGTCTATCTTGCCTATACATTATGATTCTAAGCAAATTATGGCATCGGTAAAAACTGAAATATAAATATATATATATATAATATAAAACAATAACACAGCAGAAGGATACTTCAGGGGCAATACAGATCTTTAAGGTAGTGAAGCAGTGGTCTGATAAGAACCACAACAGATGCATTAACTAAAGGCCCTCTTAAAAATGAAGGTCTTCACCAGACTCACAGGAGTTGTAAGCAAGGAAGTGAAAGGACTTTCCTGAAAAGATGGTTGCAGAGACTTGGGCTCAGCATCAAATGACCCTGTCCCTAGTTCCAGTTGTACAGATGCCAATAGATACTGAGACACAAAGGAAGAGTCAAGAGGGCAGTTAAACAAATCGTGCAGGCCTGATTCCAGATGTTTGCAGAGAATATATTAATCTGTTACAAATAAAACAATATTGTCATATCTCAAATATTAAAATGTTTATTACCATGATAGCTTTTGTGAATTGCAGTCCATTTAATCAGCTGTGAAACTTTATGCCATAGTATATTTATTAGTCTTTAAGATGCCATAGACCTGAACTGAGTTAGGTCATTAATAACCTGCCAGAAAGACTTCCTGTGAATCTGCAGATAACAATAAAGACAGTTGCTATTTTGGATCAAGGAAATGAACTTGCAAAGTGAGTTCCCTCTCAAGATGCTTTTGGGAATAGGGTATGACCAACCAAGGGAGACACTAAAACTGATATGAGTATACAGGAAGATCAACCTGGAACCGTGTTTCCCAACCTTGGCAAGTTTAAGACTTATGGACGTCTGGACTTCAACTCCCAGAATTCCCCAGCCAGCCAGTCTTAAAGTTGCCAGGGTTGAGAAACACTGACCTAGAATCTCTGCAAGTGCAGTGGCTATGATCTCAAACAATTCACTGTCCTGAAGTACTACAGAGTGTTCGCCATTGCATGCTTTAATATTCTGCAGCAATTCCTGGGGATAGAAATAAGAATACTCATCTCAGTGAAAGACCTTGTCCATGTGGACAGATGTAATAGAAACATCAGCCTGTGGCTTTCTATATTGCCTCATTCACAGAGATATCTGTAACTTTGTGATAACACCCATAGTCCAGATGCTCCATATGACTTTTTTTGTAAGCCATTTACTTGCAAACGAAGACTCCAAAGTTACGTGACAACTAGCAAAATTTTATGTGGCAGCTTGCAAGTATGGCATTGTCACATGGAAGAGCAGAAAGTGTAGGAGGACTGAAATCAGCGGTCTTCCCTTTTAACACTGTATATTGCTGTATTGTATTTTACATTGACTTTAATGTAATTTAATGTAATACCTATATGACTTATCTTATTATAACTTGAAGTAATCTATAATGTAATAAATTAATACGTTATTGTCTTGGAATTTTCAGATGATACAGATCATATAATAGTTCACATTATAGGATCTGGCCTCACTTCAGGCAGTCAATCATTGCACATAGAAGCAAACAACATAACTTGCAAAATCCTAAATTCAAATCACACTAGTGTCCTTTGTCAGATGAATTTATTACCAGTTGGACTGTATAGGGTTACAGTATTGGTAAGACCCTATGGGTTTGCAATTAATACCAGTGGAGAAAGTAGTATCTTCCTGAAGATTACACCTAGAATGACTTCTGTTGAACCTTCAGTGGCTTCGGAGATAGGTATGTCTGAATCATACTTACTTTCTACAAGCACATCTGTCTAAAAAATTATGCATTTTAAAGGCAGTGTTTGTACCTCTAATTGCTGTATTTCTAATTCCCAGGTTTGGAAAGCAGAAGAAGCAGGGTGGTTGTGGTGGTGGTGGTAGAGTGAGGGAGTGAAACAAAATTGGGAGATGAGCAAATGCATTGAAATGCAAAGACTCTGTTTGTTATTTATTCTTTTAGGAAATCACAATTGTAGTTCTGAGCCATATATAAAACAGTGGAAGAAAAATAAGATAAATAATCTGTCAAGGTTCTCTTGTATTGTAAGGTGTTTGATCTCTAGAACATGCCCCTTTTATGGCAGTGGACTATATGTGTGTGTATAATATTTTTAATTTTTTTGTTATTTCATTCATTCATTCTAAGGTCTTTCCTTGTACATTTTTAGGAGGACTTCCAGTCATTCTCGCAGGTTCAGGCTTAGATGGGATACACACAGTACTCTTTGGTTCTCAGCTTTGTCCAATTAATTTCAATACCAGCAATGCAATGAAAATAGAATGCAAGCTTCCTCCTTGGGTAAATAACACCTCCATTTATATTGCAAAACAGTAACAATTCAGTCTCATTTGTGGTGATTTTATGACAACAATCATATATATTTTTCAATGTTATTTACCCTTTTGGAATTATTATTTTGCTTCTGAGAATATAAAATTAATTACATGCAGAGTTATTTGAATTCATATCAATCGTTCTTTGTGTTTATTTGTTTTTATACACATTCCTGATCATTGTTGCAAATGCTGCCATAATTATAGATAATAAAAAAGTATATAATGGCACAGCTAATATATGCCTCGTTATAAATAAAATTGACTGATATAACTCATTGATCAGTAACTCGAAAGAATTTTGGATATGTTTACTTAAGCATAATTGGAAAAGACAAGGCTGCATGGTGTTCCCTCTCTCCCTACTTAATATATTGTTCCCATATATTATTATAATATATTGTTCCTTAATATATTATTCCACAATAGCACAGTAGTAGTAAGCAGGGTAGAATAGAGATGGTGCTAATGTCAGGATCCCAGACTTTGTGAGAACTGAATATGTGGGGTTGTCATTTTCACCAGGTTGTCACATATTTCCTTCAGCATTTCATTTAGTACTATTTTCATTAGCCTGTGGCTGTAATGAAATTTCAACTCCTATTTGGAAGCTCCAAATCCTGTCTCTTATGCAGCTATAATAAATATATTAAACAAAGCAGGACATTAGAGCAAGATGGATATCTCTGGATAACCTTGCCCCAGGTTTCTGGATGGGAAAATTGGCTAAACCTACAAATTTAATAGCAGTCTACCTCTAAACAGCAAAAAGTGGACAGCAATGAGGGAGGGATTAGATGTAACTTTAAATCACCAGATCACAGGATACTTCACTTTATAACCTTTATGCAATGTGTTTAACCAGTTCAGGTACAGACTGAGTAGCTTATATTTGCCCAACACGGTCACCTTGGTTAGTTTTAGTCTTCCTCCCTTCTTTTTTTCTCCTCCCTCCCTCTAGTTTTCTTTTTTGCTTAACACATTATGCAAACCCAGAAGATGCTATAACAAGGCATGTTGGGTGCCTCTTCCAGAAACATACTCTAAATTGAACTTCCACCGAGGGCTTTATACTGCTCCAAAATCTGTTCTGGACCTCTATAATCTCATGCTGTTGTCGCTGTTCAGCTGCGTTGAACAGAGTTGAATCAATGGGAGATTGATTTAAGAACCTCACTCTTTACCCTTAGATTAACATCTAGGAGGTTGTTTTTATTGTGGGCTTTCCCCACACAGTCTAGGTGTTTAGTTATACCTCATGGATGACAGTCGTGCTAGTTGTCCATCTTTTGCCTTTCTTTTTTCTCCTAGAGAGGAGAAGAGTCTACTGTTCATCTAACCCTAATTAATGAGCATGAATCCACTGTCTTTGCCAGTGCTTTTATATATGACCCTTCTCTAAATCCATTCATTGTGTCAATGAACAGAAATAAAAGCAGCGTAACAGGTAATAAGTGAAAGCAAACATTTCTTCTACGTGTTCTTTCCTTCCATTCTTATTTGACTTTTTCTTTCCGCATGTCATTCGAAATGTTTTGCATATTCAGGCAATAAGGTAGCTAAAATGTAGCAGTTCAGAATAAAAGAAAATGACAAGTATTCAGGGCTGCAACTGGGGGGGGGGGCAACCAGGGCATGTGCCCTGGGCGCCACGCTGGTGGGGCACCAAAATGAGTGCTGGGGGGGGGCGCCAAAATGAGCACGGACTCCATGTTTGACCCGGGTGACACAGACCCTGGTTGCGGCCCTGCAAGTATTCTATTCATGAGGCATCATGTTGGGTGGGTAAGATAGTTTTGATACAACAAGTCTACCCTAAGGAACCTCTCATTAATGTCTCAAGCACACCCCTTTCAGTTTTCCTTTCAGCTAGGCCTAGATGAAACATTTGTGCTTGCTTAGTAGATTCCTATCTGATAGTTGTACTTCTAGCTGGCAGAATTGCTTAGCCACATTATTGGATGCAAAAGGTCGAGAGATCCAGGATGCTTATTGCCTACCCACTTTCTAATATTCAGTTATACCTGTCAAGCTTGTGAGTGCACCTGAGTGAGATGACTCTCATTGTAAAGAAAATCCCATATTGTCCTTGAATACTTTCTGAGTGCAGCATATAACTTCCATATTGATAGAATGAAAAAATTGAGAGGTAACAACCACTGAGATTTGTTGCAGGATTTTTATCAAGAGCATGATGCATTTGATTTCCAGGTGTTGAGGCTAAATTGCCAGACAGTTTTTGCCTCAATGCCCTGCTTATCACCTTCCCATGTGCACCAGAACAATATTTTTGGAGATAAAAAGCAGGACCAAAAGGGTTTCTCTGTAGACAGTTTTATTTCAGGCAACATTTTAAAATGTGAACATATTGACAACCTTTCAATATGGACTGAAGAGATAAAACAGCACATGGAAATCTGGGTTAGTGGAATAGGATTGTTATGAGAGAAGGGTGTGACTAGCTCTGACAAAAAGTATCAGTTGTCTCTTATTTTTTTTCTTTGCTGCAGGAGGTCAGCTGCTCTCTATAGGAATATCTTCATTCTCCAATTATACTCCCTTGGATGTGAAAGTCAAAATTGGGGACACTGCGGTTCAAATTCAAACTGTAACAGATCATGGAATCAGCGTAGTGCTGCCTTCTCTTGCAGAGGGATGGCACAGACTTTCAGTATTCCTTCATCATCTCCTGCTCAGCACTAGGGGGTAAGAGGCTCTGATTTTTCATGGTTAAATTCTGCATCATAATAGAATTTTAAGAGAGATCGTGAAACAAATGAGAACAGAATCTGATGCCTGTCAGTCAACATGTCTTGACAAGATGGATCTGGGATTATTTTTGGAAGCACAAAAAGCTCTATAAATAAGCAATTTTCTATTGATTAAATTATTATGAAATATTCAATATTCTATTTGCAGTTTTATTTATCTGCCACAGTAGGACACAGCTCTCATTTTTTTTAAAAAATGAAGAAGTAAATGTATTATTTGAAAACAGTGCACCTCACTTCTGATAGGCTAGTATGAGAAGCTGGAAAAAAAATAGATTTGTTTTGGTCAGCTGGGGATCACATGCAGTTGAGCAGAGGGGCAGACAAGGCTTTTGGTGAATGCTCAAGGAATCATATGAAGGCACCATATGCATTCTATGCATACAGCATCCTAACCAAAACCAAGAATTGAATATCATGCAAACCACACCTGCCATTTCCATAGATGTTTCATTGAGGCAAGTAACATTTGATTTCATCAAGGACTGAATTAAAACTTTTTGCAGATGGTGAAAAAAAACCCATGATCAAATGACAGTATGAAGTTTATTTTCCAGATTGGAGCCATTAATCCAGTATGTTACAGAGATCTTCAGCATAGAACCATGTTGTGGCTCCTTCCTAGGTAAATAATGTCATTGCTTTGTACATATTTAAGAAGAATACATTTGGAATGACTGAGAAGAGACTGTGGAAAATATAGATACCTGTTGAGCAGGTCACATTTAATGGGTGAAGCCTGCAGTCTATTCTATGAGAGAGATCAGATGGTCCTGTACGTCCATTTGTATCCAGTCTGTTTTTTTCCAAACTTTCCAACTACCTAAAGGGTGAATATAATAATACATCATCTTTATACTGAAAAATATTAAGCCGAAACCTTTGGTTTGTATTTTGTAATTAATTTTTGTTAAATATGGTTTTCTATCCTCAACTCCCATTTTTCAGTTTTGCTTTCAATTCTTCCTGTTTTTTTCCCCCTCAGGACATCACATTTCTGTTAGTGAGGTCAATGGGGCTAGTTATTTTAGCAAAACTAATATGGGTGGAGGGTGCAGTTAAATCTCATTTCTGGATGGGAGAAAAATATAGCTTTTCTGGCTTTACCTAAGGAATAAACAGCTTCCATCTCCCTTAGGGGCAAAGAAACCAAAGAGATGCATTCCAGCATCTAATGTCAGGACAGAGGAAAAATACTTTTCAAGGCTGCCCATTGCCTGCACTTAACCTCCTCCAATGAGCAGTGTTGCATCAGCTGGGCCTAGTTGCTTATTTGGTATAAGGTCCAAGTAAGTGTCATGACCTCGTTGCAAGGCACAAAGAGCCTCACAACGTGGATCATGATCATTAAGGAAAAGGGGAAGGAGATAATCAAACCAGGGATTAACACAAGCACCCAAAGGCAGCCACACCCATGGACCCATAAGCAACTGAAAAGAGAGACGTCAGAGGAATGAAGATAAGACGCACATGGTGCCCCGGAGGACACAACCGTCGCAGGGAGACAAAGAAGACACCGGGAAAACGCCCAGGCAGCCATCAAGGGTCCCATCAAGAGGGATCGAGGCATTGAGGGGTGGGGAAGCCCGGGGCAACACAGGAGGGTATAAAAGGGGCGCCCCCACACTACCTACCCCGTTCCCGTTTTTTGTTCTGTCAGCCATCATTCCAATAAACCAGAAATCCTTAATACCCATTAAGTGAGTCTGTGTCTTATTGCGAAGCGAGGCTGGCCCTGACAGTAAGATTTTTTCCCCCTGGTTGGCTGTGGGCAGTTTGTCTGTGGGTGTCATGAGTGCCGTTGAGCTGAAGTCATCAGCGCAATGGCACACATGACAATAGCAAGGAAATAGGTGAAGGGGCTCAAGATAAGTAGCCATCAACCCACAACGACTAACGGCCAACAAACAATAACTAAACGGATCACGGAGCACACCCAAGCCATCAGCGCCAATACAACGGAGATCGCCCAGCTGACAGCAATCAACAGAGGAATAGAAAACCTGATGATGGGCGATCCCGGAACCCCTCACCCACCGGCAGGGCAACGTATTGGACAAAGGGGGGTGACGTGACCGCGAGTGAGGGGGCGCTGACCGGCGCGGGGTATTTAAACCCCGCACCGGCGCGCTCCTGTCACTCTCAGCTTTTTTCTTCCGACGCTGTGACTGCGCTGTGAATAAATCAGAGCCTGATCCACGAACCAGTGTCTGAGTATTATTCAGAGGCAGGCAGCGCATGACAGTGGGTAACCAGGGAAAATTTGGGCTACCTGGCAAGTAAACTAAGGTACCAAAGGGTGAAGGACTTGAGGCCCAATCTATTTTATATTGCCATCTAGCTAATGAAAATGGAAGTCGAATATGATTTTATTCTTTATATTAAGATTTTGTCTATAACATACTTATACCAATCTTGTAGTGAATTGAGCTGAATTTCTTTACAGTCTCAGAACAATATACCACAAATACAGAGTTTAAAATACAGAAGTACCAATAAAACACAAATATAAAATTTAAAATACTGGGAAAAAAACAAAACAACCCCCTGAAACAATTAATATTGCTTAACATCCCAGGCTTCTCTCTAACTGGGTTGGCTCATTGGACGCCTAATTTTGTGCTGAAAATTAATATAATAGAAATACGATTTTTCAAACTATATTAATTTTAAAAAAAAGTCAACATCCATTAAAAATTGTTGTCTCTGTCCTAGGTGGAACATTACTCACCATCTCTGGAACAGGCTTTAGCAACAACCCAGTCTTGGTCTTAGTCCTGATTGATTCTCAACCCTGTACTATTATCAGCCTGACTGAAGATAAAATCCTATGTCGGACGCCACCACCCACTCAGCCACTTCATACCATTCTCAAAAACTTTCTGGCAGATGTAGAGTTGTTCATAGGCAACAGGTCATCGGTCGACACATTTCAAATGAAAATCTTCAAGAATTACACTTTTCTTTACAAAATGTCTTTGACTCCAGATATCATAAACATTGAAATAGAATTATTGAACAATAGTCTGTGGCTGGGCATAGAAGGAGTGAATGTAACAAATTCAGTAGCTATCCTGGAACATGTGGAATGTCATCTTGAGGTACAGAAGGTCAACCATTCTATAACCTGGTCTCAGTGCTCCTTACCTCTAAGCGTTCTAGAGCCAGGGCACTATGTTATGAGGGTTCTCCAGAAGCAAGTCGGCTTTGCCAACTTACCAGCTGAGATGCAGCATTTTACAGTAGACCCACAGATAAAGACAATCTTTCCATCTCATGGCTCAGTTTGTGGTGGGCAGTTGCTCACGATATCTGGCCACTCTCTAAAATCTTGGACAAATTCTACTTGGGTATATGTGACAGGCAACTTCACTTGTGAGATCCAAAGCTCAAATGACAACAGTATAATCTGTGCTCTTTCTCCAAGTGATCCCCTTTCGGACGATCAGCAGTTGCCTGATATACCCCAAGCTCTTAATATCACAGTGAATGTCAATGGAATGTATAGCCGTTGCCTAGGAGACTGCTCATTCCATCTTCTTGGAAACAAGACTCTTGTTATTGATGCTGTCACTGTGAGGTTCAGTGGGACCTTAATCGACTTGTTAATCAGAATTCAAAAATTAGTTTGGGCAGTGGATGAAATCCTTATAGAGGTGGATGGACATCTCCCTTGCAATATAACTTCTTTGAACAAAACCAGTATTGAATGCCAGACGGGCAGCCTTGATGCCAAAGAACATAGCATTTCAGTATTCAGCAGAAGCTGGGGAGGAGCCTGCCTGAGACAGAAAGGCTCCAATATCTTCAGAGTCACTCCTGATGTGCTCCATCTTTACCCCCAGAATTTCAGTATTAATGGTGGCGGCCTCCTCACCTTAGAAGGTGCAGCACTGCAAGGCAGGAGCAGCACTTCAGTTCTCATAGGAAATCAGAAATGTCTCCTCACCAAAGTCAAATACTGGTCACTTCAGTGCCTTGTGCCTTCGGGCAAAGGGTCTGCAATCGTGGGGCTTGACATAGACAATGTGTCATATCCTGCTGGGGAAATAAGCTACAGTGAAGAATTCACCCCAGTTTTCCTCTCCCTTCTGCCTTCCACAGGCCAGTTTCTGACAATAATGGTTTCAAAGGCTAGGCAAACAGAAGACATGTTTGTTTTCATTGGAGGCACTTCCTGTGCCAATGTTACTAGCAATGGTACCAGTTTGCAATGTGTGCTTCCTCAGCTTCCCACTGGAGAATATAATGTGACAGGTGGAAATGTGCAGAGAGGCTGGGCTTTCTCAACTTTGGTGTTCACTTCTGTGCTGACAGTTACCTCGGTGAAAAACAGCCATAGTAAGTATGTGCATGCTTCTGGTGAGCAGAATTCTGCAAACTTTTTGAAGTGATGTGAGAAGCAGACCAGAGGGGTAGAACAGCAAACTGTTAGAATATCAGAATTATATTTGACTGGGGCTGTGTCCGAAGTCAGTGTTCCTGTTCTCCTTGTGAAAGCACTTGTTCTTTCTCCTAGTTCTTGATTTTTCCTGAAAGCAACAAACATATGGTTTGCCTTGCAAGTCATAGATTGTTTTCTTTTACCACATATATCATGTTTATGTTTTCTAACGACAACCTGTTCTCCTACAACAAAACTAAACAAACTTTTTTGTTTGGATGGTTGATGTTCAGAAAACACTTGTGATATCCCATTTCTTACAGCAGAAATGCTTCACCATCTTAGTTTCAAAATCCCATTACTAGCTTTGGAAGCAATGGCCAAGTACCATAGCTGACCTTCACCATCTTCTGTTGACTTGCTTTCGTAATTCCACATTTGGAGACATGCTTCATGAAAGTGAATGGCCAGCAAAGACCATGTGTTAACTGACAAATGAAGGCTATTTCAAGGTTTTAATACATCACATTAAAAAAGATACGTCATAGAGACACACAGGTCTGCAGGGGCTAACAATGAAGTTCTAATAGGTTCTTAGTAATTGCCTTATATTCTAAAGTTAAAGTTTGCTGTTATCTATTTTAGAGGTCATCTGCTGTGTTGTTTGGAGTGATGCTTTCTTGGGGCAAGACAGGGATGGGCAACTTGTGACCTACAGGACACTCTAAGCCCCTCAATCTAATTTTTTGCTCCCAAAGCCTCTCAAGTTCCTGCTTCTAAAATCCAGTAGCAAAAGAATGATTTTTGGTAGCATGCTTATTTTTGTATACAAAGTAAAATTTAAAGTGGGTATGCTCAGCCTCTCTTTTGAGTGACCTCCCAAACTTTTCTAAAAACAGCCCCTACCAAGAAAATAGATCTCCTGCTCCTTCTGATATCACCACTCCAACACCAGAATAAAAGGACATAAACAGAAAAGGTACTCATCCAGAACTGATGAAAATTGCTCCCCCCTTATGTAAAGTTTTACTCTTCATACTTATAGGCCACCTTATTTTTATACTCATATTACTTTCTTTAAAGATTTGTGAAAGGAACAAGGAGAATTATTATCTTTATATATAATATGTCTTCCAGAACATAATATATCCAAAACGTTATGGGAAGCTGCAGATGACAAATTTCAGCAACAGCAAATTGTGAAATGTCACACACATTTTTTTTCCCTTTCAAGGCAACCTTGAAGGAGGAGAATTATATATACATGGAAATGGATTTTCTCCAGGAAATACCTCAGTTGCCATCTGTGGCTCTCCTTGCGAAATGCTGAATGTGGTCAGCACAACTGATTTGAGCTGCTTAACGGGGCCCTTGAATGGTCAGTTGAATGGCTGAGATGTGCTAATTGAGATAAGAATGATAGAGAAAGAAAATACGTTGACTGCATTGCTGATTGCTTCTCACTGCTGTGAGTACAAAAGATTAGTGTGACTCTCTTGGTGCTATTTTAAGTAGAATAAAGACACTGGTATGACTCTCTTGGAGAGAATAATAAGAAATGAGGAACTGTCCTTCAGTGCGATACTGGAAGCATGCAGTACATATCCATGAAAGATGTTTTAGGGGTATCACTAAGAATAAACTGATCTTGATCTCTATTACATCACTTTCATATATATTGACTATTAAGTCTGTTTCATCTTCTTTCTGTGCAATTTGTTTCTTGGAAAGAAAACCTTAACATGCAGATCTTTTAAATGATTTTTTAAAAGTGTTTACAGTTTGTTTTTTTTAAATGAGGTAGTCACAAGTTTTCTCTTCCTTTCTCTTCATTGGTTGCAGACTCTAGTAAGTGTGACACCGGACCTACTGGGTGAAAAATGCCCTAGAACCAGCTATGCATTGTGAGATGCCACTCTTCCTTGCTCTGCCAACATTATAAGGCAACTACCTATCTACCTAAAGCAACCATAATCTCCCTTTACAATTATCTTCTCCCATAAAAGTTAAAATCAGCAGCCGAAGTTGTACGTTTATTGTACATCAATATATTTCCTTATCATTATATGTAAAGTTGCTTTATTATTTCTGTGTTGACAAGTCAGAGTCATAACCTGCGCATTCTCATGATTCTAGTGAGAGAACAAGCCAGGGTAACTGATTCTCATATAATGCTAAAGAAACCAGGGAGTCCTCCGTTGGCTAGATGAGCCAAAAGAGAGACATTAGGCATAATCAATTAGCTGACTATTTGTTCCTAAAAAGGAAAAAAAGAAGGGGAAAAAGAAATACTGGCATATTTCAAGTGCCAGTAGGAAATAATTTATTGTACAGAAGCCTGCTGTATTTCAGAAACTTCTTTTATCAAGGGCACTACAAAACCAGTTTGACCTTGTAAAAAGATCCATATCTAAAAATGAGACAAGGGAAGGTCGACATGCAGCACAATTTATTTTAAAATTAATCATAGTTTATATTTTTACTTATTTTATCTCTAAAATACTGAAATAAGTCAGCATGTCAAATAAGCTAGAGTTAATAAAAAGAACAACCTTTTGCACAAATGGAAAATATCCACTTTCAGGGAAGAAAAGGTAAACTAGGGTAACTGAAGTTTTCAAAACATTTCCTTTGCCTATGTTTGCTTATCACTTTTTCCTTTTTTGGTTTACATTCTCATATAAAACAAATGAACTCACAAATTCTCTGATGTGTCTTTCAAAACCTTCAGTGTTTTTGTTCTTTTTCTAATAAAGAATAAAGCCAGAAAGAGGGGGGGGAAGTTTATTTTTAATAATACATTTAACTTACCTGTGCTTAACCTGAAGTAGTCAAATGATTCATGCATTTTTTTAACGAGCCTTTATCTAGAGGTATCTGCAAGGAGTCAAGGGGAAAGACAAATGATCAAAGCATCAGATCCTGCACATGCCTTTGCATATATCTTCCACTACTACACTCTACAGAACACGTTTAAGTGAGTGTTACAGATTTACTGAAGATCTGTTTGCTATTTGGAAAAGTGATCACGAAACTAAAAAGATTCTACCTTTGGTAAGATCAGATGAAATCCTTGGAACTCAGATTGTTCAAGCAAAACAATTGTTTAAAAACCATTTTACACAGGAAATCAACAAATAGGAATTAATCACTCAAATATGATTGTTCTCATCCTAAGCAATTTAAGAATAATTTACCATTAGGGCAATTTTAAGAATCGAATGCAACTGTTCCTTAGAGGCAGATTTTCAGCTGCAGATCTGGGTGTAAATAATTTCCCACTGCAAGATAGAACTATTATTGGACCTTCCTATCCCTTGTGGTCACTGCACTTACTGCAAATATGTACACAAAACAACTTTCTTTCCCCAGTCAGTGGCTGGACAGAAACATTATTTACAAAATTTCAGTACATGCAAGAGTAGAACGTTGTATATATAATCCGGAGTTTATGTCCCAAAATATATGTGGGCAAGAATATTAGAGTCCCAAAAAATTAGCATTAGAAACACATACATTCAGAGAGTAGCAGCCCCTTTAATAAAACATTTTATGGAAAAAAAATCCTTTTGCATCAATGAATACTCCCACAACTTAATTTGCCATTCTTCTATTGAGGGAATTATATGTCATTTCCAATTAAAAGTATAACGTAGTATAATATATCCTTACCATGTATAAAGCCAACTTGGTATACTTTGTAGGAATACAAGGTTTGGTAACGTTTAACCAATGCACACCTGGTTGGACAGGGACATCAATGGTAGGAATTTGTTCCATTTTCTAATAATTCATCTTCCAGAATTGTTGGACTTTAAAACATTGCCACCAAATATGTAATAACATTCTGAGCTGATTATTGCATTTCCAATATTTTTTTATAAATGAATCATCCATTTTATCAATCAATACTAGAGCAATATACTATTGACAAAACATCTTCTACCAGTTTCGTCTAAGAGTAATGTTCACAGTGAATGTATTATTTATCTTCCATTGATATTCTCATTGTTGCATGTCAATTGTCCTATTTAAAATCTGCATCCTTTTAATCACGCACTCTTTAACTTGTTCACTTTCTGAATGATCCATTATCAGCAACTTCTAAGTAAGCCTGAACAAACATTCTGATTTTTGTGTTAAAGGTTTTTTTTTTTAAATGTGGTCTTTGAATATTTCATTCTTTGGCCTTGTTCTTAATAATTAGGAAAGTGCAAAACTATTTAGGTATTTTGGGGGAAACTGATAGAAAATAGTTCATTTTGTTTTATATGGTAATATAGAAAAATGAACTCCTGAATTCTGTAACAGTTTTATCTGAGAATATAAAACATCAAAAATTGCTGCCCAGAGGTGTTCTGAAGTTAATTGGAACCTAAATCTAAACAAATAAGCAGTGATAAAAGATTAACCAAAGAGATGCTTTTTTGTATTTATCTAGTCTAGCATTTTCTTCTCTAAAAGAAACACTTTTCATATGTGCAAATAATTGTTTTTTCTTTTTTCTTTTTCTTTTTTGTTCAGGTTATTCTACATGCGTGTTTATTTCAGTATTTTAGAGATAAAATAAGTAGATGGATAAAGTATTATTCATTTTAAAATACGTCTGTGTTGTTGTAGATTCAAACAATATATTGTGTTCAGTGTTGGTCTTCCATGGATAAAATTATATAAGCTGTTTTTTACAGTTCTGTTTTGTTGTGCAATGCCCTTAAAAAGGAATTGTTTGAAACATATTGAGTTTCTATATAATAAAATATTTCATACTGTGATACTTTCCCCCCACTTTTTTTGCAAGAGGTGGGTGGGTTCAGTGTCTGTGGTTTTTTTCCTTCTACTTGTGTGTGAGCAAGCCAGAATTCTTTATATTTCTCGATTATTGTTGTATGCCAACATTCCCACAATGTTTTGTTCTACTCTCTGTTTTGAAACCTGACATCTTTTGTTGTGGTAAATAATTTAGGAGACAATCTTTTTTTAACCATAGAAAAATGTATTTTTAGGCATCAGAATAAAACAAGTTCAGCTAAGTTAGTGAAATATACAAAAATCATTGCATTGAATTTCCCAACTGGATTATATTCATTCATAAGAAATGTGGTTAAGCTGTAGTTCTTGCAATATTTTAAACTGCCATTAGATGTCAGCAAATGAACATTGGTTACTATTACTGATACAGCACAGAGAGTTTTTGTTATTGTTATTATATGTGCTATGCTGGTTGTTCAAACCCCAGAACTGATTTGTCTTGCTGGTAGAAGAAGACAGAACCTGAGAAATAGTCTGCAAATAAAAGTTTAAGTAACAGAAGAAACATCTGAGGTTTTTTGTTTACAATAAATTAAGGCTGAGCTAAACCAAAAACAGGCTGAGAGGAATAGCCAACATTGTTCCATTGGGGGTTATTGTAAAATTCTTACATCACTTTTTGCCACAGGGAAGGCTGGGGGTGGCGGGTGGAATCAAAACATTCTTAGGAAACAGAAAAAAATTCTGAGACTTCAGGTTGTATGGATTAGGATTAGGTCTGAACTCTGCATATCTCTGAGAAGATACAGGATGATGACACTGCATGGTTCCATGGACTGAAAAAAGATACCTTTCCATACAACAAGGCAATGCTGCATTTGTTACTCACAAATACACAGATTTGTGTCAGTTTGGCATGTGTTTATTGCATTGTGCCAGGACAGTTTATAGGCAAAGGGAATTGCTGACTTAATCTCTTCTCCTTGCACTGCCACCTTGCAAACAGCAAAAAGCATTTCCTCTAGGCTTCAAAATAGCAGGATGAGGTGGCCTGAAGAGTCCTGAAGGCCCCATTTGATGTTCTATAACTAGTTTCATTCCTCAGAGTGTGAAATCTTGCTGATCCCCTCCCTTTCTGGCTTCCTTCCTGGAGTGTGGTAACAGGATGATTATTAACCTTATTAAAGTCAGATATTGAACCCTTGTTCAAGTAGGTAAAACTAAAAGAAACACAAACTTCTGATGAAGAATTTTAAGGACACAATACTGTAAGGGATTTAAAAAAAGTTTTCTGGAATCTCTTGCTAGTAAGACTAAGATGGAAGAAATTTTAGGTTGTTGGGCTGTTGGGTGACATGATAATCAAAGAAACACTACAGGTGATCATCTCTTAATGACCACAATTGGGACCAGAATTTTGGTTGCTAAGCAAAGTGGTCATTAAGCAAATCCATTAAGTAAAAGCCAACCTGATTTTAAACCTTTTGTGCAGCACTTGTTGAGCGAATCACCATGGGCATTAAGTGAACCATGTGATTGTTAAGCAAATCACGAAGTGGAGTCCTTGGTGCTCTCTGAGCCTTGTTGTTTTCTTGCAGACGTTTCATTGCCAGACTAGGCAACATCTTCAGTTTGCACTGAAGATGTTGCCTAGTCTGGCAATGAAACATCTGCAAGAAAACAACAAGGCTCAGAGAGCACCAAGGGCTCCACAGTTCAACCCTAAGCTACAAATATTCACTTCGATTGAAATCACAGTTTCCCATTGATTTTGCTTGCCAGAAGCCAGCTGGGAAAGTCAAAAATGGCAATTATGTGACCACAGGATGCTGCAATGGTCTTAAGTGTGAGGACCGGTCATAAGTCAGTTTTTTCAGCATGGTCGTAAGTCTGAACCATCACTAAATGAATGGTTGTTAAGCGAGGACTATCTGTAAATGAGGATTAAGAGGTGGCAAAAAAGCTTGAATGAATACTTTGCATCATCGTCACTGCAGAAAATGTTGGGTAAAAATACGAGTTGATATTTTTAGAAGGGGAAGCTGAGAAGCTGAGATAAAGAGTGATGATAAGAAATGGATGTCATCAGCAAATTAGAAACAAAAGAGCCTCCTACATCCAACTGGTAGTGCTAAAAAGCTTATAACAATTGGGAAAGAATCTTTACACAAGGACAATGAGCACCATGCAGTTCAGATATTCAGAATAAATTCCTGGACTCAGATTTCTTTAATTCTATATATGTCTTTTATGGTGGGTTCCAGATGTTTTTTCTGTAGAACCCTGAAAGGTCCAACAATGTAGGCACTGAAATCCTCATGTCTTTTCCTTCCTCCACTGTGTGAAACAGGCAAGAACAGAGGTAGAATCTCTACTTCTGGATTGACCTTTTCAACTGGCAGATTGAGTATTTGATTTAAGATGCTGCTATTGTCCTTTAAGAATTGTACAGAGGTTGTGACTTTTCCTTTCTTTTCTCTCTTAACACAGTCAACATTTGTTAGGGAATGATATAAAATGACATTCAATTAAATCCTCCTTTTTATTCAACATACAGTGCAACCATCTCTGTGTATATATGCATACACACAATCATGTAAGTTGCACTGAGTTAAGCGGAATTTATTTTTAAGAAAATTAGTCCAGCACTGGTGGGGAACCCACAGCCTTCCAGATGTTGCTGAATTAGAACTCTCAACCAATATTACCAATGCTGAGGAATCCTGGGGGTTGTAGTGCCACAGCTCTGGAGTGCCAAGTTTCCTTCCTCTACAATATAAGGCAATGGTCTTGGGAGCTTTATAGCTATCTCATTTTAACAATATTTTTATTTATGTTTAAATGTACCATTCTACAGCCATCCAGAGTAGTAGTGAAAGTAAGATCTAAACTATGCTTAATTCCTAAACAAATAAACAAAGAGATCTTTCCTGCATCACATGTAGAAAAATCTTTGGATTAACCCTGAAAAGATTGAGATTATTTGTAGACTGTGGGAAACATTTTTTTTAAAAAAGCACCTTACAAGCTTTGGTCTAAGCTTTTTAAAAAAAGATATATCACTTTATACACAGACTCCATGGACAAGGCTACATTCTGAAGGTGATTTTTGGTGGGGGGGGGGTAGGGGTTGTACCAAATTATTGCTAATTGTTATTCAAAGTTTTGTTTTTCATTTTTTACTCCAGTGGGGGAAATAATCAAGCACCATTATAATAAAAGCACTAAAAAGTGATATTTTGTGTTCAGAAAAATAGCAGAAAAGGAAGATGATTAAGAGGTTTTCCCCTGAAGCTCTTATCTACCATACTAAGTGGAGTTTCTGGATCTCTGGTGACTGCATTTTAGAAACAAAATTTAAAGAATACTGTGAAACAATAAGCAATATGTGTATGTGTAAGTATGTATATATGTATGTGTGTATGTATGTATATGTGTTTGTGTATATGTGTGTGGGTGTGTATACATTTTAACTTCTTCTATGCTGTTCTTCAATCAAAACTGTTTCTATGATGGTTTATGATGACAGAGTGTAATGCAAACATTCACTCTTAGAATGCCTTGACTGATACAGTCAACAAAACTATTAATAAAACTATTAATATCAGGAACTAGCTAACTGACAGCAGTGTTTACTTAAAGCACCTCTACATTGGTATTTGTACAACTCCAGGATCATCCCATGCCCCTGTGATCTCAAAGTATCCTCCCTGTTGGGCACCTGAGCCATGTATATTCAGCTCAGCTGCAGGGCAACCAAAAATGCTGCATGCCTGTTTTTACAGCTAAAATCTTGTGGGTGGACCATTTTCCACATTAATGGGAGCTCCTGTCTCTGAACTTGCTCATATGGCCTCCTTCCCACAGAGGCTCAGCTATGAAGATAACATACCAAGACATCATAATTCACCATTCTGTGAGCAGAATAATGGCCCTATCATGACTTCCTTGTGTTTTTTTAGCAGCCATAGTGATTTTTAAAACAAACAAACAAACAAACAAACAAAAAAGCAAATATAGAGCACAGTGTGAGACAAGTAGGGTGCCATTGGTTGCGAAGTCTCTTTAGTCAGCTGAAGGGACTACTGGCTGCTTCTGCGGAGAACTCAACCTTTTGAAGCCTGTAGAATTGTCTGTTATCTATGGAAGTATTGTTGACAGTTTGAGGAGTAAAGGTAGTGTCAGTATCAGGGCCAGATTGAGGCCAACTGATGCCCTAAGCACAGCCCAACAATGGTGCCCCTCAGCTTAACTGACAAGACATTAAGACTCAGTAAGTGCTAAAAACTAAAGTTGAGTGTGGCAGGGAAAGAGTTAAGGGCATGATAGCCTGGGGAAAAAACTCTGTGGTGCCCCCCTTCCCTTGGTGCCGTAAGCACGGTGCTTATGTTGCTTAACGGTTAATCCAGTTCAATGAGGACTGACAATTTTAGAGCTGGCCTTCTTGTGCTTTCAGGATCATCACGGTATGAAACTTGTCTGTAAGTGAAACTTCCCACCATCATTTCAATCCATTACACTGCTGTTGCAAATCATCGACAGGAGCATCAGGAAAAGGAGACGACTTCTGTATTTCTGTAATTGGTTGATGTCCTCTTACCCCATCTCCTCTTTTCAGCCTCCATAGCGGTTCTCTGTAGTCTGAAGTACTCTGTAGAAGACAGTGGCAAAGACTGCAAGGCAGCTGGCGCAGCACTGATCCAGTGTGACATCCAAATCAAAGCAAATGCTGATGTTATTACAGCGGCCACCCCATTCCTATTCCTTTGCGACAGTTTGGCTTATTCCCCTTCAAGGACTAACAAGGCCTCTATCAACTCATCTCATGTCCATTTTTCGAGCCTTCTTATCAGGTTAGACATGGCTTTTTCCAACCCTAGCTGGATCTTGTGCATTTCTTTCTAAATATATAGCTTCTGATCCAAAGCAAAATCTACTGAATGCTGCTGGGGGAAAAAAAAAGATTAGGGATTAGGAATCACCGGTAAAAAAAAAATGCTTTCCTTATCTCAATTATGTTGATTTACAGCAAAAAAATGCAACACCAGCAGCCCTATGTAGTATTCATCTAGCTAATATTGGCAAGCAGACTCATTGTAGATTTAAGGCAGGGATGGACAACTAGTGGCCCTTCAAATGTTGGACTCAGATGTTCAAATGTTCATGATGCCCTATCTCTGCTATGGCTAATGGCACTGAACAACATTTGGAAGGCAGTATGTTGCCAATTCCTGGTTGTCAGCTTCAAATCACTGTCCCATTTGATTAATTTGGCACCAGTTCCTCAAAGGGATACATTGGCCTGATGTCTAGGGAAGTGGGTACATTACTGAAGGTTATCACCATTGAGGTTGCAATCCTGCAACACTCCTGTATTTCAAATTGCAATCCAACATACTACAATTAAGAAGGTGTACCTGACATCTGTGTTTTGAATGGCTTTCAGGTAGTAAGCTGTAATCTGTGCTTTCTGCCATGCTGAAGTCTTATTCTTGATAAAAACTGCCCCTCCACCTTAGGTTTCCCTAAAATTTCCCAAGTTGTCCATACATGCTCCACCCTTCCATGAATTTATTAGGCATATCTAATTTGATCGAGGCCCTGCAGAAATATATGGAGATGCATTATATAGGCTTCACTGCAATCTTATGTTTCTCTTCCAATCTTGCAGTATCTAAATCTTGTGTCCCATAATTTGGTGTCCCAAGTAACACCAAACTCTTGGCCTTGCAGGAGTTTGGTGTTACTTGGGCATCATGAAATTTAGCTCCCTGCTGCCTACTCTGGTAGCTGTTTGGGGTTAACTTGTTGGTAAAAAAAACAGTGACGGGCTGTACAAGGTAGCAAATTGTGTCTTTTCTTGATATCTGTAATGATTTGGGCTCACAGGATCCAGGGCAGGTTTTATCTTATTTCTTGCTAATTCCTGGGCAGTTCTGTTAAGATTTCAAAAAGGGTAGCAAAGAAGTGAGTCCTGTGGCCAGTTTGCAGAGTGGTTTATTAATCTGTTTTGTTAGCTCCTCTGATGACTGAGCCAATAATTATTGCTGAAGGCAATCTTGCAACTATTCTCTTTCTTGCAGATAAGACCATGGCTTGGGGGATGGGGATTCATCTTTTCATAGTGACATCTTTAAGTCACAGGAGTAAAAAGGAGTTGGCAGGTGTAATGTGGAAATGTGCTGCTTGTTTTCTGTGACGATAGGAAAGCCCAAACTTTCAACATCCAAATTCTGATTGCCTTTCACACAATCTTAAGGATAACTAAATCTGAAATTTGTCAAGGCATTTGAAAAGCATACAAATCATTGCTGAGTATATAGAAATGGATATTAGAATCTTAAATGCTCCCCACCAAAGTAGGCAGCTGTCAACAAGCAGGGCTAATTAAGAATGGCCCTTTATTTCCCCCCCCCCCCGATTATTATGACTACCTCTCACTCCATCTACCATTTCCTATTGTGAAAAGAGATTGTATAGAAAGGGGCCCCACTAAACTAACTGGCACATATATCGAATCTGCTTAGCCTGGGCTGTTAAGTAAGTTTAATTAATTTACTAAGTTAATGTTCCAGTGCTAGCAAGAAAGCATCATTGCTATCAGCTGGGTAGCAGGAATTGGAACCCTAAATGAGCTCATTTTTTCACAGTTGGAATTAGGGACCAGTTAGCCAGTTATATGGTTTTCCAATTTCTGCACTTGCCCTAAGGGAGTTGCAAGTTATTCATTCCCCAGGATTAAGTGTGAGTAAGAAAAAAGAGCTACTTGGGATTTACTTCCATCTTTGACTCAAGCAGTGTCTATTCTCTTTAGTTTTCTGCTCTTATGCTTGCTCTGTCCTAGAAGTCAATGTGTATTTGTATTATTTGGAGAGGCTGGCAGAACAGCATCTCTAAGAAATGCTTCCTATGTGTATTTTTGTTGGGAGGGTTTGCAGATAAAGGTATGGGGGAGGGGGGCAAAACAAATAAACAATAAAAGAATGGAAACAAAATTACAGAAATTTGCAAAGTTTGACAAATGGTGGTCTGGAGTTGCCACAAGCTAATGGCTTGCGATGATTAATAAGAGTAAAAATAATTGCATTTCATTAAGATTGATGACACCCCATTTAACCTCCCTTCTCGTTTCAGCCCTAAAGTGGAAAGAGATGAAGTTCTCATCTATAATAGCTCCTGTAACATTACCATGGAAACTGAGGCAGAGATGGAGTGTGAGGGACCTAATCAGCCAATTACCGCCAAGATTACTGAGATATGGAAAAACTGGGGCCAGAACACTCAGGTATAATCAAATCTTTTTTATAGACTGATTCAAACAGCTTAAAATTAAATTTGTAATATTGTGTACATTTAAGTGAAAAAAAAAAAAAAAAACCTTAGGCCAGGCAGAGGCAATATATAATTTTAAATGCTCTCCAAGTTTGAATAGCAGATCTAATGCACAGCAAAGGAACTAATTCTTAACTATGGTTAACCATGTTTTAATAAATATGAATGAGACCTGCTGTATTTAATTGCTTTCTATTGTCTCTTTATTTTTGCAAACTCCCTTCTTATACATGAAAGTCCCTTCCTAATTTGATGCTTCTTCCTGCCTCTGTTGCTGAAATCAGAGATCCTGATCACAGATTTTTTTCCCTGTGTTATTGTGGTCACTTCTCATGCTCTTGAGGCAATGGGCTATTAGCTAGTTGAAACAGGAAGATGATAAGCCATCTTTTTATTGGACTAGCAGTTAGAAACTTCTTGCATACTGCCAGATTTTTAAAAAATTGTGTTGCCCCTTCAGTCCTTGTGGAAGAATTGAAATAATTGAAACTCTACATTTGGGTTCTGTCCTCATAGGAGCATAAAGGTATTTTTAAAATGTCATTATTTCTAAAAACATGGAGTTAATCAAGTGAGGTATTGTCCCTGTATTCCATTAATATCTGTAAGAAATATAAATATCTCTTACACTTCTCTGTCTTTCCTTCCCCTGGCCCATATCTGGACAGCTGTAGGAATTTTACTTAGCTGCAATGCATATGGACATGCATATTGTATAACATGCAAGTGATTTTTTAAAAGATCCAATTTTGTCAGCAAGACCCTAGGAGCTTCAGTTCTATTCAGACGAGTTCAGTGCAAAAGACAAGAATAAATTCATGCAGAGGGATGTATTTATGTCTATCATATTTCAAATCGAGTAAGTAAAATCAAGTAATACCCAACTAAGTCCTTCTCCTTTTCTCAATTCACCCTGTGTACACAGTATTTATATACAGTACTTTTCAGTTGGGAGACATGTAATCTGCCAAGAGTCACTGCATTGCAATGGGATACAAATTGAATAAATAAATAAAGATAAATAGAAATATTTTTACTATAAGTGTGGGAGATGGGTGGATGGTAGATGGGGAAGACAAGAAGATAAGAAAATCTGTTTGCATAGTTTTCAATTTGAGTAGATTTTTTTTCCCCCTCATGGAGGCAGCTCATGAGCTTAGTCTTTTCATTACAGAGGCCTTTGCAGTGTAGTGATAATTCCTTTTTTATCTTCTGGAAGCGATATGTAGAACATAGTTTCGGAGTTAGGAAAGGAGAAAATACTCTGAGGAAGATTCTTTAAAATTAAAGTATTATTTTAAATAAATGAATTTGGGAAAATGATAGGGGAATAAAACCGTAACTTGGCACTGGGACTGTAAGTTGGTCCTTTTACTAAGAGCCTGTGGGAGATGTTTAATTAGCATCAGTCATATCAAGAATGAATGAATGTAGAATTTGATTTCTTTACATTTCCCTGTCTTATAGGTAGGGCTTCATCTGGCCATGTGCTACTTATTGTCATGCCTTTCTCTAATTAATATTATGAGAAGGGAACCCTGATATGGCCAAGCATTGACTTTATTGAGAGTTTTGATCTCTCATCTCACTCATTACTGTATTTGTTCTTGAAGTCCTGGAAGTGAATTCAGAATGAGAGACAAGGCATAGACTCCTTTGTGGTGCAGGGATGGGATCTTCTCTTTACAGAGTTAATGGAGTTATAAGAAGCTGTTTAGGCCATCAAGTCCAAACTCCTGTTGTCTGTAGGAATTTAAGAGAAAGGATTCATGACTGACAGCTGTCCTTTCTCTGCTTGAACATACACAATGAATAGGAGCCTGCCACCTCTCTGAGGGATTGGTTCCACTGTCAAGTTGGTTTGCTGTTAAGAAGTTTTTCCCCACTATTATTCAACCTGTTTCCACCTTCCCATATTTTTGGATTAAGGTCTGAAGTGAGGGAGGTTCACAGAGATAACCATCTAGCAACTTTTGCAAAAGTAGACAATCAAGGTATCTATCTGCTATTGTATCTGAGAAGCCACACCATGCTTGGGGGCAAGAGTGCAATCAAGAGTTCCATTTCTATTTGCTACAAAAGAATCTGGGGAGCTTTAAATAGATGGAGCTGCTCTTATTTACTTGTGTTGCACTGTTGTTGTGAATGATCTGGGAAAGAAATATTTGTTAAGAAGATAATTGTAAGATTGTGTGCCTGCCTTCACAACTATATATTGCAGGAATGCTTGCTTTCTTAGTGATGCAAATAGTTGCCAGGTCTGTCACCTTACATAGCTAAGGGATTGGAAATGCTGACCATCTCATTTCACGCTGAGAAATGCAGTTCGGGACCATTCATGTGAATCATGCAAATGTAAAGATGGGTTTATGTTTCTAGCAGAACGGTGTGGGAATAAGGCAATAAAATGGACTATGTTACTTCAGATTATAACTGTTAGACTCATGAGCTATGTTTAATGTAATTAATAGAAATGTTCTATGGAATTGGAAATACTGATTTGGGTTCTATGTAAGTTTTGGTAATCTTACAGGAGTATGAATACATAGCAATGTAACCTGGGGAGGAGGATCTAGTGGGTAATTGCATGCACAGTTAATTCACTATGGCATTTTTCATGCTGCAATGAGTTCCATATAAAATACACCTATATAAAGACGTTATAGCTTGAAGATGTGGCTTTTGGATTTAAATTTTCTGCCAATTAGCTTCAATGGTTGAGCACCATTAATTTCATTCTGAGGAAGAGTAAATAACTCTCTATTTATTCTCTCTCTGCCATCAATAATTATCTGTATTCCACCTCCCTTATAGATTTTTGTAACCTGTGGACAATTTCCATTTTATATGTATGCTGCTGATCATGTTGGATTATCAATCTACACAGCAAATATGTGTATATATGTATAATTACAAAGCTTATTGCCAGACAGCTAAAATATAATTTGTACCTTAGCTATGAGAGAGATGATTCTCTGGCATACATCCCCATCTGGCTGTTGTTCACATCTAGTGATCTGTGTAATAAACTATTCAGCTGTCAGTGATTTGTTTTAGCTCACATAGTTAGTTCCCATTCTTTTGGGGAAAAAACTCTGTATTTGGTTCATGGTGCTTCCTTCTTGTTATACCACATGGAGTCATTCTGTCCCAAAAGAAATATGAATTGCAGAATCTTGAGTGTGCCAACCGGAGCCCAAGTAGCATGTATGTGTTGAGGAGGAACAGGTAGGTCAGATAAGTGGCCTCGATTTTGGTTGATATCCCCTTGCTAAGATTTATGACACTGTACAGTATATGCATGCTTCTATGTAGAGGCTTTAATCATGTCATGCAAACTGGCCTTACCTTTCCACTGGAAGTAATGGTACCAGTCAGAAAAAAATGCATTAATGGCTTCTTATACATTGGGTTACAGTAATGCTGCTGTTAGCAAGAGGTACAAAATGTTAGAGAAGTAATGGGACCTCACCTTTTCCCTTACACATTGGACCCTTCCAAGGGATTCAGACAGTTCTGTATGCATTGATCCTAAAAATGTGTTATCAGTCGACACTTAACTTTCTTGGCATTAGCAAAAGAAATTCATTTTTGACCCATACTTGATAGTTCTGCAAAGTTCCGGTATTGAGAAAACGACATGTCAGTGTTTCACCATTCCTCCCTTACAAAAAGCATCTGAACTTTTACTTCAGCCAAGTACCAATTCATTATTAAACTCCATTTAAAAGATCCTTCCTTCCCCTGCTTCATATTATGTATTATATTTAGTTTATATAATTGTTGAGAGTGGTGAGTCTACTTAATTTTTTTGGTAGAAGTATCTGAAGTGGAATTTTATAGATCTACTAATTTAGTATTTGTTGTTTACTCGTTCAGTCGCTTCCGACTCTTCGTGACTTCATGGACCAGCCCACGCCAGAGCTTCCTGTCGGTCGTCAACACCCCCAGCTCCCCCAGGGACGAGTCCATCACCTCTAGAATATCATCTATCCATCTTGCCCTTGGTCGGCCCCTCTTCTTTTTGTCTTCCACCCTCCCTAGCATCAGCATCTTCTCCAGGGTGTCCTGTCTTCTCATTGTGCGGCCAAAGTACTTCAGTTTTGCCTTTAATATCATTCCCTCAAGTGAGCAGTCTGGCTTTATTTCCTGGAGGATGGGCTGGTTTTATCTTCTTGCAGTCCAAGGCACTCTCAGAATTTTCCTCCAACACCACAGTTCAAAAGCATCTCTCTTCCTTCGCTCAGCCTTCCTTATGGTCCAGCTCTCGCAGCCATATGTTACTACAGGGAACACCATTGCTTTAACTATGCGGGCCTTTGTTGTCAGTGTGATGTCTCTGCTCTTAACTATTTTATCGAGATTTGTCATTGCTCTTCTCCCAAGGATTAAGCGTCTTCTGATTTCCTGACTGCAGTCAGCATCTGCAGTAATCTTCGCACCTAGAAATAGGAAGTCTTTCACTGCCTCTACGTTTTCTCCCTCGATTTGCCAGTTATCAATCAAGCTGGTTGCCATAATCTTGGTTTTTTTGAGGTTTAGCTGTAAGCCAGCTTTTGCACTTTCTTCTTTCACCTTCATCATAAGGCTCCTCAGTTCCTCTTCACTTTCAGCCATCAAAGTGGTATCATCTGCATATCTGAGATTGTTAATGTTTCTTCCAGCGATTTTAACTCCAGACTTGGATTCCTCAAGCCCAGCACATCGCATGATGTGTTCTGCACACAAGTTGAATAGGTAGGGTGAGAGTATACAACCCTGCCATACTCCTTTCCCAATCTTAAACCAGTCCGTTGTTCCGTGGTCTGTTCTTACCGTTGCTACCTGGTCGTTATACAGATTCCTCAGGGTGCAGACAAGATGACTTGGTATCTCCATACTGCTAAGAACTTGCCACAATTTGTTATGGTCCACACAGTCAAAGGCTTTAGAATAGTCAATAAAACAGAAATAGATCTTTTTCTGAAACTCCCTGGCTTTTTCCATGATCCAGCGGATATTGGCAATTTGGTCCCTAGTTCCTCAGCCTTTTCTAAACCCAGCTTGTACATCTGGCAATTCTTGCTCCATGAATTGCTGAAGTCTACCTTGCAGGATCTTGAGCATTACCTTACTGGCATGTGAAATGAGCGCCACTGTTCGATAGTTTGAACATTCTTTAGTGTTTCCCTTTTTTGGTATGGGGATATAAGTTGATTTTTTCCAGTCTGATGGCCATTCTTGTGTTTTCCAAATTTGCTGGCATATAGCATGCATTACCTTTACAATTTAGTATACAGTATGTATATAATAACAGTGTTCTGTGACTGTCATGCTGGCCACATGACTGCAAAGGGTCTTCGGACAATGCTGGCTCTTCAGCCATGAAACTGAGATGAGCGCTGCCCCTAGTGTCAGACATGACTAAACGGGAACCTTTGCCTTTACCTTTATGTATATAATATGCTTATATAGTATTTAAGCATGCACAGCTGCAAACTTATTATAATCAATATTATTTTTCAGAACTGGGAACAGACTTGCGGTAACACTAAAAACTTTCCTTATATGCCTGCACGTTTAGTGGCATTTTTCAGATTCTGCTGCCTGCTATGTTTTGACCAAGCAAAATCCGTCTTCATAAGGTAGATGCCACCTGCAGAACAAATGGACAGGTAGCTAAGTAACAGTGTCTGACTTTCCTCTGACAGGGTTGAGTTCCATCTGGATGTGCCTTAGAACTAGTGGATGGATTGGCTGCACAGTGAATAGATGTTTGAGTACTGTGATTTGCACTGTGGATTGGATAAGTAAAACAGCTTGATTAAATAATACCAGTAAATGCTGGGCTGGGGATTTTGGGAAAGATGAAGGGGCATCTTGCGGGAAACTGGGTAATGAATTAGGCTGGATGGTGTTGGCTATAGTAAGGATTTTTCTGTTTGCAAAGGCTTCTGATAGACATGGTTGTAGTAATTATGTTGTAATACCAGAAATTGATTAAGAAAGCAGTGTACGGGAGATTCTTGGCTTCTGCTGGCTGTCACATCCCATGATGACAAAAGGTTGAGGACAGCAATGCATTTTCACTCATACGTTAAATATTTTGCATATCTTTCATATATATTCCCAAATCAGAAAAAACTAACTAGTGGAAAAGTATGGCCATAATATACAGCTAAGAAATGATAAAAAGAAGAAAAACAAAATTTAAGGAAAAGAACCTATTTTCTGAACATTTGTTCCAGAGGCCTTTCCTGTTACTGGCATACAAACCCTTTTGACTCATCCTTGATGAGAACTGGTTTATTAGAACCAGTTTAATATTGATTTTGGCTTTGGGACATGGCTTTCCCAGATCTGACAGATCTCCAGAATCCAACCTGTGATGTATCTGCCTTTGCCTTCTCATCCTTCCAAGTGTTCCCAGCAATGTTTTCCGCTCTGTTACTTGGCAAGTGACCTTCTGCTAGGATGGCAGGAGAGGGGGGAACCACCAGTGAGCAACTTGCACTTCCAGGCATGTACTAGTAAGGACTGAAGTGGGAATCTGATTGCTTTCTCTGCAGTAGTTGTCACACATTTTACTGTGGGGAAGATAAAATCTAAAAGCACAAACATTCATTTTCTCTCTTCCTGTATAACACTTAAAGCTATTCTTCCTGCTGTTTCTTAATTTTTTCCTTTGCAAGATCACTTTTTGTAAGATGAACTTATTGAGCATTAAATAGGTTTGAATTGTGTTACTGCCTTTTTACCTACCTTTTATATATACCTGGGCTCACCTTTAAGGCCTTACAGAGTCAGGGCCAACATGGGGGGACAATGTTCCAAAGGGCAGGCACCACGACAGAAGAGGCTTTCTTCCTGGGCTCCGTCAGATGATACTCCTTAATAGATGGAACATGGAGCATGCCTCTTCTGCTGGATTTAATGGGTAGACATGATCAAGGAGAGGTGGTCCCTCAAAGAATCTGGCTCCATGCCATGAAAGGCTTTATAGGTTACCACCAGCACTTTGAATTGGACCAAGAAGCATTCTGGCAACCAATGGAGCTCATGGAGCAGAAGTGTAACATGAACCAAACGACAAGCACACATAACTGGTCGTACTGCTGCTTTCTGTACCAGCTGTAGTTTCTGGATGCTTTTCAAGGGCAACCCCAAGTACAGCTCATTGCAGTAGTCCATTCTGGAGGTGACTAAAGCATGAGTGACTATGAGCAGGGCCTCATTATCCAGGAAAGGGTGCAGCTACTGCACAACAAAAAGCTGTGCAAAAGCCCTCCTGGTCATAGATGCCACCTGTTCTTCAAACAGGAGTCATGAATCCAGGAGGTCCCCTCAGATTGTGCACTGGTTCTGTTTGGGGAAATGTGGCTCCATCCAGAACTAAAGATGAAAAACCCCAAGAATCAGGAGGATGTAATACCTAAAGCCACTCAGTGTTGCTAGGGTTGAGCTGAAGCCTGTTCTCCCCCATCTAAACCTCCACAGGCTTCAGATACCAAGACAGAACCTCCACAGCATCACTGGAGCAGACAGGGGTGGAGATGTAAAGCCAGGTATCATCAGCATACTGAAGATACCATGTCACTGGATAACCACACCCAGTGGCTTCATGTCAGATGTTAAACAGGAGAGGAGAGAAAACTGAGCCCTGTGGGACCCCACAAAGCAGGGACTGTGGGCTGGACTTCTCCTCTATCAATGCTGACAGGAACTGGCCCTAGAGAAAGGAAGAGAACCAGCACAACAGAGTACTACCCACTCCCAAACCCCAGAGGCAATCCAGAAGGATACCATGATTTATGGTATTGAAAGACCCTTAGAGGTTAAGAAGAGCAAGGATGGATGCATTAGCCCCCATCCCATTCCTGTTAGAGGTCATCCACATACCCTGGTCTGAACCTGACTGAAAAGGATCCAGATAATGCATTTCCTCCAGGGTTCTCTGGAGCTGCTACACAACCACCTTCTCCACAATTTTCTCCAAGAAGGGAAGGGTCTGTCCAGCACTGTAGGGCCCAGTAATAGCCTCTTGAGGAGGGGGAAAACCGTTGCCTCTTTAATCAACAGCAGGATAACCCCCTTTCTCAAACAGGAATTAACTACATGTCACCTCCCAGGGGGCCTTGGCCACCCAGGCCCTGGATAACCTAGGAGAGGCCCATGGCTGTCATGGTAGCCATGAACTCTTGAGCTTCCTCTGACCCCACCTCTAGAGAAGGCAGATTGTAGTCCCCCAGGACCATGTCAGGACTCACATGCATTACTTCCAGCCCTGCCAGCTTCAACTCTCACAGATTCACTTTTCACAGGAAAAATACAATCTTAGTGTAATTCTGGCCATGCAGCACCCCTTCCCTGATTCCCTACTCTGATTTACTGTCTATTCATGAATTTATCACAAAGGACAATTCCATACTGCAGGTTAAGCTGTTGATCTGCCATGCTGATCTCAGCTGTCTTTTTAAAACCAACTTTAGAAATCCCAGTGCACATTGCGTGAGTTAGCAACAAGACCAGGCTGGTGCTCAGATCTGACAATGACCACTTTAAGGTCTGTTAGTCCTCTGCTTCTTGCCCTTTCCATCCATTCATAATAGGGACCCAGCATTCTGTAGCCACTGAACTTGCTTAATTTTCAGTGCGCTCCTGTTTTTTCCCCTGTAAAGTTCCCCCCCCCCCCCAAATTCTTTAAACCTTAGAGGAGTTCCCCTGGGAATGCCAGTATCTTCTTGTTTCCCAGGAGTCCCACTTTAGCCACTTATTTTGCCATCATAATTCAGCACCTGAGTTTGTGATTAATGCAGGATCATGATTAATGTATGCATAATTAAATTGTGTGTAAAAGCACAAGCCGCTGAGAATTCCTTTTCAAATCCCTTACATGTTCGCTGTACCATGTAATTAACATGAGGAACCTATGTTTCTGTACCTAATGCAATTTAACCTACAAAAAAATGCTGATTACCTGTCCCATAAGTCCTAATTAGCTCATGACTAGATGCTATTGTAACTACTATGACTACACAGCGAAGTAATTGGAAGGTTATATTGCTCAATTTGTATCTCTTCACCATCTAGTAATACATCAACTATCAAGACACCGTAACGTGTTGCATATAATATATTGACCATATGAGAGTGATATTCTCTGCTGGGCTTAGGGGATATTTAGGGTCAGACTGAAATAACTGTGGACTAGTATGGTTTATTATTATTATTATTGCAGCTTATTGGACTGGATCTAATCATAATATAAGCACGATGTTTTATAGAAATACTGGTATTTTATTTTAACCTTCCCCCTGGCCCACTGGGTCCGAGGAATGTTTCTGAGCAGATGCAATGTACAGGAAGCCAACAGAAGGAAAACAAAGTAAGTGTGTACCTTTGACGCTGGCTACACAGAATGGATTTCCATTATCTTAACCTGCAAAATATTTTTTTTTAAAAAAATGTTTCTTGATTCCCTATTTCATCACATCTTACCATAGGAGGAGTTGTAGAGAACTCAGAAGCCTACTCACTTAGCTGTTCTAGTAACTGGTGATGGACAGGGATTTTAGATTTTGCTTTTTCTCTCTTGAGATTTTATTTTATATTTATTTTCTCTCTCTTTTTAAAGACAATCAAACAGATAATTTGTGTAGTTGTGTTTAAACTCTTGAGACATTTTATGGCAGAAAACTTTTGGAAGTAGCATAACTTATCTTCAGTGGAATAAACTGCTGTGAATGAAAACAAAGGTAGTAAAACCTAATTATAGATACTTCAAAGTAAAGAATGGCTCCGGTCCTCTTTATGCAGGTATCTATTATTAATAATGACAGTAGATAGCACTGTCCGGGATTAAAATAGAATCACCCCTATATAAAAAGAAATGATCAAACCCCAAGATTTGCATAAATAAAAAATAAATAAAAAGGATTTGTTGAGGGAAAAAAACAGCAAGGGGGAACCACAGATTGCTGTGTTACTGTTGGGCATGTGAGGCAGGGGAGAGAAACTGAAAAGCAGAACAGACGGTAAATAGCTTGGATATCCTAGAAAACAACATCGGCTGACTGGCTGGAGCCCTCAGCTGCATAACTCCAAGTGCCAATAATGTCAATAATGCTAATAATAATAACAATAACAGCAACAACCATCAGGATATTTTATTCTACCTTCCATGCTGAAAATGTAATGCAAAGTTATATAACTGAGTTAGCAGTCCATATGTTTTCCATTAATTCTAGGATACAAGACAGTAACCCATGATCTATGGAGAACCTACTTCCCTTAATGCCTGTTTTACAAACCACTATCGGTGCCCCAAGTCTTTCATGCTATACCATTGGTACTGCCATTGTTTACACACAGCTGGGTGTGTACTGTGTGACACATTTGTTGGATTCCATGTGTGTGCGTGTATATATATATATATATAGTGTGTGAGTATATATACAGTGTGTGTGTGTGTGTGTGTGTATACTATACACACACACACATACACATACACACTGTATATATATACATTTATTAAAGAAACTTTTAAAAGAACAAAAACTATACAAATTTGGAAAGAAAAAAGTAAGGAAAGTAAAGAAAAGTAATAAGTAAGTGAAAAAAAGTGCAAAGAAAGAAATAGAGAAGAGAAATAAAGAAAAGGACAGGAAAGGTAAAGTTTAAGGAAGCGGCTTCCAATCTTCTTAACAGCAGTTACAAGTACATTTATATTTTGCCCCTTCTCTCTAGGGTTACAACATAATTTCCTTCTTTCCATAGTCTACCCATTCTAATCATCAAACCTATAAATCACAAGTTCATTTTTTTCTTTTTTCAGCAAAAAGTCCATAAGGGGTTTCCAGTCACTTAATAAATGTAGTTATTATCCTTTCTCTAATCAAATATGCATGTATGGGATTCCTAACTATTACCAGTAATGCTGCCTGGTGAATTCTGGGAGTTGAAGTCCACACATCTTAAAGTTGCCAAGTTTGAAAAACACTGATATAGACTCTATAAGGATTCCTAGAAAGTAAACACTGTTGGTGGCAACTGAGTCCTTTCAAAATGGAACTGTTAACATTCAGTTTCATTTTACAAATGATTGCCCTTCCTGGGGGTAGCCTGTAAAATAGGTGCAACTATAGCCACCACCAGGAAACTACCTGTCTTTTCCCCTCACTTCAGGATACCCTCTATCATTATGCAGCATCCATTGGACAAACATGACCCAAGAAATCAGAGCAATCCCCTTTCCCCACTTCAGGAATCATTTTAATATAATTACTTTGTGTTTGTTTAGTTTAGCTGGAGTTTGGTTGCTGCTAACAAGTCTAGCTCAGGCAGATTTCTGCCTTATTTCTGTGTCTGTTACACTTGGCGAGTGGTTATTTACTTCCATCATCCCAATATTTCTGAAGCAGAGAGGATGTAACTATGCAGATCCACCATGCCTCCCCCTTGTGATTATTTTGTAGACTTTTCTGAAATCCTGCTGCCCAATTTCTCTATCTTCTGGGTAAATCTGGGTAACCTGATTTCAAAATTAAATAAAAATGACACTTAAGCCCTCCCAGAAGAACATTAAGGCCCATGCAACTTATGTACAGCAAGAACAAAAGTCCAACTTTACGTGCAGATATTATCATTTCCAAGAGATGTGACTTCTGCAAGGTTGTTAAACTGCAGAAGGAAAGCTAACATGGCTGCCACTGTATCCACAGGCAATGTGAAGAGATAAATGGTTGACCCTGGCCTGTGTCAGGTTAGGATTGATGCCACTATCAGCTCTAGTGCCTTTCCAATGATTTAAAAAAACAAAACAAAACCTCTCTGATAGAGTGTGTTATCTAGTTACTGCCATGAGGGCAATAGCCTGCGGTGGGGTTGGGTAGGGGAAGGGAAGGGAAGGGAAGAAGGAAGGGCGGGGGGAAGGTCAATTTAAGAGGACAATCTTTGTCAGATTAAATGGGAAAAAGAACCTTGCTTTAAAAAAGGAACTCAGAAAATAAATAAAAAATGAAAGTAGCTCTTAGGTGTAAGGACAGGGTACACAAAACCATGCTGCTCCTCTCTCCCCCACACAGAAGATGATGCACAGGGTTAGGCCTTGGGCAAAACTGAGGAATCCAGCACTGCTAACAAGTTGCAATGCACTGCATGAGATAGAGATAATGCTGTCTTTGTTTAAAGTCTGTAACAGTTAAATTACCTCTCACCAAATTCTAAAAAAAATGCACAAATTCAGAATGTATGTATTCTTTGTTTTATAAAAACATAGCAGCTTGGCTGATCTTAAGCTTGTCTCCTGTCTTGGGGCCTTAAACTTCATTCCTCACCAGATGAAAAGCCCACTCTACCAAACATCCCAGTTCCTTAACCCATGCCTCCCTTTATTCTTGAACATCTGCTTTGGCATACTCCATCCACATTAAAAGATATTTTGCTATCTTTTGTTGTAATTCTATATTTGGCTCTATTTCTGGGTGAACATTCAGGGAATGTTTTTGGGAAGCAGTGGGGTGGCCTCAGTTGTAGGTGATACTGGCTGCCACATCCAGGTTTGTTTCCTTGGGGCTCCTGTCTTCAATTCTTCTTTTCCTATTTATTTTGTTGGAGGGTTACCCTTTTTATAACTAAAAGTCCTTTTATTCCTGTGCTCCTCCCTCCTTTCTCTCTCTCTCTCTCTCTCTCTCTCTCCTCCTACTCCCCAAACTTGCTCTTCTTCTAGACAGCTTATGTAAGTTGTACTATCAGATGGACTCGTTCTGATTTCCTGCATTTATGCTTCCAGACTGAACTGCATTATGCAATTATGCCTGCTTTTAAACCTGTGTACCTTTCATGGAAAGATGCTGTAACCAGGCCACAATACATTATAGTAATGATCATGTATACAGATAGGCCAAGGAAAGCATGTTATTTGTGTGTTAGGACTGAACAGGATATTGTGCTGGAAATGGAGTGCTCATTGCTGGCTGATTAGGCACTCCTGTTTTGTTTTTTGTTTTTGTTTTTTTGCATTGGTGGAAAAAGAGGACCTTAGTGGCCAAGTGATCAGTCTAAACACAGAAAAGGAACATTAGAATGCAATATTATTTTTCTTGATATTATTGTCAATATATTCCATCTGTTTACAGTTCTGCTATAATCAGCATGGTATAGCATTATTGTCTGATTATATAACTTTTATTAGATGGGCAGAATTCTTTGTTGCAAGCCATTCCAAGCTGCTTTTGGGAAAAAACTGTGTCTACAATTTCAGATTGAGTAATATTATATTGTGGAAGATGAGAAAGTGCATCTGCAAGGAAATTCCTTTTCCCAGGAAGAAAATTAAGGGTAAAATTAAAGCAGCTGAAAAATTGAGCCCAGTGAATTTGTTTACCATTTAACTTCCTGGGAGTTCGTAAAGCTTGGAGGTTTTTATGATCAGTCCAGACTTCAAAGGGATGTTTGGAGCCTTCTAGCAAGTGCCTCCAATGTGTTAATGCAGTTTTGACTGCAAAAGCCTCTTTTTCCCATATGTGCCAATTGTGCTCAGAGTCAGTAAATTTGCGGGAGAGGTAGGCGTATGGGCGAGGGAACATGTTTTCATCTTTTTGAACCAAAACCACTCCTATCGCTGAGTCAGAGGCATCAGCCTGAACAATGAAGGGGCGATTTGGGTCTGGGTGTGCCAAAATAGGTTCTTCCATGAAAAGAGCTTTTAGATGCTCAAATGCAGCTTAGCTTTTATCTGGCCAGCAGAGCTTTGCCCCCAGAGAAATCACTTTGCACGTTTCACCCCTCCCTCTTGTTTTAAGCAAGTCTGTCAAGGGCAGCGCAATCTGAGGGAACTGGGGAATAAATTGTCTGTAGAAATTGGTGAACCTTAGAAAACTTTGGAGCTGCTGCCTGGTGCGAGGTGGCTCCCAACCCCTAATGTCCTGTACTTTGTCTGGATCCATCTCAATGCCATTAGTGGAGATGCAATACCCCAAGCAGTCCAGTTGACTTTTATGGAACTCACACATAAAAAGTTTTGCATACAGTTGGGCATCCCTTAGCTTCCGTAGGACTTGCCTAACCAGTGGGATGTGGTCTTCTAACATCTCAGAGTGGATTAGAATATCATCTAAATACACCCCTTTTGTACAAATGCTCATGGAGGACCTCGTTGATATATTGCATGAATACCCCAGGGGCCTCAGCCAACCCAAAAGGGAGAACCTTGTACTGGTATGACCCCAAAGGGCAATTGAAAGCTGTTTTCCACTCATCCCCCTCTCTGATGTGGATTCTGAAGTAAGGTTCTCTGAGATCAAGCTTAGTGAATACTTTGCCTTTCAATAGGTGGGATAGCATATCCTTCATCAGAGGCAAAGGATATTGGTTGGTTACGGACATGGCATTTATTCTGCAGTAGTTGGTACACAGCCTCAAGGAGCCATCCTTTTTTGCTTGGAAGGGCACTGGGGCGGCTAACAGGGAGTTAGCTGGTTTGATAAATCCCCTAGCTAATTTTTTGTCGATGAACTCCCTGAGGACTTTTTTCTCAGTCTCTGACATGGTGTACATTTTCGGTTTAAGCAGCTTAGCCCCTGGGTCAATTTCTATGGCACAGTCAGTTTTCCTGTGAGGCGGTAAGTGATCTGATTCTTTTTCATCAAAGACATCAGCAAAATCAGCGTATTCGCTTGGTATGGCTGCCTCTGCCTCTGGCTTCCCCACTGGCAGCTGATTTAGCACTATCCCTGCTAATTGGGTGTCCCTCTGCTTAGGGGCTAGCGGAAGGGGGTTGCTAACCCCGTCTTTAAAAATTAAGGACCCAGTCCCCCAGTCAATTTGGCATTTTCTACTTTTTGGCCACAGTAGCCCCAATATGAATGAATAGTTTGCTACAGGGGCCACAATAAATTGCAATGTTTCTTTGTGTCCCCCCAACCTCATGGCCATGGTTTCAGTTTGAAACTCCACTGGACCCCCATGGGCTATGGAACCATCCATCTGAGTAAAAATGATGGGTTGCTTAAGTCTCTTAGTTTTGAGGCTCAGTGTGTTGATTAGCGTGGAGTGTATTAAACATTTGGTATACCCAGAGTCTAACATCACTGTCAGATTGGCTTTGTGGCATGTTCTTAAGTTTTTTAATTTCACCCTGACTAGTAATGTGGGGCAGTCATCACTCACCAGAGGGTTTTCTCCTTCCTCCTCCTCAGAAGCTGGCAGGGTGCACCAGGGATTTTCCACCTGCTTGCAGGGGCAATTCAGAACAGGTGAAATTCATTTTCCACCAGCTTCTGTTCTTCTGGTTCCGAATCCTCACTTGACTCCAGCAGTGGGCTGGTATCCATGTCTCTGAGGGCCAGTGCAGTCGCCACGACTCCTTTGCATTTAGGTGGTGGCATCTTGGTTGGTTTCGTTCCCGATTTAGCTGCCTCCGGTCCTCTGCAGGGACACTCCACTACTCAATGTGTGTCTTTACTGCATTTGAAGCAGCTGCCTCTTTTCCAGGTATGGTCTTTGGTGTCATCTCTCTCTCAGAACAGCCTTCGTTGGGCAAGGGGAATTGGCCCGGAGCCCCAGTATTCGTCCCTGCAGCCTGCACTCTCAGTTGCCTTCGGAACTTGTACTGGGTGTTCTTGACCTCTCCGGCCAGGCAGATCCACTCCTTTAAGGTGGGGGGATCTCCTCTACATAAGGCCCATTGCAGGATCTCGGGTTGCAGGCCACCCTTGAAATAATTGATCTTGGTGGTCTCTGACCAGTCTATGACCTTTCCTGCCAGGGCTTTGAACTCCATCGCATACTCTGCCACACTTATCCCCCCTTGCCTGAGTTGCTGGATGGCTGATTTCACCCTCATCTTATCTAGCGGGTCTTCAAACCTCTCCCTCAGGGCTTTCATGAACTCTCTTAAGTTGTTTAGCTCGGGTGCCATGGCATTGTGCAGCTGCACATACCAGTCTGCTGTGGCTCCGCGAAGCCTTGCTCCAACTTGGTTCACCTTCTTGTATTCCATTGGGAAACAAGACCCAAACTCCCAGATATAAATGGATACATTGGTCAAGAAAAACACCAGCTGCTTGGGGTCACCATTGAATTTGACTTGTATCTCTTTCGGGGTCCCCTGGTGCACCACCTCAGTTGTGGGGGCTCCTACTGATCCCTCCTGGCTCTCTGCGTGGCCCCCACTCCTGTGCCATCAGATTGGTGAGTTGAACCCCCTTATGGGGGTTACAGTGCAATGTCAACCTCATTGGTCTGGCAAGGCACCCCTGGAGAGCTGGGTCGAAAACTCTCCCAGTGGGTATGCTGTGGTGTCCAGGGCTTTCAATACATGCTGCATTATCACCTCCATGGCTGACATACTTGCCTCCAACCCATGCATTGCTTGCTTGGTCCCATCGACTTCTGTCACCATCCCACGAGACCCTGGGCTTAGCATTCTTATTTGTGCTTCCAAAGGTTGGGGTACTCTCCCTTCTACCATCTTCATGCCCGACTGCGAGGGCTCTTCCATGATCACATCCAGAGTTTCGGGTTCTCTCACAAAGTTGAGGGTGAGGAGTGCGCTTTCCAGTTCTGTGGTGTTTAGCCAGGGTTCTGTTTCACACTTGCTTTCTCTGCTCCTGGAGCTCTCCTCTGTCTCAACCTTATCTTCTTCCCCTTTGGCGTACAGCACTGTCCACTCGGTGGAGGTTGAGGGTGATGGCTCCTTCGCCTTGGGTTTTCCATGTTTTGGCATTATTTCGTTAACTTTCAACTGAGTGACTTTCCCCAGGAAGCGTTCTCGAATATAATAAGATTCGCAACTTAATGTCAACACTGGCTCATTCAAGCATTCACACAATGACAGTCAGGAGACCAGGATCCTTTAACTGTTTAATGAAGCGAAATGACCAGGACAGAAGTAAAGCTGTGAAGGAGAATTCCCACTAAAACATATATTTAAAACTACATTCCCTTAATTGCTTTCTTTTCCTTTTTCCCACAAAAATATGTCACCCCACTTCCCATCCAGGTGGTATTGCTGATGTATCTCTACTGATCGGCCTTGATGTATACCATAAATCTCTAGCCATAATAATGCAATTCACACTCCATTCCAACACCCCCTCCCATCTGGCAACAGAAAGTCTAGCCCATTGATAAGGAAGCAATGGAAGATGCTCCAATCGTGAACCTTTTGATCGGAGGAATCTGACAAACAGCTTAAACATGTATATTCTAAGTGATGTCTGTTCATTTTATATGGACCTACCTGCCCAGAATACTAAACAAACAAACAAACAAAAACTATTTTTTAGAAAATTAGAACATTAGAATATTAATATTTTTGTTTAAAATGCTTGTATAAATATTCATAAACTCTCAGTTACCCTTAGTTACTTTAAAGCAAATTTAAAGAGAGGATAGACTTGGACCACCACTTTGTGATTATTCACCTTTCATGTAATATTTATTGATGAGCATATAAAACATTGGGGAAGCCAGCATAAGACAGAATATGTAGAATGATTATGTCTGGTAATTGCAAGTAGAGTCTTCTTTGCTCTTTCCTATAGAGTTTGAGCTTCTATAGGTCTCTGGCTTGCCACAATCTTCTTGAAGAAGCATTCCTCTTATATATAGATTATTGCAATATGTATGGGACTGCTTTTGAAGGTTACTTTGAAGCTACACTTGGTGCAAAATGCAGCAGCCTGCCGGTTGACTTGTGAGAGCTGCTATACATATAAAAGACTCTTCCAGGGACTCTGCATTTGTTACTGGTAGGCTCTGGGTACAATTCAAAGTGCTGGTTTTGATCTATATGGCTTGGAACTGGGTACGAGTCTATCCATCCAGTACACCCATCCTGATGTTGAAGATCCTTCTTCAGTTTGAGATTAGAGGGAAGGTGAGACAATAGTGCTTCTTAGTGGTATTACCGCCCTCTAGAACAGTCGCTTCATGGTGATCTGGATAGATCCTTCACTCCTGACTTTCAATCCTACAAACTGATCTGGACTTTAAGGGTTAAAATCTTTGTAATTTGGGATACTAGTACTTATAATTATGAGTTTTATATTCTTAATTTTATGATTATGAATATAGTTTATGATTATTAAAGAGTTTTATGTATTGTTAGAAGATTGTTGTGATTTTTTAAGTTTATAATACCATGTAGTTTTTGGGAGTGTGTGTATAGCAAATAAATAATGTTCATTCTGTATTTATGCAGGTCCTTGTACTTCTCATTAGTTCCCTTGCTTGTCTACAAGCCACTTTGGCTATGTTCTTGGGACTGACCTCCTGACTAGTTCTTGTAATCAGTTCAGTCTAATATATATCCAGAAACTTGAATTTCTTCTTTTGGTTCTTTTTATGTTTCATTCTTAGAGCTTCTTTCACAGTTTTGCCTCCATCTGGGTATTCATCCTCTGTCCAAATCACATTCTCTCACATATGCAGTCTTTCTAAAAAAAAAAAAAAGTGTAAGTAACCAATTTCATGGCCATGGAACACTAGGTGAAAAGCCCAGTGCTAGCTCTGGTCTTTACTAAAAATAGCTGGTGATTAATACCTGGTCAATAGCATATTGTAACCATTCTGCAGATGAAGATTTTCCCTTCTTTCAAGAATGCTTGTTATGGAAAATCCTGAGTCATTTACAGCAGAGAAGCATCATGTAAAACAAATGTCAGCGCAGGTATGTGTCTGCCATTACCTTCATGAAATGAAGAACCTCAAGTTCTAATGCCACTGCTGGGTTGAATTTCTAAGCAAATCCCATAGATCAGAACTGGTAATATTTTGGAGTAAATATGAACAGGGGTGTGCTCTTTAATTGTTCAGCAGCAACATTCACAGGGGGATATGTTCTGAACAGTCTAAGCCTGGAGTATGTTTGGCTGGGTTGCTACCAATGGTAAATGCCTGAGAAGACTGACCAGGCATACTTTTGATTCCTTCAATTGTCCTGGAAAATGAATACTTTGTCATTTTTCAGGACAACTTAGTAATTTCCCAGTTTGATCTTACCCATCTACTAGGCTTATGCACACCTTGAGCATGATTTGGAAAAAAAGTGCTAGTGTGACCCTGAAAAAATGGAGTGTTTTAATGAATTGAATAATTTAATTACAGAGCATGTAATTAAGGTACCTCTTTTCAGGTTCACATGGAAGCCAAAAAAGACATATATAACAAAAAGATGATGTGATCTCACTTATACAAGGTCCAAATCAATGTGTACAACTCTATCATTTATCCTATCTTCAGCTGTGGCATCTTGGAATGAGAAATAGCCTTCAAATTTTTCTAAGAATATTCCAGAAACTTCAGAATTCCCTCAGTGAGATTATTGATAGTTATGGACAAGTTTCTGTAATGTAATGCAACGGCATTTGCAGGAGGTGATCTTGAGTTGCAGGAGTTCTATATACATTTTACAACCTGCCTGTACAACGAGCTGGGATTCTGTTGCCAGTAATGTTGATGATAATACCTATAATTTCAATAAATTGCCCAGTTGAGCCAAGGAGTAGGACGCCTGGGAGAAGCATGAGTGAAGGAATGTCTACATTATAGTAGCCAGTGTGAAAAAACCAGGAAGCTCATATGACATAATTGTATTATGTATTATTATGATATATATTATATTTATATATTATTAGACTTGAAGAATGGTCAAATGGAAACTTGGGAGAAAAGTCTCCTAAGATCTGAACTGATCAGCTTTGTGTTGCTGGCAAGAATAAGGTGGACAGCAGAGAAGGGAACTCTAAGAAATGGAAAATGGTGAGGCAGAAAACCACAGATGCCACAAACAGCAATGATTTGAACCAACCACCCAAATTTCTTTTTATGGGTTCCTAGTTCAATAATTAAATAACTTTTATTATAAATATAAGTAAATAAAATATAATAATAAATAAAATGATTCAGTAATAATACAATTCAATAGCTTGCTGTGAATTTTATTGGAGAAGTGATTTTAGACTGTGCCTCTATGGTTGGAGTCTGTTTTCTGTACCAAGGGGAAAACAGTGTTAAAAACCTCCCCCTCCCCGGTGTACGGTGCACACACACAGTGCATCACCCTAATCTTCTCTATTGCCCTCATGCGAGAGCACTATTTGATCAACCCAATGTTCTATTTCATTCTATTCCCTTAATTAATTACCAGTAGGGTGACGTGCCTTACCTTCTGTGTCTGGAAATTGCAGTGATTACTCCCATGCTGAGAGACGATTCTCCCCCCTTTCCCATCCAGGATTTATGCTTTCCTTTTGCTTCTGTCCATGTGCAAATTAGCCTTTTCAGCCCATGAACTGGCTTATGTTATGGGTGGTGACCTAAAACTGCCCACTTTCCTCCCCTCCCCTCAACTCATCAGCAAGCGGAACTCTTTCCAGTTGGCTTTTGAATCTTCTGGCTGTATTTGTGGCTGCCCCTGTCTGAGTAATTAATGATAGTGCTGTTGTTTATGAGCTTGAGTTGCTAACACTCTTGGTTGGAAATGCATTTCTACCTTTGGGGCCTGCTAGTTTCCTGTTTCCAGTCCCACTTCACTGGTCCAGGTCAATATTTTCTGTGTAAATAGATTTATCCAATAATGGCTGGTGGGAAAGTGTGTCATTCATCAGTCCAGTAGCAAACATACCAGACCAACTTTTAGAAGAGCCCAGGAGGCTGCACCAGCATGGCTTGGAAGATAATTTCTCTTTTGCCCTCATTAAATATACAATCTTATATATGCTGAACATCTTTAAACTGGAACACAATGCTGATGAGGTATTGAAGGCACTGACATCTGAATCCTAAACCAAAGTTCACTTAGCTTCAGAGGACTATTGTTGTACACAAGAGTGCCTGAACTGGGTTTTAAATATGGGTTGACTGAAGTGTACACATTCCTATGATTAAGTTAAGTCTTCTCTAATCTGGATCTCTTAGATATTTTGGCCTGTAATACTCATTTATTCTAGACAGTGTAGCCATCAGTCAAGGATGGTGGGATTTGCAGGCCGAAGTCTCTGGAATGACTCAGGTGGGGAAGACTGGGTTAACCCATTAACAGCAACACTATCATTACTTACTCTCTTCCCCAGACATAAGGGAGAAGTGTGGGCTGTTAGATATGGTGTGTTCAGGTGGCATGTTGTCCAGCACCAGTGGCACTAAATGGGGAGTGCAGATGAGGATGGAAGGAGATGTAGTAAGGTATTTGATATTATATTCAAGGTGCCATACATTACCATCTGCATGTCATCATAAAAACGATATTCAGAGAACACCATAAATCATTATTTTGCAAAGTTCTTGAGAGTAGCTAAGCCTTTGTGATCAGCTATGAAATTCTTCCCTGCTGCCAAGGCTAATATTTTTTTTCCCACCAGATCATTCCACTAGAGAGCTCAAATTGGAATAGTATTTATCACTGTTTCCAAGAATTCTTTTCTGTGTGATCATGCTGGGATAAGCTACCTTCATACAGACATGAATAGATATAATTTTGAACAGTAAGTATCTACAATAGAAAATGATGGCATTAAAAAGCTCCAAGGCCCTTACATGCATGTTATGAGTTTTTGTTCAGTGTTTGTACACTAAAGGTGGATACCTCAGAGCACCTTGAGATTATCACAGTTGAAATTTGCCAGCAAAATGTCCACTTTTCAGTCACATGATTTTTAGTGAAAATTAAAATGTATTCATTTGCACTTCTAGAAGTGTTCCAAACCACCCATTCCCAAACAATGCCATTACTGGGATGTGCCCCTACAATCTTCAGAGGGCAAAATATTTTTAAAAAGTGCCCCTCAGGCCAAACCACTTTTCCTGACCTGGTATATACCATTAGAGGCAGCATTCCTTCCGTATATTTATGCTGTGCTCAATCATCAATAGGATAGGTAGCATGTTCTATAATTTTCCAGATGCATAAAGCTAGCATTGATCTCTGCAAAATGCATAGAAATAGGGTGGGTGAGAGGGGCTTTAAACAGGTCTGGTTAACTTGTGATTTGGTTAGGCTTCCTATGCCCACTAGAGGTTCATGTTACTTCCCTCTTGGTGTTGCCTGTTTTGGATGGCAGAAAACAGAAAGACAGAAGAAAGCTAAACCTAGTACAAATTGTTCCTGCCAACATTAAACCAAGGCTTGAGAAAGTCATGAAAACAGAATACTTGGCCATTTCTGATGCAGTTTGGAACAGTTAGGCCTCAGCCTTGTCACCTCTGTTTTGCATCCTTTTCAAACCACAGCACTGAATGATGCAAACATATTTTTTGTCTGTAATGCTCATGACTTGGTGCTTGCACAGGGGACCTGTCACCTTTTTTTTCAATGCATGTGTAGATACATATTGAAGAAGATGTAAATATTACATTGTCTTTTAAAATTATGCCTCTGTTTGCTCTCCTAATTGCTTCTTCATTAGGGAATAGGCTTTCAGAAAACATTTCCCTGAGAGCTAAAAATAATCAGCATTTGTTTCTGTAAATAATGCTGTGTCCTTAAGGAGATAATGATTTCTATTGTTGCAAGAATATGGTGGCTACTGCTTTATGGATAATCAGAGCAGATGGCTGCTAATACATCCCTTGAAAAAAGGCAACTTGGCAACAAAAATATACTTCCTCCCTTCCATCATTTCTGAATGTATGATTTTGCTTCCCTTCAGGTGGGTAAGGAGAAGGCTAAGGGAAAGCAAATCTCTCTGGTGTATTAATCTGAGAAGCTGTCAAGAGTTCACAGCCTGAAAAGTACGCACAATGTCTTCCATCATTGAAATTAAGTGTTCTGAAAGGTGGTGTTGGAGTCCTAGCTCTGTGGCACGGGGAAATATATACACTGTATTCCATCACTTAAAATGTTAACCTTGTCCCTCATTGGTGACTGTGAACAGGAGCACTTTCTCCGTGCTTGCTAGTTAAATGGCAATCTGTCAGTGTGTGTGTGGGGGGGGGAGTGTGAAGGGGGGGGGCAAGGCTCTATTGTGTTATGTCAGCCTCTGTGATTTGATTTTAATGTCCCAAAGTCTCACATCTTTGCTCTTGTAAGACTAGGTGGGGAGTGTTAATACATTACTTAAAGATTTCCTATTGCCTTGGCCACTTTGGCCCTCCTTCTGTGGACCGTAGCTAATAATAGGAATGTCTTCCTCGGTACAGCAAATACATAAATAAAATTAAGAGAGTTGTTTTTGTCCCCTCCCCACCTTATCTCATTCTTTGTCCAGTGGCTAATGTGAAATATAAATACAGTCCAGCTACTGTGTTATGGATTTTAGCTGAAGCAGTTTCTATATTATTTGATTGACTCTAGCTATATCGTTCTACCAAATTTCTGGATTATATTGATTTTGGTTGGTTGGTTGTGAATTAGATTGCCTCTTGTATATATGCTTGGATAACTTTTAAACACTCCTAGATAGTGCAGTGTGCTTTTTACCTTAAATCTAAGGAACAATAGAGAAAATTAATGTGTATGTATTTACTCTAGGGTAGATGAACATCTTGGAAAAGAAAAGTTGTATGGCTAATAAATCTAAGGAGATAAAAAGAGATTCAAGCCCAAGTTACCTTTCTTTCTAACCAGGCCTCTATGACAACAATTTTATGAATAGTCAGGCACTTATGGCAGCTACTTGCTCAAATTTCTGAATATACCCATTGGTCTAAAAAGATGGGAAATTTTCACAATAGAAAAAAAAAGCGATCTAAGCAAATCATGTCTGTCACCATAGGCTTTACATGAGAAACTGATCTACCATTACATGTTGGATGTTAAATAATTACCAGTGAACTGAAGGGGTTGTCTTATAGTTGTTGATAAGAATGAAAGAAAGGAAAAGGCAAAAGGTGCTGCTGGAAAGTCGTGGCTGCCTTTGAAGATTAGTTGCTGCTTGGGAGGGACTGTTTGCTTCAAAAAGGCATTGGTTCACCCACTCCTCAAGAGGCCAGATCTAGATCCAACAAAATTGGACAACTACTCTCCTATCTCTAACTTTCCCTTTTGGGGGATGGTTATTGAGAAAATGGTGGGGCTGAAGTTGCAGAGAGCTCTGGAGGATTGGAATAATCTGGACCTTTGACAGTCTGCACTCAGACCTAGGCATGAGATGGAAATCTCATTTGTCATTCTTGTGGATGACCTGTGCTGCAACTCAAACGGCAGTAGCATAACCATCCTTGTCCTCCTAGATCTCTCAGTATCTTTCTGGACCACCTGCAAGGGTTGAGAGTTGGGGCTCAGCCCTTTTCCCCGTCTAGTTTAAGATCTACATGAAGCCACAGGGAGAGGTCATATGTTGCTTTGGGGTGAGGTATTATCAATATGCAGGTGACACTCTTATATACCTCTGCCCTGAGTCCACTGGGAGATGCAGTGGAAGTCATGATCTGATGTGTGTAGGCTGTCAGGTCTGTATGGGGGAAAACCTAAGGAAGACAGAGTGACTGTTGATTCAAGGACTGGCTGATTCCAGAATTGCACTATCTTTGACTCTTGATGGAGACATGCTTCTGTAAAAAGAGCAGATTTGAAATCTGGAGAATCTCTTGGACTCACAGCTGCTGCTGAAACAGCAAGTGGCAAAGTGTGGCCAGGAAGGTTTTGCGCATTTTCACCCAGTGTTTCAGTTGAGGCTTTACCTGGGACAGGATGCACTTAATATGATCACTGATAATGGCCCTTGTCATCTCTAGATTAGATTACTGTAATTCATTCTATATAGGGCTGCCCTTGAAGACCATCTGGAAACTTCTGCTGGTCGAGAATGCAGCAGCTTGCATGCTCAGTGGTCAGTCATGATATTGCTGGATTACACCTCTGCTGCAGGAGCTACATTGGTTACCAATGGTTTCTGAGTACAATTCAAGATACTAGTTGCCACTTATAAAGTCCAATATTGCTTGGGGCCTCAGTATTTAGGGACTGCTTTTCCCCCTAATAGTTTCTGCTCATCCTATCTGAACAACTAGGGAGTGTCTGCTAAGAGGTAAGGCAGGAGGGGGGCCAGCAGCAGGCATTCTCTGTAGCAGCTTTCCTTTTTTGGAATAACTTTCTCCCTGAGGCAACGACCCCCATCCTCATGGCCTTCCAGAAGCAGGTGAAAACATAGCTGTTTCATAAAGCCTTCAGAGACCAATTACAACCAGCACTGCCATAATCTATAAATGTTAGCTTATGACTTTTAGCATTAATTCAAATTGAGACTTAACTGGATTACTATTTTAATTAATTATTATATTAACTTGTATTGCATTTTATACGTAAGATCTGTAAGCTGCCTAGGGTCATTTTAGTTTTAGGTGATAGACAAATCTCTTGAAATAATAAACCAACCAATAAAGAAATAACATAGTTTTAAAAATAACCGTGGGGTATTTTTCAACCGTGGCTCTTCCTCATTCAGGTTTTCCCTACTTAGCTCCTTTTCTTTCTCATTACAAAAGAAAAGTTTACATATTTAAGCTGTAATTATTATACACAAACACACTCAGGCAAACACACACTCCAATTTCTCTTTTACAAATTTCTGTTTGGCTTATTCTGGGAATATATTATGTTTGCACCTTTCCTCCCCCTCTCCCCACTGCCTGTTGATGTTTCCTAGTTAGGCAATGAAATGTCTGCAATACAGAGAGCACCAAGAACTCTACCGTTCAACTTTGATCTACAGTACAGATATTATTTTCTATTGGAGCTACTTAAAATGTTTTGGATTACTGCCAGCGGCTCCTGCACACTGGTTTTAAAATGGTAACTGGTCGTTGCCTTATTAAGGTACGTCGTGCAACCTATGGCCCCTTCAGGCATCATTGATTTACCATCAGCATGGGGACTGCTGAGGGAGCTGTAGTTCCATAGCTATCAAAGAGCCACAGGTTCCTCACCCTGATCAACTCTCTTTGTCTTTGGGACTCTGCTGCTCGGTTTATTCCCTTCATTTTAATAAACTCCAGAAGCCCTGTTCTAGTAATAAATATGCTTAAGTGATTGACTATTGGAAAAACATTATTCTTACAAAAAGCTACTAAAACTAATGTTGGCTTTAAGTGCTCTTGGACATCAAAAATACATTTGTGTGTTTTTTTCATATGCTCTGCACATGCTCTCTCTCATAGAGACATGACTTCCGTTATGATATCATCTGAATGCCTCATATATATCTTTTTCTATTCAATTGTACATTTGCCAAGATGTGCTAAGAGCAGGTAGGGACTTCACAGCAGCTCATGCAACCACGGCCAACTGCTGGCTTGTTGGTGATTGATATTAATACCTGCGTTACATAATTCTGCAATTCTGCTTCTTGTTCGGTGAAAAGGTATTCTTTAAATGATTTTCTTTAAAGCCAGAACAAGAGTCAAGAAATAGCCCTGCACCGACATCATTTCTTCCTCCTATCAGTATTATGATTACACTCTTGTGTAGCACAGTTAACTATTAAAACTGTCTTCCACCGAGCTGTATTTTGTAATGTTATCTAACCTGGTTCAGATCTTACCTATCTGGTCCTCAATTTGTTGTACTAATATGCACTGATTGAAGTCATTTGCTTGTCAGCGTTTTTACTTGGGAAATTAAAATAAAATATACAAACTAAGACAATCTGAGAAATGAAAGCAGCAAAATGTATGTAGCTCAGTTAACTTGAGAAATTGTCCTAATTAAATGAAGTTTTGAAGGAAGAATGAAATGCAAGACAGAATGTTTGACTTCACAGAATAATACAGGAATGGAACATTTGCTAATCTCTCATAGTGTGGACAGATATTCATGTTACATATACTGGGTATAACAAAGTTAGTAGGGCATTTCCTTACTAGTTGAAGAAAAACAGCCTCAACATCCCTCCCTCCCTCCCTCCCTCCCTCCCTCCCTCCTTTCTTTCTTTCTTTCTTTCTTTCTTTCTTTCTTTCTTTCTTTTCCTTTGCAAAACATTTTTTGTTTTATCATCCACAAAGCAGCAGAATTATTTCTTGTAAGTGAGCACTCTTAGTCAAGGTCTCTAATGTATACAGCCAAAAAGTAGAAAAAAATTGTCATATTTACTATTCATAAACCATATTTATTTATTGAACAAATAGCCAGTAAGTTGGAATTCATCATACTATGTTTCATGGGCTTGGTTGGTTTGTTTGCTTATTTATTTATTGCCTTTCCACCAATGTGGAATGTTCATTGTGGCTAAGAATGAAATAAAAAGCAAACAAATTAGGTACACAATTAGAAACCTAAAACACACAAAATAGATTAATAAAATGAAGTAGCCCTTCACTTCTTAGCTTATTTTTCATTTATAGGGGGCCAATGTAAGAGCCTAGCCTTAGAACACAGTTACTGAATATTTTGTAAAACGTAATTATTCATTATGTTACATAATGATTTGAGTTGAGTTAAAAATAGCTTGGTTTGAGTCAAAGTTCTTGAGAAGCTGGTAGCTGGGCAATTCCAGTAATACTTGGAACAAGCATACTATCTTAGCCTACTTCAATCTGACTTCAGATTTGAGATTTGTTGGAACAGATGATCTTTGGACTCTTTTACATGGCCACACCAATATGCAGTCCTCACAATCCTTGAGTCAGTATAAAAGTATGCTGTGGCCCTGACATGTGAGCCCTGTTCTGCCTCAGCAGTGAGGCTGGTGATTGGTGCTGTCTTTGTAGCTTTAATGTGGGACAATTGAAATGGATTCCCCCTCCAATTTGTTGGAGTTGCAAATCCAGTGGTAACGACTCTTCACTAGTAGCTCGTGACTTATTGACTGCAAGGGGGCAGTGGCATGTAGAGAAAGCATCTCCTCTTTGTCTATCACTAGCCTGCTCTTTGCCTAAGATACCACTTCTCCTTTTTTTCCCCAGGCACATACCTGCATATCATGTACTTTTTGACTCTTCTCCTCGTAGTTAGATGGGTTCTAGGCTTTGCCAATTGTTATACTGTATTTCTTGTAAATAAATTTCCCTTCTGTTATAGTTATAAAACCTGCTTCACTAACCATTGCTCAGGCCATTTTTCAGCTCTTAGAAATGCTCACATGCACACTTGGAACTATCCAATGATAGTTCTCCAGTGTCTGAAGTCAAGGTTCAAAGAGGTTCCATGAAGACAAGAGGAAGAGCGAGACTCCTAAACAACTTGAGAAAATATTAAAAAAGAAAGCCAGAAACTTTCAGAAATGGAGTTAGGATACTTTCAGCCTGTAGAGAAGCTGGTAGGACCAGAAATCTTTCAAGATTAAAATGCTCTTAAAGTCTCAAGGAATCAACTTTGTGCTGAACAAAGAGTGACTCACAGAAACTGGGTAGAAGAAAAGAGCCTGGGACAATCTGTCTGGCATGAATAATTACATATTTAATGGATTTATATCAAACTATAAACATTTGGAAAACCCTCTCTGACTTATATGAGAAAAGGTCAATGGACATGAGAGGGCATCTTTTCAGAAAGCTATGTAGCATGAGTCTGGAGCAGATAGAGGGATCTAAATCTAAATCTAAATCTGTATATAAATCAAATAAAAGATATTGCAAATCAGCTTTAGTAGATAAATATGACTGTACAGTAAGAAAAACTAGTTGCTTTAATTTTAAATTCATTGTCTACAAGTTACTAAGCTATGGTATATGTAGGGGAAATGAAAAAGGAAGCAGATAGTAATTTTTGTGATGAATTGCTTACAAGATGTAATCTGCATAACTCTGAGAAGCAAGAGGCAATTCTCAACCAAGAATCTACTTCTAAGGTAAGGCCAGGAAGGAAAAAAGAAAAACAGAAACAGAAATGCTTCATTTGCAGTGGCTCAGATCAACTGCAGACCATTTGTTCTAGGAAAAGGAGCCAAGACAAACCTACAATCTAAAGGTAATGACTCATCTCAGAGCAGTATAAGAAAAGGCTGGGAAGAAGGTAGAACAGCAGTCAATATTAGAGCAAAATGGCTACCAAATGGTGTCTGTTTTGATTCTATTGCAATTTCCTTCTTTCTTTTTAACAATTTTTATTAAGGATTTTTACAAGAATAAAAGGTAAACATGAAAATATACATGAAGAAAAGTTAAGAAAAAGAAGAAAGATAAAAGAAACAGTATAGATAAAGGAAAAAGAAAAAGAAATTTGAAGAAGCGACTTCTGATCTTTACAGCATTTACCAACAAACTTATTGTCTCTCCTCCCTCTTTAAGGTTACATACATAATTCCCTTCTTCCCATATTCAACCCTTATAAATCAGCAAATCAAAATTCATTTTTTTTCCATTTTCAGCAAAAAGTCCATAAAGGGTTTCCAGTGTTTTATGAAAGTACTTGTTGTTTTATCCCTGATCAAACAGGTCAATTTTACCATTTCTGCAAATTCCACCATCTTCATGATCCACTTCTCAGTTGTGGGTATTTCAGTATTTTTCCATTTTTCTGTATATAGTAGCCTCGCTGTAGTTACCATATACAAAACCAGTCTTCCATGAGTCTTTCTAATTGGCTGTCCATAAGTTCCAATAAAACAAATTCTGGTTTCATCTGAATATTAATTTTTAAAATTCTTTGTATCATCATGTGTATTGTATCCAATACTTTTTTGCTTTTTACAAGTCTATAATGCATGATAAAATGTCCCTTCATGCTTTTCACATTTCCAACTTTGATTAGAAACACCTTGATACACCTTAGATAATTTCTCTGGTGACAAACTGTATACCAGCGGTACATCATTTTATAGAAGTTCTCTCTTAAAGTAAACCACAATGTGAATTTCAGACCTTTTAACCACATTCTCTCCCATTGGTCCATCTGTATATTATAACCAAAATTCTTAGCCCATTTTATCATGCACTATTTAACTTGCTCTTTTTCCATTTCAAATCTAAACAAAAGTTTTTACATTTAAGCAATCATGTGTTCATCATTTCTACATGATTCAGTTTAAATTCTGTCTTATTCCATTCCAGTTATCTCTTTATCTGTATTAAATCTCTCTTTTAATTGTGCATATGAAAACCATTGAAAACTAAATCCCTCTACAGTCAATTGTTCTCTCAACTTCATCTTAAGTTCTCCATGTTCCTGTACTCACAAATCTTGATATGTTAATCATTTCTCTTTGCCCACTGTTTCTTTTCCATAACATGCTTCTTGTGCTGAAACCAGTAAGGGTATTTTCAGGCACAGCCTGGGTTTATATCTGTTCCATATTCTTAGTATGGCACATCTACATTAATTTTAACTTTATCATGCCATCCAAACCTCAGGTGGTGGGCTTCTAATTCCAACGTTCTTTTATTTCTCAACAACACCCACTCTTTTATCCAAACCAAACAGCAGGCTGCAAAATAATTTGAGATTGGGCAATCCTAGTTCTCCTCTTTCCTTTGCATGTTGGAGAATTATATATTTAACTCTTAGTTTCTTTCCTGCCATATAAATCTGAGTATATCGTTTTGTCATTGCTTAAAAGGTACATCATTTCTCAAAACTGGTATTGTTTGAAACAAAAACATCATTCTAGGTAGTACATAGTACATTCAGTTTTACCACAGAAATTCTTCCCAACAGTGAGAATTGTAACTTTTCCCATTTTAACACAGCTTTCTTAATTTCATTCCATACTTTATGACATAATTATTTTGAAATAACATACAGTTCATATTAGTCATGGTAATCTAGATATTTTACTTTTTTCTCAATCTGAAAACCAGTTTTTACAATAAATTCTTTTTGATCTTCCATCTTCATATTTTTTTAACATCTTCATTTTCTCATTATTAATTTTAAATCCAGCCAACATACCAAATTCCTTTAGTTTTTCCACTAACGTTTCTATTCCTTTCATAGGATTTTCCAAAATTAAAACCAAGTCATAAGCAAATGCCCTTAATTTATATACTCCTTTTTTCATGTTCATGCCAGCTATTCTTTCATCATGTCTTATGTTCCTGTTCAAAACTTCAAGGGCCAGAATGAATAATAGCAGTGAAAGCAGGCATCCTTCTCTTGTTGCTTTCTGTATTTCACAGGGTTTAGTCAATTCCCCATTGACTATAATTTGTGCCCTTTGTGGTTTGTATGTGTTTGTATGTATGTATATGAATATGTATATGTATATATATTACCCATGTAATAAATTTTTTCCCCAAAATCCATATCTTCCAAAATTTAAACAGAAATGTTCAGTTCAAATTATCAAATGCTTTCTCTGCATCAAGGAATATCAATGCAGCTTGTTTTCCATTATGCTGCTCTATTCTAATATGTTAAGAATATTTCTAATGTTATCTCTCAGTTGCCTTTTAGGCAAAAAGCCACACTGATCTTCATGAATAAAATCTTGTGAGACATTCTTCATTCTTTCAGCTAAGATCCTCATAAATATTTTATAATCATTGTTCAATAAAGATATTGGTTGGTAATTTTTTGGTAAATTCAGGTCTTGCCATTCTTTAGGAATATTTGCACCTGTCCAATGATCTGGTATCCTTTCATTATCTAGAATAGAATTCATTCATCAAATATTTATAATAGGAGGCTGGCAATCCATCTGGGCCAGGAGCTTTCCCTACCTTAGTCTTTTTTATAGCCTTACAGACTTCTCTTATTGTTATAGGTCCATTCATCATCTGCTTTTGTTTATCTGTTATCTTTGGTAAGCTTTGTTTCTTTAAACATTCATCTTCTTTTGTCAGGGAGATTTCTTCTACTTTATATAGTTTTGTATAGCACTGAATCATTTTCTTCTCATTTTTCTTTCTCAGTTTATATGCCAAACATTTCCCTGGCTTATCTACTGACTCAAAGTTCTTCCGTTTTGCAAAGTTCATTTTTATTTCCATTTTTCTAATCGTCAACACAGAGAACTGATGTTGTAAAAGTTTAATTTGCTGTAAGACATTTTTTTCTTCCTGGAAATCTCCTTAGTTCCTCCTCTTTCATCTTTACCTCCATTAAAAACTTTTGCATCTTCTCTTCTCTTTGCCTTTGCCTTTTCAATTTACTATTTTGCTGTATAAATTGCCCTCTCATAAAGGCTTTGCTGGCATCCCATACTGCCCTTAAGTCAGTGCCTTTATTACGATTATTCTCAAAAAAAAAATCTTTCAATTTCTTTTTTACAGTCCTCCATTATTGATTCCTTTTGTAACAAAGTTTCATTAAGCCTCCATCTATAACATTTAACTCTCCTCTTATATGTTAAAGTCACTGGGTTATGACCTGAAAAAGTCTTTGGCAATAACTCCACTTTATTAATACATGTAACAAGGTTTTTAGAAATCCAGAACATATCTATTCTTGAGAAAGATCTCTGTCTTTCAGAAAAATAATTATATTCTTTAGAGTCACCATTTTTATGTCTCTATATATCTATAAGTTCAAAATTATCCATCATTTAAATAAATATTTTTGGTAATTTGCCTTGCATTGTTTTAATTTCTTTCACAGATGTTCCATCTTTCTGTGGGCAAACCACTTCATTCCAGTCTCCAATAAACACCAAATCTATTAGTTTTCCCATAAGTCCTTTGAAAAATATAGCTTTCTTATCATTTAGGGCATATATTCCTACTGTCACAATCTTGGTTTCATTCAGATAAATTTCAAGCTCCACACATCTGCTATAATCATGAGTCAATATCAATTTTGGTCGTAGTTGTGAGTTTATATACAAAAAACCTCCATTTTTCTTACTTTTCCCTGCTGAAATAAATTCTTGCCCCAATTTTGTATAAGGCAATTGTTTTGTCCCTTTTTGTTATATGCATTTCCTGAAAACAAATTATATCTTGTTTTAACTTTTTCAAATAATGAAATACCCTTTTTTCTTTTCTGAGGAGCATTCACTCCATTTATGGTCCAAGTTAGGCATTTAAAATCCATATTTATGTTATAAACTTAGAAAAGTCTATACCTGTAACGCCCAGTATGGGAATCACTTCCTTAGACTCCTGCTGTATTTGCTGCACAGCTCCTTCCTTTTGATCCATTTGCATCTCTTCCAATTCCTCTTTAAACTTTTCAAGAAAAACTCTCATCTTTTGGACTGAGTTAAGTTGAAATCTCTGCTGCTTAAAAGTTAAAATCACTCCTTCCAATATAACCCAGTGAAATGGTATCTTTTTCTGTTTGAATATGTCAGTCAGGAAAGTGCGTTCTTTTCTCTTATGCGATATTCTGATAGGTATTTCTTTAAGCAAAATTACATCTGAATTATTAATTCTTAGTTTAGTATTAAAATATTGCTGTAGAACTTGGTCTCTTGTCTTCTTCCTGACAAAGTGCACAAGTACATTTCTTAGCTTTGCATATCTTATATTAATTCTGTATACTTTGTCCACTTCTGCATCCATATCTTCTAAGATTCAACAACTCTCTCCCTAATATCTTCACCAGGTTCCTCTGGAACCGCTCTCAATCTTGGACAGAGTTTTTTTCTCTCTTAATTCCAGTAGTACCATGTTGTCTAAATCTTTTCCATCTCTCAATTTATTATTTCTGTCTAATTTTCCACAAATTCTATTTTTCCTTAATTTATTTAATCTCTCCACTTATTTGCATAATAAGATTTTGGTAGATTCTTCAATTTTTTAATACATCTTTTCTTCCATATTTGCAAATCTTTCCTCCATTCTCCCTCTTCATGTAGCCAGATCTCTCTTGACAGGTTCAGTCACTGATGCTGTAATATTCTTCCTCAATTCTTCAAACATCCTTTGCAAAATCTTTGGTGGAATCCCTTTTTCTGTTATTTGCTCTATCATCCTCTCCTCCCTTCTATGATTTTTGCTGCTTTCCTGGTAGTAGCCATTTCTCTTCTTCAATTTATAATCCAGAAAGGGGAAGTAAAAAGTAAAATGAGGCTTTTTTTCCCGCTTTCCTCTATATCCTTAACTCTTTGGTCGCATTCGGCACTCCATATTCTATAGCCACATGATCTTTCACAACTTTTCCTTATCTCTTTGTTTAACAAAATCAGTCAATCATCCCTCTTAGGAAATTTAAAAAATCCTCATTCCCATGGAGGTATGTATTATTTATTTAATTAATCCAAAAGTACTTTATAATAAACAATATTCCCAATTCAACTGTTCCCTTGATCTGTTTTAAACTTCCATAGTTCAAACTCTATGTAAGCTTTTTACTGTTAGTTGCTTTTAAGTCCTTATGATTATATCTTTAGCTTTTACTTTAATCTTGCCCCAGGTCAAAGAAAAACTCAACAGGTGGTTTAGTTGCTCTGCTGCTCAGAAGATCTCTGTAACTTGAGGCTTCTGGTGGGAACATGGTGGTCTGAACAGCTGTGTTTGTGGTTCTGTGAGCAGAACTGACAATGCAGCAATTTTTGAGCTCAGGCAGGTTTTTCCTGAAGCTCAGGAATGTTTTTCCAGATAAAGGAAAACACTCAGAATCACCCCATCTGTCCTCAGGAAGGCTGCTTGCAGCCAGTAAATCACAAACAGTGTTTGAAACAACTGGTAAGAGCAGCCGGGAGTCTGGGGCGTCATCATTTCCAAGCTGCACTGTAGCCTTAAAGGGACATTAAGACTGGCCACCCCATTTCTAGATTACCCAATTTATTTTTCTTTTAAGTTTATGTACCCTAAGAGAGGCTTTCTACAGCAAGGAGAAACACATTATCTTGGTGCTTATTGTTATTTTTGTGACTAATTTCTTTAAAAAAAATCTTTTTAAGTTGTGGATTTTGCTTTCCATCCAAATATCAAGGAAGGTTGAGAGTATGTAATTGTCTCCCTGTTATTATTTTTGTACTAAATTTGAAGATTTTAGCATTTTCTTACACATTGAATCTGCTGTTTTGAACTTTCAGCTTTCTGTTGCTACTTTCTTTGGGGAACTGCCTGTTATCATACTTTCACTTGTGTAAACATGTTTTGGGATTTTCTATTATCTCCCACTTTTGCTGGTTAAGTACCTAGGGGGCGCCATAATCTACTGTGTGAGACATGGAGGATTTTAATCAGACTTTCTTGGATTTCCATCAAGACCTTAAATAGATTCTTTTTGATTCCTGTCAAGTTTTTATGCAAGGCATTCAGGACATTGTGGAAAACATAAGGTTTAAAATGTGGCATCTTGTTGGGGATGTTGTGGAAGAAATTGAAGAGCTTAACAATGATAGAAATGCTTCTTCTAATAGCAAGATTGGGGCTTCTCTTGAAATGCTAGATGAAGATCAGATAGTTGAGTTGAAGAAATTAAAGGGACAGATCGAGTTGCAAGCCATAAGTGAAATTAATTTTCTTATGGATTGTTATGGAAACGAAGGGGTTATTATGTATGGGAGCTTTTCTGTTGAGAAGTCAGAGCTTTTAAGGGGGGCAGTTGGGCTGTTCATTTCTCTATGAAAAAAAGCCCTGTGTGTATTGTGGGGATATGCAAATGCTCTGGTTTATTTTGAAGTGGGGTAAGGGTTTAAGAATATTTATCCAGACTGCGTTTAGGGCTTGTTTGACTTCATTCATCTTTAATGATTTGGATTTGGATTAAGATTAATAAGGTATAATAATAAACATATTATTAGCTTAGTTTTAGGCTTAATATGTTTAAGATTATTATAATTGTATTATTAATCATAATGGCAGACAATTTATATGCTTTTTAGTTTGATCTAGTTTGATTTAGTTTGATTAGACAGAAATGTATGGAATAGTAGTAGGAAGGAAATAATTAAATAAATGTTATCTTTGTGGGGGGAAGTTGATTAGGAAGGGTGTGTGTGTATGTGTGTATATTTATATTTATATTTATATTTCTTCTTTTTCTTTTAATATAAGGGGATGGAACAACTGTATTTAGTGATTTTTATAATGTGCCAATGGAATGATTTATAGAAATAATGTGATTTTGGTTTAATATAGAGTAAAGGATTGATTATGGAAATTTTGTTGTAAGACAGCCAGTTTGGTCTAGTGATTAAGGCACTGGGCTAGAAACCAGGAGGCTGTGAGTTCTAGTCCCGCCTTAGGCATGAAAGCCGGCTGGGTGACCTTGGGCCAGTCTCTCTCTCAGCCCAGCTCACCTCACAGGGTTGCTGTTGTGGGGAAAACAGGAGGAGGAAGGATTAGGTGTGTTCGCTGCCTTGAGTTATTTATAAAAATAATAAAGACAGGACAATAAATAAATAAATATCCTTGCTGTTAAAATTCAGAAGTCACCTCTTCTTGTAATCTTAAAAAAACCCTTTTTCTCTTGTGTTTTTCACACTTTTTTAGTTTTCTTTTTTTCTTTTTGTAGGTTTTTTTTGGTAGTTTTTATCTGTTTTAAATCTAATAAAATTCTTATTTAAAAAAATAAGATCTCTGTAACTTTCAGAGTATTTGTAATCCAAAGTGCACTAGAAATTGGAGTTTTGGGTGAACCCAGTGTCCTTAATGCAGGCTCTGCATGAAGCTGTGAACCTGATATTTCTTTCTTGGCTCCTGGTGCTCTACTCATGAGTTGCCCATAGGTTCCCTCTGGATCCTGCAGGTTTCCTTGCAAGGAGCTGCCTTCTAGAGCACAGGCGGGCAATCTCTTGGCTTCTCCTTTATCAGGAGAAGCTCCGTGGGTCCAGGCTCGCCACCCAGCTGCCAGTCTCCACCTCAGTGTCATCCCTGCTACTTGGAGACCTGTTAGTCTGCCATTTTCTCCACCTGGAAGCTAATTCTGTTGCAATTTCTAATTTAATTAAAGGGAAAGATTCACTGAAATGAATGAATATAAAGCTTCAATTTATTTGGCAAATGGGCAAAACATCACTTTAGTCAAAAAAGGCTCTATAAGATTCCATTCCATATTAACAAAGGAGAGATATGTGTGGCAGATCTGAAGTCAAGTCTGCTCTCATTAAAATATATCACAGAGAAAGGATGTGATGTAAGATTTAAAGGCAATCATTTTTATGTTACTGAAGATGGTAAATTGCTTATGAAAGGTGCCCTCCAGAAAAACAGACTATTTGAATTAAAATGTAGAGAAGATAAAGCAAGGGCAGCAAAGAATTCTAACCACAAAAGCTGTGTAGCCAAATGGCGGTAGAGAATGGAACCCAGAAACCCAGATGCCGCTTGTAAATTGGAGGGCTGAGCCAGAGGACTAAAGCTACAGCCATGTATGAATCAGTCTAGGTATGTCAAAGGTACTAAGTCAATACATGTGGAAAGAAAAGAAAAAAGGGACAAGTTATTAGAACTAGCTCACAATGGCATTTGGGGTCCAGGGTATGTTACCACCCAAGTTAAAACAAGTATATCTTCACATTCATAGATGGTTACACAAGATACACATTTTGCTATTTGCTTAGTGAAAAGAATTAGGTACTAGAAAAATTTAAAGTACATATGGCTTTAGTCAGCAGTACACTTGGGAGAAAACCTCAAGTATTGTGCACTGACAATGGGAGTGAACATACAGCAGGTAACATGCAAAGGAACCTGAAAAAGCAGAGTTGTGTATCAAGCCACAATGGCCTATATCCCAGAAGAGTATGGTTTGATACAAAGGAAAAAAACAATTCCTGATGGAAATTATGAGATACCTGTTGTAAGATGTAGGATTGGTAGAAACAATGCATCCACTTACTTGCAGAACATTATCCCTATGAAAGCCATAGATGCAAACACCAAAGAGCTGTGGCATGGAAGGAAATACAGTCTAGGAACACATAAAAGTATTTGGTTATATAGTTATGCATCTGGGCCAAAAAAAGAGAACCAAGCTGTACTAGAGATGTGAGGAAGAAGTGATAGTTGGATACTTGCAACACAGCAAGGGATACACATGACCCATTGAAATACGCAGTATTGCTTAGCTTGATGAAAGGGGAAAGACAGTAATTATGAAGACCCAGATTTTGTTCCCCATGTCCAGGCAAACAGCAGAGACCACCAGCTTTAAAGGAGGACCCATTGCATGCCCAGAAGTAAACTGTATGGCAGAACCAAAAATGGTAACTGAAGGTTACAACTGAGACATTCCAAGATCTCCAACAAAGGGGTTACACCAGAAAGTCTTTCCTACATTGCCAAGAGGGAGCAAGTAGAATGATCTCACACATGGAAGGACATCAGAAGGATGTCAGCCACTGAAAGAGACAAATGGAGAAAATCTGTAGAAGATAACATTAAAGTGTACCACAAGAATTAAACCTGGAAACTTGTCAAGCTATGCACAGAAGATAAAGTGTAAGATGCAAGTGGTTTTTCAAGGTGATGTCCAGCACCATAATATGTGACTAGTGACCAAAAAATACACCCTGAATTATGGTGATTATTACAATAATGATTATGTTGCACCATTGCTCAAAGATACTTTTACATCAAAATTCCTGCATGGAAGGAATCTATGTTTAGTAGCCACCTGGATTTGAAGAACCAGGAAAGAAAGATAAACTGTGCTAGCTTCAGAAAAGCACTTGGAGCCTGAAGCAGGCAGCTAGAACCTGGAATGGAAAGTTGAACCAGACATGTGACAACCAAGGCTTCTCAAAAGACAAATGTTATTCTTGCCCTGTCTTTACTCCAGATTTGGAAGTGACAGATGGACAAAGATTCTACCTATACATGGTTTAGTTATCTGTTAACAAGATCAGGATGGCAAGCAGACTGTAAAGACCCTCAGCAAAGAAATAGAGATGAGAATAGAGATGAAAGAGTGACAAAATATCTTACTATTTTGGCATCCAGTTAGGAGGAGAGGATGGAACTTACCTCCTTAATCAAAGACAGATAAAAGATCTTCTTGAATTTCTAGGACTAACTCAAGCAGATAAAGCTATGGAAAAGGATTTCTTCAAAACAAACTGCAAACAATGAGCCCCTGCCTGAAACTAACAAATACAAGACTGCATTTGGACACTTTTGATACTTAGCCACAGTGATGAGGTCAGACATTGCTGCAAGAGACAGAATACTCTGTAGGAAGGTGAGCACACCATCCAAAGGGGACTGTATTGGAGTCAGAAAGATGGCAGATACCTAAAGGACACTGAACACATAGATCTCAGACTGCCAGCTGGCACCAACCATCAGCTGGTGGGCTATATGGATGCATCCTGGGCAGAAGTCAGAACAGAATGTAAATGTACAAGTGGACAATTATTCCTGAACAGAGGTGGAGTAATCAGTTTGGACAAGCTAAAAGCAATCCGTTCACCCACCAAAGCAGAGTATTTATCTGCAGCACATGTATGACAACTTGTCAGGAACTTTGGGATTGTCCTACAGGTAATCCTCAACTTATGACCACAATAGGGACTGGAAAATTCATCATTAAGTGGTGTGGTCATTAAGTGAAGCATCATGTAACATTTTTGTGGCAGTCAAGTGAATCATCTTGTCATTAAGTGAATAATGCAGTCATTAAGTGAATCACCTGGTTCCCCATTGATTTTGCTTGTCAGGAGCTGATTGGGAAGTTTGCAAATGGCAATTGCATGGCCTGGGACACTACAAACATAAATACATGCTAGTTGCCAAGTGCCCGAATTTTGATCATGCGACCGTGGGGATGCTGTGACAGTTGTAAGTGCAAGGACCAGTCATAAGTCACTTTTTTCAGTGCCATTGTAACTTTGAATGGTTGCTAAATGAATGGTTGTAAGTCAAGGACTACCTGTATTTGAGGACAATCAAAGATGCATTTAACCCAAATGAGAAAACTATACTCCAGAACAAATATCAGCTTCAAGATGTAGTTCAGTCCAAGAAATCAACTCCACATTAAGGCTAAAACTACTTTTATTAAGATTGGCTGTAGTAACAGGATCTTGCAAATCTAATTATGGTTTACCTCCTCTCCCTTTTATACTAATGTGAATTAGGGAGGTGTCTGCCTGAGACATCTTCATTGTTTGTTTCCAAGTTCCCTTCCTCATTGTAACAGATCTCCCCTTTCTCTGTCAAGGTTACCTTCTTTACTTTCTGCATCAAAGCACACAGACACCAAGGATCCCAATGAGTAAGATATTCAAGAAGAGGGACTTTTATTTTTGTTTGTATTTATTTTTTATTTTTATCCCACCTTAATTATTTTTTATAAATAACTCAAGGTGGCAAACATACCTAATACTCCTTCCTCCTCCTGTTTTCCCCACAACAACAACCCTGTGAGGTGGGCTGGGCTGAGTGGGAGTGACTGGCCCAGGGTCACCCAGCCAGCTTTCATGCCTAAGGCTGGACTAGAACTCTCCTGCTACACCTGATTGGCTCTTGGGTTGAGAGAGAGGGACTGGCCTAAGGTCACCCAGACTTAATGAACTAAAATACTATACTGCCCATCAGAAGAGTTCTGGTGGGTGCATTTACTAATGGCACAGAACCGTTCAAGAGATTATGGGAATTGTGGGTCAGTTGACAAGCCAATGGGAACACATCTGCCACCTGCTCTTCTCAATGTGTGGTGGTGTGAGGTTAAGGAAGTCTGGGCAGGTGACTCTGGACTTGAATCTGTTGCTCAGGTTGCTTCTGAACACTTGCCAAGAAGAGTGCAACACCTATGCACAGAGCATGCAAAAAGCCTGAACATTGTGTAATGGTTGCCTACTCTAAAACACCATCAGACTCATGAGCAGGAATTCAAAGATATCTGATTTATTAAAGAATAGTATGCAGGATCACAGAGAAAGCTGAGAATGATGAAAGCACACCAAATTCAAATTAAAAACCTGTCAGGGTCAGTCTCGCTTCGCAATAAGACACAGACTCACTTAATGGGTATTAAGGATTTCTGGTTTATTGGAATGATGGCTGACAGAACAAAAAACGGGAACGGGGGTTGTGGTGTGGAGGTGCCCATTTTATACCCTCTTGTATGACCCCGGGCTCCTCCACCCTCTATTGTCCCAATCCCTCTTGATGGGACCCTTGATTGCTGCCTGGGCGTTTTCCCGGTGTCTTCTCTTGTCTTCTTGATTCTGGTGTGTCCTCCAGGGCACCAGGTGCGGCTTATCTCTGCTCATCCGATGTCCTTCTTTTCAGCTGCATATGGGTCCATGGGTGTGGGTGCTTTGGGTGCTTGTTTTAATCCCTGTTTTAATTATCTTCTTCCTCTATTCCTTGATGATCATGATCTATGTTGTGCCTTGCAACGAGGTCATGACAAAACCCTCCGTGCAAATGAAATCCCTCCCCCCGCAAAGTCTTTTCAAGTTCACAATCCCAGGTGCTCCTAACGGTTTCTGATGGTCTGTGGGAAAAGGCCTTGAACAGAGCACATAACCCAAACACATTCCATTGTACTGATGAGCTTGGTACAAGGTCCCACAGCAGCTCCCTCCCAAGCAGAAACGCGTGTCAGCACCATGGCATGTGAAACGTTACGATGTATAAACTACATTGAATCAGTGAACATGACATCCTGCCCCCCCAAAAAAAAATATGTCAAGCAGCAGGCTTCAAAGGATAAGCAAGGTGGAAACGGTTAACTAAATCAGGTGCATTAACATGGTGAGCAGACACCCATTCAGGATGAGGAAAGTGTTTCCATCGGACCAGATAGTGAAGGGTGCCTCGAAGTTTGGGAGAATCAATGATGTCCTTGACTTCAAAGTGTTGGCCATCAATCATAATTGGAGCAGGAGGAGGAGGTTGAGGGTGCCAGTGTGGAGAGCGGTGCACAGGCTTAAGCAAGCTGCAATGGAAAACAGGGTGCAAGCGTTTCAAATTGTGAGGCAGTTCCAATTTAACAGTAACTGGATTGACAAGATGAACAACAGGAAAAGGACCAATGAATTTGGGAGCAAGTTTTTTAGAGGGTTGAGGTGATTTGATAAATTTAGTAGATAGATACACCTGATCCCCAACTTTGAAGTCGTGTTGTAAAGAGCAATGCTTATCAGCTTGGGATTTGTAAGCAGCCTGGGCATCAGCCAAAGCTTGTTGAATGACTGGCCAGGAGTCAGACAGTTTAACAGCCCAGTCAGATGCAGAACATGGTTGGGAAGGGGGCCGTGGCAGTTCAGGGATGGGAACAAAGTCGTGACCAGAAACCATGTGAAAAGGGGTTTGTCCGGTACTTTGATGGACAGCATTGTTGTAAGCAACTTCAGCAAAAGGTAACAACTCCACCCAATCATCCTGATGGTAATGCCAATGTGCCAATGTATGCTCTAAGAAACTGTTCAAGAGTGGAATTTAAAATCTCAGTAGAACTGTCAGTCTGGGGATGGGATGATGTGGACAGTGCTTGTTTAGTGCCGATCAATTTTAAAAATGATTTCCAAAACTGGGAAGTAAACTGTGTGCTGCGGTCAGAGATCAAATGGGAGGGGCTACTGTGGAGGCGGTAGATGTGGTGGAAAAATAGGTGCGCTAATTGTGGGGCTGATGGGATGGATGCACATGGAATGAAATGAGCTTGCTTGGAGAAAAAATCTTTTACAACCCAAATGACAGTTTTCTTCTGACTGGGAGGTAGGTCCACAATGAAATCCATAGAAATCTCGTCCCAAGGACAGGATGGGCTGGCCACTGGCTGTAAAAGCCCCTGTGGTTTCCCTCCTTTTTGTTTTGACATGGCACAAACAGGACAGGAAGCAACATAGTCTTTTACATCACGTCTTAAGATTGGCCACCAAAATTGACAGCGAACCAAATGCAGGGTTTTGACAAAACCAAAGTGTCCAGCAAGTTTATCATCATGGGAATGTTGTAAAATAGCAGCTCTTAAAGTTTCAGGCACATAAAGGCGATGTTCCACCCATGCCAGACCGTTTTCAAAAGAAACATTGTCTCTATTAGCTAGCAACCAAGTGTCAGATTTCAGTGCCTGGAGAAAGTCCTTCTGTAATTGACAAGGAACTTGCAGTTTCTGCTCCCCAGGCTGGGCTGGGGGCAAGGTTGCCTGCGCACGGGTCTGGCTCTGAGTGACAGCAACCAAGCCCAGTTGTGGTTCAGTGAGAACAGTCCCAACCACATCTGCTACCTGGTCAAGGTCCTGAGGTAACCGTGACAAAGCATCGGCCAGAAAGTTTTTCTTTCCCGGAATAAATTTTAACTGGAAGTTAAAGCGACTGAAAAACTGAGCCCAGCAAATCTGTTTAGGGCTGAGACGTCGTAGGGTGCAGAGGGCTTCCAAATTCTTGTGATCGGTCCAAACCTCGAAAGGGCATTTAGCGCTTTCAAGGAGATGGCGCCAGGTTTCTAAAGCTGCTTTTACAGCAAATGCCTCCTTCTCCCAAACATGCCAACAGCGTTCTGTTTCAGAAAATTTCCTGGATAGATAAGCGCAGGGTTTTAAGAGATTTTCTGAATCCCTCTGCCACAAAATAGTCCCAATAGAGGTGTCAGAAGCATCAACTTGGACTACAAAGGGGCATTAAGGATCAGGGTGCTGTAGAATAGGCTCAGCAGTGAAAAGGGTTTTTAATTTCTCACATGCTGCCTGGCATTCAGGCATCCAAGTCACTACTGCCCCAGATTTTTTTACTTTTTGTGTCTCCCCCAAACGCTTGGTATGGAGTAAATCAATGAGGGGCAGAGCAATCTGAGAGAACCCCTGGATAAATTGTCAATAGTAATTACTGAACCCTAGGAAACTTTGTAATTGCCTCCGGGTGTGGGGACGTTCCCAACTTAGAATCACCTGAATTTTTGCAGGGTCCATTTCTATACCCCTGTCAGACACTCGATAGCCCAGATAGTCAAGTTGGGTTTTGTGAAACTCACATTTGGAAAGTTTGGCATAGAGTTTGGCATCTCTAAGTTTGCGTAACACCTGTCTGAGGAGGCGTTTGTGTTCCTCCTCAGTTTCAGTGTAAATGAGAACATCATCTAAATAAACCAGGACCCCTTTAAACAAATGATCATGTAATACTTCATTAATCAATTGCATGAAGACTCCAGGTGCCCCTGCTAATCCAAAAGGGAGGACTTTGTACTGAAATGATCCTATTGGCCATTAAAAGCAGTTTTCCACTCATCTCCAGCTTTTATGCAAATGCAGAAATAGGCTTCGCGAAGATCGAGCTTGGAGAAAATCTTGCCCTTAGACAAGTGAGCTAACATGTCCTTCATGAGCGGAAGAGGGTACTTGTTGAGAATTGAGATGGAATTTAACCCTCGATAGTCCGTACAGAGTCAAAGCATGCCATCTTTCTTTTCCCGGAATAGCACAGGGGCCCCAACTGGGGAATTAGCAGGTTCAATAAACCCCCTTGACAGATTTTTGTCAATGAAGTCCCGTAATGCCTCGAGCTCCTTCTGAGTGATCGGATAGATTTTTGGCTTGGGCAATTGAGCGTTAGGGACCAACTCTATTGCACAGTCAGTTTTCTGGTGGGGGGGGGGTAACTGATCTGCTTCCATCTCCTTAAATATGTCTGCAAATTCTTGGTATTGAGCAGGCAAGCCTTCTAAATGTGGCAAGTCAGGGCACGGTGTGGCGATTGCTGCCCTTCCAACCCCCGCTCATGCAACTATATCTGCTGTAGGAGCTTGATAAAATCCATCTGCAAAAGTCACAGTTCTGTGCTCCCAGTTTATATAGGGGCTTCGATAGGTCAACCATGGGATCCCCAGGATTACCAAGGGATTGCCAACAGGTGCTACAACGAATTTCAAAGTCTCACGGTGACTGCCCATTTGCATTGCCACAGTTCCAGTGAAATGGGTTGCCCCCCCCCCGCTGTTGAACCATTCAACTGTGTGAAGATCAAAGGATGCTGGAGGGGGAAACTAGGCAGTTCCAAAGCAGCAACCAGATCAGGGTGAATTAAACACCTGGAACACCCAGAGACAATTAAAGCCCATACCTCTGTAGTTTTTGTGTGGGAATCCAATTTCACTTTTACTGCTAAAGTGGGACAGTCAGCACTCACCATAGCATCTTCACGCCCATCCTCTTCCACCTGCCCGGTGGCGCCCTTCATGGCAGGTGGCTGGCGTTTTCCGCCGGCTCCTTAGAGTCGTCTTCAGCCTCTCCCGAGAAGTATATTACTTCTTCAGCATTGGCTGTCCCTTTGGCTGCTGTCATTCGCCGTGAGGGGGGGGGGTGATTTGGCCGGCAGCTTCCCCGCTCGATCTCCCCCCTTGGCTTTTGGGCAATCAGCTGCTCAATGGCCTCCTTTCTGCATTGGAGATGCTGAACCCTCATGTAGTGCCGATCTCTCTCCTCATCCCAGGCTTTATAGCTTGGCCAGGCAGCAGTCACAGCACTTCGGGGTCCCCTCATGGTGGTGGGTGGTTTTTCAGATTTTCTAGTTTGCATGAAGGTATGCTGAGCATGCTCAGCCTTTCCTGCCAGACAGATCCAGTCGTACAATGGCTTGGGGTCGTCTCTACACAACGCCTACCGTAGGACGTCCCGGTTGAGTCCCTCTTTAAAACGCTCTATTAGAGTGGACTCAGACCAGTCAGTGATTTTCCCAGCCAGAGCTTTAAACTCTAGGGCATAATCAGCTACTGACATTTGGCCCTGGGTAAGATCCTTCAGCGCCTTCTTAGCTCTTGCCTTGGCCAGAGGATCTTCAAAATGCAGCTTTAATGCCCACATGAAATCATCAAAATAATCAAGTGCAGGGGAGTCAGCATCACTTAATTGAACATACCAGTCAGCCACTCGACCCTTCAGTTTGGTGGCAATGGCAGTTATCTTAGCCTCTTCGGAAGGGAAGCATGTCCCAAACTGCCTCATATAACTTTTAGCATTAGTTAAAAAGGAAGATAACTTTGTTGGATCCCCATCAAATTTGACAGTAAAGTCTCTCACCCTGCCTCCAGTTGGAGTGGAGCTGGCAGTCACTTGAGTGGTTGGGCCCCAGGTTACAGTAGCTTTCCCTTTTTGGGGTGGGGACACTGATGACCGAGCCCTGCAGGGTGGAGATTCATCCCGGAACCGTCACTGGCCCTGCTCCGCTGGCGGTCTGGATGGGAGGATGGGGGATGGTTGTGGGAAGCTGGGATCTCCTCCGCACCTCCCTTGCCCCTCCAATGACAAAGACAGGTTTCTTAACATGTACTCCATCAATTCTATTTTGGCTTCCACCACTCTTATTCTCTCAGAGGTTCGAGAGACCCCTCTCCTTCGCGTGCCTGCTTTCCTCTCAGTTGACACCGTAGTAGATTCTTTGTCTGGGGTTAGTGGGCACCGATACTTCCAGGACGTCCCCGACACCCCAGGTTGTGGTTCCCCCACTTCATCCAAGGTGATCAACTCTGCGAGCAATTCGCTGGGTGCAAGTTGCTTTGGCTCTTCCCCATCGTCAGATTCCTTTGCATCAGAATTGGAACTCGATTCATCCTGGGATTCTGAAGGTTCTGGGGTGAGGTTCAGTTCTCCGCTCTTGACCATCGACTCGGGCATCAAGCTAGCCATCTCCTCGAGTCCCCCGCTCATGGATTTTGACTCAGCCATTGTTAACTATTTTCCCTGGCAAGACTGATCTTGGTAGGAGCTAACAGTACAACTTTGGGATTCTCAGCTTTATGTAATGGTTGCCTATTCTAAAACACCATCAGACTCATGAGCAGGAATTCAAAGATATCTGATTTATTAAAGAATAGTATGCAGGATCACAGAGAAAGCTGAGAATGATGAATGCGCGCCAAATTCAAACTAAAAACCCTCGGTGCAAATGAAATTCCTCCCCCCGCAGAGTCTTCTCAAGTTCACAATCCCAGGTGCTCCTAACGGTTTCTGATGGTCTGTGGGAAAAGGCCTTGAGCAGAGCACATAACCCGAACACATTCCATTGTACTGATTTCGCATACAAAGCTTGGTACAAGGTCTCACAGCAGCTCCCTCCCAAACAGAAACGCGCGTCAGCACCATGGCATGTGAAACGTTACGATGTATAAACTACATTGAATCAGTGAACATGACACATTGCTAGGTAGATTAAAGCAGTATACAAGTGATTGCTGCATTCTAGGAGAGAGCTTGAGTGACTGTGAAACCAGGTTGTATGAGAACAAAAATGATTCGTAATTAGAAGGAAATAAGGTTAAAAAATTGCTGAGATTTTGGTTAACTCAGCAATATATTTCTTTGGCGTGTAAAAGAATGTCACACATTTTGTAAAGCAATATAAGTAACTCTTATTGAAAACTTTTTTTAAAAAACACTGACATCATTGTCAATACCATTATCATAATATATGAATTAGGGGCCATAAGCAAGTTGCTGAAAAATGTAGTTACAAAAGTTTTCAGGAAAAAAATAATAGACCCTAGATGAACACTGTAAAATGAAATTCACAGGTGTTAAGCTGAGTCCTTTTAACTTGCTCAAAGTAACATCCAATGTGGCATTCTTGTGATAACATCATATAACTTTGTAAAGGATGCTTATCAGGGTAAAGCTTATAAAATGTTTGTGTCCACTGTATGGCAGTCACTTTGTTCCAATGAAAAAGTCTCCTTGAAGTTATTTTAAAATTTCATGAAATCACCTCTGAGGCAAGGTTTGAGAAGGGATCAGCCATCTGTCTGAACATAGAGTCAGCAATGAAGAGATATTTGGGAGGTCTCCCAAGATCCCTTGGTGCTTAAGAGGAATGTCCTTCTCTTCACATACAAGTCAATTATCAAACTCTGCAAGGCTGGCAAGCTCAGCAAACGAGGACCACTTAGATTTCTGGAAAGATCTTTATTGCTGGTAGGGTAATAGAACAGAATTCTGAAAGCCTAGCCAAGTAATTCTCCTGCACAACTTTTACCTAGTGTAATTAAGGCAGAGTTACTCTGAGTCTCTTTCTCACAGTCTCCCCTTCCTATCAAATCTCCTGTAACATCTCTGTTTCCCCCCTCAATGTCTTGCTGCCCCTTTGTGTTCCAAACTCTGTTAGGCATTCCATTACATCAATCAGGGCCAGGATTTTCTTCTTTTTCTCTGCATTTACACAGCCTCCCAGTCAACACAGCCACTCCCTCAGGTACTCTTGGTTGACACACAGATATTCTCAGAGAAGTATCCTAATAACAAAACTTTCTGTCTTCAGAAAGAAAAGCTTTCCATTCACCACCCCAGTTGTTTCATTTCTTTGGTTCAGTTTCTTGTGGCTAATCAAAAGTAGGAAGAGACAAGGTAAATTAGCACTTAAGGTAGTAATGTTTTTTGGGTTGCATCCTAAAAGACGCTTCAGAGCACATGGAGGCACAAACACAGCACTTGTCTGGAATTCCAAGCAACCACATCTTTCCCTGGGATTGTGTGGCCTTGAATCTAAAGCACTGCACATATTCCCTCTGGCTGTGTATGGAATATAGAATAGACAGATCAAGTTTTAGATTTCTTCCTTGTTTATCCACTTTATTCTGCAAGCCTGCTGTATGCATGTGTGTGTCTTTCTTTCTTCTACTTAGTTTTATTTTCATTTAATATCTTTCCTGCCAAATAAAATTGTGTTGGCATTTGTGATGCCACTTGTGTAAAGCTTGATTTTTCTGCAATCATGTTTTCACTTTTTCTGGGTTTTCCTATTTTATGTAAGATTTTAAACTGCATGATGTTTAGAAGCCCAATATATATAATGGAAATCTGTGGATCGATAGTAGAAATAATGGACATGTATGAAAGATTGCCTCTTCCCATAATCTCTTCCTGTGCTTGGAGAACTTTATCAGATGCCCTGTTCCAAGTGTCATAATTGAATGGGTGGTTATTTGATAGCAGTTTCTTTTAGATGCAGTTATGCAGCTATGGAATGCCTTCCTCAGAGAAGTCTTCCAACTTCCTACTTGGTTGATTTGTGACATCAGGCAAATACTTTTTTTTCCTTCATTCTCTCATGTCCTGTAAAATACTACACACTTTGTTGTCCAGAAGTATTTTAAAATTGTTTGTTGGAAATAGTTTTATCTCCATGGAAGTTTTGAATCCTTTAAATCCTTTAAATCCTTGTTTGTATTTTAGTCTTCGTTCTTGTAAATTGTCTTTGAGGTTGCTCCTGATTTCTTTATTTAACTGGAGGTTACTGAATTTGACGTATATAGTGTCAGCTTGCCACAGGATGACTCACAAGTTAGAAAAAAATGAAATGAGGTACTCAAGTCCAAACAGACATATAAAATAAGGATTGTATGATCTATCCAGCTGTGTTATTTTTTTTTCCTGCAAAATGTGTGTTGCTAATGGATTTGATTTCTGTTTCCCTTTAGAACACCTTCCCAATTGAATTTTGTGGACGATGGTCAAAGAACACTACCTGGCTTAATGGGCACCCACCACAAGATGGCGATAACGTCACAGTAGAAAGAGGACATATTTTACTATTGGATACTAACACAAGCATTCTTAATATGCTTCACCTCAAAGGTCTGACTCTCTCTTTTTTTCTGACCAGCCCTTTTTTCCAGTGAAGGAATTTCATTGTTAGAGAAACCTGAATGAGAATACTAGTCAGTACTAAATGTAGGAAACATTGGGAAAATTCTTTCCTGCTAACCTTTGTTAAATCATATTTATTTGTCATTCCTCTGTGTGTGTGTGTGTGTGTGTGTGTACACCCACAGCCAGCCAGACAAAGTAAACATGATTGAACAAGATTAGCAGAAAGTATCCTGCCTCCATGGAATTATTCAATGCTACTGGAGATACTCCCTTGCTCACACCTACATATAAAGATGTAATATTAGTGCTGTAGTAATAATAACATTATTACTCACTTTGTGATGGAACAACATGGACCCTGTTACTGACAATTAATGTTGCTGATGTACTGAGGTGACTGCCCTTATTTTTATCATGTCAAATTACCAGGGTTTTGAATCCTAAGATAAATTCAAAGGAAGTTAAATGGAAGAAAAATCCTGTTATTTCCCCTTTTATAGATTTCCAAAACCCACACTAGAGACTTGGAGCCCCCTCCTGGTGTAGAATGAAGAATGGAAGATGGTGGAAGGAGAGAAGGCAAACTTTCTGTTTGTGAAGTTGTGAATTTAAGGAACTTATTTTACAGTTTAAGCCAGTGTGTTGAATAGAATCCATAAAGTTGGAGGGGACCTTTTGGATCATTAAGAGCAATTCCCTGCTCTGTGTAGGAAATCCAGTGTTAGATCATTCCAAACAGTTGGCTATATAGCATCTGCCACCCCTCTATTGTCTGACTGCTTTCTTCTTCTAAATAATTTCCTGATGTTCAGTCCTATTCTGCTGTTTTATTAAATAAACTCATTAAACAGCAGCAAACACTCCCCCCTCCCCCCCCCATATTTCTGCATCTGAAAACTCTTCCTGCATGTCAGGAGGACTAGCTTGTGTCCTGCCCGTATCGTCTCTAGGCATAGATATGCCATTCTACAACAACATTATCTGGCTAACAATTGCTATATCAGGAAAACATTAAAATACAGCAACATACTGAATGCAGTGGGGCATGTTCTTCTTTCCTTTAAGAATTTCCAAGTATGGCTTGATAAGAGCTTTGTATAATGGAGGAAATCTCTAAGCACAGGAGCTTTGCACTGTTAACTTTAAGAATACAAAATGGCTCACTGAGAAAAGTAATATTTTCCTTTTTATTGGCTTTATGAAAGATATGCAAAACATTTCTTCAGATGGTATTATTTGGATGATACAGCCACATGAACTCAGGAAAGCATGCCTTATCAACTCATTAAAATAGCCTTTTGAACACAGTCAGGTGAAAAATGGCCTTAGGAATACAGAATAGTAACATTCTTGACACACTCGTAGTCTCGTGCTAAATATGTCAAAGAATCCTCTTCATATGCTGTTTTCCATTCCATAGTGGAGAGCCCTGTATTGTCTTCTGAAGCAAATGTCTTAGCAAACTGACTGTGATGCTTTCTTTAAGAGCAAAGGAACTTGAAACTGTTTTAAATTAGGACGTTGGACTTTTCAACCAACCTGCTTCTACTTCTTAAAGGATGGTTGCGGTACCTCCCACTTGGTAATAGTTATTATCCAGACAAGCAACCAAGGGAGCCGGGGGTGATGGTGGTGGGGATGCAGGGAGGGAGAGAGAAGACAAAGGAAGATGTACTAGCACTTGGGCCAGAGATATTCAAATGAGCCACAATCTGAGTTAGCTCACAAATTGTCCTATAAAACATTATCATAATGCAGTTCAAAATGAGCCTCGCCAGTGGCAGTGTGTCAAGTAGCAGGCTGTGCACCAAATGGGGCATTGCTGAAGTCACAACATCCACCCTTGCCCCATACTGAGAGATTTAACTTTTAAAAACAAAAGTGGGGTGTGAATCCACTAGAATGGAAGCTGTGCTACAGGCAGGCCAACTCTAACCTAGCAGAAAGGCTGCGCGGAGTCTTGCTAGTTCATTTACTTTTATGGAAAAGCAGTGCTGTTCATTGCTGCAGAAGGGTTTCACTTGAGCTTAAAAGAATAACAAAAACCTTTTAGCCTATCCTTTTTTAAAGTGGCAGATAATAACACTGCAGAGGATCAAAACAGTGGATAATACAATAGAGAAATTCATGAAGAAGAAACTGCTGTCTTATTACCTCTGATGCCTTAACCCACCATGGAGAATATGCGATAGGTCAGAATTTGGCAGGGGTTTGTGTCTGTAGGTTGCTTCCACCTCTATAATTTTAGATAGGGGTATTTTAATAAATGAAACTGGAAAATCATCTTTGAAATGAGCTCTTTTGTCTTCATCTGCTGTTTGGAAATCAAACTGCTGCTCCAGACAGAGCTCTTCCCTCCCCTCTTTAGTTGCCAACTATATACAGCAATATTATTATTTATACCTATATTTTTCAGGACACCACACAAAAAAGTCCTGTGAAGTATAAAGATGCTTATGTATACTTCTATCTGAAAAGCTAAACTTTCAGGATGGATTTTGGTGAGATATTAGTACCACTGGTCTTAACCTTATTTCAGCCCTGTCTTAAATGGTCACAGGATTCTTCTAACGGAAGGACGTGAGAATGTCACAAAGTGGACCTATCTCTTGCGAACGTGTCTTTCATCTGCTCCACTATCCCTTTGTCAGTTTAAGTCCTGTGCTTCCACTTGCACTTGCGACTAGATCTAGTAGCTCCATTAATCAAGGAAGTGATCAACTGCCATGGTGGTGGGTCTGATTCTGCTTTCTGTCTCTCTGAAGTCTATAAAAAAAGTCCATGTGGGTAAAAATAGGTTTCCACAGCAGCTGTTACCATTGCTGCTGATCCTGCCAGGCATAAATGCCAGTATGCAATGGTCATAACCTTTTTTCTACTCTGGCATTTGCTTTCTTTGGCAGGCACAGCCACAACTGATGAAGTGCAACAAATACAATGCTGCTTCAGTTTGGTTCACGTGGAGCAGTTTTACTCCAAACAAGATGCTGTATTCAAGCTGCTGATTAAATCACCATTGCTTGGCACTGGTCCTCTCAGGGAAGAGTCCAAGCAGCTTGCAAGAGATCACATGCCATCGGAACAGATGGGCACACATGCAGATGGCCGAGCAGCATCGGCATCAGTTTGGGGAGTTTATTTCTGACTGAGAATGCTCAAGCAGCTGCCTGTATGCAACTCGGAGTGGGAAGGAGGCTTTGATCCAGAAAAGTGCTTTCATACGCTGCTTGACTTTAAGCACACATTGAGTTTCATTAATCCTAATGAGGACCCTTGCATATTAAAAATGCAGCACCCACTTAAATGCCTTGATGAATTGGGAACCGGAATTGGTACCATTACTGCATTATGAATGTGTCATTGATTAAAAAAAACACTTTGACTCATTGTAATGCAAGACTTTCCAGGGCTTGCCTTTAACAAGTATATGAAGTTAGACAGGCTGGTATTACTAATGAGAAATCTGCAACGCTTTCATAGGCAGGCTGGCAGACAAATTTTCATCATGTTATTTTTACTTTCTCTGAAATTCCCATAGCTGGATCATCTGAACAAGGATTTATAGAAATGACATGCTGAATATTTCGCAGGAAATTCACATGTCTAAATAAAATTGTTTGGCCTCTCTTTCAATTCCTCTTTCTTTTCAGTTATTCTGAACAGTTTAGATTCAGATATCATTTCCATGGGTGCTTGGTGGAAGTCCCCACTCTTATGATCCATAGATCTTCTATAAGCATTCTATACCGAAGAACCTTTTCTTTGACTATATTCCCCTAGAGACTGCCCCATCTCATTTCTTAATTCTGAACTATACAGTGGATTTTTAAAAGCAAATTTCCAAAAGTTGTTGTTGTTTTGTCAAGAAGCAAAAAAGGAAAAAAGAAAGGCTAATTTGGCTAAACTTTCAGTAGAGCCAAAAGGGTGTTGCAGCTGCCTGCTGATATTTTTTGTGGCCACTAGTAAGTAGCATAATATGTACTATGTCAGTGATGCCAGAGATGACATGAATGAGAAACAAAGATGAAATGGAAGAAGGAAGGGTTAAATGCCCTGTACCGTTATCTCTGCCTTACTTAGGATACTAATGCATTTCACGGTAGGGCTTCATTTATGCTCTCTGGATTCTGGCAGTAGAGATTTCACCTTGGTCTACTCCCCTACCATCAAATGATCAGATGCTGTTACAATCCAAAGCAAATGTTCACTAGAGATGACATCTAGATTTGATATCTTCTGGGAAGTTCTAGAATGTTTCTTTTAATCTCCTTCCTGGGAAGAAGAAACACGATGAAAAATGTCTCCCCCTTTACTGTATCAAAGCAATTATTGTTGATATAATTGAGTATAATTACATATTTAAATTTGAATTATATATTTAGTTTGGTGGAAAGACCATCATAATTATGATAAGTAGAGTTCATTTTTATTTTTCAGGATCACCCTACTGTAATATGTAGGATATTCCTTGCTTTCTTGGGTAGCCATAATAAACAGTAGAAAAGTTGGAGCCAAATACTTTGATTAAGCAGCATTCATTATTTTCTGCTCTTGGAAAACAGGTTAAGTGCTATGAAAACAAGAAAGCAGTGTGTGTGTGTGTGTGTGTAATCTTTGTAGAGTAAAAGCTTCATATTTATTATAAATTAATAAAGTGCAGAAAGGGAGAAGGCTGGCAGTTGACACACATATGTCATTTATTTGTTTAGACATAAATGCCTGTAAACTCTGAAAATGTTATAATTAGCTTAATAGACTGGAATGTAATCTTTGCCAGTTGTAGCTGTTCTTCCTGTCTTACTTTACGGACATCTTTATCACTCAGGCATTAGCTTTCTCTTTAGTAATGTCTGGATTTTTCAAAAATGACAGTAAGAAAAAAAAAGTGCCCACTGGGGAAAAAAGAAATTAGATTTTTAATATCACTTGAAAAGTATATTTATGATTGTACTTTATCACATGCATTGACATTGGCTGTGTCAGCTGTTGTCAGAGGTCTTCCATCCCTAGGTACATGTTAAAAAATGTGTGCTCACAAGTATGGGTAGGAAGAAATCTGAAGATCTTTCTACTGAAGTGTGACATAGAGTGGATCTTGCTGTCTGAGAACAGTTACTTTGACTCTCTGATTTAGGGAAAAAAAAGCTTAGTTCTTAAGCAGTGTCAATCAATTTGCTCAACAAGGATCTTACATACTTAAGCAAACAGATTTTTTTTGTGTGTTCTTGCAAATGATAGGAAAACGATCATTAACTTTGTGAAAGGGAAAATATCTTATTTAACATGTCTGATTCCCAGCATATGGATTGGGAAACTGATTCAAAATAGGAAAGTCCAAGAAAAGGGAAAATCAGATTTGGAGCAGCAACTGGAACAAAGAAAGTTATCTCTATTTGTCTGACTATCAGTGATATTAGCATGATAGTGAAAACGAAGTGCGGGAGCAAAATCTATTAGTTTAGAGGCCAACAAAGAGAGGAAAAACAGTAACATGATTTATAATTACCTTTTCCAGAGAAGTAAAGCACAAAAAGGCATCACTTTTGGGATGTTCAGGGAGACCTGAAAGACTTGTTGTGCATGGGCTAATCCTATAGGAGCTCAGATTTAAAGCCAAAATTTATGAGAGGCTAAATTTCTTAAGTTCAGGTGGGTACGATGTAGAACACAATTGGGGGCCTTTTAAATTTGGAGAAAGAGAGTTCCCGGTGGGGATGGCTGGGAGAGGGCACTGCTTCAGTCTGATGTCCAAAAGACTTTCTATCCAAGACAGCTGTATCTTGTACAGTGGATGGTGTACTGGAAACCCAGTTACCTGTCATTATCTTACTAACATAATAGATGTAGCACACAGAGGGGAGGGGACAAAAGCATTAAATGTATCCCTCCAACTGCAGTTAGATCTGAAGCACAAAAGTGTTATTGTGGTCTGTAGCTTGCTGGTTCCTTTTTAAGCTATTAGTGACACATCAATGAGTCACAATTTGGGGGGAGAAAAAAAAGGTCAGGGACCTTCATTATATTTCAGTAGTGATGATAATTGGCTTCTGTGTTTTAATTTTAAGTAGGTTACATTGCTGTCCTTAGAATACCAAAAAGCTTTTAACCTCTGCAGTCCATACTCATGTCTACTAGTAGTTTTTCACTTTTGTACTGAACATGTATGCTGCATATGTTTCTAACTCTAACCTGGAATGGCTGTCTTTGTCATTTTGGGCTGTATTAAAATGATGACATATATCTAAAGTGTCTAATATACTGTCATTTCAAACATTTTTCTGTACTTCATTATGAAAGCTGTCTTTATAGAGAGTTCCGTTGAACCTTTTGTGCAAACTCTTGGGGGAAAAGGAATTTGTTGGTGGCTGGGGATGCGGCAGCACTTACAAGGGTATGACATTTACTCTGGAGTGTTAGAAATACTCCAGAGTATTTCTAAGTAGAGTTGAATGTCAATATAGGTGAGATATACAGGTGATAAAATAGGAAAGGCCATTCAAGTCAAGTTAGGCCCCTACACCTCAATTCTTTTCCTGGGATCCTTTTAATTTAATTAATTTATTTTTTCCATTTAACCAAGTAATGGTGGAAACCAGTCTAAACTTCAACAATCCTTTTGCTGAATTCTTAAGGATTTCTCAGCCTAAAGACAAACATTTTAACCTATTGGGGTGAGAACAGACATTCAATATTTGAGAAACTGAGGCTTAATTTTTGAAGGCTCATAGTCAAGTTCATGAAACATTCTGGAAGCCTTTCTTAATACTAAGGGTTGTTCACAAAAGGACTGCTTTAAGCTGAAGGACTAATATTTCCCTCAGATTTTCAGGCATTATTATATGCAAAGTAGAAAGCAAAACCTTAATCCAGCTATAAGTGTCTCCATCTATATATTTTTTCCTGTAACTGTTATTGTGCATGTATTGAACACCACACTGAAAATACGAAAAGCAGGGATTAAGCTGAGATCTCATCAGTCAGTTATTTGTTCATTTATTTAAAATGGATGGTTACTTCAGTAGAAAAATGTGCCTTAAAGTGTAAAGTAAGAAATTAAATGTATTTTAAAGGCTAAATTACCAAGCCTTTGATTATATGATCTGTGTATGAGAGGGAGGAAGTAAATAAGAGTCAAAGAGGAAGTAAACTGAATCAGAACAGTTTGCTGTCTTTACCAACAAATTACTTTCTAATGTTACAGTGAGAATTACCCCATGTTCTCCAGGTTTAGGAAATCAACTTTGCTTTCTTTACTGAAAAATCACAGTGATTAACACTTTCCTTCTCTGTTAATCATGTTACATCTTATGACTGTTTAGCATAGTTACTGTTATTGTCGCTGATCTTAAGGTGGCAAGCTTGCATTTATTGGCCCTGGACCACTAGAACTTCAGGCTCATTATATCCTTGTGTCTGATGGAGGAGAACTTCAGGTTGGATCTCCCAAGAGGCCCTTTTGTGGCATCGCCCGCATTCATCTCCATGGAAGTGCCTATTCGAAAGAGTTTTTCCCATATGGGGCGAAATTTCTGGCTGTGAGAAATGGAACCCTTTCCATGCATGGTGAGTTATAGAAAAGCTTGTGTTATCAAATGGATATGTATTTTTGATAAAATTCATAGTTGTGATGAATATTGATCAGGTTTAATAAAAATAATGAGACTTTTAGAAGTGTTTGGCCTTCACAAATCATTCTGCCGAGTTTTAGACCAGGGCAAGAAACAAGTGGCCCTCCAGATGTTGCTGAAATGCAACTTCCATCAGGTTAAACTATCATGGCTAATGGTGAAGAAGGCTGTTAAGAAATGCTGTAGTATAAATTTTGTACTGCTGCAAGTGTGGGCAATTTTAACTCAGAGGCTGTATGTGGTCTCCAAGTAATTTTGTGGGTCCCCAACAGTTCCAGAAAACTTGTTGCTAGGTTTCAGTGGATGGTCACCGTGAAACTGGGGCATGATTTCAGAATTGGGTGTGTCAGCCTCCATTTAGGCTTAATATATTAAAAAAAAAAAATACCCACTGCAAAATGAGCCCCCTGAAAATTTTGGTACCCAGCTTATGCACCTGCTTGGATGTAGGTATATCTATAACAATAAATTGAATATCTTCTTACTACTAAGAATACAATTCAAACTTGGATTTAATCATTTTAAGGTGTGGAGTGTTTTTAACAGAAGTTTATAACAAATTATATTTTAATTATACTACTCATGTAAGTGCTATTTTTATTTTTATGTTAAGTTTATTTGCATTATTTTAATTGGTTGTGATATATGATTATTTATATCTTTTCCCTTGTTTTTTTCCAGCATTATTATAACCCTATATTTGCAACTACTGATGAAGGCTTATAAGCCGAAATGCATTTAATCAGGTTTTTGTATGTTAGCTAGTAGGGTTGCTTGATTATCCTTGTCTTTGAATTTATTTTTATATATATTGACTGTTTGGGGACTTTTTCATTTTTTTTTTTACTGTTACTATTGTACTTTATGTATGTCTTTATAATTCTACATCTAACACTAGTAAACATTATTGTATAGTATAATTTGTGGCCCATTATTTATTTATTTATTTTATTTATTTTATTTGTCACATTTTTATTACTGCCCATCTCCCTGACTCAGGGGACCCTGGGCGGTTCACAATAAAACAGTATAAAATTCAATAAAATCAGAATAATATCAATAAATATACATATAATAAAATCCAAGTGATGGCAGATCTAATTCCACCCAAAGGGGACCAGACCGGTTCTGGCAGGACTAGGGAACCAACCAACCCCAAGAGTGGCTCTTCCTCTCCCCACTCCGGGCATGGTGACAAAACCAGGTCTTCAGCCATTTCCTGAAGTCCAGAAGAGAGGAGGCCAACCTCACTTCCGGGGGAAGGATGTTCCAAAGGGCGGCAGCTGCTGCAGAGAAGGCCCACCTCCTGGACCCCACCAGATGGAATTCTCTTGCAGACGGGGTCCGTAGCATGCCCTCTCTGCATGACTGGGTGGGATGGGTTGATGTAACAGGGATGAGATGGTCCCTTAGGTAACCCAGACCCATGCCATATAGGGCTTTAAAGGTGATAACCAACGCTTTGAATTGGACCTGGAAGCAAACTGGCATCCAATGCAGCTCGCGGAGCAAGGGAGTAATATGTGCTGATCTTGAGGCACCAAAAACTGCCTGCGTGGAAGCATTTTGGGCCAGCTGTAGCTTCCAGATACTCTTCAAGGGTAGCCGCATGTAGAGCACATTACAGTAGTCTATATGGGAGATGACCAAGGCATGAGTGACCGTTTGAAGGGCCTCTTGCTCCAGGAAGGGGCATAACTGGCACACAACACAAACATTACATTGTTACTTGATCTCGTTGCTACCTTGTTCTGTCTAACAGACCATGAAGTATATTGGAAGTTGCTACCCAACCACATATTTTCTGGTGGATTTGAATCTAGTTGTATTAATCATAGTGCTAACATCCGAGTTAGTAATGAAAGTTTGGCTGGATGGAATCACCCATAGCAAAAGTAGCCTTGAGTGCAGGAAAGGGCATAAGACAGGGATCTGCAAAAGTATTAGTAGTCATTTCATTTTGCTGTAGCAGTTTGTTTTTTCTTCTTAAAAAAACTCAAAAGATTTTGAGTGATGCTGGTTCTAGACAACCTATGCACAAGGGAAAAACTCTGCTTGACCACTGCTCCAACAGATCACTGCTGTTTGTGATACAGAATCTTTATTTATTTATTTATTGGGTTTCCAAAAGTTCTTTTACTTCTGGGATAAGAATCAAGAGTAGAGCCACTTCCTTGCCAGAAATTCCTATATTGAAATACAGAAGGTAGGGGATGACCCAAAAGTTTATTTAGCCATGGAGGGAACATTTGTGTTCAGAGGAGAGATGATTTGGATTACTTACTCTGCCAAATAAGATCAGACAAGAACTCCATGAATCTGACATTTTTGAAGTTAGGGTTAATTTTTAATTTTTAATAAAGTCATTTATTTCATCTAACTACATTAGCTGTTAACAGGGACGCGGTGGCGCTGCGGGTTAAACCGCTGAGCTGTCGATCGGAAGGTCGGCGGTTCGAAACCGCGTGGCGGAGTGAGCTCCCGTTGCTCGTCCCAGCTCCTGCACACCAAGCAGTTCGAAAACATGCAAATGTGAGTAGATTAATTGGTACCGCTTCGGCGGGAAGGTAACGGCGTTCCGTGAGTCATGCTGGCCACATGACCCGGAAGTGTCCTATGGACAACGCCGGCTCCAAGGCTTTGAAACGGAGATGAGCACCGCCCCCTAGAGTCGGACACGACTGGACTTTACGTCAAGGGAAACCTTTACCTTTACCTTTACATTAGCTGTTACTTACATATTTCTGGGGTTGTGATGCCTCCTTCTGATAGTGAATTCACATGTTTGTTTGTTTTTTAATCGTATGGCATAGCAGTTTGGTGTTCATGCTGCTTTTCTTGCTGGGAAATCCTTGTGATGTCCAGCAGCCAGATGTGTAGACTATTTAGCCATGACAAGTCATGTTGCCTGGGGTGCAGCATGAGGAGGCTGGTCTACATTGCACCGAGTTGGGCTGAGAGAGAACGACTGGCCCAAGGTCACCCATCCAGCTTTCATGCCTAAGGTAGGACTAGAACTCACAGACTCCTGGTTTCTAGCCCAGAATCTTAACCACTAGACCAAACTGGCTCTTAATTCACATGGTAAATTCCAACTACTGACAGAAATGGAGGAAAAATGGAGCCATAGAAAAGCAATGTTTAGTGAAAGACAAAAATAATTTAAGTGGATGTGAGAGAATGAGGGGATCTTGGGTATATAAAGGAGGGAACAAGGCAATTAAGGGAGGAAACAGGGCCTTTAAAGGAAAGATTCTTGAGGCCAGGGGAGGGCTGAAGAGTGAGAAAGTGACTCAGCCTGCCTTATTATTTATTTATTTATTTATTTATTTAATTTATATTTCAAATTTCTATCACCACCCATCTCCCCTGAAAAGGGGACTCTGGGCGGTTATTATATTATAACAGTTAATAGTTAAAAGTGGTTAATATATTATAATATTATAATAGATATAAGTTGTTTGGAGTTATTTTGGTAAGTTTTCGAGGGTCTGCTACATTACCATACTAGTAATAAAATCTTACCAGAAATCCAAGTTCTTGTTTCTTGAATTCGCTATCCCTGTAGGGCTTGACAGTGGGCTATTTTTCCCCCCTTGCCAATAATAACTTTCTCACCTGAACAGCAGCAACAACCACCACCAAGCCTATTCAGGCATGGACAGTTGAGTGCCATTTGGAAAAGCAAAGCCACAAATGGAGTGAAACGATGGCCATAGGCTTGGTGTTCAGAGCTCACTACAATAAATTAGTTGTCTCCTCTGCTAAGAAGTAGCCTCCATTCCTCTGTAGTTTGCTGCTTGAGAGAGAGTAAAGAGGTTTCAGGAAGTGAATGAGAATATATGAGAGAAAGGAGGATTGCGAAAAGAGAAATGGTTATTTGGCTCTCACCCTGTATACCATGTAGGTTCTTGAGAGAACAAAGGCTCCCTACATCTGTCCTAGAAATTCTCATTCACTAGCAAGAATTCTGAATTTTAAATTCCGGCATACAGAGAATGTTTTGATGTTAGGTGAGGCTGGATGCTAATTGGAAGAAAAAGGAACTGGTTTCTTCAAGCCCTGCACGGTTTATAATAAGCACCCTGGGTCAGACTTTAGTACTGGGGAATGTATGCTGTGAAACTGACAATTTTTCATTCTTGTACTATGCCAGGCATTTCAAAAAGAGAGAATGAACAACTATTTACTTTCCTACTTTTCCCTTCTACTAAATCTCTGTAAAATGCTTAGGTTGAAATCTCTAAACCAGCCCCAACAATGAACTGTCTGGCACTAATACTGAGCAGCAAGGGAGGGGCACAGGAATGGGACAGAAATAAGGTGGGATTTTTTACTTCTTCTGGACATCCCCTCCCCAGCCATGAATTCGTAGCACTGGTTGGTCTGGAGCAGTGAAAGGGAGCACGTCTTTTAGGGGACAGGATAGACTGCAGTATTTGGCTCTAATGCCACCTGGGGCTGTTTTCATTCAGATTTTTCCAGTGTTCCTTTACAGACAGTGCCCCCTTACACAGAAATCCTTGGTAGAGAGAGAAGCATTTGTATACAATGTAGGTGTTCACATAAGTAACATATTTTATGATGCTCTCAAACTTAAAAACATCACTCAGATAGCAGTTTGTTTTTAGAACAGTTCTATCTGTTGGTTGCAATGTCTGTAGTTGAGGCTAGAAAGTAGAGTGGAAGGCTGGGGAATCATAACAACAAAGCTAGGAAGCTGAGGAACAGAGACCAGTGTGGCCAGGAAACATAACTGGAAATGTTCCTTGGTTTCAATACTTTAGCACGATGCAAGAAATCTTGGGCTTCCTGCAAAGTTACAGCCAGTCTGAGCACAGTTCCTTTGCATGAGTACAATTAAATTTCAGTCAAAGTGTGTAATCCGCCATTTAGTGCTAAGGTGGTGGAGCGCCCCCCACCCCCTGAAATAAGACAGGAAAGAGAACACTTGCTTTGTGCCTTCATGCTGGTTACATCAAACCCCAACACATCCAGGTTCCAAGTTAGGACCAACTTGGCTTATAGAATAAAACAAAGTGGAGTACTTGACAACATTCTTATATTTTTGAAATAAATAGGTGCAGCTGGCATAGGTTGAAATCATTAAACAAACAAGCTTTCGAAACATTTTCCTGAGTAGACAGGATGGAGTATAATTCCAGTTGTTTCCCTTTCAAACAGTAAATTTTGGAGGAGCTGTTCCACAGCGATGGCTGAATCTGATTGTTTAATAACAATGTGTCAGCTTCGCTCTTTGATATGTTAATATGACTCTGGGTTTTCCCAGAATTCCCTCTGAGTGGCAGTTTGGCACTCGGGTGGTCGGAGTAGATTGAGAATGTTCACAGTTGCCTTTGGCTTTGCCCAGCTCCCCTGCCAGTTCAGAGCACACCACCCATAAACCGCATGCCAATCAACGTCAGTCTTAAAGGGGGCTGCAGTCAGCCGGGGTAACTTGAATTTTTGACAGTGTAATTATGCCCTTGCATCCACAGTAGAAGCCTGAATAGGATGGAAGGTTTTTTATTGATTGTTCAGAAAGGAAATTTATCAATGTCTCTGGCACTGTTCATATGTATTCTCTAAAAAACTCCCCTGACAAGTTTCCAGAGAGAAAACTAGCTCGGTGGCCTTGTCCACATTTTTGTCCTTTCCATCAAAATTGATCTAAACTGGTTGGGTCTCTGAAAGAACTTGCAGAATTTTGACTCATGTGAGTTTTTAGTGGATAGCATCAGCATAAATGCTGTTGCAGTGTTGCATATAAGTCTGTCCTGTTTTGTTACTTGGAACTTGGTGGAGGATGGCATGCCAGAGAGTTTCCAAAATGCCATGTGGACTTGAAGGTATACTTTGATGGTCATGAAACTACACAATACCTTGATATTATTCCCTTCGTTAATCTCAGTTTATTCACCTTCAATCTCTTCTATGACCTACACTCCTTTCTTTCTGCTCATTAATAAATTCAACATCCTTGAAAGCCTGAATCTTGGAGAGTAAATAAGTGCTGCTAAGTGCACGTTTGAGTTGAGTCCAACTTTGCAAGACAATATTAGTTACTGATAGATTTTCTGTGCTTCTTCCTGTATCTCCTGATTTTAATGGTTCATTGTTGTATACTTGTACCATGTACTTGTACAATTTAAACATCTATGGTAATGTAGATGTATATCATGCCAACTAGTTTATGGCAGATTAGGGTGTGCTAGATGCTTATACTTTCCAACTTTTAGGCTTGACACTTAGCTGCAGAATGATCTCTCCTCCTCACTCCCCTTTTTCTTTTCATTTATTCCCCTCCATTATGATCGACTTTTAGCTCTTGCAAATATAGGAAGCAGATCTTAACATTTGGATGATCATCTTGCCCTACATTCATGTTCCTCAAACCTGCTCTCTCTGTGTCATTTACTAACAGCTCAGGAGATTAACTGGCCATGATAGAAAATGTAAGAAACCACTTAAGCTGTAATTGCTGTCGTTATTAGGCATGTACAGTTCTTCACATCTTCCTTCCTTCCTTTCATATTGGAGCAATCTGATTGATAGGATCATTGGACGGTAACCTGCATTTTATCAGATTGGTATTCGTATTGGTTAGCAAAAGCTTTGGGACATTGTGGCAGTGCACTATTCCTTCCGTTGCACCTTAGGGTGAAGTTACTTTTTCATGACAATCATCAACTCCTAATGAGTATGAGGAACTCTTTGGCAGCATTCAGGCCTTAGAAGTCAAATATGTGGCCCTGCTCTTTCCATGGCCCCTGGCAAACTATCTGGGGAGAAGCATCACATGGAGGGAGCGTCTAGCATGATGTGCAGGCTTCCTGATGTGGGGGGCCAATTGGATGCAGGCTCACTGGGAAGAAGAGTAATCCAGCAATCCAGTGAATTATACTTGGTTTCAATTGGCTAGCTGAAGCTTTTTGAAATAATACCCAATGGACAAGCATGCTTCCACGGCAGGCCATACGTTATGGAAACAACTGCCATTGGCATTGAAGCTGACTCCCTTTGCACAGTTTGGGCGGGGTGTGAAAGCTTACCTCCTTACTCAGGCCTTGTAGGTTCTTCTTTAGTGCCATTTTTTTCTGGAGGATCTAATTGCATTTTTACCAAACTATAGTCACGGGGTTTTCAGCCAGGACATGCGCTGTCTTCTTGTGCTACAATTTCCTTGACTCTTGTCTTGTATAATTAATACAAGGTAAGATTCACTGCATATCTTCTGTGGTAGACATTCCTATTTTCTTTTCCTGATGGTATTTGCTATTTCTCAAAGTTACCTGTTCTTTGCAGGACTGCCTCATTTTGTATGCATTCAGCTCATGCTTTTTAATCTTCTGAAAAACCATATTTCAAATTTCTATTCTCCTGGTGGTCCTACTCCATACAAAAGAACTGGCACCCTCTGGACTTCTTTTTCCATTAGTGTAATATTCAGGTCAGGGGGTCAATTTTTATTGAGGGCAATTATCTTTGTTTTCTTCTGATTTATATTTAGACAATATGATATGAAGTTTTTAACATTTCTGGCTTTGATGATTTTAGCTGGTATAGCGACTTTTAATTGGATTTTAGATGTTGTAATCTGCTTTGTGCTACAAAATGGAAGTGGGTAGATGTAGATTTGAAATAAAGAAACAAATAATCAGTGAAAGTAGTGATACAACTAGTAAAAGTGAGAAGTGTACAACACATCCCATCCCTTTCCAGGTATCAGGAAAAATGCACTTCCTTCCATGAGTGACTAATCTTCAGTCTCTAGAATAATTAAGTATATCAATTGGAGTTTAAGGTCAGAAGTATCTCAATGTTGTAAAGCTATTGACCAGAACGCTGATACCACCCTTTTTTCCTGATGTCAGCAGTGCCCTACCAATTCCAAGGCTACCTCCTTAGGTTGGGAAAATCAACTAGATTCTTGTTCCACTCAAATTTGATTCAGTCCAGATCCAGTTCTATTTGTGTGTATGTATGTGTGTGTACACCCATCTACATACATACATACATATATATGCACACACATAAATATATATACACACATACAAACAGATATACAAACACACATTCAGACATCTCCACACCCACACACCACACCCACACCCACACATGTATATACATAATATACATTCTGAAGAGTTCGCTATTGCTTGTTTAGCTTTTAAACAACATTAGGTAGAAATACCATACATTTTAAAAGCCATTATAGACTATTGTCAAGCAAGCTTTCTGGAACCATCTTAAATATTATTGCTCTGTTTTGATTGATAGCTTTATTTTTTGTTCTGACCATCTTTATTTTTTGTTCTCTTTGTTAAATAAAAGGATGCTATAAGCATAGTGATTGGTAGCAGATATTTTCTGTGATTAAGTTATTATCATCTTGTAAGACTATGTACACTTATTGATTTTGGAATAAGCTGCACTAGTAAATACCACTAATAACAAATTTTGTGATCTATATCTACTGATCTATAGAATATCCTTTATAAAACCTAGAAAGGGGAATTTTATTAAGTAAGTGCTAAACTGCCTCTATATTTCTTAAATATTGTAGAATGTAGAAAATTTTAGTTCTTCTTTTAGTTTAGCAACTTTCCTGGCTCTATCTCCCTCTCCCAACATCAGTGCTTTTTACTCTATAAAATGCCTTGGTATTCTTTCAAAATCACATGTGTAGGTTTTTCCTTGGTATTTCTATAGCAAACTACAGTGTGTGTCTAGATGCTACTTGAGATACACTTACGTTCTAACTGATAACGTGCTGTAAGTTCTAACTAGTGAATTTGTTAACACCTTAGATAGAATGTTAGTATCTCCTTCCATGAAGAATAATCTCAGGCTTACAATTCTGATCTGAGTTGCTATTCACTGAAGTATTAAGAACCACCACCTTTTTTGACAAATAACTTTAAAGTGTCTAATCTTTTGTTGATGTCATGAGCGCTGATGGTGAGCAGGAGGAGGCCCCTATCCAGGGGGGAAAACGCATGCGTAGTACTGAGGAGTTGAGCAGCCATTCAAAGAGACACAGAACAGATGCGCCTTGACTTTTGGGGTTTATCTGCCTGGGTTTTCTCACGCTTCTTCAATTTGGTAGGATTTTCTGTCTAATGTAGCAATAATAAAATACTAGAGACCTACTCCTTGTCTCAGCATGGTTTCCTGACTGTTAGGACAGTTGATACTTCTTAATTTGAGAGCAGGGGAACAGGCTGATGCTTCAAAATTTTAATATGCCAACTAGAAACAGATTCATTGTTACTGGTGAAATAGTTGATTGCCACATTCCGTCTTATTATCGGTTGTCTATCATTTAGTCCTTTTACTATCCTTCCCCAGAAAACATAAAACAAACAAAAATGGTTTCTGAGCTGCTCATGGAATCTATAAACAAGCCAGGAATGTATTGTTTATTAAAATATTATTACAAAAGTATTTTGTTTTTTCATCTAATTCAAATGGCTTCTCGGTTTCCTTAGTCATTCTTCTAGAAACACCAGGAGGTACAGAAAATGCTACACTACTTTTTTTTTTCTCATGTTGTTGAGACTATATTGTAGTATTTGAAATGATTACATTACATGGAAAAGCTGTAATACAGTTTCAATTTCATTTTTTTGGTCATTTTTAAAGAACAGTAACCACAGTGAATTGTTGAGCTTACAAACATGAGGCAACTGAAAGGATGATTTGTGTGGCTGTATTTATAGGTGTATATGCTTGAATGTTCTGAAATATTGTGTTGACTGTATTGGATATTTAATAGAAACACTTCTCAAGAATGTTACTAATACAATGTCAACCCTTTTATTTATTTGAGTTCTGTACAGATGATTATTTGTCTTGCTCCGAAATACTGAAGTTTGAGACATGCTTATTTGAAATGTAAAGACCTTCAGAGGTGAAATAGAAAGGTTTCATAACCTATGACATTGCATAAGCAAGGAAATATACCCATCATGCAGTCCTGAAGTCTCTCCTTTTTCAAGCATAAGAGTAACAGTATCCTTTGAAACGCCTTATCCCACTTCCAGGATATTATATAGAGTGGTGAGAGAAAATAAAAATAGTTTGATTGGGGTTAGATTACATTGAATTTTGACTACGCGAACGAAAGTTCTAAATTCTGTTCTCTGATGCAATAGAAAATCTGGCATTTCAGATTTGGGAGAGCAAATAGCATATAAATATTGGCAAATACTAAATAAATAAAACTTGTTGTGAAGCATTTTTCTTTTGGATACTAAGAAGCTTTGGAGAATTACATATAAAGAACTTTCAGGATACTGGAAGTTCTTAGTTGCAGAGAAGGATGAGGAATAGATTCATTCTGCATGTCCAGAAAACTTAGTCATTATAAATAAGGAAAGACTTTGTATTTTACTGGAGGGGACACATGAGAAGTTTGCATAGGTCAGCTACCACATAAGTAGAAGCAAGAAATCTGGTTTGCATTGACAAGCTGCCCCCATAGAGAATTTGGCCTGGGGTAGCATCTGGGCGGATCTAAATGTTCACTTTATAGAAGGTGCCACTCCATAAATTATTTATAGATTTGGTGAAACTAAAGTTTCTCCATACGTGCGCGCGCGTGCACACACACACACTTTTTTATCCTGGCATTTTATTTTTACCTCCACATACATAAATTGGAAAGAGTTTCCTCCTCCAAAGGCTATACAGGTTTTTCCATCTGTACCTTTACACATCTCACTCTGTAGCACAGAATTTGTGATAGTACTCTTAGATCTTTACCACTACCAGGAGACCTGTGGATTACTGCTGCAACCCTATACTTGTATGGAGCTCTCTGTCATGTGTTTGGTTGTGATTTCTGTCTTGACTATGATGACTGTAACTTGCTTGGGATCTAGTCCTAAAAGCAAGGAATGTGAGACTGGAAGAAGGACACATTTGATTTGTTCACATAATTATCTAAAAGTTTATATTTTTTTTCTACCTGTAAGCAGTTAACAATTAATATAGCAATTCAATACAAATGAACTTTAAGGGGAAAAAATGAAATTACAGTTTATAGAGAAGTTGGGTGGGGTTACCTGTCACAAACACATAACTTATAATACAAGTTTGCCAGATTTCTTCCTGAGTTCCAAGGTGTCTGACTGTAGCTATTGTAACAGGTGAAAGAGCTCAACTCCTACAGGAAATTATGCTGCTGCCCTCACCTGTTTTGAATGAGAAGGTGCCCCACTTCACCTGGGGTCTGGAGGGGATGCTTCTCCTCTCCAGGGCTAAGCTTGTAAACAAATAACTCCAATTTCTACTTTTAACCAGGGCTACCAGGCCCAAGTGGTTTTGGAATGTGTGATACTAGTACCCGACACTGGAGTAAAAAGAATAAAGTTTATTTTGTTTTATTTATTTTAATAAAGGCAATTAAATAAAGACTTGGGAAATAGGATAGTTGCACCAAGTCATCAAAGGCCTATAGCTGTATAAGAAAGCTAATAATCAATAATTTGCTGCTTACACTGAGAGAAGGACAGAGAATAGGAATGCTTAAGCTATACCACTGAACAAAACAGCACTGAAAAGAAATACAATGCCGCTAATGCTTTTGCCTTTATTTTCCCTGCTAACTTTAGTGGTTACATTTCTTCCAGAGCTTTTGGGCAGAAGGCAATCAGGAAACCTGCTTCTACAGTCCTTGCAGTGACCCAGACTGAAGAAAAAGAAACTTTAAGCTGCTTCTCCTTTGATCACAGCCCCTGCCTTTCATAGAAAGGAGACAGTGGTTTCATAAATCTGTCACCTTTAGCTTGTGGGCCTCTAGATCCAATGCACTGTACTATACTTTTGAAAATAAAAAATAATACAAGCCAAAGCAGCTGATGGAAAAACAGGCAATGAGGAAACGTCAGCCAAAATTTCACTTTGGCAAATCAAAAGCGTGCTCTCACTTGCCAGTGGAAGTTCAAACAGGGAGCAGCAAAGCTGGTCTTCCTGCAAAGGAGGTACAAGCTTTAGTGCAGGAACTGAGAAGACTCTACTTCAGATTCTCCCCAAAATATCTTAGTTCTTGGTGGGACCTTGAAAAAGATCTTCTTTTCATACAGGAGACATAATCCATCACATCTTCTAATCCCAAAGTGCTCAGAACTTTAAAAGTAGTAAAAGTCAAAGTTTGCTTCGTGATGCGATGGAACTTTTTAGGATCACCAACTTCTGATAATTGTCTCTCAAAATCGGCTTGGTTCAAGTTTCTGAAGTTTCTGATAATTTTCAAGAACAACCCATGTACTCTTGTAAGAAGTATGGCATCCTAGTAGGATTATACCACTACTGTGCATTTGCCTAAACCTGTTACAGTAGGGTCATGCTTCACTATGCCTAAGATAATACACCTTAGTTCAAATTCTGTACAAGTCTGTTGCACTGAGAGAAAACACCTATTCCTTTAACCATGATTAATACAGCACAGATAAATGGGAAGATGGAGAATTTTGTAAGATTACAGACTTGATTTCAGATGGAAATCCTTACCTTATTAGCTGATTGATTAAGATCATTAATAACATTTGTAGAATGGTCTATATCTTCATCTAATAATAAACGTTGTCGCAAAAGTTAAATCCTATTCCAAGCGCAATAGGGTCTCTTGAAGATGGCTTGAGATTTCAGGTCCAGGGGTGAATCTCCCTGGAGGTCTTGGTGGAGTAGAATTCCTTTTAAGTCAGCAACTCTCCAGAAACTGATCTTGAAGGCAAGTAGATGCAGTGTATGAAATCAATCCAGTTTATATTATTGGATGCTACATTTGTTATTAGAAAACACTGGAAAATTAAAATACGTCTTTCACTGGATTGCATTGATTTTTAGAACCGTAGAAACATTCTCTGGCCGAAAAAATCGACATAGCAACAAAGCTTTGGAAAATTCTACAGTAAAAGATAAATTTACTCAAATCTGGTCACAACGTATTAGGTATATCAATTTTCTTAATAGATTACCTATGTCAGAAATACTGAATATAAATGTTTACGTTGGTATTTTTTTTTCCTTTGAGTACCCACACTCTACCATTTTTTCTTTTTCTTTCCTTTTTTAATTGCTTTCCCTTATTCTCTCTCTCTCTCTCATTCCATTCCTCTTGTCTTTTCAGATTGCTCATTCATGCTGAGTAACAGAAAGAAAAATCTGGTTATGGTACAGGGTTGTACCTGAAAAGAGCTGTTGATAAATAACTGGTGTGAGGGGAGCATACCGCCATTACTATTACACATCCAGCACTTGTAATAAAGCAGTAGTGTGTGCTGTACTATTGATTCTATAACATAAGAGGCTTGTTTCTGTCAATTTTTAGAGCTCATGTTAATGTTCCTGGTTCTGGTCTCACTGATACAAGCAGTCTTTTTGGCAACAGGGAAGTTGTTCTCCCAATCAGTCCTCAGTTAATAATTTAGAAAATGAATTAAATAATTGAGAAGTTATACTGAACCATCCATATTTTAGTACTTGGGAGCATTTCCAACTGTAGACAGTTTGGTAAAAGATAATTACAAATTCCATTTCTTGTGGTTTTGGTCTATTCACCTTTCTTTGTTAGAAATCAGAATAATAAATAAACTTTGTTGCTGATCGCTTTATTTTCTTCACCCTCCAGTGATGTCATATGTGTAAACTGCTCATGAATAAAGTGTAGTAGCTGTTTTGCTTCCAAGGTTCTTTAGGTTATGGTGGGACCATAGTCTTGAAAACTGTCAGAACGAACATTTCTCCCTCAAGGCCTTTTAATCCCTCAGTTCTTCGCAGACGATCATCTTTGTTTCCAGTGCCAAATTTTGTTGCCAAATGAGCTCCAAGTTGACATTTTGGAGGAAATCCAGGTTGTTTTAAAGAGGTGGAATTGAGTGGAGGCATCTTCAGAGCAATTTGAGACATAGCTAAAATGGCAGGGAAGGTTGCTGCAAAAACAATTAGTTATTTTTGGTCGATCGATGGATGTGAACTAACGAACGACAATTCAGCAAGTTGATAGCATGTCATTTTCACTTTGGATTTTTCCCACAATTAATAAAGATTAAGTGTCATTTCCCATAGGAGTGCTCTAGTATATGGTATAGCTATATTCTTTGATGCTTGTGATCATATTTTGAGGCATAGGACATCCGCACAATACTCCAGGTATGCAGCAGCTCATTTCACCATCAATGAACAATGATGCAAGCTTCAGCTTATTGTTGGCTCTTCACAAACTGCCCCCAATAGAAAGGCTGCTTTCTTGTTACCCAGAAAAAATGAGGTCCTTTTTCTTTTACCTCGCCCCCAGTGACGGAGAATTTAAGCGGGTGTATCCAATTTCCGTGGGTGGGTTTTCTCTAATTGAAGGGATACCTTGCCACTCCCCTGCTTGTAGCTGAGTTTTTGTCAGTCATGGTGAAGCCCAGAAACAGTTACTGGACTGCTTCTGTGGTATACACAGAAGTTATCTTGCAGCACGCAGAGGAGCCCTGCCCACCAGCAGGGCTCATATCACCCTATTTGAACTTTTCTCTGGTTTTGTGAATTGTTCCAAAATACAATCTTTCCCTGAAAAGGTGAATAAGTTGCCAATTAAGAGAATGGGAAAAAAAAGTACAAAGAAATGCAGAAAAATGAATGTATTATACTGGATGTGGAGGGAGACATTGGGAATGTATTGCCTTTTTTTACAATGAAGGTAAGGGAGAATCTAATTATGGAGTGAAGAAAGCACTTGGGGGGAGGGCAGTAAGCTCAGTAAGGTTAGTGAATGGCAGATTTGAGGGAGAGAGAGTGATCAGTTGTTGGCTTATGTTCTCTGCCATTGGCTATTGATTAGCCTGGGCTAAGCAGAGTTTGGCTCAAGCTTCTCTTTGTGAGCTCCAGAGTCTCATACATACAGACAACATAGTGCACAAAGGGTTTTGCAGCCGTAAATAGTTGAAAACAACTTAGGGAAAGCTGACTTAAGTCAATGTTGGTTGCGAATACTTTGCTGAACCAAAGTATTTTGGTGTGGCAGAGTTCTTATACTATGAGATCCAGAATCCTAATTGTTAAATTTTTAATTTTCTTTTGTAATGCTAATTTTATAAAGAATTTATATTTAAGTGGTGCTGATCTATTGCATTTTTCCAGATGAAATTTTAGATTGTAATCTTTCTTTCCTTTTATACTCTATAAAATATAAGGAACAGTTATGATTGCTTAGCTGCCTGAGCCAGGAGTGGTGACTGATTTAGAAGGAGGGGAAGGGACATTGGGTCAATGTGCTTCTATTATGTTAAATTGAATATTTAGATGAAATCATAGCCTCACAAATACATCCAACATTTATGGAATATGTGAAATAAGGGTAAGGATATTTATTTTGAAGAAATTCAGGGCCAGGCTAAGACATTTTACTGCCTGAGGTAGAATAACAAATGGTGACCTTCTCCTCAAGTCACAGTATATATCTTTAACTGAATAATTAATTCTGGCATTTATGAGAAACTCCCACAAGTATCTTTCCCTAGAAGGAAAAATATATAAATATTATATTAAATGACAAACAATGTGCTTCCCTTTCATGACATCCAGAATCATTTGTCTGACTCAGCTATCTCTATATGCCTAATGATAGGGCTGGTTTGCCCTGCAGCAATTTAAAACAGGATCTATAGCGTTAGTATAACATATATTGCACAAGATTGTTATAAGGACAACATGATGTGTGAGAAATGCCTTGTATTCTAAAATAGTGCTAAAGTAAGGAGTATTATTATAAAGGATCCTTCCATTCATTATATCCTGTTTATTTCATGTATGTTTAATTCTTTGGCCATCATTTAGACTTATTTTAGCCCACCTATTTGGCCTTATTTCAATTAACCTATCAGGTAGCCTTATTTTATGATGGAATAACAAGCATGTTATATTTAAGCATTTATTCCATCATATATTTATGATGGAATAACATTTATTAATATTATATATTAACATATATAACTTACTCTGCTGCTGGAGAGAAATTGTAAGATCTGACCCTTCTTGGAGGAACTTTTAATTTCAGGCATTCCTAGAAACTGTAGTAATGCTGGCATGGGAAGGGGCTGTGCTAAAAATTCCTCCAAGGTGTCCTGACACTTCTGATATTAGTCACAGGAGACATATCTTTAGCTGGTCTTGAAAATAGCAGTTTATTTCACTTGAAAATAAATGTCACTAATACTTCTAATAACTTGTCTGAAATGCTCTTCTGAGGATTTGTTGATTTGCTTTAGAGATGTTAATAGTTACCATTATCTTGCCATCCACATACCTGAATGTCCATCCCTATTCATATATATGGTGCCCTAAAGTCACCTAAAGTCTTTGACTTAATCAATGAATCTTTATGCCCAATAGTACTTCCTGTCCAGTTTTCTTCCATGGGGTGAGAATTTAATTTATAGCCTCCTTGGAGCCAATGTCATGTCTCTGTTTATGACATTGTATTATGTATCAATACAATGATACATAATACAATGTTGAATATCACTGAACTATGTATGTTGATGATGCTGTGCATAAAAGAAACTCAGAATGAAAAGTTCCTTGAAAAAGCCTCTTAATACTTTAAACTGGCCTTTACTAGAATAGATATATAAAATTATCCCTCAGTGAGAGACCGTGTGTGCACTGTGTTCAGTCCTGGGCCTTGTATTTTTCAGTACTTTCTTTAGAACCTGGATGAGCAGAAGTTTTCATAGCTAGCCACAGTGACTACAAAGGATGAAATGTGCATTGTGATGTCATGTTACAAGCTCTGCTGTTTTGTACTTCCATCACATTGTCATATGCAGGTACTAAGACATAGAATTTATGTTGTAGTGCATGTTTTTTCACTCCCCCACCCCCCTGCAGATGCTTGTGTGATGAGTGTTGGTATTTGTTTTTTTTTTCTGCTTTTGGCTGTAGAGCCATTAAGTTACTTTGGTAAGAAATCACTCTGGCAGAGTCAGAAGGTCAAACTTAAGTATCCTTAGTTTTGGGTGTGAAAAGGCATTACCACATAAGGTAAAAGCTCCTGATTTGCCTGGAGGGCAGCTTGCTTGGGTGTACTAGTTTCGTTTTCCTTTCTACACACAGCCTCCTCCCAGTCCTCTCTGAGCAAGTGTGAATGCACAGCTTGAAAATATGTTTTTGTGCCTTTTGTAAATAAATTTATTTTTATAGAAATGCCTGGTGTGTGATTTTTCTGATCTCTCGGGCCAAACACTTTCCAACACACTCTGACAATGAGAAGCTAGAGGGAATGCTTATCAGATTTGGAGAAAGCACAAAATTGGGTGTGATAGCTAATGCTCTTAAAAACCAGAAATAACATTTAAAACATGCATGGTAGATTAGAGAAATGGGCTGAAACTAACAGAATGCAGGTAGTCCCCACTTACTGACTGCCTCGTTCAGCAACCATTCAAAATTACGATGGTGCTGAAAAAGCTGAAAAAATAGGTTTATGACTGATCAACCATTTCTATCTAAATTGATGAAATACACGGTCATTCCCCTCCCCCCCAAATTAATTGTTTTGTTATGGAACACAAATAATACATTGCAGAATACAAATAATGGCTAACTACAGTGGTTTCTGCACCATAGAAACTGGCAGCTGTTAACGCTGTAATGATTAAAGTAAATTAAATCTTTCAAAATAGAAAATTTATATTAATGTTAAATATGATTTCCAAAATAGGTATGAACATAGAGTTGCTCCTATCGTATAGTTGTTACTTAGTATGACATTGATAAGAAATTACAAAGTGCACTGAATTATTTTGTAATATGAAAAAAAGTTTATATCTTTGAACTTAATACTAAAATCTCCACTGTGTTATTATTTATTTTTATTTATGAGTACTAAAAAGAAAAGAGAAGAGAGCTGTTTGGAAAAGGTAAATAGGTATTTAATTTCTTTGCTGTACTCTGACCAGTCTGAAGTGTTTATAAACATTTAAACCACCTTAAAAACCATACTGTAAATATTTGTATTTGCCTTGCTGCATGATGTATTGTATATATGGAAGTCATTCTAGCTTAAATTTAGTTAGGCTTCTGTTGTGGATATACTGTATGCTGTGAGTTTTGCCATTGGAAGTGTTGTTAAGAACAGTCTTCATGTTGCCTGTGTGCTGTTGGGAGTAGCACATCACTAGGGCCAACATCACAAGAGTGATTATTTTCTTCTCTGAGCTGAGAAAAAAGGAAAATATTTTTAGCTGTATGTTCTAGGTTTTGGAGACAACACAGGAAAACAGTCAGCTGGCCACACTTTTTGAGCTATGGAACTCAAACCTGATGTCCTTATATTATGGTGGACTTAAAGTTTTCTTCAGAGCATTGTATTGGGTCAGGAGATGTTTTACAGGATTTAGTTTGTGTTCCTTAGTTTGGGCAGTGGCATAGCCCTTTCTTGGATTTCCTGGCTGTGGCTAAAAAAAAAAGTGCTTTCAAAGTTGTAGCAACTGTGTCTCCCTGGGATCTTACAGAACATCAATTTTCAACTCACTTTAAAAATAATGAAAAGTTACAAAAATGTTTAGTATTTTTCAACTACGGATACTTGCAAAGTGATAGTACTATATTAAGAAGTTAAAAATGAGAAAGAAGGCAAGTTCTTAATCCATAGATAGTTCTCACTATGTTCTTAAACTCTATAGATTTGGAATATTTTGAGCTGAAATGAATGTGCTTAATATTTATAAAGAAAAATGAAATTGCAACCTTTTGTGTCATCTTTTTTTTCCTCATATGTGCATCTTATTTAATATTTCAGGTTGTGTCCCAAAAGTGTCAGTCACACACCTGAAATCAGCAGCACACCCCAATGATACAAGGTTGGATTTAATGGACTTTGTGGACTGGAAACCTGGAGATGAAGTTGTTGTATGTGGAGGAGGTCTTGAAGGTGCTCAAAGGAAAGAGGAAATTGTTACCATTAAGGAAGTACATGGCACAGAACTCTATATTACATCTCCACTAAGGTAATCATATCTATGTTGGCAGTGTTGTATTGGCAATGTTCATATTATGTTAATTCGAAGTTTATACAGCTGTGGTTCTGCATTTGTGAAATTGCATTTCAGCTGAAACAGTCACATGTGGTTGCTGAATCTTCTTGCATAAAAGAGGAAGGGTAAGTAATCACAGAAAGGGCAGTTCAGTGCTCATGCTAGAATATGTATTAAGGCTAAGCTCTACCTCCAATTAAGCTAATTTCTGGCATTTAAAAAAAAAGTGATTGAATTCTTGACACAATTTGGTAGGACTAGCTGTATTTATTTTTATATATCCTACAGGTATTCTTACACTGTTACTGAGAAGCAGGTTCTTGAAGAGCATCTTGCTTTTAGAGCTGTTGTGGCATTGCTGAGTAGGAACTTAGTCATCCAAGGAAATGTCACAACTGAAAAAGTTTCCCACCTGCAACTCTGTAAAGCAGCAATTATTTCAGGAGGTGAGTGAGGAAGAAGTGTGTGCCTTTGGATGGCACCATGCTGGAGAGAAGTAAAGAAGTGAGCAGAGCATTGTAGCTTTTAAGATCCCAGGTTTTTTTTTTATCACTATTTCAGAGGCTGTTCTCAGTTTTTGTTATGAACAGGCTCCAAGAAAATTCATTTTCAGTCTTTGAGGCATTTTCTGTTGGCTTGAAATGGGAGATGATGGGGCAATTAAATTTGGTAGGCATCTTCAGAATATAATTTTGTGCTTTAGATAATGTGTTAGCCTGATTAATCTCCCTCCTTCCCCAGTTTCAGAGGGAAAGAAGATAAGAAAAAGGGTATTGATATTGTAAGAAATATGCGTCAACGTGCAGGAAAAAGGGTTTGGATAACTGTTTAAAATAAGAGTGCATTTCAAAGGCAGTGAATGAGAATGTTAATGTATATGAACATTGGATTTGCTGTGTTTACAATGTACTCTTTAATCACGAAGACAATTGTCGGAATAATTTCTGTTTATATAAATTTTTGAGACACATGCTGAGTACATTAAACATTTTATTGGATTCTTGTCACTAAAATACTTTTTGTAAGAGAAGACGGTATGATTTTCTTTCCACATTTAACATTTTTATGAGCGAGTAATAGTAAAACTGATTCAAGGAGCTGTCTAAAAACAGTGTCTTATAGCATGTCATAAAATGGCTGCCATTTCTGTTAAGTATTACTTCAGGTCCGATGATTACATATTTCCTTTGTGATTTGCTGAAATTCTCATCTCTTCTCTGGGATGTTTGAACGTTCTCCGCTCCAGCCCTGAATAATTTCTATCTTCCTTGCTGCTTTTCAGACAACTCAGAATGCCTCTATAAGAGAAGTGAGAGAAAACTTGGATCTCAGAACATGGGGGGTATTGTCATTGTGGAGTCCTATTATGGTGAAGAGAGTCTGCTACATTTGACAGGTGTACGGTTCTATCATGTAGGACAAGTGTTCCAAAAGCATCTCAGTGCACTGACTATTGCTGGAAATGCTCAAATGACTAGTAAGAGATTTCAGTTATTGGAGGTGATAGCGGTTGTTATATTAATGGCATTCTTAACAGAGTTTTTATTTATTTTGCATGAGAGTGGTATGAATAATTGTTCCAATTCCCAACCAAAACACCACAGATGAAAGCTAACCATGATGAACGCTTCTAGAAAGGTTCTGGGCATATAAATTCTGCTTGCTGATTCAGATGCTTATTTCAGTTCTATACAGGAAAGTTTAGAAAAAGTTATGGGGGTAACATTGTTTTTTCTTCCAAAATTCTGGCAGCTAATAATTATTCCTCTGTTATCTGCTTGGGGACACGATGGCTAGTCAACTTCATACTCATTCCTGGATGAAGATGGTTATTAAGAACCACTTCAATTAGCATCTGACTTCAGTTAGGGCTGAAAGTACCTTGGTCACCTTGGATGCTGAAAAAGAGGAGAAATAGGAGGCTAAAAGATAATGCTGGGGAATAGTTGCTCTCCTCCAGTGCATTTGTATGGTGTGATTCTGTAAAGCTCCATCTTGCCTCTCATACTATTTGGCTTCCTCTTCAAATCCCTAGGAAAGGTCTTTCAGGGAAATGGAGCAAAATTTTATCAGTATGCTGATGACACTGAACTCTGAATCTCTTTTTAAAGTCAGATTTAGGTGAGGTGAGACCAATTAATCTGCTGTGTCTAGACTTAATAATAAGGTGGATACAGCCAGCCTATTAAAATTCCATCCAGGAGTAACCAAGCTGTTGTTGGTTAATGATTTAGCCAAAAAAGGAATCCAAGATTTAGCTAGAATTGGATGAGGTTGCATCATCTATAGTCCACCAGGACACTTTCAGACCTACTGCAGCAGATGGCTTCCCAAGTTTTGTCAACATATAAATACCCCAACCAACTTGGTCAATATGCCAGCTATAGTACATCTAGGGAAAATATAATTTTGACTACAGTTATACATAATGCAGTGGCATCCATATTAGATTACTGCGGTGATGTTAATATGGGGAGCCCTATGAAGACAGATTGGAAATTCAGTTTATTCAGAACAAATATTTTTTACACTGGTAACATGCTTTCCTCTAAGGAGCCTGAGGCAGTATATATGGGTGTAACTTCTCATTTTATACTCACAAGAACCTGTGAGGTAGGTTAACTAAGAGACTGTGACTGTCACAAAGTCATCTGGTGACGTTTCATGGCTAAGTAAGGACATGAATCTGGCTCTCCCAGTTCATATTGTAACAATCTAACTATCATACAATTAAAAGATCTTTCCTGGCTATCAATTTGTTCCAAGCCACAACTCACAGTCTTAGACACTGGGTTACTTGCTCTAGATTCTGCCCAACTGTTAAGATCTCAGAAAGACTGGTTCTGGAAGACTTCCTCCCACTTCTGATAGGAACTTCTTAGTGATGGCCATTTGTTTGCTAAACTCCATGCACAAACCCACTCAGTGCTTCTTCTGCTGGTCTTTGGAAGTTAAGCTTCTGTTATTTTCCCTCAGTTTTTCATCCATTTTATGTAATTGATTGAAATGATTTACTGCTATTTTAAACAACTATTGGTACATTCTACTTTTGATATTTATTCCTCCATTGTCTCTAAATCCCTGTAATATGTCAGATGAATTATGATTGAAAAGGAGACTTTTAATTGCATCCCTTTTCAGTTTTGCTGGTCTGCATCTATATCTCTTCTTTTTCTCTTTTTTAGAATCTTACATTCAGCATTGTGCTGTGTTGGATTCTTTTGCTCAGGGAGTTAGCCTATCAGGAATATCAGATTTCAGGATTGAAAATAACACTTTTTACAACATTATGGGCCATGGAATTAAAATAGGTAAGTGAACTTAAACAAAAAGTTTTATAGGGGTTTGCAGAAATTTTTACTGATGGGAAAACCATATCCCCACAGCATTGACTAGAAAACCCAGCTTGGCTCTGGAAGTAAAAAACTCCTACAACTAGCTGGTGTTCTGTGTGTATACAGGTCTGGAGCTGGTTCTGAAGCAACATAAGGTCTTCATGTGAAAATCCCCAAGATTCAGAGATTAGTAGAACTGTCTTCAAATCAAAGTCACACTTGTACTTGGTCACCCCAACTGTAGCCTTGTGAGAGCTGTACATATTTGATAAGCTTCATCTCTTCACAATGCTCTAGCTTTCTTGTACATTTCACCCAGTTTTTGTATAAAACAAAAAAATCTTATGGGTACTTTAAAAACTCATATTATCAAGGCATGTAACTCAAACACTCTTGAACCCATTTCTATGAAATTGAGCAGGTTTGATCTTACGATGATCTAGTGTATCTGCCAACCTCATCTCATTCTTGTTAAAAAAAAAAAAGTTTATACATGCTGTTTGGCATTATGTTTTCCCATGATAAGATGTTAGAATTTTCCCTAGTTACTCAAAACACAGAAAAAACAAGCCCTGGCAACATCATTCTCCTTTGTTATTGCCATGATGTTACCTTTATCTTGACCCAAGTCTATGAAGGAGATAAACCTAAGTCATCCTTAGCCATATTTGCCCACAAATAATGTTTTCTGGCTTATTCTGACCTTGTGCAATGATAGCCTCAAAGGGATATAAGACATGTTAGACATTGGGATCAGCAATGGGAGCAGCAACATTCATGCCAGTATAATTTTCAGGGGGGTTGGATAGCACTTCAAGTAGGAAGTGGGAAAAGGCTTAGTGAGAAAGCAGAGCTCTAGTTTTCCTATATAATATTCTACAATTGGGAAGAAATTGGACAAGCTACCTCCCCAGACTAACACATGGCATATGTTAGAGTAATGCTTGTGTAGCCCTCTTTCTCAACATGCAGGTATACAGAGAGAGAAAGGAGGCTTTCTATTGTTTTACAACAACAGCAACCAACAAAAGTTATTTCACATCACTGTGCAGATCACGTACACTAGTACATTTCTGTTGTGGAAACGTTACAGTCTCAGTTCTTCTGACACAAGACATGGACCCAAATGGATCAATGAAATACTATTTATTTGGTCAGGATCAATGCCATAACTCTGGATGGGGGAATTGGCATGCAGTTCATTTTTATGTTTGGGTAGATGCATGCAACCCTGTACTACCTGCGTAGCTTCACACAAATTGAGCCTGAATCAATTTCTTACACATCCTATTCTGTGAAATTCCATACTGCTAGAGGTATAAAAAACATGTTTTCCAAAACATAAAATGATAAACATTTTAGCTTGTTCAGGCTATAATCCTATGCAGTTAACTTCTATTATACACAGTAGAACTTACTCCAAGGAAATTATGTACAAGACTTATCTGCAAGTCTTCAACAGGATCAATTCATAGGATTAAGGATTAAGTTCCCAGCCTTTGTTTAGGTTTTTGCTGGTCTTTTCCCTCACATGTAAATAGTGGCAGCCATTAGTTTTTATTTGAAAAACAAAATGATACATCATATATAATAATATACAACAATACATCTGTACTTTTTTTACAATATTTACATTATTTTTAATACGCTATAGTATGATCGGTTTTGTTTACCTATATTTTTTAAAATCAGTTTCAGTTTTTAACTTTCTTCTGGTTTCTGTGTTATCTGTTGGCTGAAGAAATTCATCATCCATTTCTTTCTTCCAAATTGATTTTAAAATTGTACAGTATGAAAGTCAAGCAGCCAACATGTCCCATCCAACTTTGTAATGCAAGGTATGATGCAACTAAATAGGTCACATTCTTACTATAAGTTCCATATGCTGTGTTCTGTCAGAACAAAATCCAAAATATTCTGAATGTTTCAGCCACAGAGAACACTCTGGCTTCTTTGTTTTCCATCCCAAGGCCATAAGAGTAGGTAGGATAGAAGATGAGCAAAAGGGATATTTGAAAAAACAAACCAAAAAAGAAAAAAGAAAAAGAAAAAATACTTTGGTAAGAAAGCATTGCATAGGGGAAAAAACCCCCAGCATCAGTTAGGTAATTGTTAACTTAGAATCTCTTATTGGAGAAACACTTGGGTCTCAAAAGACAGAACAAAGGTCTTCTAAAATTCTCCCTTCCTCCCTTCCTTCCTCTTCTGGGCTGCTCATAACAATAGAGTAACATAAAACAGCAATGTATAAAAAATTAACCCAAACAACTGCAAAGTAATCACAAGATGGCAATCCAACAACAAAGCAAGCATCAACTTATGGCAGCCATCAGCTTTTCAGACAAAGGTCTGTTCCAGATGGCTGCATTAAAGTTTTATCCACTAGCCTTTGAGCTGGAAGAAAAGCATGGTGGTGTAAATTGTGGTGCCCATGGCCAATCCCTATGCTGCAGTAGTAACAGGACTGATGAAAGGTGCTGTTCTTGTGAACCTGTTGAGGGCCAGGTTTTAAAGAAAAAGATTAATAAATTCTCCGGCTTCATTTTTTTCTCTCCCATCTCCTCTGCTGGTGAGAAATCAGCCACCCATCATTCTCCCATTTATTTATTTGGGTTTTTCTTACCTCCCAGTCCTAAAGGTCTGTGGAGGTGTACGTCACAAAAATAAAGAAAACGTAACAATAAAACCACAAATTAAATAACCCAAATAGATGTCCTCATTGAAATCAGCTGGGTGCTAAGGGCTCTCTGAAACGATGTAGATTTAATTTGTTTACAGAATGCTGACAAAGTAGAGGCTGCATATCTTTCAGGGGAAGAGAGCTACACAAAATAAGGGCTACCATAGAGAAGGTCCTATATGAGAGGGGCAGCTTTGGACAAGTGTAGGTAGGAGCTTAGAATGGCAGGTTTAGCCATCTGTCTAGCTGTCCAACAAACATGTTGCAAGAGTGGAGCAATGCAGGAGGTGGAGAGCCTCTGATGCACCTGCTTGCTGCAACACCTCCTCTTCTGAATACAAGCTAATCTCATGTCCAAAAATAACCCAGGTCACAGGAGGTGATAATGAATGAGCTCCATCCTTGACCAGGGCTGCAAGAGAAGGGCAGTGCAGTGAGTGATCAAAGAGTCCAGTTCTGACCTGACGACTGGTGACACCCAGAGGTAGCCAATAGAGAGCCATGGAAAACACACAGTTGTGACTGGCTCATCTGTAGTAACAGCAATCATCACCATAGTATCCTCACCAAATACTACCAAAGCCATAATGAAGTAGCCAAAATGGCACTGTCCCTGCACCGAAGTAGGAAGACCAATAAAAAGTACAGCTGTTGGCAGGAACAGCAAAAACTTGAAATGCAGTCAATGATGGCAGAACTAGCAATGTAGAGCTGGCATATGCTGGCTCTTTTTCTTAGTTTCAATCATTTTGTGCAGCAGAGGACTAGTACTCTCTCAAGAGAACACTACACCTGCTTAAAAAAGAACAATAAACAGCTCTGTGTTATCAAGAACCCAGGCAGGACCTGAAGAGCATTTTCAAATGCATTGGTTGGGCATTATGTAGGCAGATACTTCTGCAGAAGCCAGTTGTCTGGTCCCTCCTGCAGCTCAAGTCACAAATGTTATGGAGAGCATTCCCAGCAGCCAGAGGGGAGGGAAGTTCCCTGCAGGTACCTAAAGGGTCATGAAGAGCTGGGCATACTAAACGCCCAACTAAACCAGCAACCACATCATCAGCAAAGCATATGGATCATATCCACAATAAAAATTATATCCAGACAACAGGGAAATTCCTACTTTAAAGCTGGATTAGCCAAGGATAACTGCAAGCTGCTTCAAGTATGATCTGGGGATAAGACAAAAGATACAGCAACAAAAATGTTACCAGGGCATATTCATGATGCAGTTGGGAGGACAAGAGGGAAAACCCCGAAGGAAAATGAATTTGTATAATCAACCTTCTTGAGTAGGAACACTCAGGTAGCACTTTAGTCTGGAGAATGGAGAGGCCAGCTAAGCCAGCAGTATCCAGTCAAAGGAAGGCAGATTCAGGTTTAATTTACTGAGTATGTTCCCGTTCCTATGGGATCTGTTGTTCTTCTGTTTTCAACAGTTATTAAAGATAAGCACTGCTGCTGGCTGCTTATAATAATGCTTTCATAAAGGTATAGAATATGATGATTTTGATAAGACAATAATGCTCCAGTAGAGCAAAATAATCTAAAGAGGAATTCTGATCAGGACAAAAATGTTCACACACAATAACCAGAGCTAGGCCAGCAGCAATTAAGCAGAAGAGCAGCGCACAGCAAGCAAAAGAACAGAGGCTCACTAAAGAATGCGGAATAGGGTCCTGATATTTGTAAAAGCACCACAAAGCCCATCATCAACAAAGCAGAAGATCATACACCAAGCGCACTTGAACATAAGCCTGAATCAATTTCTTACACATTCTAGTCTGTGAAATTCCACACTGCTAGATCAACACCATGCTGTTAGTCTTTGCATTTACACAGCCTCAGCAACTTTAGGAACACTTATGTGTAAAGCACAGTAGTACATGCACAGTCATACACACCCCTCTTTGCTTTACCAGGCTTTGGAATAAAGTACTCCACATACTGGTCCAAGTCATCAGTTTGATCTCTAACTACAACTCACTCACCCACATTAACTTTCACTTCCCTGCAGCAAAGTTTTTTTTTTTCTTTGTTAAAAGCAGCAATTATTTACCAAGCAGATTGGCAGCTATGCAGCTGCTATTGGGACTTGAGGTTATCTGCTGTTCTCCTCAGAAGAGTCCATTCCTCCATCACTTCATTAAGTCTAAATCAGTAGCAGCTGGGGCCATGAACAGTAGTGTGTGTGCACACGACAGACAGACAGACAGACAGAGATAGAGATAGAGAGAGAGAGAGAGAGAGATAGATAATCAGTCTGCTATGCAATAATTTATTAATTTGCAATTGTATTTTTAGGAGAGCGGCAAGGTCGAAATAATAAAATACGGCATAATACAGTTATTGGGCTAGTGGGCGCAGATGGTCTTTCCAATACTGAAGTTCTATCACCAGCTGGAATATATATCCAGGCTCCTGATAATTTCATAGAGGTAAGATATAAAGACAATACTATTGTACACATGGAAAAGCAAAAACAAGTGATATTGTGATATGTTTTCTTGAGGCTTCCTCTCCCTAAGAGTTGGATTTGTAGATTAAATTAAAGCTCTTTTCGTTATTTATTGCAAATCAGATGTTCTGGGAAGTCCAAAGGCTACAGCCGCTTTTATAGTGTTTTCCAGCGTGGAGGTTTTATATTGTCATCGTGACAAAGAAGCATCACTAGAATTATTCTCCACCTCTATCAATCCATCAAATCTTCTTTTTAATCTATTAAAACTAGTGGCTATTATCATATCTTGTGACAGCAAATTCCAAGCATTAATTATGATAAAAACCAGCTTTTTAATCTGTTCTATAATACACTACTGTTATAATATTGCTGCTGCTATTAGCTTGGATCCACCTTTCCTCCAAAGAGAGGCTTGTATATGATTCTCTTACTCCTCTCCCTGCGTAGCCTCAAAATGATCTTGTGCAGGGAGAGTGGTACTGTGTCAAAATCATCAGCTGAGTGCCACAAGCATGAGCAGAAGGCAAATCTGAGCCTTCCCATTCTTCAGTGGCAGTAACAGTGTAGCCCTCACACCACTTCAGCTCTCATTATCTATTACCAACCAGTTTCATAGCTGATCTGGAGTGTTATCATGAAAGAAGGGAAAAAAAATCTATCCAGTTCTTCTGTTTGGGTATGATCACTTAAAACTTTATGTCAAATTTAGCACCAAATAGATTTGTGTTTTAATATCTTTGTGAAAAAGGTTGGCTAGAATTAAATTGCTGCTTTAAATAGCTTCTGCCCAAGGCACCTTTGGAGAAATGGATTTGCCTGCAGGGCCTTGTCCTGCACCTCACCTTGACCTGGTTGATCAAGACATAGGGGCAGAATTCAGCTGATGTCTGTTCATGACATCATTTACACCCCTTCTGCCTAATGCCACCAACCTGTGTGTAGAGGAGCTCTTGCACTCAACATTTTATCGCTGAAGAAATCCATTTTCTCCTCCAGGAGCAGCCTGACTCCTTTCCCTGCAGGTTTTACCAGGTGTAAAGATTATGCCCTGAGCAAAACAGCTCAGGCAGGAGCCATCCTACACAATCCCAGTTGGGCGATACAGCAGGAGCTTTTTTGCCTTGCCAGTGAGAGGGAAAGGAGGGATGTGGGTGAAGCAATTTTCAAATGCCTCTGTGAAAATGCTTGTGGAATTGGCTCCTACGATCATTATCCATATTTCAGCATTCCCTCTCAAAGGACTTAATTTCATAGACTGCAGGTAATGTAGCTGAACTATATTTGAATTATCTGCAAAAGATATGAAAACTTAAATCCTGAAAGCTACAGTAAATGACAATTTTCTAGCTTAGTCTCTTACCTTCAGATATTGTAATGTTTGTAGAGCACATGAGCTTCCGTCTGCCAACTGAAGTAGCAGAATCCTGCAGACACAAGTCCACCACCACATGATCTTTTGCCAGCACATCTTTCTATATGGGATGTGCCATTTCTTAGCATCTTCTAACATCAATGCATATAAAAAAGTTCCCAAAAAGATTTGGAGTTTTCACTATGAACCTTGATTAAATAGTCTGCAAGAGGTGCCTGCGTATGTTTCGGTTTTCAAGCAACTCTCCATTGGAAAGGAGAGGAGAAAACAAATAGAGATGAATGCTTAGTTTTCAACACTGCATTAAGCAAGTATGTACAGTGCCAATATTATGAATAAAATGTAATTTGGTTGTACTCCAGTGCTATCAGATATTCATGCAGAAAGGCATTTCTGTGAAAATTTAGCTGCAGGGAAAACCATAAAATAAGGTTCCCTAAAGAATTGATTTCCACATAAAATTTTCTACTTGCCTAAAACTGCTGCTGTCAAGCTACTAGTTCTCTACATAAATACACAGGCTTCCCTCCCCTCCCCTCCCCAGGTTAAAAATAATGTGTAGACCGTATTACTGGCATTCTAGGTAAATATCCAGTGACTTAATATGAGTTGACAAGAGAAGCTCTACATTAACTATGCTATGGGCAGTATGATATGCACAGCTATATTTCTGTAACAAGGTACCTGGACTTGTGCTTTAGGTACTGCTTTTATCTCTTTGTTTTGCGACCCAAATGAAAAGTGTCATACACCATGACAGTGAGACAACTGGATCGGTCACAAACCTGGAAATGGGATCTGGGGCCTTTCTTTCTTAGGCTGCTGATTCTACTGATTCTCTTCGGTCACAACTAGTGTCCTTAAAGCCATCCATCCAATGACCTCTGGCAAGTGAGTTGCTGGTTGTGCTTGCAGTTCCTTTGGGGAAATAACCACCTAGCAAGCATTTCTAATGACGTCAGTGAGCACCTTTTGGCCACTGCACATCTGGATCAGATTTCCATTGTGATTTTATAGCACTGAATATCTAGGCAGTACTCTCACTGAGGTTAATTGCCTTCTCTCTTAGGTTCTCCTATTCTTGAATCGTGATTTGGTAATTAAATAATTTTATTTCAAATAGATAGATACACTGGAAAGAAAGCATACTGCCACTAATGAGATGCTGTAGGCTGAAAGATGCTCACCAAATAATGGGATTGTTATGTTGTTTACTGTATCTTGATTTTTCTTACGGTTTTTCTTGTAGTATATATTCAGGTAAGTCCAGGGCAGAACCTATTTGGTTTGTATTTTAAGATGAACTGACCTTAATTATCATTCATGATCTATAATGTGAATCAGAACTCAATAATCTCCCTCAAAGCATACAAAAGTGTGTACAGTAAGAAAAATAGCAGCAGTCTAAGTGATTAAGATCAGGGAAATTCTACGTTTCAAGCTCCCATCTGGCCATGGTGCTGACTGAGTGATTTGGTGCTGACCACAGCCAGCCTAACTATGCCACCGGGTAGTTCTGGCGTTAAAGGAAATCAGCTACTTTGAGCTCCTGGAAGAAAATAGAAGCAGCTATAATAGAGGAAGTACGTATTATGAAAAAAACAATTCAAAGTGCTACAGAAATAGGATGGAACAAAAGTTTGTTTGAAAATGAAATGGGAATGTTATAGGATATGAAACAGATTTGGAAATCTTTTATATGGGCTTTTAAAAATGATACGTACTCACAGCATCTCTGTGTTATAGACTGTTCTGTGGAACAGAGGTTTTACTAGCCATTACTCAAATGTATAGAGTCACATTTATTCTTTTCCCTGTGATCCAGCCTAGGTCAGCATACAATCATTGTTTGTCAGGGCACTGTGAGCATTTCTACACAGCCACGGTTTCCACTCCCCAGTTCCTCCCCAAACCCTCTGATCCAATCAGAAGATGACCCACAGTTCTCCCACATCACAGCCATTGTTGATATTCACAAGAACAAAATGTGTTCCTTCCACCTGGACAATAAGGCTGTATGCAACCTGGCTCCTGTCAGTGTGGCATACTTGCCCAGACCCAGGGAAGTCCAGCTTCTCAAATAGCAAAGCTTAAATGTTGCTATTTGAGATTTTGGGTGACTGATTCAGAAGAAAAGAGACTTTGCTGCCAGCACAGATGCCAGGTGGGAATTCAGTGGTGTGGGGCTTCTATAGGAATGGTGCTAAATCCCTGTGTAGAAATGCTTTTAGTGTCAGGCATATGGGTTATGAGGTATTATACAGTAAGTATGTTAACTAAGAGGAGAACGTGAAAAGGCTGTCATGGTTCCCCAAGCACCAAGAAGGGCTGTAGCGATCCCTGTCATTTTCCAAGTGAAAGAGGTTGGATGGACTTTCTTTGCCTGGACAGCTTTTCTCTTCTGCCTATTTTTAATTGTTCACAGATAACCTTTATACTTATTAAAGAAGTATCGGGGCAGACAATTATCTTTTTTTTGTCTGTGTTCTGTTGGTATGCATACATTGTTCATATTTATGACCTAAATCATGAATGAAAAGGACTTAATCTGAAATCCAAGATTTGATGTCAGTGTTTGAAATAGCTGGGCAGTGGGCATGTTTATATGTGTCCTCTCAACTTTCAGAGGGACCCATTATCTTAACCTCATGGATTTTAAAAATACTTTGATAGAAATATTAAAATGCCATTAGTGATGATAAAGTGTCCTGACTGGTGGCACAAATCTTCTGGTGTTCTATGATCTTGGCTGAGTTGGGTCAGATGTCCTAACAACTCCTATTTCCTCTGCAGAGTAACACAGTGTGTGGTGCTGGACATGGTTACTTGTTTCACCTTCCCCCTTCAAGATTAAGAGAACCAGTGATGTCCTTCAGTAATAATGTAGCATATTCGTGCTCTAGGTATTTTTCCCCCTTTCTGGCTGTTTTATTTTGTCATAGACAGTTTATTTCACACGTGCTAACAGATACACAACACACACAGTAATTAATTGGGGGAAAATGTGTTTAACACTTTCTCTCATGTTTAATAGGGTCTTCCTCCAGCAGGATGAAAACATACTGATATGCTATGGTCCATTTCTCATAGACTATGTAAACAGGGTTCATTTCAATTTCAATTACACATAGTCTTCCCCTGTTCTAAACCATTCTGTCATATTTTCATCTGTTATGTTTCCTTCATTGCAGAGATGTGGAATTGACATATATTTCTCATGTTACTGCATTCTGATCTTTTTTGTTTTGGCAAAATATTATATTTACAGTAGAATGTAAGCTTGGCATAGAGAGCCAGTTTGGCATAGTGGTGAAGTTCTAGTCCTACTTTAGGCACAAAGAGAGCTGGGTGACCTTGGGCCAGTCACTCTCTCTCAGCCCTAGGGAGGTGGCAAGGGCAAAGCACTTCCGAAAAACCTTGCCAAGAAAACTGCAGGGACTTGTCCAGGCAGTCACCAGGAGTCAAAAACTGTCTTGAAGGCGCGCACGTGCACACACACACACACACAAAACTTGGCATATTCTTGTAGAAATTTTCATCATCAACCAGGTTCAGAACAGAAGCCATAATAATCTAAACCAGAAAACTATCTTTGGGAATCACTGTAATTTTGGAAACAGACCAGGTAGACCAGGATTTTTAGTCTTCTTGAGGCTGAATGAGTTTAGTGGTTGGAAGTGGATTGCAAGTATTGCATTTCTTGTGTCAATTAAGTATGTACCTTCATCAGCCTTCTACATATCATAAATGTATTTATGTATTTATTTAAGTTATATCTCGCCTTTCCTCCAGAGCTCAAGGTGGTGTACACAGTGCTATCTTCTGCCACTCCCAATGGTCTTAATCCAACTCCTTAACCACTAGTCTACGTAGTAACTTTTGTTTTAAAATCAAGCTTACGATTCAGTTTCTTGCTTGTCTTTTTTCTTGCAGAATGTTTGTCAAGTTGCTCACTCTAGAAATGCTGAATCATTTTTCTGCCATAATCTCTTGGATGCTGCATATGATCAAATGCTTCTGCTTAATTATCTACCCTGAAAGAGTAGCAGTTTCTCAATAAAGAAAGGCAAAGCTATCTGATTGAGCCTTTTCTGTTTATTTATTCAGTTTCACTAACTGACACCTATGAATACATACCATGGACTTCATTTGTTGTGCTAGAATCGCTAAACTACTAGTCCTAATTACTAAAATTGCTAACATTCTAGTCCACCCTCAGCCATGGAAGCTCTCTCAGCCCATCTTAACTTACCGGGTTGTTGTGGTGAACAATAGGAAGAGTGAGTACTATGTCTAACATCTTGAGCTCTTCTATCCCACCCATATACATCAAATGTTGGGATATAAATCAAATAAGTAATGCATATTGTTAAAACAAGTGCACCAATCTGATGGAAATTTGCCTGTTTTTTTTTTTGCTGCTTATGAAATCATTATTTACTTTGCTATAAACAGGTATGGACTCCTAATACATCCAGCATATCACCCTCAAAGGGGAAGCATTACAGAACCTGTTATATTCCAAAAGTTTAGTGCCTGGAAGTGCAAAGGTGGAGTTAAGGTATTATACATTCTTCCTTCCTTGCCCTTCCTGTGCATAATTCCCACTGCTCCCATTTAATTTCTTTAATAATTTATAATTAACTATATTGGTTACAAGAATGATTAACTAATAATAATTTGTTAGGGAATGTCCCCGTTTGAAAGGAAACTCCCCTGGAATAACTTACATGACTGCTATTGCTATCTTAGTCTTGGGTGAAGCAACTGAAAATTCAGTCTTCCTATTTATAAGAGAACATTTTAAATAGGCAGTTTAGAATCTGCTTAGAAAAAGATAAAAGGAAAGATAGAAAGAAGGGGAAAGTGGTAAAATTGTATATTAGCTGCATCATATTGCTGTAGTTGAAATAGTGCTGGAAGTTATTTTCATGATATGAAATGTGTGCAAATAATTCCTTTATGTGTTCATTTTATATATCCTGGAGCATATTATTATGCTTAGAGGAGAGAACATAGTAACACCGATAGTGGGTGCCTTTGCAGCAAATCTTGTGGAGTATCAATCTTTAATTCTAATTTTTGTCATCTGCTAACATGCAGCAAAGCTAAGTCAATAGAGTTTGCATTATTTTAGATGATTTCCTAAAAAGTCGATTTACCTCATGAAGCAGAAGCACAGGTTTGTCTTCTCTCTCTATATTTTAAACTGATGAGAGACTTTGTAGTTAGCATTATAATACACTTAATCAATGCTAAGGTATTATTTTAAAAATTATTCTACCAGATTATTAGCACCAGCAACCTTCAGCTTTGGAACTTCCACATCTCTTCCTGCAAAGATTTTGGAATCAACATTGTGGAAAGTCTTGGAAACACTTCTGTTGCCAACAGTGTACTAATTGGCCACTCCCATGAAAAGGTATGAGGCCACAAATTTTTCAAAGAATCAGTTAAATACCTAAGAATACAGATTTAAAAACACAGCTTCTCTGGGAAATAGGTGGTTTCTCTGAAGAAGCTGACACATGTAATGTTTCAAGTCAGTCTGCAAAAAAGAAAAACAGCAAATGTAGTTCAAAATAACTCAGAGGGCTAAAGGTAATTTGGGGTTGTAGAGTGCATACTTCATCCTCAACTTGAACAGTAAAGAAAGGCCTTCAAATGCTTAGCATAAAGATCTGAAGAAAAACTGAAGGCACATTCAAATGAACGTATTTAAGCTCATACCCCAGAAACTACCTTATCGCATTGCATTGGAGAACAATTAGAGACATCAGCATTTCATTTTCTCTGGGAAGTCTTTTTCTGTGGTGCTTCCTGAATTATGGAAAATCCGCAGTGTTTGCACTCATTCAAAATGGCTGCCTATTTACCTATTACAGTACTGGCAGCTTCTATAACATCATTTGGCAGCTGCAGTTTTATATCTATGGAAACATAAATACTTGTACAGAACATCCCATTTTATGTCAGAGCTTAAAGGTGCAATATGCTCAGTATACTATTTCATGCAAAGACATGAAGTACAGCAAATGTCTATCTGTCTGTCTTGCCCAATATATCCAGATATATTTTATTCCAGGTAAAAGTAGGGGACTACTTCAATAGGACTTACTCCTAAGAAGAAAATTTGTGAAACAACACAATTATTCACCACACTCCTTCCTCAATCTATCTAAAATAAAAACTTGCCCTACTTTCTTTTTCAAGAGAATCTCCAAGAAAATAATAAAGGAACAACTTTGCTGCATAATAGTCTAAAGCACCACAACTCAGCAAGCATTTACTAAGTATAGATTTTCAATGTAAAATCTGACAACGAATGTGAAATAAGCAGTTGAAACTTGGGCTGATAATCAGTGATGCTGTGGAATTGGGAGGATGTGCTTCTGGTTCAGGATGTGAATGTCTCTAGATTATAATGCTCATTAGTCCTCTACAATGAGCACCACTACACTCCAAAATTTTGTTCCAGCATGGACCATAATTTAAAGTGGAAATATTTCATTGAATTTTTCCTACCTAATTTGTCAGAACTCTATTTTTCTTGCAAAAAAAAAATCCTATTCTACCTCGCTGTCTGACAGAAATTTATTTCAAATTTCTCTTCACAGCATTTCTGAATATAGTTTGTATTGGGGTTGGCAGAGGGCTCTAGGGCTGGTTTCTGTTACACAACTTTCCACTGATCTGAAGCTTTCCTAGCTGTCCACAGTTGCCAATCTGAAGAAGCCCAATGGGATGAATTCCCTCATGAAGTCTTCCCCTGGGAAATGAAATTAGCGGTAGATAGCTGGCAAGATAATTATGCAGTGAAATGCAGTGTATTCTTGGCCAATTTGGAACTAAACAATTGCAAGAATTTTCTCCTTTGAAAGCACTTTCAAAAGCAAGTTGTATTTCATCAAGTTGATGAAAAAGCAGGACAATTTTTCAGTCTAGTGCTACTCCTGCCTCCTCCACCTGCTGCCCCATCTTCCACTTTTACTGACCTATGCTGGCTTGGCAGTGATATGGCAAAAACAGCTCAGGAAAGGGAAATCTAGAGGCATGCATCTTTCTCTTGGAACACTAGGATCACACATGCCAGCACTTCTTCCAAGTAGTTTTGTACATACTCCAGGATTTGCACCATGCCAAAATATGAGATGTGGAGGGGTGGATGGATGGATGGATAAGCATTTGACCATCCTTCATTCCAGTCATTGCAAACCAAGGGTAGGTGGGGTTGTTTGTGCATGGGTAAAAGCAGGTTGGGAAAATGGAACTTGAAAGGTGTGTGATGGGTGTAAAAAAATTAATCTTGAAATAGGTTTTAGTGCTAGGAATAGGAGGGACTAAATTTTGATTACTGTAAGTGTGAGGAACAAAGGGAGAACCAGGAGAAAGAAGAATAGGAGATAGATGGAGGATTAGAATGCAGCTAACTTCTATAGCACTGATAAAATATTGTCTTTTGCTGTCTCAGGTTACAGAGCTCTTGCGTTCTCCCATACTACTTGCTAAAAGATTTTGAGGCACTCAGCTGTGCTTTGTTCCTTACAACACCCCAGGGGGGTGATTATCTTTGATTATCTCATGATAAACAGTCTTCTTGTCATAATTTACATATTAATTTATGTAATTCTAGCCTTTAATAATGATGTCTCTTTAACATCAATTAAAACTTTATAACATTAATTTAACAAGAAAGCTAAACCTTCCATTCAGCCAGCCCTTTTATGTTTAAAATATGCTTTTAACCAATTATTATTTGTTTCTTTTAAAATCCTGCTTTTTGCATTGATTCAGCACCCACTGCAAATTAACAGGAAAAAAATAGGTGGAATTTAAATGTGAGTCATTTGTGTATTTCTGCTAAATAGCTATTAGTAATTGAAAAGTAGTTGTAATTTCTAGAGTTCTAATTAAATATATATATATATATATAACTTTTTATTTTTGCACATCTTTCATTTTGTTATCACCACAAAGATAAGCTGTGGCAAAACACTGAGAGCTTTTAAAACACAAAACAGCTATCATGGATACAGAGAGCCAGAGAACAGGCTCCTAATCAGGAGGCCCTTTAGACAGTCACACATACCCTGGTCACTTCACAGCTTGACTACCCTAGCATGGGGCTGCCCTTGAAGACCACCCAGAAGCTTCAGCTGGTCCAAAATTCGGCAGAACAGGCAGTGATGGGCATGCCTTGGTATGCCCATATAACATGTCTGCTCTGAGAGCTGCCCTGGTTGTTAGTTTGCTCCTGTGTGCAATTCGAGGCGTTGATTATTATCTATAAAGCCCTTCATGGCCTAGGGCCTGGTTACTTGAGGGCATGTCTATCTCCCATAGTATCTACCCAACAAATTTGATCTGATAGGATTGGCACACTTTGGGTTCCTTCAATTAAACAATGCCATCTATCAGGACCCTAGAAGTGTACCTTCCCTGTAGCAGCACCTGCCCTCTGGAATAAAGTTCCCCCTGAAATCAGGATAGCCCCCACTCTTCTGTTATCTAGAAGAGCCATGAAGACCTGGCTCTTATCCCAAGCCTTTAGCGAGGGCGAGTGAAGGCTACATGGATTATTTTTTCTATTCCAGTCCAGTTTCTGTCATCGTGCTATCTTTTACTTCTTATTTTTGTTTCTGATTGTATCTTTACTTGTGAGCCATCCAGAATTGTTGGGAGTTGGGTGGCATACAAATTAAATAAATAAATAAACAAATAAATAAATAGTGCCTAGCAGGGAAGCATGAGTAGGGCTGTACTGTGGTCATGTAATATGAGTGTGTGAATGATGGTGAGTTTGAGGGAAGTAGAAAAATAGGAAGGTAACAGATACAGTGGATGGATAAGAACCATGAGATTGCTAGAATGTCCTTAGAAGATCTCCAAGTTATTACTAAATTTAGATTAAAATGGCAAGCTTTCATTCATGCAGTCTCCAGAGCAAACTTGGACTTGGTGACACTGAACTAAATGCAATCATCACTCTTACATCCACGTCCCAATTTCTGTATGAGAAAGGGAGATCTATATCCAGCCTGATGGATTAATTGCTGTCTTAAACTAGTTTAAGCATAAACTGTATTATCATATGAATTCCTGTTAATGCACAATTTAATTTTACACAACTGTTCTTTTCAAACATGGTGCCAATTTCTACATTCTTGTATCAGGATGGAAGCTGTATGTTGACAGGGCTGAAAACTCCTCAAAAGCATGAACTGCTGATTTCACATATAACCTTTATGAACTTTGAGAGTCACAACTGCACTGCAATTACTACCTGTTCAGGCTGCTACCAAGGTCAGGGTAAGTTGGATTTTCAGCACTGAGTATGATTGTGATGAGAGGAACTGAGTGTGAAGAGCACTAAAGCAGGTTTTCTACAAATAATTTATGCTCACAGCAATTCATAGAAAATAAAGAATCAATTTTCATATGTACATATTATCCACAGGGAATGCATATTTTTCAAGCAGGACAGTTATCCTACATTTGCTGAGCATATGGTAATAGAGGCAACTATGTAGTTGATGTCACTTCAAGGGGAAACAGGATCAAGCACGCAGACTCTGTTTTCTTTTGTTACCTTCCATGTGTAGATGGTGAATGTCTGCAATGAAGAACCTCCATTATCCATGGATGCTCTTCACATGAATGAAGTCTGGAATATTAGCATGTTCCATCATGTAGAGAGCCACAGTAGATAGAGGAGGTCCCACACTGCATAAATACACTTTCTTTACAAAGGGGGCAACGAGAGGAAGGTTGAGCTAATTGACTGACTAAATAAAAGTGGAAATTCTAGGTATAATTCTTACTTTGGATAAGAGCTTTTGAACCCAAAAAGGCTTATTATACAGTAAACATATATAGGTTTTGCTTTGCTTTAAAGCCAAGCACAAGCATCTCTATCAACCTGATTCATTTTAGCAAGGAAAAGGATACAGATTTTATTTCCAGTGCCCAAAGAATCTCAAATTTCCATCCTAATAATAATAATAATAATAATAATAACAACAACTCTTTATTGTTTAGCTATTAAAGCATAAAGGTCATCACCTTTAAAGCCCTTCATGGGTTGGGACCGGGTTACCCAAGGAACCATTTTTTCCCAGTTGTTTCTACCGTTGAATCCGGTCCGGCAGGATGGGAGTGCTCTGGGTCCCGTCAGCCAAGGAATGTCAGCTGGCAGGGACCAGGAGGCATGCCTTCTCTGCTATGGTACCTGCCCTCTGGAACATCCTTACTCCTGAGATTAGGATGGCCCCAACCCTTTTGGCTTTTTGGAAGGTCTTGAAGACCTGGCTTTGTGCCTGGGCCTGGGGTCCCGAGTGTGTGAGGATGCTAACACCAATAGCTTTTAAGATCTCTCAGCTGTATTTTTATATTTAATTTTAGTTACTGTTTTTATAGTTTTTATTTTCTGATTGTTTTTATTATTGTTAGCCACCCAGAGTCACTGGTTTGAGATGGGCAGCTATATAAACTGAATAAATAAATAAACAAACAAACAAACAAACAAATAAATAAATAAATAAAATATCACAATGCAAAAAAAAAAAAAAAAGAATAGAAACATCCATACCAAAATAACTAAAAACAAAAACTCAGCTCATCCCCTTTACAATTTACCCCAATCATACCTACATACACTGCTCTCATTTCCACTGTTTTATTCATAAATGAGTCTATTTTATGTGTAATATTTGTGCTCTGACTGCACATAAAATATGTTGTTCTAAGGTCTGGGTCCCAGTGAGTCATTTCATATATATAATACTCTTTGTCATATATATTTTATATGTCATATACTCTGTCATACACTCTTTGACAAATACATATATATATATAATACTCTTCACCCAGAGGTGAGGTGAGCCCCCATTCTCCCGGCCTTCTGGAAAGGAGTGAAGTCCCGGCTCTGCCATCTTGCGTGGGCCATGAAGAGGGGTAACCACCCCTGGGGGTGGTCAGCACCCTGAAGACGGTCTCTGGAAATTAAATTAAGAACGTTTTACCATCCACCTCTTCGAATATATTATTTATTAAGAAGCTTGTTTTTATTGTATTGTTTTATTGCTTTATTGTATTTTAAGTAATCTTTTATTCCTGTTTTATGTAAACTGCCCAGAGTTGCTCTCTGAGATGGGCGGTGACCAAATTATTTATATATATATATATATATATATATATATATATATATATATATATATATATATATATATATCCATCCATCCATCCATCCATCCATCCATCCATCCATCCATTTTCAAACAAGATCACCAGATTTTGTAAGTCTTTAAAGAGGAAAACTAAATTTTCAAAGTTCACCCAGCCTGTCCAAGAATTTTTTTCCGAAAGGAGAGATAATGTGACATTTTCTGATTAACAGAATGTTTAATTTTCTCAACAATGGCTAAATCACACATCTCTGAAATCCAGTCCTTTATATCTGGAACTATAGTATTTTTCCATCTCCTGTTGGATTCCACCTCTGTGCTCAAAGATACCTGAATGTAACTGCAGAGTTTAGGAAACCCCTCCTGCACATTAAAATGCTCTCTCCTTTGCTGGCTTCCATTATGGCTAAGCAAAGCTTGAAAGAGGTGCTTTGCTTCAACAGGGCTCTGAGGAAAGCACCCCTTTGAAGGTGTTTTGTGAAGCAACGCAAATCTTCACTTCTAAAGAGGAAAGTACCCCTTTTGTGTTGCTTCTGAGGCATGCTCAGAAGACTCTTCTGGCCAGAGGAAGTGCCAGAAGCACAAAGGACCTTGTGGGATGAATGGTGCTAGGAACACAAAGGATCTTGTCAAGGTAAAGTTCAGCTGCCTCACATAAGCCTAGTTTTCACGCCCTGTTCATGCTCATGGCAATTCTTACTCTTTCTTCCCTAGAGAGTTGCATTTTTTCTTTAAAAAGCTTAGGGCTGGAGTAGAAGAAGACTGCCTTCTTGAAAATGAACATCAAAGGCTAAGGTAGACATGATATTAATAATAGCAACATTGCATTACTGGAATGTACACTGTTTTTAAAATCTGTATTGAGCCAGAAATAACCAGGGCATGAAATTAGTGCCAGTGGATGCAAATACCTGCTTATAAGCTCTACCATTGGGACCAGAGGAAGCATTAGTGTCTCCTCTCCAGTCCCAGTGGGTTTCCTCTTGCTTAACTTATTTTGCTGGTTAAAATGCACATTCTAAAAACTGGCAATTCACATAGTTTGGCTGATGGAAATGTGTGAAAATAAGCAATAGTTAGAAGCGTGGCAGAAAGTCTGTGGAAATGCATTAAGAATGGTAGATTTGTTTGATGATTCTACAAGATTCTGTTTGTTTGATTTCTTTAAAAAAAAACTACCTGCAATTCCTTATTCCCATTTGATTTTTATTGTTTTCATTTTACATCCATTAAAAGCAAGAAGTATAATCATAAGCAATATTTACTATGGTGAGTCTCTACTTTACCCCTGGGCACAGAAGCCAGCTGGGTGATTTGGGGCCAGTCACTCTCCCTGAGACATAGGAAGAAGAGAATGTCGCCAAGCAAACTGCAGGGACTTGGTCAGTTGAATTGATCAACAATAACATCCTATTCTAAGTTTCTGAAATATCTCAGTTTTCATTTGATGGGATTTTGTATCTTCCCTTAATTGTCCTATAATGTAGTATGTTACTCTTCTTCTTTTTCAGGTGGCTTTACTGTAAGAACAGAACAAGTGCTCTTCCTCAATGCCCCAAACTGGCTATCATTTCCATATCCTCACTGCACTATCCTCAAAGATCTAGATGGCTCTCTCACAGGACAACAGGGAAGTCACCTCCTTCCTTCTTCAGATATACTTCCAGATTCCTGTAGGACAATTGTCAATGCCAGTCAAGCTATCAATGCCAGTTGTTGTTTTGAAAATGTTACTTTTCATCGTATGTCTATTGGCCTGTAAGTTATTTTTTCTTTTCTTTTCTCAAGATGTACAAAATTCAGGAAGTCACACTTTAACAAGATAATTGGTTGCAAAAATAGGTTACTGGTGTGATATTGAGTTGGACACTTCTAAAAGACAATGCATTAAAAGACATCCAATACCTTCAAAGTCATTTTATTGTAGTAAGTAAAATATATGAGGGGACAGGCACATCCACCAATTACTTATTGTTTAGTTGCAGGAAAAATATATTCTTTTAGAAAAAGACATTTGAATATTTAAAAAGATTAAGACCTATATTAGGGATACAGACCTATTGATGTTATCTCTTTTAAAGGAGAGGTGAAGCTATGCCCTAAAACCAGAAAATTCTAGTAGATGGGCCCTTAGAAATGAAGCTTAGATGTTTTTCATAGATTTTAAAAATGGGGTACATAGATATCTTTGAATAAAATATTGGACTTAATTTTTAAACTTCTGAATAACTTATATAAATTGCACTCATGCTTTCACTATTTGCACATAACCTCAGAACAAGTATGCCCTGGCCACACCTTTTTTCTGCCTTGTCTCTGTGACCTTACCTTCAACTCATCCCCAGTGTGTAAATGAAATAGGCTTAAGTTCTCCTTGGTGAACAGGTGTTAAACTACACTTTCCACTCTCATTCCATAATAGTCCACGCATAAGCAGAATGTGTGAAAATCTGTTAGGTTTTGCCAACCATTGCCCTGAGGAGAATTCAGGGGACTGCAGTATTTGGGAACAGAGACAAAAGAGACAGAGTAGGGAGTGGCAATGGCACTATTGTTTCATGCCGGCATTGTTTTATGCCAACTCAAGGATGGGAAAATAGTACTTGAAATAATCTGTGGGGAAAGGCCTTAAGCAAAGTGCGACTTGGACACTCGTGGGTGAAGCACTGCTATGCTATTAAATTTCTATTTCTGAAAGAGTAGATTGCAATATTGATGCTTGTACCATCGGCCTCATTCTAAGTCAATTTTATTGTTGCTTTATTTTCTTGAGTTATATCATTGTAGCAGATTATCTCACAAAGGTAACAAACAGAAAGCATTTAGAGCTAAACACAGTGTTTGCCTTAATACAAAGGGAGGAGGGAAGGGTGGAACCCCCTTAGGATAAGTAAGCTAATGGTAAACATAAACGGGAGACTTAATATTTATTCTACTCATAGTTGTTGATTGGTTTAGCAAACCCTTTGTGAGCCATTTATGTTCAACAGTTCTGCACACTACACTTGAGCTAAATTACATAACAGCTTAAACAACCATGATGGTAAATTGTAATGCAGACTGTAAAGTTCTATCTACTAGTCATGCCAGATTTCTGTAGCAAATTGCTTCTTAATTGAAACTTCCTTGGATATAAAAATACAGCACTGCCAATCAGTCATCCAGGTTTTTCTCTCCTTTTTAACCCTCTCGAAGGGCTCCTGGCAGTTTGAGCCAAGGGTTAATTTCACATTACGACTGTGGTTACCTCCTCCTGGTTTCTTCTGCAGAAAGGCAAGACCAGATCTTAGAGAGATGCCTCCTCCTTTGGTAATGAAACACTTTCCCGTTAATGATCCATGCAGACTCCCTCAGCTCCTCCGAATTACAAATGCTCATGCCCTCCTCTGCTCCATTAACATTAAAGAGAGGTAGATTGGTGGCTATTTAGGGCACAGTGAAAATCACTGGCTATTTAGATCAAATTAAAATGGTGCTAATTATGGTTGCAGGAATGCTCAATTATGTTAGCAATATAGTAGTTCTATTTTGGGGCTAGCTTGACAGTATGAAATAAAACCATTGTTTGGAAAGACAATATAATAGTCAGCTCATGATTAACCTGGACATCTTAAAGGGATGGAATATATTTGTTGCCTTTCAAACTTCTTACTCTGCCCATGCATGTTACCCCCCCATTCTGTTGGAAGTCTTTATCAGATAACAGGGATGAAAGTGAAATTCTTTTACTCTGATTTTAATGCATTTATCCAATTTGTACCTCTCAAAACTAAATGTGTTGCTTACCAAAATCTGCACTTTTCAGAATTTTATATCGTGGTTGGCAACTTGAAAATACATGTGTATGTTATGATTTGCTGCAAATGCACTCACCAAGAGAAGTCCTATATATTGTATATATTAGAAAAAAACAAATACGGAAATATATTCTGATATTTCTTCTCATGCAGAAAAAGCCAAAACGTTGGTGAGAAATGGAGTGAAACTGGGAATGATAGATCTATCATTACCTCCAACTTCATGGATCTTGTAGTTCCCAAAACAAAAAGTTGAATAAAAAGGAGTTTGCCTGTTTTTTTTACCGATTCACTGATTTTCACTGATTTTCACTGATTTTCACTGATTTTCACTGATTTTCACCGATTTACTTAAGCGCATCCAAGTTGTCTACTTGAACATTTTTTGTGTAACTTACATTTGGGAAATGGGATATGTTACTATTTTATGCTATCTGAGCTAGCTAGTCTAAGCCTAAATATTTGGCAGGGCAATGGTGGGCCAACATGTTCACCAACATAGTAGCAGCAAGTATCACAGTGAATATTATTTAGAAAATCTTTGATTTTTTTTTCCAGAAAGTCCCCAATCTTTCCTTCTAATTTAACAGTAATTGATAGTCGCAATAAGGTGATCACTGTTAATTATGTGCCTGACACTTTATCAAATGCCAATGGCTGGATGATTCTTCTTTTGGATCAGGAAATTTACACTTTATCATTCAGCAGTCCTCTGCTTCAAGGAAATTTGCAGGTAATGAAGGTTTCTTTAATTCATCAACTGTTACATTATAATATTGTTGTAGAAAACAGAAAAAGAATCTCAGAGCTAAAATAACATACAATTTCATTTTAATCTAACGGAATGATTAGGTACAGAGGATAGGATACATAGGGTGTGCATGTGATCTGGGTCATTCACAGGTCAGAATGAATATTTTATAACAGGAAAGACAATTTCAGATCTATAAGATGGCATGGAAACACTGGGCAACCCTGTATTATATCTTGCTTTTATTGGCAAGACTATGCTCTTGAAATGATTACTGATTTCTCAGTAGCAAATGAATAGATTGTTATTCATGAATTGGGGAGGGGCAGAGGTGAAAGCCTGTGTGACAACTAGCATTTATGAATCTGCTGAAAAAGTGTTGTGTCTCTTCCTCCTTCTACCTTACATAATAATTAATGTACTTTGTTGCAGTCCAGATATAATTTGGAAAAGAAATCTATTTTAAGCATTTGCATGTTTCTTGTGTTCTGCTCCATAGTACATAGCTACATTTGATAACTTCACTGCTGGCAATTACTTATTGTTGGAGCATGAAGGATTGCCAACCCATGTTCAAGTTACACTGCTTTGTGGAAAAAGGCAAGGGTCAGTACTCCAGGCCTTTCCTTCCCCTGGACAGCACAAGGCCTGCGACTGGTTTTTCAACAGGAAAACGAAAAAGTTAACCTATTTAGGTAAGAGTTTGTTGTTCAAGGTTGTAGCTGATAGCAATGCTCATTGAGGAGGAACAACTGGACCCAGATGCTGGAATTGGTGATGGACATCACACGTCGACCACTATGATGTAGTGGTTCTTTCCTTTGTGAAGCAATCTGGAGTTCAGACACTTTATCTAAAAATTGCTTTTGGGATGTTAGGTTTGCCACCTGCTATAGGGAGATGAACTTTTCTCCAGAATTAAAATCTCTTAGTGTGATTCCAGAAAGCCTCAGTTCTTGGAGAAACAGGGAGCACATAACAATACGTGATTTTATACGTGGGAAATTGTTTGCATGACTAAATCCCTAAGTTATTTGTGCCAATTTTTACCAGCGCAGTAAATATTAGTTGAAAAAAAATGCAGTACATGACATGACTAAAATAGGACTAGTGATGTGGAAGCTCCTTCACATGAACAGCATTGCATAAAAGCGCCTTGTTCTAACTCAAGAGAAGCCTGAAGTGGGCTTTAGTCTCTCCCCCGTGCATGAAAGAGAAAATAACTTTGTTACATAGTTCTGTGTCTTAAAGAACTTTGGAGTCTTACTGCAGAAATACTGTAACATAAGTTAACTACAAACAAACCAACTCTACAACTACTTCACCTAACTACATTTTTGGTCTCTTCACATTTATCAGTGACGATATGTCATTGTTTGAACCATGAGGTGCTTTCTCTGCTGAAAGGAAAGGTGGGCTGTGTGAGCTGAGCTCTGTTCTGAGTTTAACAGCCTAAGATCTTTCTGAGAAAGGACCCTCTGTGTTTTGATCTTTTCAGTACCCTTTAAAATAAAATCAGAAATTGTCTTTATTTTTAAGTTGCAGTAATAGTCTGAAAAAAATTAGTCAGCTAATTAATCCTGTTTACAGGCTTTGTAGGATTCTTCAGCTGTCACTCACTTCCAGGCCTCAGGCTTCTAGTTTGGAGTCTATTCTCATGTTCATGTGACTCAGTCTCCATGGCTACAGGTTGCATCTGCTGACACCCCATACACTATTTACTGCTTAATTAAGAATTTCACGCTCAGCCCTTATCTGTGGCAGAGAACAAGAACACGCTGTCAAGAAATTCCAAATATAGGCCACTGCATATGGGAAGCCTTTATTGTAGGTCTGACTCTGTGGAGCCTCTTTAACTATCCTCTTGACAACTGAGCTGCCACCTTTCAATCAAAAATCGTTAAATGGGGCAGAGATAATGAGCATGTCTCATATCAAAAGAAGGATGTTTGCTCGGGCTGAAGAGGAAAAGCTGTAAAAGCTTCCCAGCCCTCACCACTTCAAAGGAGGAGAGGTTGCTCCGTCAGCAGGACCCAGAAAGCATCATTTGTTTCTGTTTGACTTATGTAAAAGGTCTGGCATGTTAGAGTCCCGTCTTGCAGACGTGGGTCTCCCCCCGTCCCCCCGCCCCTTGGTGCTCGTGTGTCAGCAGTTAGGCAGCTGGGCCCTAACCGCATCCGCCAGAATATCTAATCACTTGACTTTGTCTCAACAATGGACACTTGTAGGGGGTGGTCGGGAGGAGGTCTGTGCAACAATAGGAACACAATTATTGCAGCTGCTAGGGAGGGTGATAATTCTTCTTAGGGAAACCAAAGGGACCTTGTTGAGGTGGTAGAGAGGGGAGACCTGAGTGTATTCTTAATAACCAGACTTTTGGAAGTACTTCACTTTGCCAGTGGGGCTCCAGCAGCTGCTCTTGTCCAAGCCTCCTCTAATAATTGTACATTCTGTCCGAGGTCAATTTACTTATGACCTCCTCCTTTTGTGCCAGTTAAAAGCCTTTTAGGGTGAATTGTTGAGTAGTGGCAGGAGTGCATTAAACCCTAAATTTAATGTCGATAAATACAGATCAGATGCCAGATCATTCACAGGCAGGCTCTGAAATTCACACCGTGTTTGCTTCAGACTGAATCTCACAGTTAAAGTCATTATTATTCTGAAAGCTGAGCATCTGAAGGAAGACATCATGGAGACCCAGCAGGAACTGTTCATTTTTAACTTTTTTAGCTTCATGCTTTTCCATCCTTAGTTGCTCTAGGAGGTGTTCTCAGGTCTGAAGAGCAAGTTTACAAGACAAAAAGCAGGACCAAAGTTGATATACGGAATAATCTGGCTGACCTCATTCATCGTGCACTGAAATGATTTTGTGAATTTGCCTTGGTCATTCAGAAAATATTATGCTGAGTTATGGACAGCACACAGAAATATATTATGAAACTCACATACGGTAACAGTTAAGTAAAGCATATTGAGAAGTATTTAAAATCTCTTAGTTTATTGACATTTCAAAGGGGATTCTACAAAACTCTCCGTAGGATTGTGTTGATAAATAGCTTCCATCCCATAGACTGGCAGAGGATATATGTGCCAGGGTCAAAGAAGCTGACCTGTCCAGTTCTGAAACAAAGGCAATGAAGGACAAAGAGGATGATCAGAAAAGTGGAAACTAAGTGGTATAAAGAGAGTTTGAAGTAATATGGTACATTTAGCCTTGAGAAAAAATGACGGGAGATGTGACCACACTGTTCAAGTATCTGAAAGGAGCCACAAGAAGCAGATATAGGCTATTGTCCCAGACTGCAGGTCACAAAACCATGCCTTTGATTTGCAGATATGCTAGAAAGTTAAGAAATATGTGTTTTTTAAGATTTACAGTATATCCCACTTTTCCTTCAGGAGCTCAAGGCAGTATATGTAACACTTCCTCCTCCCACATTTTTCCCCGCAACAACATCCTGGGGAGGTAGGTTGGGCTGAGGGAAAATGACTCTGGGAATCTTGGGGCTTGAACCTTGGCTTGAAACTGGATCTGGGGCTTCCTGGTGCAAATCCAACAGCTTCACTGCTACGTCACACTGGCTATCATATTCAATACTTCCTAATGCTAAGAGCGGTTCAGTAGTGGAACTAATTACCAAAGCTGTGCAAATCATTTGGAGGGGTGCCCCTTCTGACCTCCTGCTTGACTTTAGTGGCAATCCTGGTCGGAGTGTTTCTGTGCATGCAAATTCAGAAGATCAGGAAAAAGCTTTGAAGCTGCCACTTGGATGTTCTGCATAGAAAAATATTGTAGTTTTCAGAATCCTCAATGGAGATAATCTCTTTCTCTTCCACTTCTTCAAAAGAAGCCTGGGCAGATCCCTTCAAGAATGTTTTAATTATGTGTCAACAGCCTTTTCTTTGAAAAAAAGTAGTGACCGAGTTTAAGCACAGTTTCATTACAAAAGTTATGGAAGTAAAAAAGTAGCTAAATAAATTGCACAAGGTTTGAGGAAACAAAGTTAAAAGAATTTGTTTCAAGATTTATACAAGACCTAAAATTGCTGAGTTACCTAACTGTAAAATAATTATCTGTATTACTTAGCAATGTAATTTCTTTTACTAATACATTAAGATGCTAATTTAATAATTGCTAAAACATTAGGTTAGTTAATAAAAACTAAATGAATATAGTAACATTGTGCACAATTGCTACTGCAGTACATTCAAAAACCTTCCATTTGCTAAAGAGATTAGGGAAGACCCACAGATCAGCTAGATATGAGCTCACTAATATTCCTAAGGAATATGCAGTGGAGGTGAAGAATAGATTTAAGGGACTGGACTTAGTAGATAGGGTCCCGGAAGAACTATGGACAGAAGTTCACAACATTGTTCAGGAGGTGGCAACAAAATACATCCCAAAGAAAGAGAAAACCAAGAAGGCAAAATGGCTGTCTGCTGAGACACTAGAAGTAGCCCAAGAAAGAAGGAAAGCAAAAGGCAACAGTGATAGGGGGAGATATGCCCAATTCAATGCAAAATTCCAGAGGTTAGCCAGAAGAGATAAGGAATTATTTTTACACAAGCAATGTGCGGAAGTGGAAGAAGACAATAGAATAGGAAGGACAAGAGACCTCTTCCAGAAAATTAGAAACATCGAAGGTAAATTCCAGGCAAAAATGGGCATGATCAAAAACAAAGATGGCAAGGACCTAACAAAAGAAGAAGAGATCAAGAAAAGGTGGCAAGAATATACGGAAGACCTGTATAGGAAGGATAACAATATTGGGGATAGCTTTGACAGTGTGGTCAGTGAGCTAGAACCAGACATCCTGAAGAGTGAGGTTGAATGGGCTTTAAGAAGCATTGCTAATAACAAGGCAGCAGGAGACGATGGTATCCCAGTTGAACTGTTCAAAATCTTGCAAGATGATGTTGTCAAGATGATGTGATGCATGCCCTATGCCAGCAAATCTGGAAAACACAAGAATGGCCATCAGATTGGAAAAAATCAACTTATATCCCCACACCAAAACAGGGAAACACTAAAGAATGTTCAAACTATCGAACAGTGGCACTCATTTCACATGCCAGTAAGGTAATGCTCAAGATCCTGCAAGGTAGACTTCAGCAATTCATGGAGTGAGAATTGCCAGATGTACAAGCTGGGTTTAGAAAAGGCAGAGGAACTAGAGACCAAATTGCCAATATCCGCTGGATAATGGAAAAAGCCAGGGAGTTTCAGAAAAACATCTATTTCTGTTTTATTGACTATTCTAAAGCCTTTGACTGTGTGGACCATAACAAATTGTGGCAAGTTCTTAGTGGTATGGGGATACCAAGTCATCTTGTCTGCCTCCTGAGGAATCTATATAACGAAAAAGTAGCAACGGTGAGAACAGACCACAGAACAAAGGACTGGTTTAAGATTGGGAAAGGAGTATGGCAGGGTTGTATACTCTCACCCTACCTATTCAACTTGTACTCAGAACACATAATGCGACGTGCTGGGCTGGATGAATCCAAGGCTGAGGTTAAGATCACTGGAAGAAACATTAACAATCTCAAAGATGCAGATGACACCACTTTGATGGCTGAAAGCAAGGAGGAACTGAGGAGCCTCATGACAAAGGTGAAAGAAGAAAGTGCAAAAGCTGGGTTGCAGTTAAACCTCAAAAAAACCAAGATTATGGCAACCAGCTTGATTGATAACTGGCAAATAGAGGGAGAAAATGTAGAGGCAGTGACAGACTTGGTATTTCTAGGTGCAAAGATTACTGCAGACACTGACTGCAGTCAGGAAATCAGAAGATGTTTAATTCTTGGGAGGAAAGCAATGACAAATCTTGATAAAATAGTTAAGAGCAGAGACATCACACTGACAACAAAGGTCTGCATAGTTAAAGCAATGGTATTCCCAGTAGTAATATATGGCTGCGAGAGCTGGACCATAAGGAAGGCTGAGAGAAGGAAGATCGATGCTTTTGAACTGTGGTGTTGGAGGAAAATTCTGAGTGCCTTGGACTGCAAGAAGAACAAACCAGTCCATCCTCCAGGAAATAAAGCCAGACTGCTCACTTGAGGGAATGATATTAAAGGCAAAACTGAAATACTTTGGCCACATAATGAGAAGACAGGACAGCCTGGAGAAGATGTTGATGCTGGGGAGAGTGGAGGGCAAAAGGAAGAGGGGCCGACCAAGGGCAAGATGGATGGATGATATTCTAGAGGTGACAGATTCAACCTTGGGGGAGCTGGGGGTGGTGACAAGTGACAGGAAGCTCTGGCATGGGCTGATACATGAAGTCATGAAGAGTTGGAAGCAACTGAATGAATAAACAACAATAACGTCTCACACTGGAGACCTCCTAGGCAGAATCTTAACCACTTTTATGTGTACATTCACAAGTTACCATGTTTTAATTTAGATTTCTCCAATGAGCAGGGACTTGGCCTAAGTAGCATCTTCCAACTATGGTTCTACAAATGCTATACTTTATTCTTTTATAGCTGTGCTACTATTATTATTTATTATTTTAAAATACCTTGGAGTAGATGACTATCTTGAAAATATCCAGAGCCAAAACATTATTTGAACAAGCTTACTGTCAAGCACAGGATTGTTTAGGATCAAACTAAACATGTTGCAGACAGAACTGAAATAGCTGTCACATAGAATTAAATCCAAATGAATATATAGCTTATTTATATTTATTAAATATATTAACAGGAAGTTATATTTCAGATTGTTACTAACTGAAATTGTGCGATTAACAGACAAAACCTTGTGGGAACACCAATGTTTTGCAGAAGTAAAACACAAAGACAAACTAAGTGGGGGGGGGGAGGAATCCAAAATGGCAAAAATTTAAAATGCTCACTGGCTTGAGAATATGGATTGTCCGAATGTAGGAAAAAGAAAAAAGGCAGGAGCAGAATTGAATAAGCTATCTTGAAAAAGAGCACGTCTGTCTAGCTAAACATGAAACCTTGTTTTATCTATTTTATATAGTTCTTCGGCCACTTTCTGAGTCACATTAACAATAAAATATGATAAAAAGAGCTTTAATAATGGAATGGTTTTGCCTGATTTCACAAGGAGAGCATTGTCAGTGCCAGTTGCCTGGAGAAGACTTAACTTAGCCTTTCCTACGGACTGCCTATAACGAACAGCTCTTTCTTGGCACCTTTTCTCCTTAGTTGAGCATCTGATTGTTTTCAGCTTTTTGTATAAGGTGTATTTATTGAAAACTGTGTGGATTCATACAATGCATATAATAATATGAATATTTCAAAACATGCCATTTCTTCATAGTTGGGGAAGCTTTGTTTTCTGGGATTAGAACAATTTTTTTAGCCTGTATACACAATTTTTATGTCTTACCAACTTTCTAAATTTAGTTACAGGAAGAGGCATGATCCAAGTGACATTCAAAGTTGAAGACACGTTCCCTTTACCAGAGCCAGGTATGTGAATTCAGTTCGAAAATGTAGCCTTGTTTTGCTCAGCACAATCCACCCTAACCCGTATGGTGCATTTCTGGGTACTGAAATAAACTTTTGTCTGTATGTTCTGGACAGTGTTTTCTCTGTGCAGGAAATTTATACAAGAGCTATATTTAGTGTCTGCCCTCCGTATGCATGATTGCATCACATCTATCCTATGCCTATTATTGAAAATAACTTTTATTTAATCAACTCTCTGGTAAATGGCAGGACTAATTCTACACACCCCTACTTTTGCTTTCCCTTCCAAACAACTGATAACGTTTCTCTTGGTTTGTTTGTTTATTTATTTATGAATTTAATATAACCATCCAATTGCCAGTGGACCTCTGAGTGGTGAATAGGAAGCAAAATAGAAATATACATATATACATACATACATACATACGAAAGATTATCAAAGTGTGTAGAAAGTTCTGAAGAAAAGATGATACTGCAGTTAAGTAATTAATTAACTCCTCCATTAATTGAAATATTATAAGCCTCATTTACATGCTATCTAAATATTTTGCTCTTTAAGATAATCTTTATTTACTTGGCTTTTTTTTCTTGTTGAGAAAAAATGGTTGGGAGAGTAGTGATGGGGAAACAGCTAATCAGATGAAGAGAAGCATGTCTAGAAAAATAATGAACCTATAATTTTGATGATACTTTTCATCATCTTTTAATTCATGTTTGGCATCCATTTAATCCACCTTGCTGATGGAATTGCTGTTAAATAGAGTGGGAAAGGAATCATTCTCCTTTCCCCTCTGCCACTCTTTCTGTGTTTCTTACAGTCTCAGACTGCTGGGTGTCCTCTGGGCCAGGCGCAGGCAAAACAATGGAAGGGCAATCCCATCGCACAAGTAGAAATTTCAGCCAATCTCTACTGAAAAATCTATATCCGCTTGGAAATAAATGATTAAAATATTAATTGTCATTTTGAGAAGGATAAACATCTTTTGCCAAACATCTTAGTCATGCCTGCAAAATCCTTACTGTGATATTTATTTATTTATTTGTTTGTTTGTTTGTTTATTTATTTATTTATGCAAAAATTATATTCTCCCCCCCTCCCCACCCCCAGATCCAGTTCCTTCGTTTTCTCTTCCTATTTTCAGATGGTCCCTTGCTGAGTCTTGGAATGATGTGACAAAGGGCTGGGGCGGCTACAATAAAAGTATACCATCAGCTGATGAAGATGTTATCATTTTACCAAGTAACTATATTTTGTTAATATATACTTGTTGTAACACTAGATCTTGGCACATGGAGGACATAGATAGCTGGTCAAATATATAAATAATTACCAAACAGCCAGTTTAATACACTTAAGTTTTCTGGTTTCTGCATTGTTTATTCTGGAAGTGAAATATTCATTTGTCAACCAACATCTCCATGTACATTTTCTTATCTTCCGACTCTACAAGATGAATTACACATATATGAATGAAAGGAGGTTGCATGTGCCTACATATGTATATGCTCTTGCAGGAAATACTATCTGTTTTGTAATAATTGGCAATCGTATACAGTCATGTGAAAACAGTAGGTTTTTCTCAAGGCTATGGGAATTGCTAGAGAAGGCCGCAGAAGAAAGACACAGCAAACAAATGGGGGCCACATTGCTTTGTGAGCGGCACTTCACTCTAAACTTCACTGAAGTGAAGGGTGCTTCAAAAATCTGCACAGCATCTTGTATCTGTTGCTTTTCCTAATTAACCTTCTTTCTTAGGAAAGGGTTTTGATTAAATAAAGCAGATATCAGTTGTTATCAGAAAACAGATCTGAATGATGAGTCAGTTTAGCAAATTTTTCAAACAAGCTTCAGACTTTCCAAACTTGGAAAGCATTGTAGAGGCCAGATGGCAAATTCTAGACTGATGATTTTTCCCACAGTGAATTTTCAAAAGAATAATTTCTTTTCATCCATGTTTTGTGGTGAATATGTAGTATCAATTGGCTGCTACCTGCTGAGAAGAAGCATTTAGCACCTCAGGACAAACTCTTATTTTCAGGGAACATCGACTACCATTTGCACGTATTGAGCTGAAATAGGTGGACAACTTTCCCTGCCTTTAACCAGCTTTACATAACATTGAATTGTTGGCTCTTAATTCACTCTCAAATATTTTAAGAGGATTTTTTTAAAAAATCAGAAAAATAACCATACCGTGTTTTGCTTCTAAAAGAACTGAAGTTCAGCAATGGATATTTCAGTTATTGCTTAGAAAGTTTTCACACTCTATACTTAATTTTTGGATCTTCTTGGGTGGCACAGTGTAGAACAGCGTAACAAGGAGGACAGCAAAGAGGGGTTCATATACTGTACAAAGGACCCTTGACAATAAGTGTGGGATAGACCCTGCCTCCTCACTCTCATGGAAGCTGGTAGAACCCTTGCCCTTCCAGCAGGCCTTTAGGGACTAAGTGTGGATCCAGTGGCACCTATATTAGTTGTATATCAGTTCAGTGATTTAATGTACTATGCATTATTGATGTTTTATATATTACTCATATCTGTAAACAACCTAGACTCTACCTAGATTGAAATGGTGGATAAGTTGGCAGAATACATGCAGAATTGAATCTGCCCATCCAAATGATCACCAATGGTCACCTGTCTGCTTACTCATATGGTAGATTAACATAACATCTTACTCAGCATTTCAGGGATTGTGCTGAATCTGAAGTGAATTGTATAGCAGGGTGCATACATTAATGGTTTTAAGATGGATGAGTAGATGGAAACCCAGCGCTTAACTCCAATACCTACTTATATAGAGTGGGGCTGGATTGGAGTAGTGCCTGCAGCCTCTGACTCATCCACCCCAAGTCCTACCTTTCCCAAAAGCCAATGGGCTATATGGAGACTTTCCTTCCTGTAGGACTATAGTAGCAAAAGTGGGATGGGGGACCTAGAAAAGTTGATGTAATTTTTTTCTCTGTGGAGTCCTTGGTGCTCTCTGAGCTTGGTGGTTTGCTTGCTGCCATTTCATTACCCAACTAAGTAACATCTTCAGTGCTGGTAAGTGTGGGGTTTGCTTGCTGTTTATATACAATAGCTTGCCCTTCCAGTGTTGGTGGGGGTGTGGTTTTCTCCTTGGTAGTTCCTTGATTAGGGTATTATTTTATGCTTGATTGTTTGTCTGGTGTTAATCCCTGCTTATCTGGGTGTTGGCTGCTGGAGAAGATGTGTTCTGGTCTTTTTGTTTCCTTCTTACCTTTTTTTACGGTCTCATTTGAATGGTGTGTAAATGTGATTTATCTGTATGTGTCTACTGATGGCTGACTTGTCTGCCAAGCTTCCAGGTACTCCCTAGCATTTTTGGATTTAGCTTGGACTAGGATGCTCACAGTTTCCCAGTAGAAACTATGGTTGAGTCTGTCCATGTGTTGTGAGATTAAGGAGTTTTCATCATGTCTTCTGGCTGCTAGTTGGTGTTCATGGATGAGCTATGCTAGTCTTCTGCCTGTCGGTCCTACATAATGGCTGTTACAGTCCTTACACTGTATGAGGTAGATGACTCCTGTTTTTTCTTCTTGGGCTACTCTAGGTCTTTTGGTTTGCTTAAGATGTTCTGGAGGGCTTTGGTTGGTTTGTGTGCTATGGTGATGCCATGTGGTTGTAATAGTCTGTTGGTTATTTCTGAGATGTCCTCATTAGCAGAGGAAATGATGGCAAATTAGAAATGCAAGACTATCAAAAAACAACCCACACTAACCAAGTGCTCCATTACAAAAGTAACAACCCAACTGCCCACAAGAGGAGCTGTGTAATAACATTATTTAGACAAGTACAAATGCACTGCAGCAACTCAGAACACCAGAAGAAGGAAACAAAGTACCTATACAGCATCTTCTAACAAAATGGATACCTGTGCAACTTTATCAAAAAGTGCCTGACCACTCAACCCACCACAGCACAACCAGCACAAGCTTTGAAAAGGACAACAGTGCCATACATCAGAAACATCTCAGAAACAACCAACAGACTATTACAACCACAGGGCATCACCGTAGCACTGCCCTTGCCCACTGCCTTTGCCCCAATTCAGTAGGCACAATTCTAGCTCCTTTAAGTTAGGCTTGTATTGCAGTCTCTCTAAGCTTCACCATGTCAGTGCAGGCAACACTACACCCCCCCCCCTTTTATTGTAATATTATAACTCTTGATATATTGTATTATTTCAATGCAGATTTCAAAGCAGTGATGTTTACATACAGTAATATGATTAAAAATATTAACATTCTGTTATTTAGAAAGCTTAAAGTATCGAAAATAAAAAGAGAAAAGTAAAAATACTATCAGTATTAATTATCATTTAGGATGTCAATGTTACAAGCATGAGATTATTAATTTTTCATCCAAAGTTGAGTATAACACACATACAGACAAAAAGAACCACTAAAATTCACATCAAAATATTAGTTATATGATAACAGTTTCAGTCTTGTACTAATTAGTTAATATTAAGATCTCCATTATACTATTACTTAGTGTATATATAATTCTACACTTTTCCATAATCATGTTTTTAATTTGGATTTTGGTCTATACTGTCAGAGACTTTTTGCTGTCAAAGCAACTGTGAAGAGGGCTTCATGCACCTAACCAATACAAACTGAAGTGTTTTTGTATGTATTAGAGCAATTTAGGACAAGTAGCTCATTGCCTCATAACTTCAAAATACCATTAAAAAGTCACTTCATCTGTCATTTTGATGATGTGTTACTATTGGTGCTATTGGTTGAGTGCCATCTGCATTTGGCAGGGCAGGATATTTCTCTCTGTTAGAAAAGAAAGGGGACAGGAAAGTAGATTAGCATGTATCTGAATCTTTCTTCAGGAACATTTTTAATTATTTTCATAACACTGAAGGAAATGAAGGACACATTTCTTGTGCTATGCATGAACAAATGAAGGCAGCTTTTGTTCTCACAGTGTTCATAGCTTTCCATGTTGTTCTCACATTTTGTAGGGTTTAATATAATAAATTCCTGACATAATGTATGAAGGAAGGAATGAGGAACTTGCCAGAGTATGTTGCATCAGATGGCATATCTATGATGTCACGTAGCCTCTGGGAATTTTTTTAGTGATGGAATCTTCTCTCACTCTCTCATTCTCATTTCGCTTTGAACTTGTGCTGCTTGAAGAGACAGACTCTCAAGCCTTGTATCTCATATAATAATACTTCCGTTGTGCCTGTGTTCCATTTGGTGGTGCATTTATGACATTTTATAAAGCAAGAGTGCTGATCAAAGAGATTCTGTGTCACTACTTGAGTCAGTAGAAAGCTTGTTTTATGCCAGAGCATTAAGTTTCTGCAGGATTAATTCTGAATTTTTGTCTGGAGAAATGAACACATGATATGCGAATGATATCCTTTAAAAATAAATACTAGTATTTGCTGAATACATTTTGCATATGGGTGGAGGCAACATTGAATTAAATTTAACAGAAGCTGAACTGAGGATTTTGTGACCTCAAGAATATCATGTTTGGTTACATTCTTGAGGATCATTCTGTTCAATAGACATATATTATAGAAGTACATAAAAAACTCAAGTATTTTCCTTTTCTTAACTCTACAAGGGAGCCCTCTGCTGTTCTGGGGTGTGTGTGTGTCTTTTACCCATCATATCAGAAAATTATGTATAAAATTATCAGCCCAAATCAATCAATCAATCAATCAATCAATCAAGTGCAGCATGAAGGGTCCTTCATCAAAGGTTATGGACCATAATCTACTATGCTGATGCAGCATAAATTGGTAGATATATGATTTTTGACTTCCTATCCCAGCTTCCATGCCTAAAGGGCTAGAACCTGGTCTACTCACTCCTAATTGAATGCACCACTGTCTGTCTGTCTGTCTGCCTCTATGTTGTTGTTTATTCGTTTAGTCGCTTCCGACTCTTCGTGACTTCATGGACCAGCCCACGCCAGAGCTTCCTGTCGGTCGTCAACACCCCCAGCTCCCCCAGGGACAAGTCCGTCACCTCTAGAATATCATCCATCCATCTTGCCCTTGGTCGGCCCCTCTTCCTTTTGCCTTCCACTCTCCCTAGCATCAGCATCTTCTCCAGGGTGTCCTGTCTTCTCATTGTGTGGCCTCAGTTTTGCCTTTAATATCATTCCCTCAAGTGAGCAGTCTGGCTTTATTTCCTGGAGGATGGACTGGTTGGATCTTCTTGCAGTCCAAGGCACTCTCAGAATTTTCCTCCAACACCACAGTTCAAAAGCATCGATCTTCCTTCGCTCAGCCTTCCTTATGGTCCAGCTCTCGCAGCCATATGTTACTACAGGGAACACCATTGCTTTAACTATGCGGGCCTTTGTTGTCAGTGTGATGTCTCTGCTCTTAACTATTTTATCGAGATTTGTCATTGCTCTTCTTCCAAGGATTAAGCGTCTTCTGATTTCCTGACTGCAGTCAGCATCTGCAGTAATCTTTGCACCTAGGAATACAAAGTCTTTCACTGCTTCTACATTTTCTCCCTCTATTTGCCAGTTATCAATCAAGCTGGTTGCCATAATCTTGGTTTTTTTGAGGTTTAGCTGCAAGCCAGCTTTTGCACTTTCTTCTTTCACCTTCAGCATAAGGCTCCTCAGTTCCTCTTCACTTTCAGCCATCAAAGTGGTATCATCTGCATATCTGAGATTGTTAATGTTTCTTCCAGAGATTTTAACTCCAGCCTTGGATTCCTCAAGGCCAGCTTGTCGCATGATGTGTTCTGCATACAAGTTGAATAGGTAGGGTGAGAGTATACAGCCCTGCCGTACTCCTTTCCCAATCTTAAACCAGTCTGTTGTTCCGTGGTCTGTTCTTACTGTTGCTACTTGGTCGTTATACAGATTCTTCAGGAGGCATACAAGATGACTTGGTATCCCCATACCACTAAGAACTTGCCACAATTTGTTATGGTCCACACAGTCAAAGGCTTTAGAATAGTCAATAAAACAGAAATAGATGTTTTTCTGAAACTCCCTGGCTTTTTCCATTATCCAGCGGATATTGGCAATTTGGTCTCTAGTTCCTCTGCCTTTTCTAAACCCAGCTTGTACATCTGGCAATTCTCGCTCCGTGAACTGCTGAAGTCTACCTTGCAGGATCTTCAGCATTACCTTACTGGCATGTGAAATGAGTGCCACTGTTCGATAGTTTGAACTTTCTTTAGTGTTTCCCTTTTTTGGTATGGGGATATAAGTTGATTTTTTCCAGTCTGATGGCCATTCTTGTGTTTTCCAAATTTGCTGGCATATAGCATGCATTACCTTGACAGCATCATCTTGCAAGATTTTGAACAGTTCAGCTGGGATGCCGTCGTCTCCTGCTGCCTTGTTATTAGCAATGCTTCTTAAGGCCCATTCAACCTCACTCTTCAGGAAGTCTGGCTCTAGCTCACCGACCACACCGTCAAAGCTATCCCCGATATTGTTATCCTTCCTATACAGGTTTTCTGTATATTCTTGCCACCTTTTTTTGATCTCTTCTTCTTCTGTTAGGTCCTTGCCATCTTTGTTTTTGATCATACCCATTTTTGCCTGGAATTTACCTCCAATGTTTCTAATTTTCTGGAAGAGGTCTCTTGTCCTTCCTATTCTATTGTCTTCTTCCACTTCCGCGCATTGCTTGTTTAAAAATAATTCCTTATCTCTTCTGGCTAGCCTCTGCCTCTATACCATGATGCAAAAAAGGATAAAACTAGAGAAATAAGGACATGTTACACATGTTGTTTTTGTTATTCGTTGCCATCATGTCATTTACAACTCATGGCGACCCTATGTATAACAGAACGAAATGCTGTTCGGTCTTGTGCCATATGCCTGACTGTTTCAATGTTTGCATCTGTTGTTGCTGTGATTGTATCAATCCATCACATTGAAGGTCTTCCTCTTTTCCGCTGGCCCTTGACTTTACCAAACATGATGTCCTTTTCAAGCAATCATGTTACACATGAGAATGCATATATTTTAAGGTTCTACTCAGGGAATAGAAATTCTTTCCATCATAGGACAAAGAATTAGGAATGACGCCATTGTCTTATAAAAATGTTTGTCTAACTCAGTTGGCCGTCCTAACAATATTTGTCAACAGCATGTGTTTTGTTAAAAGCACATTCTTTGCAAATGATTTTACAGTCTAGGCTATTCTGTTCCACCCCCTCCTTCAGCAATGGCTTTCCCTTCCTTTACATCTGTGTTCTGTTGAGTTGCATTTTTTTTCTCACTATGAAGAAGATCTTTCCAAAATTCTTGCTGTATCAACCCATAAGCTTGAATCAAATGGGTACCAATGTATTGTAAGGCAGGCTACTTTTGTGTGTACAACATAGGACACTTAGTATTAACATTTTTGCTGTTTCACTACAGTGTTCCTGCTAGACTTTCAGCAATATTGCCCAGGGATGGGGGCGGGGAGGACTCTGGAGGGTACAAAACAGAAATGGAAGTTACACACACACACACACACCTTGCCCCAGAATATGCTAGTATTCCCATGCAGTTGCATATCCATCTTAAGGAAAAATAGCTCATGATGACTGGGCAAACAATTTTTCAGGAAAGCATTACTGCATTTACCAATCATCTTTATTTATTTATATCCTATTTATATGACAGTCCTAAACCCATTTTCTTTCAGCAAGTTACAGTATTAACAATAAAAATACAGTAAAATATTGTAAGATGCAATACTTTAAAAAAAAGCAGCTATAGCAAAATGTGCCATTAAAAATTACCCTGTTATCAGCAGAAAACTAAGATCAACCTTTAAAAGTTTTCAAAGAAAAACACACAAGCAAGCAAATTCAAGTTATTTAAAAGGTCTGATATCCTCCCTAACTCTATCATTGGGAGACTCACCCAAGAATTCTCTTTTGGGCAGCCATTCCATTGTGAGCTGTTCTTTCCAAAGATCATCTAGATTTTTGTGCCACATATGAAGCTAATTCAAGCAATAATGTATTTAAGATATCTGCTATATCTTTCATTATATTTTTTTAGTCAGTTCCATGATTTATCTCCTGAAGAAGCAGATAAAGTTCTTGTGCCAATAACTGTATATTGGCTCTCTTAGCTTACGAAGGCCTCCATAGACTTTGTCCTGCCAATAAACCTTGAGATAATTAATGGATTACTTTTGTATGGGAGTTCTCTGCCCCATTAAAGGAGAGGTCTGTGAGGCCCTTACTTAAGAAACAATTTTTGGACCTGGCCAATATACCAAATTTAGCAACATTATTGGAGAAAGTGGTGCTGCTGCAGCTGCAGGAGCTCTTAGATAAAATGGATCACTTTGACCCTTTTCAACTAGGTTTAAATCTGGATTTGGCATGGGGACAGTAGTACTTGCCCAACAGATGATCTATTGATACAATTTCTCAACAGTTTTAGATATCATTGGGCTCACTGCCTTGTTGGAGTGCTGGAAGGAGCTGGGATTTGGACATGCAATTTTGTGGTGGTTTTCTCTTATCTCCCTGGGCACTATCAGCGTTACTTCATATATGAAGCCATTAGGAAGGATGATTTGCAGGTTTGAAGTCAGTTGTCATTAATATGCTAATGATACTCAGCTATACATCTCCTTTCCTGTGAGCTAGGCTTTAGATATCTCCAGGACCGCTGAACATCCTTAGATTGTATGAGTCTGGATGTGGGAGAACCAACTGGAACATTAATGCAGAGAAGATGGAATCCTTATTGGTTCCATGGTCTGGGTTTCAGGATCTGGAAGATTTTTGTTTTTCTGAATAAGGCTGCACTACTCCTTAAGGATCATGTTTGCCATCTGGAGTCCTTCAGGGTCCAGCATGACTTTTACACACTCAAGTAATGTTGGGGGCCTTCTATCAGCTTCAGCCGATAAACTGTATCCTTAGTTGGAGACATCTCATTTCAGCAACTCTTTGTGGGGTAGGAAATTGCAGCAGGCCCAGAAAGTGACAGCACGAGCGGTTTTGACAGGTGCCTCCTAAATATTTGTAACCAAAAATTCAACCAGGAAACTGTAACCATTTTAGATCAAGCCAAATCCAAGAATGCAAGAGAACTCCTAGAAGTTACGCATTCTGATAGGCTAGCTGAGACATAGATAGATACTCAGTCTAAGGACTATTCAAAAAGCAAACAAAGGTCCAAGAAGGAAGCCTGGGCCACATTCTTCCTTATCACATGCCCAAAAATCAACACAGAGAAAAAGGAATGCCAACAGAATAGGCAGGAACATGTTAAGATAAAACAATACAGCCAACCAAGCTAGTCAGGCCAAACCTCTAAGCCAGACACAGAATCTACAGCAACTCTGATCAAGACAAGTAGGACAAATTGCCGTACATAAAAAGCCAGCAATTGCCACTCCCTTGTGTCAAAGCATAGACAATGTTACCTAGCTTAGTAATGGAAAAAACCAAAGTCAGTGAGCCACAAGATGACAGCCTTCCAGCCCTGAGCTGTACATATTCTCTATTAATGCTATCATTGAGAATTGGATGCGTATAGATCTGTAAATAAGTATAGATGAAACCTAGGATGGATCACTCACTTCTTAAAACTTTTTTGGATAAAAATAAATATTTTTATTTGGCTGACCACTAATTCTGGTCTGCTGTGCTTCGCTGTTTCCCTCATTAGGAAAAAAAAATGTACACATGCATTTAGACACATATCCTGGTGTGCAGACTTTGTACCTGCAATTTTTTCATAGTAAAAGTCATAAGATGTTTTGTGCATTTTATCTGTATATTATGGAAATATAAATCCTAACCCCCAAACATATTGAGCAAAAATCTTTCTGAGAAATGTATATGGAAATGTATTCAATTAAGCAATAGCTCAGAAATTGCTGTAGAATCTAATCTAATAAATATAACATTGGAAAAAGAAACTGACTGAAACAGTGGCTGACAAATTCTCCTATCCCTAAACTTTTGGGGAGTTCCAGAGTTTGCAGATACTGTAAATAGTATGAAAATAATTCAGTTAGGTTCATATGTGAATTTTTTAGACTAGGAGCCTTAATATATATTTTGAATGTTTGAAATTATGCCTTTATGTTAAATTCTCTCTCTCCCCCCCTCTGTCTCTTGTTTTTCTGAGCAGAATACAAGATGACTTTACTAAAAAGAAACTAAACACCTTCAAAGATTTAAAACTTGTTAATCAAGTGACAGTGGATGGCTCAGATAAAGGTCCCAACAATGACCTTGCTGTCATTCAAACCTCACGTATGAATACAGGACAATTGAGCCCCCATTCATAATCTACATGACCTCTGCTTCTTTTGTTTATTTATAGCACAAGCCGTGAAAAGAAGCCTTCTATTCATTTTGGAGCCATCTGTTTTCCAGTGTTTGTTTGACTAGTAACTTGACCTGATGATAATGTGGTGTCTGAGTTACAAAACAGATTGAGTTGTTGTGTAACGTTTTCATCCCTGGAGTTCAGTGGCAGGCAACGTGGAAGAAACAGAGAAGGTTCATCTAAAGCATGAAGATAATCCTTTTGCTTTGTCTTTTTTTAAAGGAGTTGATTTCATTAAGCAACATTCACATGCAAGGACTTCACTAAATTTCTTTCCTGACTGAGGGTTGGGAGAAGGGGGAATTTTCCATATGCTTATTTAAAGTCTAATTCAATTAGATTTGTTTTTTTGTTTTGTTTTTCAGCCATAGCTGCAGTAGGAATAACAACAGCAACTAGGAATATATTAGGATGCATACAATTTCTGAATGCTGGATGAGATGCCCTTTTGTTTTGCTAAAGCCTTTTTGTCATCCGCAGAGATGACAGAAAAACTTCATTTCCAATTTTCTAGCCGCTCTCAACACCATCTGCCACAATGGAGCCACTGCAAAGTCTCTTTACATGCACTGGGTTTCACCAGTAGATGTACATGTAAACTGTACTTGTGGGTAGGTCTGAATGGGAGGGAAATTACTTGATCTTACCATCCTGCGCTGGCACGTACATGCATTTTTGTCCTTAGCATGGGATGAGGAGGTAGAAATAATGTTTCTCTACTCTGTTTCTTTTCTTTGTTGCTAGTACCAGGAAAGGATACTTTCTTTTTAGAAAAAGCTATGACATGATGATCTATTGAAATGTGTAGGTGTGGTTGTCATTCCAGGTCTTGGACCATAATGAACTACCTGCTGGTCTGTAGGTGTAAATATAGGAATGTGTTTCTTCTTTACTTTTCAGACTGTCATAACTGTTAACAGTTATTTATTAAGACCTCCATACATACTATCCATATACTTTCCTTGCTTTTCTTGGTGATGGTTACATCTTTAAGACTGGTAGACTTGACAAGAGATTTGAAGAAACAGCTTGCAAGCTCAGAGCCCCAGAGCAACACTCCATCTTCAGGCAAAGAGTAGCGGCCAGGAATTGATGACTGCCTTTTACTCCCTGGAATAGATGCTCCGCTGTGGTTTTGTCAGGTCAGAACTGCGAGCATCTGCACCAGCATAGATTCAGGAAGACAGAGCCAAAGAATAAAGCCACCAGACAGAGCTGAAGAAAAGTCCTCAAAGCATGTCAGTGCTGAGAAGCCCCTATGGACACAGCCAGTCTGGAGTCTGAGAATTAGAGCTAGGCTAAAAATGTCACCCTTTGATTTTCAATCTATTTCAGGAGCTGAGATATCAGACGAAAAGGTCAACTGAAGGACTATATCCATACTTTTTCAGGAGGAGGATGGAATTTATAAATAACTACTGAGAGGTGGCTATCCCATCCCTCCAGCATCAGGCAGTTGGGCCTTTCCATGTGAAATAATACAGCTGATGGGCTGATTGCTGTAGCAGTCCCTTGGTACCTCTACTATCAAGCTCATGTAGAATTCTCATAGAGGATTCTCAGCTGTAACACAGGCTTTTACTTCATAGACAGGAATACGGAGAGATTTTTCAGATTCCATGCCTTTTTTCTATGTAAAGAAATAGACTGTTTATCTCCTGTATTTCTCTATTCCCAGGAGGAAGGATCACATCTGCAACATCCTTTTATTTCAGTACATTAGTAAGACAAGGCCTCTTGATATTTGGGATTGTCTCTAACATAAGTAGCAATTAATTATTTTCGTATGATTTTTGCCTTTGTCAGAATCAGAGTATCATCTTTTTTTTTCTCTTGGATAAGTGCATAATTAAATATTTTGGCATGTACTTCTTTAAATTACAAAACCCTTTTACTTATACTGATTTTGGGGAAGAATCCTAATAAATTCTGCTATCCCAGGATTTGTGGCTAAAACTGTTCTCATTCTATCTTACCTTTTAGAGAATCTCTACAAAATGTTTTGCATCTCTGTGGAATACTTGGCTTGGCATATGCATGTGCTCATATCCAATCCCTTTTAGTATGTGAAAAGCAGGCTGGAAGATGCTGTTGATTTACCACCTTTCCTCATTTTAAATATTTATTTATTATGTATCATTTATTTATATTTTAAGACCCTGATCACAATAGCCAAATAGTAGAACTGCAGAGAAAGGTAAAAGAACATTTTTAAAACAAAGCTTTCAAAAACAGTAAATGGCATGCTAACAGTATTGCAGGTGGAGACTCCTAAAATGGTTAAACACTAGTAGAACGTAGCTTGTTTCTGGATGATGTTGATAAACATTGGTTTTACATCTCTGTTTCTCTTCTTTGCCTTGCTTGGTTTCATCTATCTATACTGACTGCTGGTGTGAGTCAAAGATCTTCTGGCTCTTCCATACTGGAACCAGTAAAAAGATAGCAACAAAATGCTTTTGTTTTAATTCCCATTTTTCATTGGAATGCTCCTCTTAAGAACACCTCTGGGCCAATCCCCTTCTGCCATAACCAAACCGGGGATGGTCAATGTTTTATTTACTTATTTGCAGGGCTTATATGCTGCAACCCACTCTGAATAGCTTACATTTCCTATTTGAGTAAATAAGATTTTAAAGAGTCTAAAACAAACAACAATTCAATACAAAGCATGGCTGGATAAATAAAAGTCTGTATTCATTATAGTCCAGATTATAGGACCGAGCAGCTTACAACATTCCAATGCTGAGGGCCTGTTGAAAAAGACATTTTTTTTTCATTTTTTAAGACCAACACAAATAATAATACTTACCAATGAGTGCTGAGGGAAAGGATATTGTGCTGCAAATGCCACCTTTTTCACTAGAGTATGTGGCTGGATCCTTTAATAAGAGAGTACTGTTTATACATCACTGTTTGTTATCACTAAAGACTTACTTGGATGGCCTTTAGTTGTAATAAAACTTTTTCTTTTATGTTAAATCTAAACTGATACTGAATTTCTGATTAGTTTTAGACCAGCAGTTTTAACAACGGTTATTCTTATCATTTTACATTTTTATATTTTATAATAATGTTGCTATAATACAAGATGGGCGGTAAAGAAATACGACAAATAAATAAATAACTTGTCACTTGACAGCTCAGTAGTAGCACTCCAGGTTTACTTGTACCTCTGTATGTCATTTTATGCTGGTCTGTGACTGACATGAAGATTTGTTTTTGTGTCCCCACCCCACCCCCAGTCCCTCTGCAGCCTCTAAACTCCCTTTTCCTTTGGAACCAATTTTGGGGGCTGCCCAGGGAGAGAGTAATCCATTCTTCTTATGGATGCCATTTCATTGACAGATGGCTAGTATTGGATGCCACCCAAAACATTCAGAACACCAGGCCTTTATAATACAGAGTTTTAATTAGAGTTACCATATGTCTAGTAATTTCTAGAGGAGTCCAGTTTTTTAAACTCTGAATGCCCTATCTGGAAAAAGGAAGCAAGTCAGGGACTGCTCGTTCATTTCAGTTTAGCCAGTCTCCCTCCTCCTGTATCGTGCCATCATAGCCCTGTCCTTTTTGCTGTGTTCCAGTCTGCTTACATGCCATCATTCCCATTGCCAAACTTGGCCCCCAGCCCAGAAACTATCCTCCTCTCTTTCCTCTTCCTCCTCCTCCTCCTCCTCTCTACAGAAGGCTGCATTCCCAAAGGGAAGCTTTAATGTGGGTCTCATTGCTTTATGGGTGAGTGGAGGAATAGATGTGGGTTCGTATGAATGTGGCCAGAGAGACCCACTGTCAGTCCCCATTTGATTTCGGGCCAGTCATTCTCTCTGCGTCCAAGCTATTTCACAGGGTGGTTGCTCTGAGGATAAAACGAGGACAGACAGAGGCAGTATACCATATAAATGCAAAAAGGAATATATTTTTTTCAGTTTCAGTTATATGTAGTATATTAGGGAAGTATCTTCTTTGTTAGAAGGTTTGAATATTTTAAACCTATCTCATTCTCTGTATAGGCTTTTTTTCCCATTCAGATCTCAGTTTGGTGGGGAGAAGAATGTTTGCTTGAACGATTGTATTGACTTGTAAATTAAGCCATAGTTCTAGTCTCATTGTTCAACTTTGCATCTTATAAAACCACACGGGATACAGAAAGGAGGCTACTTTTTGAAAAGCAATGTATTAAACCAAGTAATGCTTTGCATCGTTTCCTTCTTTCTAAGACAGAATCATCTTGGTCGATATGAAACTTCCGCCCCTGCGAGGTCTTTATGTCCAGGGCACACTGGATTTCTCATTAAATACCAGCCATGTTCTGAGTGCGGCCTGCATTGTGATTGCTGCTGGTGGTGTCCTGAAAGTGGGTAAGTGAAAAGTGGGTAAGTGGGTAAGTGAAAAATAACAGTGGTGGGGAGAGAGACTGCATGTTGTATTTTTTATTCTTTTAAAAAAATGAACCAACAAATCTAATTAGCCTCAGGCATGACAAAGCTATGATGGGGTATATATGCTAAGGGCAAATAACAAAGCGGAGAAAGAAGAATAATATCCTAAATTGGAGCACATGCCATCTCACGTTTATGAAGCACTTGCAATATGCTGAGCATGCTGCAGTACAAAGGGAGTCTGTTCTAGTTGAAGAGGAATCTATTCCAGGTAAATGCTCACTGGAATTCAATCAAAGTCTTTTCCCACTGAGGAGAAAACCTGCTTTTTTTTCCCCTAGTAGATGAGGGGTACAGTAGAGCCTATATTGAGTTAGGCCCAGAAAACCATTTCTCAACACCTTGAATTGGGCTTGATAGTTCATTGCAGGATTTTAAACCCTGCTGTGACATGGTCTGATTTAGCCACCTTTCTTAACAATCAGGCAGCTGCTGGACCATCTTCAAGAATAGCTCTACATCAAGTGTATTGAAATAATCCATTCATAAAGCTGTTAAGACATGGAGCAGTAAAGCTCCTGGTGTGGAACTCTAAATATTTTATGATTAGTAGTCCCTACCCCATCGCAATCCTTTTGGGATTAGCTATGGCCATACAGCAGTTATTTTGTGGTGATGCTTGCAGGCCTTTATTAAAAGTTCAGATGTGTTCATAACTTAAAATGGATTCACATCCTTTTTTATTCTAAAATTGGACTGACTTTAATTTGTGTAATACCAATATTTACCTAATTATTCCTAATATTTAAATATACAAGAAGTGGTCATTCTTCAACATTTATATTAGTGATCAGGATAAGACATGGAAGGAAATCTCATCAGATTTGCAGATGACAAAAAATAGTATAATTAGGACCCTAGAATACAGAAATAAAATTCAAAATTATCTTGCTAGTTTAAAGAAGCAGATTGAAAATAACAAATACGAACTTAACAGAGGGAGATATAAAGTTGTAATGGTATGTGAGAATGACCTTGGGGGACAGGAGGAAGAGCTGCTGCCTAGACAATGGTCTGATAAAAGAAATTTGAGTCCGAAGGAGGAGGGGTGGTGAAACCATCTTAGAAAGGACCCTCCCTAGTTTTTGGGAGAGTAAAAGTGAGGGACGGGAGGGGTACTTTCAGACTTGCAAGATTCTGTTAATATAACCTTACAATAAAGATAGATCTAGTACTGCTGATTGTGCTTCTTTTCTGGACTACTTCACAAGTCTAACATCAGTCTTTCGAGTCTGAAAGTACTTCTCCCGTCCCTCACTTTTATTCTCCCAAAAACTAGGGAGGGTCCCTTCTGAGATGCTTTCACTACCTCTTCTCCCTCAGACTCAAATTTCATTTATCAGACCATTGTCTAGGGTGTGGCTCTTCCTCCTGTCCCCCAAGGTCATTCCTACATAACTTTACAAAAGTCTAGCAGATATGCAAACAAAGGAAATGTAATTTGAGAAGTATAGTTTCCAAAAGATTCAAAGAAATTTAACAAGTTCACAGAGGATAATGAAGATGATCAGAGGACTAGTAAGAACTCTACAGAAATTGGGAAGGAGTTGACTATATTTGGCCTTAAGAATCAAACAACTGAAGAGGAACATGATACCACTCTTCAAATAACTGGAAAGACATCTTACAGAGGAAGGCCAAGTCCTGTTCTCTCTCATTCCAGAATGGAGTTGTTATAATAGACAGGACTGGAATTATAGGGAGCAGATTCTAGTTTGATGTTAGAGTGGTTCAGCAGGGGTATCAATGGGACAGAGAGCTTGGTGAGCTCTTCTTAATTAGATGTGTTCAAGCAGAGACTGGACAGCCATCTGTCTAGGATGCTTTAATTTGGATTCCTGCACAGAGTAAGAAGTTGGCATCAGTGGCCTAAATGGCCTCTTCCAATTGTACTGTCTAAGAATTAAAGTAGGCCTAGTAATCAGTAAAATGGGGTCAGTCCTTTCCTTTGATTACTTGCTTTTAGAGATAATTTTGAAACTTGCCATTTTTTCCTCCTGAGTTTTAATTAAAAGCCTTGGAAAATTTTTCAGATAAGATCCAGCAGTAGATGGAGATAATGCTCACTTTATACATTTTATAAGGTTGCTTGGGTCCAGAAGAGATTTATTACAGGGGGCTTTGTTTCCTGATGGATTAAAACACAAGGAAGCACACAAACACTTATTCTTTACTGGTTTCTTGGCAAAATGGGATGAATTTTGCAGGTGACCCAGAACATAGTCACTGGAACCAGTGCAGGGTTGTAGAACTGAATAACTTAAAAATTGATCATCATTCAGTTTGTCTCAGGGTGGAGTAGTATACAGTGATTTATGAAAAATGAGCAAGACTAGTCAGTTTATGCATTTGAGGCATTGGGCAGTTAAGGAAGGCTGAGAGAGAACAGGCCTCTGAAAGGGAGGGGGAAGCTATTCACCATCTCCAGCTGAGGGGGTCCCAAGTGCCTACTCTCACCGAGGTTTGCATGGCTCAGTTTGGGGAGGGGAGAGGAAACCAAGGAGAGCGTTATTACGGAAAGAGTAGGAAAAGAAAACTGTTGAAAGGTTCCCAGACAAGTAATATTCCTGAGCTATAAGAACTAATCTATTTTGGTTAAAAGAGATCTTGAGCAGCTGTTACAAGGATTTATCCAGCCAAAGGGTTACAACAACAGCAACAGCTTCAGCACTGCATTTTTCTATCCCTTCACTTACCTTGTAAAGTAAATACAAAGCCATCTTGGACTGTCTCTATAACCGTGAAAGGATATATTCGAACTATATAGCTCGCATTCGACCCCCTATGGATCTGCCATGGATGTGCTACATGAATTTCTTATTAATTCCTCAGTATGTCAAGAATCAAGGAGAAGCAAAAATAACGGGAATCTATTCATGCATGCAAACACACTAAACAAAAAGAACCCAACATACCATGGTAGTTAGAATACAAATAGCCGAAACTGGGATGTTTAAACAGTTCAGTAGCATTCCTGAATAGGTATTTCATTGTAGTGTGGGGTTACCATATTTATACCTCAGGTATCATTCAGACCAATCCGTATTAGTATTCACAATTTATGGTATTAGTATTCATAGCTTATTACATTTAAGTTTTAAAACTTAGATTATTCTTGTTATGGGAATCTTTAATTCTAGATCTTCCTAATGACCATTCTTTCACCTGTAAAAATTGTCTTTTTATTAAAAGTGTAAAGGTTTTATGCACCTTGCAACTTTGTAGCTGCTGATGTTCAACTTTTTTTTTTTTTGCTTTCTATATTGGCACTTTATTTATTTATTTACATATTTATTTATTTATTTAACTTTAGAATGAAATAATAGTCTAAGGGGCCTTTTTGATGAGCTATCAAGAAAACTATGTTCAATTTGTTAAATTAAAAAACACAAAACAAAAACCTGATATGTAGTTAGGAGCTACTATATGGCTGAGACTGTAAGAATTATACATCCTTCTGGGACATTTGTTCAGAGCAGCAATAGCTCTCCTCCCCAAACTGCTAGATGACAGACCTTCACAGAATATTTCACAGATCTAGGAAGCCAGAAAGATGCTTAAAACATGCCACTTTTATTGGACTAGTTCCGGTACAAATTAGAAGTGCAAAGGGGAAACACATTTTACAGAGCCAGCTTGTAAAACCTGGAAATCTCTAAACTTTTCCAGGACATTAAAAACATGTCTTATTGGGAAAAGTTTATAACGTGCCTCACTTTCTGCACAGTAATTCTTAACAGAAAGGAACATATGAAATGTAATGATAGGGTAGAGGGAGAGGAATAACCTAGAGTCAGAGAAAGATCATTTTCCAGGCCCAACTCTTTGTTTTTCCTGATTGTTTCAGGGTTGACTATACAGTCAGAGTGTACATGAATGAGCTAGTCTTCAGCTGTACTGGTCTTAAGGAAGTGTTTTTCCCTTTAAGCTGACAGCATCCAGAGGACAACTGCAGTTTGTGTAAAATCGGTTGTGCTTCAGCACCCATTACTCTAGAGATGACCAGTAGTGTCTGGGATCAGAGAAGGGCTTTTTAGTCATTTCCCCTCTGGTCCCTATTTAGCTTCACTGACTGCCAGTTGGCTGTTATCTCTCTGAAGAGTTCGATACCACAGTGTGGTGTCTATCAGAATTGTACAATAGTGCTAGACTGCTCAGCCAGGAATACTGCAAGTGTTTTAACTCTGATACAGTTCTGTCCATGGTTGAAATAAAGTAACAGTGGGATGCTGGTATTACCCTCCTCCCATTGACTCTGGGATGGAACAGGCAGAAACTGGAAGACAGCATTTCTTGCCCAAAGAAAGGAAGGAAGAAAAGATAAGTCCTAAATTAAATTAAAAACATTGCTTGTGACTCAATTCCCTCTGTGACTCCAGCCTCACAGACATTGTAATCTTACATATATACATATATATGTACATATGTACCTATTTACATATTTATTTTAGAGATCAGAACAAACAAACCAGAAAACAACAGACCCATTAGACCATTGAGAATTCTGGGAGTTGAAATCCACAGAACTTAAAGTTACCAAGTTTGAGAAACACTGCATTAGACAAATGCTTAGATCAAAATGTATTGAAATTACTGTTTAACAGTTTGAGTGTCTGATAGCAATGGCACTAGCAATGAATTTAGCTACTGTTCTGAAGATAATCTGGTGACCTATCAGCTAGTAGAAGAAGAGATTATGGAAGATATTATTCATCTGGCTCACTGTGTTATTAGCAGGGGCAGGGGCAAAGTGGAGAGAGAGCAAGAGAGATTCTTTTTCTTTAGGCAAAGAAGTCTTTCTTATGCAGGGATGTTGCTGAATCTCCCTTTAAAAAGTGAAGCTGTGAAGATGTAAAAGGCAAAAGTGGTATCTCTTCTGTAGGCTGGGCAGAGAAAGTTTGATAATACTAAATTAAAAGGGATATTCAAATAACAAACCAAGAGAGTGACCTGGATAATTTTCCTATATTGGATTTACAAAATAGCCTTGTTAAAGTTCTGAAGAATTTTGCAAGAAGGACAATTTGTTTAAAGCTGACCAAATCTTCTCAGGGCCAAGTGAAATAATTTGAGCCTGGTCATTTAGCAAGATGTATTGTGCTGTATGGGATGGGGTTATAAGAATTATAGTAACTGAACTATTTTCCATTTAAAGATCGTATATCCCTGAGTATGGGTAGAAACTTACTGATTTTCTTTCTAATAGTCTTCCTATGATCTATTGAGGAGGCAAGTCTCTTCACTGACCATGGAGAAGACTGCATCTTTCACAAAATCTTTACAAAGTACCATGGTGGGAGAAGCAGGAGGAGGGGGACTGGATTGTTGACAGATGGGCTTTGTGATTAGATCACTATCCGTTTCCTCAGTTTCAGTGCTTTGGATTGGTAGTGAGATGACAGGGAAAGTTTCTCTTGATTCTTGATTGGGGAACACAGGGCCAGATCAAGGAAAGCAGTTCAGACATGGGTTCAGTTCTCTATCAGACAGCAATCACTAAGGTTCACTGGGAGATTGAAAATATCATGGCCTGGCTTGTCAAGAGACAAAACGCACAAGCCTCCTCCACCTCTCTAGAGAAATAGCATATGACCTGCCCTGTTACATAGTGGAGGTGACACAACAGAGATGGAAGACAGAGAGCTACCTGGCAGGAGTTGAAGAGGGAGGCCTGCCTGTTCCTCAGTACCTAGCTCTGGCTGCTGTCCCAGTTAAAAAATAAAAGAGAAAGACATACTCCTCATGGGGACAAGCTTTTCTTGAACACTGCAAGGAGTTCCTTCCAGAGATAATGTAGTTCTGTTGTTGTTGTTGTTGTTGTTGTTGTTGTTGTTGTTATTATTATTATTATTATTATTATTATTATTATTATTATTATTATTATGGGACTGGTCAAATCAGCCCCAGAGCAACCTGGAGTAAATCAAACTATTTCTAGAGGCCTGGTTGAATGGGGTGGTCCTTCTGTGTCCCTTTGTGTGAGTCATTTGCCTGATTTTGGATAAAAATCAGTTGTATCTATAAAAAGATTCGTTTCATAGACACTTCATTAAATGGGTTGCTGAGATTAATTCTTACGGATGCATATTACACTTCCTTCTTTTCCCCACCAAAGGCATGTTTTCTGAATATTAAACGATTGTGACATGATGGCTAATTTTACAGACTTCTTTGTTTAATTCTACATCTGCTGCAGTTTGGGGCTGTATAATTGATTTAATCTCTAATTTTAAAGGAGTGCTGAACTCTCTTACTGGACGCTGCTTACATTTCTCTAGGGCAGAAATTGCCCTACTTTTTCCTTCAAGTATCTGCTTCATGCTAGACTATTTTCTTCTTAGTCTGTAAACTACCCTTGGTGAAATAAATAGGTTCACAGTTGGAATACAGCTCACTTTGCACTCTAAAAGATAAGAGTTATTTCCATCCTCTCTTTTTTGCCTTTCTTATTCTCCTCTTGTGCTTCCAATATCATCAGAAAAATTCACTTAGGTTTTAGAAGTTGCATTTCTGAAAGAAACGTGATTCTTCCAAAATGGGAATTGAACGCTAATCCAAATACATTGGAAAAATGCCAAGTATTTTTGAGGTCAACTACCTTTCTCTGCTAAGCTAGTCCTGTTTTACACTTACCCTATTGAAAAAAAAAATCTAAAACAAATTTGGGGAAACTGAAATTATTAAGCAAAACGAAGTTGTGTGCCAGATTAATAATAATAAAAAAAGAATTACAACCTGTTCTGAAAGGAAAGGTCAAAGAAGAAATTTTACAAAAGAAAGTTTATCCCTTCTGAAGAGAAGGAATTCTAACCTGTAGTCTTTGCTTTCTACTGGGCAAGAAGAATACTCTGTTGTATGGAATGTTAGCCTTTCCAAAAAAGGATTTCCTTCTCCCATTCTGTTTACCTTTCTCCTGGTAACCTGGATGATCCTGGTCAAGGAAAAACAGTCTTGTTGTTGTGGCTCCCTTCCCCTGCTTCAGCCACTGCTGTGAGAAAGTGGTGCCAGTGCTAGTTACATAACTGAGGTCACTTGAGGATTGTTACGGCTCCCTTGGATGAAGATGACAAACTTTGATGTTGTGGGATGGAACAATGGTAGAATTTGGCATCTGTCTGTCTGTCTGTCTAATCTATCTTCAACATAGTGAAATCCAGTGAGTTATGCAAGTGCCAGAGTTTATCTGATGGAGTTAGAGTGGCACATAGGCAAAATCTCTTCAATCACACAGAGTAAGTGCTGGAAAAAAAAAGTGCCCCAGTTCTGAAAAATTCTGGTTTCTGAGATTCTGAATGGGCTTTGTATAGTGCAGTAGAATATTCCTATTCTGCAATGGAATAAGTGCTTGGTATTATTGTAGAACCCAGTGCTTTTTAACCCTGGTATGTTTAAAAAAAGCACAACCATTTTTGCTTTACTGAAATTCTTTTGGCAAATCAGTTCACTGTTGAGATATTATTAATGCTGATACTTGCTCAAGTGTTTTCACTGGAGATCTATTGAATTTAGTTGCTTTTAATGTTAAGACGGGCACTGAAAAACATATGTACCTAAGCAGGCCTTTGATAATTACTTGCTTGCTGCAAGCAGAAAGAACATGCATATCTGCTAATATTATTATTGTAGTTGGTTTAGCTTGTTCTTGCTATGCATTTTGTAACATTTGAGTGTTGTAATGTTACATATTTATGTTTTTTTTTTTTTTTTTGGCTTTTACTGGTAGGTATGTCTATTTATACTGTATTTTTATGTAAGCGATCTTGGATAGATTTTTTAATATGTAAAAAGGGGAAAACAAATTTATTGTGCAAATTAATTAATATTCATTAATTTCCTATTAGGTACACTGCAGCATCCATTAGAAGAAAGGACAAAGGTGCACATTCTTCTTCGGGCATCTGAGAGAGTAAACTGTGATCGATTAAAAGGATTGAATGTTGGTCCTGGAACCATTGGTATGGGTACCATTTTTTGAATTCCTGAGTGGGGGGGTGTGAAAGCCTTGATCAAAAAATGTTAACCTATAATTAGCACCAGTCAGCAATTGTCTCTTCTTAAAAATGGTGTCTGCATTTTAACTGCTAAAAGTCAAGAGCAGATAACCTGAAGGAACATGACAATGCTGAAGGTTTTTTCCTGCAGCCAACAACATATTTGTGACCCTTCTAATTTGTAATCTACCGGCGCTACTCTGATAACCTTGAGTGTGGGGTGTGGGGTGGAAAACTTTCCTCAACAACCTGCCAATCAGTTGTTTAGTAGATTGTTAGTAGCTTGTGGGGGAGCAGGGCATACAAGGGACACAGGGCATTCTGTCCTCAGAAGATGTGTTTCTCAAGAACTTACACAGGCTAGATGCTGTTATAACAGCAGTGGAGAAACAGTAATTTCAGTACAATCAAGGTGGAGGGGAGGGGGCAGGCAGGTTGTGTCAGCACATGTGTGTGTTGGGAGAAGTCTATGTGTGCATTTAGGAACAGACTTCAGACCTCTTTGGGCCTTCCATATGTGAAAGCATGGAGGAGAAATTAATCTGCATTCCCTTTACAGATCTCTTCTCCATAAACATGCAGGGAAAGAAAGGAGTGGGACAGAGTCACAATAGACATCCTGATCATGCTCCTAGCGTGTAAATCAGGAACATTTGATGGAGGCTTTGTGGATATGCATAGGTATATGCTCCAATCCCCCACTCTACACTGCTTGCTACCCTCAGCATCAAAAAGTTTGCTTATCCACGTTCCAAAGAGATAGGCCACTTATTTCAAATAGGAAATAAGCTTTTATTTTTTCACTGGATGACCTCTTTCCTCTATACTAGATTTTGTAGTTATATTGTCTTGTTCAAGCCATTTAGCCCCACACAGAAGTTGTCACTTTCCTACTCTAATGTTGGCATGACATTGCTGAGCATATGGGTTATAATCCAAAAGGCCAGTTCACCCTTCCGGTAGAGTTGGAATGTTCCTAATCTAGTCTTGAGGGAACTGCCTTGGAAACTTTATGAAGTCCCCAAACATCCTCTAGCAGTAAAAACTGGCTTGGATGAGTACATTTCCAGCACCACTGAGATGTCCTCCCTAGTACGTATGTTGAAGAGCTTGTGAAGCTTAGCATCTTTTGAATCACAGCTACTTTCTTCTTCTCTTTTCAAGGAGTTTTTGGGAAGCTGCAGATGCACAGTGCTTACACCAGGAAGTCATGGACACATCTTGAAAATGATGCTGCACCTGGGAATGAAAGGTGCAGTAGATGTTGGATAATAGGTAATAGGGAAGCCCCTCTTTTTGCTACTTTTTTTGCAAGAGAGGCAATTGCGAATTCAGGACATGGCAGGTTCTTTTCAGTGATGTTACAAAATGATTTTACCATTTATTTATATATTTGATTAATTACTTACTTAAACATATTTGTATGGCACCACATTAAAAAAATGACTTTTGGTGACACACACAAAAATACAATATAAAACAATCCCCATATAAAAATGAAAACTATAGCAACACTACAAAAATAGAAAGAGAATAGAAAATGGCAACAACAGTTCAAATCAGGGAAAGGCTCTCTGAAAAAGCTCAGTCTTTATAAGCTTGCAGAGAGCCAGCCCAGAAGAAGCCAGCTTGATCTCCATAGGGAGGTAAAACAAGCAAAAAAGCAGTGCCTCCTTGCTTCAGCCCCCCAAACCTTTTGAAAGTATGGGACTCGTAGTCTCCAACTTTCCAGGATTCAGCTTCAATCTGTTCTCTCCCATCTAGACACTGACAGGTTCCAGGCACTGGGAAACGGAGTCAACAGCATCTCCACTCTAGCCCAGGGTGGCAATACATAGTTGGGTGTCCTTGATACAGTATATTGATGATACTGCACCCTAAGCCATCGGATGAACCCTCCCAGAGGCTTCAGATACTGTAGATGTTGAAAAGCAGGGGAGACAAGACTGACTTTGGCGGCACCCCACAAGTCAGGGGCCACCGAGTCGACTTTTCCTTCCCCATCAACACAAACTGGAAGGAGCTGAACCATTGCAGAACAATTCCTTCAACATCCAAGCCTTCCAGAACTTTGTCCATTATGCCGCTGATACTGTGAGGGCAGATTTATTAACACATCATTTAAGAGTTCCATTTTCCTTAATTATTTCAGGAGAAAAATGAATACTGCACTGTTCTTCTAAAAATGTACTGTATTTTCCTCACATTCTTTGTATAGTAAAGTAGTTTTACCACTTAAAACTTGTCTTCACCAGTGAATTGATTTGTGGTTTAGTAAGCATTCTCTATTTCTGTTTCCTTGTAGTCTTTTTGTATGCTTTAAAAGAAGCAATATTTCATGGGAACTTCACAATATTTCTTTCGTGATTTACAGGGTTATGGTGCAAGATCATTTGGACTGGCATCAGGGTGACCGTATTGTTGTCAGTTCCTCCTCTTATGAACCCCATCAAGCTGAAATAATCACTTTGGAAAAAGTTAACAAGCGTAGCATTAGGATCCGTGAACGTCTTCTCCACAGACATATTGGTATACAATTTGTCCCTCATGCTTAGCTTGTATAATGATTCCTGATACCATTAAAGGCTCCCTAACATTCACTATTTCTCCTCAATAATCTTGAGGAGAAGCTTTTCCTTTCTAGTGTGCCCTAACAGTTTGGCATCTTGTTTGCTTTAATGAAGCAACAAAATGGGAATTGTGAGTTATTCATAGGGTAGTTAGCCTTATAAAGACAATCAGCTGGAATAGAGATTTATGCCTGCAAGGCAAGGGTTGGAGTCATATCCCAACTGCTCCAAATTGATTTTAAGTTCACCTGCAGAGGCTATGAATGTACAGTCTTGTACCCTAGACTATGTGCATCTGGGCTCTAAATATAAGCAATTCTGCACACACATACACACCAGGGACTTATAGCGGCTTCTAGCTTAACCCAGCCATCACTGTGGTGATATAAAACCTGTTCCCATTATTGTTCTTTTGGCACAATGGTTGGATAATTCTAGCAGAAGTTATAAGTCACTTGTGGAAGTACTTTAGGCTTCTCTAGAGAAGCTATAATCAGCATAGATTGGGACCAGCAGGTATGATCTCATTCCCATTTATATCTTTGTATCTCAGCTTAGTTTGACGGCTGGTATTTGCCTGCTTAATTATGTCTTAAGAAGCAATCAGCACTTGTATAATAAATGAATTATCTCAGTTATTTCTGTATCTAGCCGCTGATTCTAACCGAACCCATAAAGCTGTCTCATAGCACTAGAACTACAAATGCCTGCAAAGTTTTAGGTAGTCGCAGATAAACTCTGAACTTGAACTGGAGATGCCATGGAACTGAGTTTAGGCCTGTAAAATATTTGATTGTAAAAGAGCTGAGACATTATGCTCCTGGCTTCTGATATGTTATTCTCTGCATCAGTGATTGCTGTATGGAACGAGGGGAAAATAATGTTAAAAGTTAGTAATAAAGTAGATGACTCTTTCCAAGGTTCTGAATCTGCAATAACTCGTAAAGTCCTCCATAACCTGGATACGTGAACTGTTTTCAGAAGGGAAGAATTAGTAGAGTCCCCATGTTTGGTTTATCAAACCTGTCCCATTTTTATTGCTTTGTGTTGTTTTGATCTGTGCAGGGCATTCCCATCAATTAGAAGATGGTCGATGGATTCTCCTGGCTGCAGAGGTTGGACTTCTTACAAGAAACATTCAGATCAAGTCTGACACGGCTTGCACTGGAGGGCTTCTGGTGAGACCTTCGGGCTGTGCAAACCGAGATGCAGGTGCTTAAGTAGTGATAATTATTTTACACATTGTTCTCAACCCATCTAGTTTAGAAGAAAAATATTTTAATTTTGTAGGTTTCTCATGCATTTTTTTAAAACACGAATTCCATTTGATAGTTATCACTCAACCTTGATTAACTAAAATTAAAAAATTATGCAATACAGGTTATGTACTTGTTAATAAATAAAGGTGTTCCACTGCTTGTAATAGAAATGCCATTTGTGGTACAACTGACAGTCTTTGGTCCATCAATTGACCAAAAAACATATGAATGTGGGAACTATAAATGATCTTTTATTTTAGGAATAATGTGATAATATAACAGTAATTTTTGAGGGAAGTAATAGCTGTTTGAAGTGAAAAGCTATTATCCTCTACAGCAGATGTTATGTAGGCATTACTGAATGTAAAATCTGCATCACTGAGTAACTCTTTGAATAATATCCATGTGTATTCTGTTACTGTATTTGCTTTCTTTTTTTATTCTGGAGTAGTATTATCTTAAGGATTTATGAATTAAGAACTTCTAAAGTTGCATCAATAGAATGTCTTCTTTCATTGTTTCTATTTTTTCAAGGTATGAAAAGTTATCAAAAAAACCAAAACAACCCACACACCAAAACCCAGGCTCCTAAATGTGTCCTTTTTCCATCCTGCAGGTGTGCTTCAACTTTCAAACGTTGAAATTTTGAACGTTGGATCGTCACAGTCTCCATCAATTGACATCACAAATTCATCCCTCGAATCTTTCATAATTTCCTCCAGCATTCACCACAGCTGTGGAGTTGGTATTCAAGCCCTTGCAAGCAGTGGGCTCTTCCTATGTGACAATGTGATATTCAATACCATTGGGCACGGTATACATTTAGAAGGCCGGAATCATACACTCATCAGAAATCTGGTTGTCTTAAGCAAACAACCAGGGACATCAAAGTTCTGGGTGGCTGGCATCAAAACCAATGCTGTAGAAGGTGTTCTGCTACATAATAATAGTGTGGCTGGTTCAGAACGGATAGCCTTCCATATCAAAGGTCAAGAATGCTTCTTAGCAGAGGACCTTTGCAGTGACAATGTGGCTCATTCAAGTCTTCATGGGATTCATTTATACAAAGGAGATGGCTCTCCAGACTGCACCAAAATCACAGGTTTTTTGTCTTACAAGAACTATGACTATGGGATAATGTTTCATCTTGGAGGAAGTATAGTAGTTGAGAAGGTGATATTGGTAGACAATGTTGTGGGACTCTTGCCAGTACTTTATGGACCACCTGCTACGCTGCAGTGCAACCAGGACAAACAGCACCTGAAACTCAGAAACTCTGTCCTGGTGGCTACTAGCACTTCCTTTGATTGCATCAACGACAGAATCCAGCCTCTTTCAGCTGATTTGACAATTACAGATCGAGCTCCACGTAATCCCTGGAGGGGTCGAGTTGGCATGTTATGGCCATCTTTTACCTCTGATTGTAATTGGTGGCCTGATACTCCATGGCATAAAATAAGAAACTATTCAATAGTTCCAGGAATCATAACTCTACAAGGTTAGTACTTTGTCTCTGAGAGCATCTGTGGCCTAATAAATACTGAAATAATAAATACACTGATATCCTGAAAGTACAAATAGTGGTAGTTTGTTAAAAATGTCATTTAAAGATTTCTTAGGAACCTCAAACTTAAATTAATTTCAAAGTTCTAAAAAAAAAGGACAGCTATGCCAATATTTTATAACAAAGCTTTAGACAAACAGATCTATTATGGTATAACGTTTTGTGGACCAAAGCTTCAGTCCTATGAATATTTACTTAGGAATAGACTGATCTGAATGCAGGAGATCCTGATTTTGTATGTTATTGTATCTAAATCCAAACTTTAATACAGTCTTAGATCAGAATACATGTCTCCATCTCAATTTTATTCTGTTTCAAGATATGTATGTAGACTTTTTCTAAAATAATCAGCACAAAATCTGTAAGATTTTTTTTTTAAAGATACTGGCTTAAAAAAAAGAAATTAGTAGTTGTAGTTGCCATGTATGTTGAGAGTCGACCAAAAATCTGCCACATGAGGAGAATATACAATAGTGCAATAACAGTGTTCCTCACTGTAGCATGGTTGTGGAAGAAAAGACCCATTTAAATGGAAAAAAGACCCAAATAAATCCAAATATATATGTAGACCCAATTTCACCAGAAGCATGAAGTTCCATGATCATATTATATATTCATGGAGTCTGTACATACTAAATCAGTCTAATCTAACATGAATAAATGGAAATATGGGTTTGCGTACTCTTCCCAAAATATATTAATATTATTAATATGAAATATTGTTAATTTTAAATAACTCACTTTAAAGCAACCTGCTTGTTTAACCATGGCAAACTGGCTTATTTGCCTTGCTTAAAGTAACTATAGTTGTTACTAAGTATAATTAATTATAAGCCAGGATGCCATTGCTTGCTGTAGTTAACCATACAGGCAAGATAATTCCTCTCTTGGCTACGTAAGAAAGGTGGGAAGGGGAGGAGAAATTCATGGCCTGGTGCCATTCATTTTTCCTTGTTTGGGTCTTGTTCAAACAGGGATAGAAATGGGCTGCCCTTAGAACTGTGGAATTACAACTTTCCCAATCCTTTGCCATTGGCCATGGTAGTTGGAGCTGATGGGATGTGATGTCCACAAGAAATGGAGGGCACAAGGCTGGTTACTCTTGAATTAAACCATGCTTGGCATGATGTCTATATACAACTGCTGTTTTCTCAAGTCCTACTGAGAAACAGAAGGGAGAATGACAAAACTGTTTATTTTGCTAAAGATTTTCTCCTGAAAACAAAAATGAAGAAATCTTGAATAATTTTAGACAGACCATTGAAGCATCAATTCAGTAAGCCTAGAGACATAAATCTCTCACTGGAATCAGTGAGACTTTAACTGAATCCTAAAACATTAACCCTTTATTTAAAAGGAAAAACATCTGCGAAACTATGTGATGTTAAACAAATAAATTTTATCTCTAATTTCTACTTCTAACTGACTTCTAAAAAGTGTGTCAAAAAAAGTGAAAGAAGCACCCTCAACAATTCAGGTAGTGAGATTATACCATAGACCATACATACCAATGCAGCTGCTCCAAGATCTAGTTTAGCCTGAGGTATAAATTAGTTGAATGCCACCATTTTCCTACAATGCTTTTACTTTCCCTTTATCAGATATAACCTTTGATGGCTTTAGAAAGAGTTGCTATACTGATGACCAGGATATCTGCATCATGACAAATCCAGGACATGGAGGCATCTTGCATCTGATCACATCAGAACAGACCAGAATGCTCCATATCAGTGAACAAAACATGTTCTATTTTCATCCACAGCAAACTAGGTAAAGGGACCATCACTTATAAGTAATCCATTTTGGGTAACTCTTGCTGAGCTTTCCACAATATTGACATATTCTTGATCTACTTGCATCCATGTAGTCAAACTATAGGTGCCTTGTTTTCCTTAGGGTCACCTTCTCCTATTTTTTTGTTTCACCCATTTCAGCTTCAGTTTTTTCAGCTGCAAAATCTCAAATAAGCTATTCTAACACATACATGTTTTGCAAGTTGCTTTCCCTAATATGCATTTTTTCTATTGTATACATATAGACATATACATTTTATATGCTGTTCCCATGTATATATATCTATTCTGTAAATGTTTTTTCCAACAAAATACATCCCTGCATTATGTTTGTCACTTGAGAAAAAGATGAATACTGAAGTATATGTGAATTTGGATGCATACACTGATTCTGGAAGAGGTTTGGTGCACTGAGCAAGATGTCCCCCATCCTAGCTCACATCAGTGTTAGTTAGAATCACGGCTTTACACACAGGCAAAGGATCTGCAATATAACTGGTAAGCCATTAAGAGAGCATACATGCATCATCATCTCTTTGTAAAGATTTCATCTTTCACTATTACTATTATGCTGTCTCCTATTTAATTTACATGCACTGTATATCAGTAATTGGTAAGCTCTCTGGGCTGAGTTCAGGATAATTTCTCCCAAGCCTAATATTTCTTCCTTTCTTGTCAGAGAAAGTGGATCAATACCTGACTCATGTGGTAATGCGATATGCGGGAGCTCAAGGAAAGCTCTTTTCAAAGATTTGGATGGAAGTGCCCTGGGAATGGATTCACCTGTATCAGTTTTCCCAAAATCAGAGCTGGATTGGGAAGAGCCATGGCAGGATGCTGGTAAGTTGTTTGTCATGGCTAGACAACAATACCAAAGAATTTTATATGAGATAGAGCAACTCAGAAGGGACCCAGTGCTACTGTGGCCATCTGAAGGCAATTATTCCTGGATATATATTCAGTGACTCTATTCCAGAAAGATGGCAGTAGGACAATAAAGAATTTAGAGTCATTGTCTCAGGGGTACTGTTTCCAATTGTATATGTCTCTCCTAGTTTCAGGGCAAGTAACTTAATTCAACATAACCTTTATATGTATTAACGGCAGGCTGGTCCACATTTATTCTTCAATAGAGCAAGGTAATTTTATTCACTTTTCACAAGCGTTTTGAAATCCCTTAATGAGAGATGCTTTCTAAACAATTGACCTAATAAGATTTTGTGTGAATCCCACAGAGAATGGTAGGCCCGCCGGCGTCAAGTCCTGCTCAAACCTTTTAAAGTAAACTGCCTGTTTCAGAAGAGCTATTTTGCTATACAGCCATGTGCTGAAAGTGCATGCAGTGAGGCTCGGTTCCCATCCTGATTAAGACTATGCTGCGATTCCAGATAAACTCTTTAATTACAATTAGTATCTCTGGAGCCTGCTGTTCATGATGGTGGCCATTTTGCAGAAAAGTTACATCGTTTATGACTTCTGTGGGATAGGAGCTTGATGCAGGGGACTGTAATTAATCCCATTTTCCATCTTGCCCTAGAAACCGATTAAGCACAAAAAGAACTTTAATCTTTAAACAAAATGTTTAATCTTTAAATAAAACATCTAATGTCTTCCCTGGTAAAAGGCATTTCTCTAAGGATCTGTGTTTGAGGCTGCTTAGAGGGCTGATTAATTCTCTGTCTTACACAGACATGATCTTCCCCCCTGCTTTTGTTGACCTGATTATAAATCACAAGTCAAAGTCAGCACTGCAGACACCACAGTCCATCAAATGGATCCTTAAAGGCCTGTTAATTGTTTTTTATGTTCATGCACATAACAGGTGATAAGCTTCTAGATTTGTGGTCAGAAAACAACCATCTTTGCCACCTTAAGAATTTCCAGAAGACTTTTCTAGGAAAAGACATATATGGAAATGATTGAGAAAAGGCTCTTAGAGAGATATGTCACTGAGTTAATAATTAGTGTCACTGGTAAAAACATATATATAGGAGGGGCTGACCAACCATCTCTATCTTAACTGGACTTGCACATCTTGGGAAACCTCTTTTTCTGCCGGCATCTCTTTTTCAAGTCCAAATCATGGACAGGAATCATATCTCCCTAACTTTAATGACCCATCACTTATAGAAGCCCTGCACTATAAATCTGCTGCACTACCTGATGGTAAGCCCCAGAGTGTTCTTTCCTGGAGGTTCAGTTTTGAATACAAATGAGAGGCTTTATCACTATATTTTTCCTCTCTGGTATATTAGTTCTTTTTTTATTGTAGTTTATTTTTATGTATCTAGCTTTAATTGGGATATTGATTTTTATGATGTATACCATATGATAGCTCTTTGGTGAAATGTTGAGATAATGGAAAAATAATAATTTACAGGGGAATTTCCTTTCCTGATAACCACCAATCTATTCTCCCTGGGTTGGGATGTGCTTTTTATATCTTTGTAAGGAAGACTGTAGAGTGTAAGGAAGATGACATTGATGGAAATAGGTGAAATCCATTACCAAAGCCATGAGGGGAAAAGCAAATCTTAAGTCCAAAACAAGCAGAGAGTATGCAGAAGTGGCTCAGACAGAAACCTCCATACTCACATGAGTATAAGAAGGGGAGGCGGTGCAGCACAATCAGATCTGCAACATTCTTTCAATAATAAAAGTAGTCTTAACTTTCCTGTGAAGTTGATTCCTGATTTAGCCTATATGGTCTAAGCAACTGAAGTTTTCTCTGTTTTCCTGCTATCATGACTCTGTTTTTAATGCACTTTGAGAAGTGTGGGAATGGGAGAGAGGATCTTAACTGGACTTCCCCCCTGCCCTTACCATAATCAGTCAATCAACCAATCAAATCAACATAATACAATATGCATGATAAAAATCAGAGTAGTTTTGAGTACCACTATCCTGTAATGTACAAAAAAGAAGTGAGTTTTTGAACAAGGGGGCCTGCTGTTAACAACCTTTTCCAGAATGCTACTGCATTATCATGGAAAAGGCTGCAAACCCCCACATATATAATCCACCAAGGGCCTTTTTATGCACTGCATCTACATTTAAAACTATATGTCCATTCAAAATGGACCTGAAAAAACAGGTTAGGAATAGTTTGTCATGGAGAAAATCTATCTGTGTGGTTGCTAGGAGTTGAAAACAACATGATGGCACATAATCAATCAATTCAAAATGGGAATATTAAAACATATGTTTGGAAGCTCAAACAACAAACATTTACACTCACCACAATGGAGTAATTTGTCACAGGAGCCACTAATTTTCAGCCATCTTCTGAGTGGTAGTCTGGTTCCTTGGACTGTGAGATAACAGAGAGTTGAGAAACATGTGTGAAAAATGAAGGGATTGAATGTAGCAGAAAGGATTCCTCCTGACAAGCTATAACATGAGAATGGAAATAATACCTAAATCCAGACATCTCTTCTGAGAGAAACTGAATTTATAAGGGTACGCCAGAGGTGAATTTTAAATATGGTTAAAATGGAATTTGGAGGAATTTAAGACTAATATATTTGACTGATGTTGTTCAAAGAATAGGAATTGTTTATATATTGAGAGATGGGCCACAGGACGGCTAGACTTTATAGTTCCCAGATGAAAATTAAGTAAGTGACAGGGTCGGTCTTCTCAAGAGTGAATAAGCCTCACACTTCACAGGATTTGCATGTGAACTTGAAGAATAGCATTGCCCTAAATTTCCCTGGCATATCCATAACGAAGACAAACTGCTGAGTGTCAGTGTGCAGTACTTGACACAGAAGAAGTGCTGTGTTTTGCAACAATTAATTTTGCAGAGGAAGCAGCCTGTTTAAAGATGCCTGCAGCACTCACTAAAAGTTGTGTTGTTTTTCAAGGCCACCAGATACACAGTTGGCTAGGCTGCCTAATAAACAAAACAACAATGCAAAACCCTTTGCCTGGTGGGGTTTTGCTGGAGAAGGTAAAATGAATAATGCTTACCTGCCAGGGGTGGGTGAAGACAGTAATTGTTTCGCCTGCAGCAGATATCTCTGTAAGGGTTAAAAATGACAGAGATATTAGGTGAAGACTGTAAGATTGTTTGGTTTGAAGCTTTCAGCAATACCCAGACTGTTATTTACCGGACTTGGTCGATTTACTTCTTAATGCAATAATGACCTGTGAAATGAAACGTGAGCTAGACAATTGTTCCTCATTGTTTCCAGTAAAACATTCTTTCATACCCCATTAAACCACCATTAATTCCATATGAAAGAGAAGCAAGCACCAACACACTGAACCTGGTTTTCCTTTTTCTCCGTCATGAGAGTCTTTCTCTTTGCTTTGTTCCTCTAACCCTGTCATGTTTGCTGTAGGACAAATGATATGTTTATACATTAAGATTTAAACAATATAAGATAAAGCCATACAAATATTGATATGAGGCTGTTGTAATTCCAGTCAAGCTCTGGCATATTCATTGTATGTGCTGTGCCTGAAGTCAAGGAACTGCAGTGACTGGGAACAGAGGGGATACATGCAGGATAGGGACTGGCAATGGGGAGAGCACATTTCATGCCATTGTTGCTTTCCGAGGACTTAAGGATGGCGGAAAGGCTCGGCGCTGTGGCTAATTTAATACAGTCTCCCTCTTCCATATAATTCTTCTGCCTGCTGTGCTGCACTGTCCACTTTTATTGTGATTTGATAGGAAGTCTTAAACTGGTTACCCAGAGAGAGGGAAACTCATTAGTCTTCAAGTTCTGATGCATGTTGTAACCTCCCCCCGCTGCCCCCAAAAAGAAAGAAAATTAGAAGGGGAAAGTAGAAAATGAAGTGGCTGGAGCCATGGGGAAGGAGAACAAGGAGTCCATGGGGGATGTGGGGCATAGAAAATAGAATGGATGAAACCATAATAAGTGAGTGAGATTTGCTAATTAATGTTTGTTTGTCAAACTGGCATGTAAGTATTGCATAAGGTGCCACAAGTTTCAGGGCTGTGCTCTATTTTCTTCAACATTTGTATTAATGATTGGATGAGGACAGGGAGGGAATGAATGCTTATCAAATTTGCATATGACTCAAGATTGGGTACAATAGCTAATACCTCAGAAGCAGCTGCCCTCCACATTGGTTGTGTGATCCCAGGAAAAGATGTTGCTGCTTTAAGCAGCTGTGGACAAGTGCTACATCCCCAGGTGCTAAAAAGCACCTTTTTGAAACTGAATCCAAGCATTGCCAGACTGAGAATTTCTATTATTTCATCCGCTTTCAGAATTCTACCTGCCACATTCACTTTTACTCCAGCTCTGTTTGTTATATCAATCTGCTTCCTTTTCCTAACTGCAATCTTTGGAAAATAAAATCTCTCCAATTATGCAATGATACATTAGACAGGATTACTGTGTCTACCATGCTGGCCATGACCACAGGCCTTGTTCCCTTTTGTCTCTCCACTAGAGATATTGTTTGCTGCAGAAGTCAAGTCACTCATAATTCTTATGCTATGACATCACACACACTTGCTGCATTCTTGGGATTCAGTGTGATGAAAACTTGGGATTTAGTAGAATTTCCAGCAGATGGGCAGGAAAATGAAGTAAATGAAACTTTTTGGAGTGTCACATTAGTGTTTCCAAAAGGAATATGGAGACATCAGCTAAGCCTGAAAAAATATACTCAAAATAGAACCAACAGTTTGCATCTGTGAATGGGATCTCATTTTCTGTTTCTGTTAATCACTACTGACCACAGTGAGCTGGAGGCTAGAAAATAAAGTGCAAGGATAAAGAAAGGGGAACTGATTTTATTGTTCTTGTTGTGAGATTTTAAAGAAACATGGCATGGAAAAAATGTCAGCAAAAATCATGACCCAAATCTCTTTATAAAAGAAATGAGTTCATAAAAGGTACAAAGAACTTGAAAGTGCCTGCAGGCTGTTACACATAGAGGGTGAGTTTCCTAGTAATTAAAATTCACATAAGACCAGAAGTAGGCAAGTATATATTTGAAGCCTGGGAAAGGAGGTACTCAGGGAGCAGTTTCCTTTGAAGAGTATTTCTTAACAGCTTCTCCATTCTATGAAGGTATGAAAGACATGCATAGAAATAGTTTTTATATATGTTTTAATAATGAATCAATTCAATTTTGGGGCTATGTAATTTGATAATTGTGTTAATATCAACCCTCTGCTCCTGAATTGTACATTAGATTTATTTTGCTTTATTGTTAATTGAACAAAGTGTACCTTTGGCTGCTATTATGGTGAAAATGTCCCATCTTCCATTTCTGGAATCAAGTCTCCTTCTTAGACAGGAACATGTTTTCAGTGATATACACAAACACTTAAATATGTTTTTAAAATGATAAGTTAGAAAAAGGTAAGATTTTTTTCCTTTTCACTGCCCTAGCAAAGTGGCATCAGGACCATCTTTTACTGCAAACCCTGGGTACATGAAGCAGTGCCGAACTACAGAATAAGTCTACACTGATGTAGATGGGGGGAGGAATTATCCAACTATCCATGAACATATTTTATCTCTCACACAATCATACAGATTGGGAGTTCAAAAAGATCTACACTGGCTGTGAGAACCTAGGAATGAGTTTGCTGTAGGTTGATTCCCTGAAAAGTCAACTAATTCTGCCATATAGACCCAAGGAAGTACATTCTAGTCTACTGTACAAACTTATGTCATAATTCATTTGGCCTGGCTTGTCCACTTTTTCTAGAACCCAGCTGATTAAGCATCAGTTGGGTAGTAGGAACTAGTCAACATCCACGTGTTCCTGTTGGATCCTGTTTAATTTTTGCCAACCTGCTAGCCATCCTCACTGCAAAAGATGGTCAGGACTGCAGGAGGGAGGCTTTCATAGCCAAGCAATCCCATCCCCACCTTAATATTGTACCATCCCCTTAGCTTACAAAACTGCAGTTTGGTGTGGTAGAAGACACAGGACCCCTTCCTGAACCTGAAAGGAAGTTCTCCATCAGATAAAGTGTGTATGTGCTGTCATCTATGTGTCTGTGCCTGGTCCAACCTTAGTGGAAAACATTTTGTCCATCTTTGCTACATAAAACCTTTGTCCCTATGGTGCCACATTGTTTCAATTAAAGTTTCATTATATTATCAATAGAATATATCAATATTATATTGATACAATATTGTCAATGTTATATGTCTCAATAGTCTCAGTTACTTGATCTAAAAGACTATATTTAATTGCTATAGACAGTGAACGAAGAGAAACTAAACTGAAATAACATGCTGAAATATCTTCCCTATAAGAAAAAAAAAATTAAGGAGCATATATTTTCATTTTAATTTATGAAAAATTAACTAAAAAGAGATAGAGATTTTTATAATTTATTCAGAATAAACCCTTTTCTTTTCCTATCCTAAACCTGAAGTTCAGGTAATGAAACTGATGAGTGGTAGGATCAGGACAAACAAATGGCCTTTTTTCAGACAGTGCATAATAAATTTATGCAATGTAGAATGTATAGTTTTATTCCTGAAAGTTAATACTATTATCCAGGCAAAAATACTATTATCCAGAGCAGTTAAAGGTCTTTGTTCAAAGGCAATATAATTTGATTGCTGAATATTAGCAGCAAACCAAGTATCCCTCCCTCCCTCCCTTCTTCCTTCTTCCTTCTTTCTTCTTCCTTCTTCCTTCTTCCTTCTTCCTTCTTCCTTCCTTCCATTTTGAATGGACTAGCTTGATTTACATGCAGGCCTAATATAGCAGGACTATTTTCATGAGTTTCTGCTTTTCTATGCCTTTAGCAGCTGTCTAGTAGACAGAGATCAATGGGTGAATCTTTGGCAAGCATTTCCCAAGGAGGCTGACATTCTGGTAGGATCGTCAGCCTTTGTGAAAAATGCAGTTCTCATAAATCCTAGGATGTTGCTGCACATGGTTATGACACTATTCAGGTGAAAAGATCCATCATGGGAACTACAAATTCCAATTAGCCTGATAGTCTGGTAGGATGGTAGCATCAATATAAACTACAGTGCTTTTCCCCCCAAGACACTGCTGTGATGTTGCTGGGCAGAGGCTGTGAGCTCAACTTGTAATGGGCTCAGAGTTTCTCAAAGGAGAAGCTTAATTTTCAGCCACCATAATAAGCTCTTTCTGAACTCTGACAGGTAGGCAACAACTGTGCCAGAGATACCTTGTTTAGAGACAGAGAAGGGCTGCAAACACTATGTTGTATTGCTTTACTATAAAACAGAGTGAGGAAGGAAGGTAAAAGGAAGACCAAAAAATTAAAGAGAACACATACAGAAAAATAAGGGCTCTTATTTTTAGTTGAGACTTGTATTTTGAGAAGCTTGCACCTTTTAGGAGGAATCCCATTCCTTTGGTTTCTTCAGAAATTCTAGCAGATGGGGAAGAATGGTGGACTAAAGATGCCTCTGTGAAAGTGGAGCCAATGACCACAGCAAAGACCAAGGAACCAGTGAGTAGACTGGTCCCTTGGAATCTCTCTGAATAAGGAGAGGATGGGAGGTTGCCCACATGTGCTCCAGATGACTGCTCCCTGTGAAGATACTGCAGGACAGCGGTCTCCCATAGGTGTGAGCACTGGGAGACAATGGGAATAGCCATCTTGCTCACAACCATGGTTGACACCTTTTAAAGGAGACTAAGTTTGCTAAGCTCACTTTCTAATCATTTTTGGAAATTGCTTATTAAGTACTTTTAAGCTATTAAAGACCTTCAGAATGACAAGTTTGAAAATGCCAGGTGAGTTCGCCTTCAATCCTGAATGAAAGAAAATTTTAATTAAAAGCTTAAATATTTAAAGAATTTGAAATAAACAGCAAAAAACTAAATAAGACTTTGATCTTAGAAAGTTAAAAATGGACTAAGGGTCCAGATAAATTTGGAATATAGAAACTTTTACAATAAGATTTTAGAATTTATTATAAAGAACAGTTCTTGTGGGAAATAGATCTCTTTTAGTTTTTGCAAAACATAGCATAACAAAGGTAAGGTAATTTTATGATTTTAACAACTGGACACTAGAGGAGAATAAAGATTTTAGGCAGAGGAAAAAAAGCACAGTCCTACCTTTTGTGTTAATTAACTGGGACCTATAAAATGACACAAAATGTTATAACATTGAAAATATTAAAGGCAACTTTTGAAGAATGGAGCCAGAAATTAGTAGCCACAGTATCAACAGTGTCAGTCATAATGTCTGCCTCTATGGATAGCCTATGTCCAAAAGATGTTATTGAAGAAATGACAGATGTGGGACAAATTTTATCTGACAAGATAGAGATGGTACCAAAAGTGGATTTACAAATGACAGGTCAGAAGAACAACTTGGAAAAGGATGTCTCACTGTATATACAAAAGAAACTGGCTGATGTTTTGCAAATCAAAAGGGAATTACAAACGATAAACCAAGAAAGTGACCTGGATCATTTTTTCTTATGGGATTTACAAAAGAGGCTTGTTAAAGACCTGAAGAACTCTGTGCGATGGAGAAATGAAGAGAAATGATGGATAAAGAAGAAATAAAGAGAATTCAAATGCTACAACAATATTTTAATGAACTAAAGATTAAGACTGTTAGAATTAAAAGGAAGGAATATAAAGTTGGTTTATTTGATCAGGATTAAAACAAGTTATGTTACTACTTCTGGTGACCCTTTATGGACTTTCTGCTGACACCAGGACTAAAAAGATGATGTCTTATGGATTGGCCTGTAGATGAGGGATGGGATATGGGATGAAGAGATACTGTAATTGTTTGCAACCTTAGAGAGGGTGAAGAGTCACTAAATTTGTTTATACTTATGAAGGTTGGAAGTCACTTCTTTACATATTTGTTTTCTCTTTATTATATTTTTTTCTTTACTTTCTTCTCTTTCTTTTTCCTTTCCCCTTGTACTTTTTACTCTTTCTTTCTCTTCTCTTTCTTTAAGTTTAGTTGTTTATTAGATTTTACTACTATAATCAAAATTCTTAAGAAAAAATTCTAGCAGATGACATTTGGTCTTCATATTTAAATAGAGATTATTGAAAGTGACCTAGGAAATGCATCCCCATGTTTTGGTAGCCACCTTCTCTATTTCCTTCTCAGGACTACATATGACAGCAATTGTTGTAGCTTTGAATGTAGTGATAGAAGTGTTGTTCAAAGACTATGAAGTATGGCGTAGATGAAAAATCAGTCAGAACTGTAAAATGTTCAGCTGCTTTTAAAATTTAGCTGTAGGTGGATAGAACTAATGGCTTAAGAAAGTAGCTTCTTTCTGAGAAATGTCTCAGATGAATAACAGCAAGATTGTGAGAGAAAGAAGGAAGCTTTGCAGGCATAGTTCCCTTATATATCTTTATTTGGAAGCTTGTTTTCTCTGTTGTCTTCCAAGTATCACCATTTAATGAAATACATATTTCTTTCATGTATTTTGAACTTATTCCAATACCAGCAAATACCAGAATTTCAAATGTTATGATAGGATAGGTTCTTTATTCGTTTGTTTTCTTTTCATTCTCTCTGTTTTGACGATGTCCTTTTTTATTATAAATCCTTATATTTCCAATCAAGGAGACTGACTAATCTGAAAGGTTTCCAACAGAGGTAGATAGTTATTCTTCACAAATTGTCCCCAAAGCAACCCCTTGAAGCCAGCTGTTCCGAAAACAGGAAATTGAGGAAGCCAGGTTGATGAATAATATGGGATATTTCAGATAAAATATGTTTTTTAAAAGCTTATTGTACTGTATGAACATATTGTATATGGAGTAGAAAAATATATCCAAAAAGAAAAAAAAAAGATGCACATGAGAGGTGATAATCTAAATATGGTGGAACCGAAGTATAGTCCTCTATAGTGAAAAATGTTATGTTTATTTGAACTTTACTTTGTTGTGGAATGGGCAATGAAAATAATTTTTACCTGAATTTTAAAGAATTGAGTATTGAGTTGAACACAAAGCTGGTTGGTTTAAATTATTTTTAGACAGCCTTGTAGGACCATACCAATATGAGGTAGGTTTTTATATATAAAATGTACTAAAAGGCATTTACACACAGTGCACCTGCAACTTTCTAACATGCAGTCCCCTGTCTCATCTGGACAGTCAAGGAACCCTAATTATCTATGGCACATTGGACGGAATGAGAAGAATGAATAATAAAGAATTGGGGCAGAGACATATTCCATGGGCAGGCAACCTTCTTGGGACACCTGAAAGAATAAGGGAGAGCCAAAGGTGTAGACAGATTGAAATAATAATAATAATAAAATTAAAGTTGCCATCAAGAGATCAGTGTAATATCTGGGGGAGGGAAAGGATCAAATATAGTTTGTGTACTTTCAGCATTAATTAGTATTTGGGTGGACATCTTTTTTCCAACTACTTCTTCTACTTATATCCTTAACTAATTTCCCTTTTATTCTGGGTATTTCATTTTTAGTTTTATCTTCCCTGGAAAAGCAAGTTATATTAACTTTCTGACAGAAGGGTTTTTTTTTCCCCTCTTCAGCCAATCTAACAATTTAAGTTCTTTGTCTGACAGGTTAATTGGCCAGTGTTTAATAAAACCATCAATTAAGCAATAAAACTGTGAAAGTAATTAAGGTGATCTAATTTATTTCAAGACTGTCCTGTTCTTGCATTGTCCTGGTCTTAAAGAACTTTTTTGTTTTATGATAACTTTATTTAAAATTAACCCGGCTGACAAAAGAGGGCAAACTCTATACAGTAATTTGAGCAGTAATTATAGCTTATGATGATGTAATAATTAGTGTGGTGAAAGTAGAGTTTTATACTATAAACTATGATTTTCCAGAGTAATAGTCTTGTGCAGGACCATTAAAGAAATGTTGTGTTCATGGTTTTTCATAGATGGCAAAAGAAAGCTGAGGGAAATCGGGCATAGTGGACTGGTACAAATATTCACAGCTTCCTTACATATCTAGTTCCTTACAACTATGTGCTACATTTATATTAAAGAAGGATTTTTAAAAAAGTTTAATAATCCTTGTAAATTGTCATTCTAATGAAAGAGATCAGTTGTAATGCTTAAGAACAACGGTACAAATGCCGAGTAGATGATAAAAATCAAGCTTTTGGATCAGCGTCATAGCTGATGTTAGTTGAAGAGAAAGAAAGGAAAGAAAATCCCAAGAACTAAACTCAAAGATGCAGTTAAAGTTGTGCCACTGGAGTAACATTAGTGACACTTTGAATTTCAGTATGTGTTTGCTATCAAGATCAATGACTTGATGTTGTTGTTTTTAATGCTGCCGTCATTTATGATTTCTTAGGATGTATGTTAAACGTTGTCACCTTCTTGGACTTGGCACTGTGCCTTGTCTGTTGCAGTCCCTGCCCTATGGAACACCCTCCCCCCTAAGATCCATCAGGCCCCCACCCTTTTAATCTTTTGGGGACCACTCAAGACTTCGCTGTCCCACCAAGTGCTGGGATAGGGTGAGGTCAGGGCAAGATGAATATATTGTGTGTTGCATCAGGGAAGTGTGTTTGTGGCAGCAGGTTTTTCTCATTGTGGTTTTATCATCTTTTTTTGCTTTTATGGTTGTATCTATTGTTTTCATTGGTTATTGGTCTAGTGGTTAAAGCAATGGGCTAGAAACCTGGAGACTGAGAGTTCTAGTCCCACCTTAGGCATGAAAGCTGGCTGGGTGACCTTGGGCCAGTCACTCTCTCTCAGCCCAACTCACCCCACAGAGTTGTTGTTGTGAGGAAAATAGGAGAAGGAAGGAGTATTAGGTATGTTCCCCGCTTTGAGTTATTTATAAAAATAATAAAGGTGGGATAGAAAATAAATAGATGGATAGAAAATAAATAGATAGATAGATAGATAGATAGATAGATAGATAGATAGACAGACAGACAGACAGACAGACAGACAGACAGACAGACAGACAGATAAACAAACTACTGTCGTGATATGTCTATACCTACAAAGATCAGAATTGTGCAAGGCATGGTATTCCTTGTGACACTCTATGGAAGTGAAAGTTGGATTTTGAAAAAGCTGGATAGGAAGAATATTGATGCCTCTGAACTTTGCTGTTGGAGAAGACTCCTGAGAATACCATGGGCAGCCAAGAAAACAAGCCAATGGATCATTGAACAAATCAATTCAGAGTTCTCAGTTGAAGCACAAATGAGCAGACTCAAGTTATCCTACTCTGGGCACATTATGTGAAGACCTAGCTCTCTGGAAAAGGCTCTAATGCTGGGAGAGGTGGAAGGAAAGAGAAGAAGAGGATGACAAGCAGCAAGGTGGATGGGCTCAATTACAGTGGTGATGAGTGTACCATTGGGAGACCTGAAAGACCAGGTTAGGGATAGATCATCATGGAGAAAATTTATCTATCTATGTGGTCACTAGAGCCTCATGTGGCGCAGAGTGGTAGGTGGCAGTATTGCAATCAAAATTCTCCCTGTGACCCGAGTTTGATCCCAGAGGAAGCTGGATTCTCAGGTAGCTGGCTCAGGTCGACTCAGCCTTCCATCCTTCTGAGGTCGGTAAAATGAGTACCCAGCTTGCTGGGGAAGGTGACAACTGGGGAAGGCAATGGCAAACCACCCACTATAGTCTGCCAAGGAAACGTCACAAAAGCGGCTTCCTCCAAAGGGTCAGACATAACTTGGTGCTTTCACCTTTCACCTTTCACATGCAGTCACTAGGAGTAAAAAATGACTTGATGGCACCTAATCAGTTAACGAATCATGGACCTATCTGGTAATGGCCATGGCATCTGGAAAATTGCATTTTGAATGAATGAAGAGTAAATGGGAAAGACTATGAATTAATGATTGAAATGAAAGAAAGTAAAATAGTTATGTTAGTCTGCAACTAAAAGAAAGGGGAATTTTATAATAGATTTGAATGAAGGTGGCCTAATCTCATGGAATGGCATTAATCAACCTATGCAGGGGGGTGTAGTTGTAGGTTTAATTATGAATGAAACATCTAAAGTATATATCAGAAAATATGATATTGTGTTATCTATATTGTTGTGGGCATGAATAAATGCAGGAATCCATAGGTTGGAAATGGAATGTCCCCCAAGATGGCGACGAAGCTGCAGCCTCTGTAATGGGCTCTTCCATAGGTTTTATATTGTTGAGAAAATTAGTGAAGGATACAGGGAGAGGTTCCAACTGTGGGACAGATTAGTTCTTGTTAATATTAAGAGTGGATCTTGAGGAAAAATAACATGATAGAAAAGGAAAGAGTGAAACCAAGTAGAACAACCACAAGAAGAGAAAGTTTGAGTACTAGATGAAAAGCATTAGAAGATAGATTAATCTCCCCACAGAATATATAAAAAGTTAATGTGCAGAAGTTGCTTGGAATAGACTGAAAACAATTATGTTACAAAGTGCCACAAAACTTTGTGGAGTTCCACTAACTGAAAATATATAGAAGACTGCTTAGTGAAATGTTAAAGTGAAAAAAGCTGTGAATGAGGAAAATGCATACAAGGAATGACTATTGCAAAAAGATGAATATGAGAAAAAATGTATTGTGTGATGTGTATGGAGAGAAAAAGGTAACGGCAAAGAATGGTCAAAGTACCAATAGTTAATATTAAAAGAGTCAAGAAATGATAGAATGATTTTGCTGGAATTAAAAGAAGAGTTTTGGAAGTGGATGAAGATGGCTAAACGAGGAGCCTCCCGAAGAACAAATGGGATTAAAAATAAAAGTGAAGAAGTGCTTTGGGATGACACTGAAGTGAGGGAATCCCAGAAGGATATTTTAGAGATTTGTACTGGAATGATAGAAATATTTTGAAGAGCAGAATTGAAACAAATTCTATAAATTTTGTGAAAGGTGAAAGGTCCCCTGTGCAAGCACCGAGTCATGTCTGACCCTTTGGGGGGATGCCGCTTTCACAACGTTTTCTTGGCAGACCATAGAGCGGGGAGGTTTGCCATTGCCTTCCCCAGTCGTCACCTTCCCCAGCAAGCTGGGTACTCGGTTTTACCGACCTTGGAAGGATGGAAGGCTGAGTCAACCTGAGCCAGCTACCTGAGAATCCAGCTTCCGCTGGGATCGAACTCGGGTCGTGGGGAGAGTTTTGGTTGCAATACTGCCACCTGCCACTCTGTGCCACAGGAGGCTCTATAAATTTTAGCATCAAGAAAAAAAAATGATGAAGAGGAAGTCATAAATGCTATAAGAGTGTTTAAAAATGGTAACTGGAGAAAAGTTAAAATATGGATGTGCTTTCCTTATGTACTGGCTGCGCAGTCTGTTTCATGTATGTGTGAAGACTGAACCTGTGCCTGAGCATTGGAAGAATGTCATGATTGCTCCCTCTACAAAGGGAAAGGTTCCAAAAGTGAATGTAGATACTGCAGGTGAGTTAATTTCTGATGCTGGTCTGTGGAGGTGCTGGGCAGAATTCTGACTGAGAGTGCAGGAGAGATGACACTGATGCCTTATGGCTAGCAAGGAGCATGCAGTCCAAACTGCTGTTCTTTGGCACATCAGTGAAAAATGTATGAATGTGGGAAAGGAAGTAACAGGAACGGTAACTGTATACTTTATTGATTAGTCAATTGACAATATCAAAGCATGGGAAAGGAAGTTTAAGACACATTGATTGATTAAGGAAAAGTGAATGAAAACAATGAATAGTTTTGAATTATAGAACATTTTGTGCAAACATAGAACTGAAGGTTAATTGCTAAATGTAATAAGAGCAGTATAAGATAGAACTAAAGTATGTCATATGAATAACTTTGGTTTTTCTCTGGAATTCTTTGTAAATTCAAATAATGCAAACAATAATTTAATATTTAAAAACAGGGTGCTAAAATGTCTTTGCCCAAAGAAACACCTTTAAATTATCATAAAATAAAATTGCCCCTTGGTACGCAGTGAATCCTTGGGAGAAGAGCAATGACAAATCTCGATAAAATAGTTAAGAGCAGAGACATCACACTGACAACAAAGGTCCGCATCGTTAAAGCAATGGTGTTCCCCGTAGTAACATATGGCTGTGAGAGCTGGACCATAAGGAAGGCTGAGAGAAGGAAGATCGATGCTTTTGAACTGTGGTGTTGGAGGAAAATTCTGAGAGTGCCTTGGACTGCAAGAAGATCAAACCAGTCCATCCTCCAGGAAATAAAGCCAGACTGCTCACTTGAGGGAACGATATTAAAGGCCAAACTGAAATACTTTGGCCACATCATGAGAAGACAGGACACCCTGGAGAAGATGCTGATGCTAGGGAGAGTGGAGGGCAAAAGGAAGAGGGGCCGACCAAGGGCAAGGTGGATGGATGATATTCTAGAGGTGACGGACTCGTCCCCGGGGGAGCTGGGGGTGGCGATGACCGACAGGAAGCTCTGGCGTGGGCCGGTCCATGAAGTCAGGAAGAGTTGGAAGCGACTAAACGAATAAACAACAACACACAGTGAATAAAACCAAAACTGAATGTGAACATTATCTGAGGTGTGTTACAGTTCCACCTCTCCGAGAGGCACTTACAAGGCTACAGTTCCAGCAAATGGCATCAGCAACTAGAGAGGGCCGATTTCACAAAATCCCATATAATAAGTGCTTCTGCCCTTGCTCCAAGGAAACCATAGAAGATTTTGCCCATTATTTATTGTACTGCCCTATTTCCACTTCAGCACGTGGAAAATTTCTGGAGCCCCTCTTGGTAAGAAAGCCATTTTGGCCTGATTCATATAAAATTGAATATCTAATTAATTTAGATAAGGAGACAATGCAATGGAAGTTAGCAAGCTTTGCACCGGCTGCTGCTAAACAGAAAGAGTATTTTATTAAAAGTTCCTGATGTTTTCTAATATTTTACTTGCTGTAATAATACTGTTTTGATGTTTTTACTGATATTTGTAGATTTTAATCTATTTTATTAATGTTTAGCCACTTTTGTGCAGGTTTTATCACATTTGTTACAACTGATGGTCAAAACAATAAATTGATTGAAATGGAATGCTTAGCAAAAGGTTGAACATTAAACAGGGAATAAGGCAAAGATATATGCAGTGTGATTCCCTTGATTAATTAATGTCTGTGTGGTTTTTTTTTAAATAAAAAAATTATTAAGTTTCAAGCAAAGATAAAAGTTACAGAAAAAAAACTATAAAGAAAAAAAAACTAAAAAAGTGTAGAAACACAAGAGAATTTTTTTCAAAATTACAAAAAAGAGGTGACTTCCAACTTTTAACAGCAAGGATGTACAACAATTTTCCATAATCAATCCCTTACTCTATATTAAACCAAAATCACATTATTTCTATAAATCATTCCATTGGCACATTATAAAAATCACTAAATACAGTTGCTCCCTCCCCTTATATTAAAAGAAAAAAACATACAAACCTCCTAATAACTTCCCTCCACAAGATAACATTTATTTAATTATTTCCTTCCTACTACTATTCTATACATTCCTGTCTACTATAATAAAGATCAAATTTTAAAAAAGCATATAATTGTCTGCCATTGTACTTGATAATACAACAACTTTAATAATCTTAATCATATGCAACCCAAAACCAGACATTTATTATCTTTTTATTTTATCTTAATAATCTGAATCCAAATCATCAAAGATAAATGAAATCAGCCAAACCCTAAAAGCAATCCAGATAAATATTCTTAAACCCTTATCCCACTTCAAAATAAATCAGAGCATTTACAAATCCCTACAATGTGCACAGAACTTTTTTCTTAAAAAAAAATGAAACAGCCCAACTGCCCCCCTCAAAAATTCCAACCTCTCTTCAGGAGACCTCCCTGTCATGTTCACCGTTTCAATGTGCTTGGTACATTGTAACGTTTCGCATGTCATTTGCCTGACACGTGTTTGATCTCGGGAGGGAGGAAGATTCCTCTTCGGGGAGTTGTTATCTGTTGGCTGCTGGGTTGGAATGTGTTTGGGTTATCTCATGTGTTCAAGGTTGCTTTCCCAGGATGTGTGGAAAACGGTTACCAGCACCTGGGAGGGGGGTGGTTGCTATGGCCGGTAGGGGGGAGGGATTACGTTTGGAGCCGAGGGTTTTTAGTTTGTATTTGGCACGCTTTTAGTCATTCTCAGCTTTCTCTGTATCTGCCATAATTTCCCTAATAAATCAGATTTCATTTAAGTAACCCCTTGTGAGTCTGAGTGTTTGGGGTAGGCAAACATTACACTCCCATACATAATAACCCCTTCTTTTCCATGGTGTTCCATCAGAAGATCAATTTGAAATGGCTTGCAACTCGATCTCTCCCTTTAATTTCTTCAACTTGACTATCCGATCTTCATCTAGCATCTCAACAGAAGTCCTGATCTCACTCTTAGAAAAGACATTTCTGTCACTGTTAAATTCCTCAGTTTCATCCACGACATCCCCAACCAGATGACACATTTTAGACCTCATGTTTTCCACAATGCCTTGCATAAAAACTTGATAGGGATCAAAAAGAATCTTTTAAAAATCTTGTTGGAAGTCAGATAAAGTCTGTTTAAAATCCTCCATGTGTCAAGCAGTAGATTAGTAGGAGCTTAACCAGTGAAAGTCAAAGATATGAAAGAATTCCAAAATGTGTTTACATAAGCGAAAGTGAGATATGCAGACAGTTCCCCAGGGGAAGTAGAAGCAGAAAAGTGAAACTTCAAAACAGCTGATTCAACATGTAGGAAAAGGTAAATATCTTCAAATTTAGTCCAATAATAATAACAGGGAGACAATTATTTACTCTCAATCCTCCTTAATATTTGGATGGAAAACAAAGTCCAAAATTTAAAAAGAATTTTTAAAAAAATTGATGCCCAAAATAACAATAAGCACCAAGAGAACCTGCTTCTCCTTGCTGTAGAAAGCCACTCTTAGGGTATGCATACTTAAAAGAAATATAAATTGGATGATTTAGAAATGGGGTGGCTGGTCTCAGTGTCCCTTTAAGGCTACAGCGTGGCTTGGAAATGGTGACACCCCAGCCTCCTGGCTGCTCTTACCAGTCAAACGCGAGTGCTGTTTGTGATTTTCTTGCTGCAAGATTCCAGGTGTTTTCTTTTTTTCTGGAGAAACACTCCTGGGTTTCCAGAAAAACCTGCCTGAGCCTGAAAAATCTGCTGCTTTGTCAGTTCTGTCTGCTGAGCCCGTGGGCACAGCTGTTCAATTCGCCATGTTCCCACCAGAAGTCTATGTAGTTTTTAATGCAGATGATGCCACTAATCCGGAGTGAATGTTGGATCATATGACACAAGAAGGAACATAAATCTGAAAATTTATTAATCAAAGAATAAGACAGTAATGTTTAAACAGGGAAAATGAGTTGATTGCAAATTATTAAGATATGGCAAAAAAAAAATAGAGCAAATAGATGAATGTGTACCTTGTTAGAATGTTTACTGAAGATGAGAAAATAGATGGAGGAATTGTAAGAAAAAATCTTTGTTAAAAGAAAAAAAAAGTTACATGAACATATTACATTTATGTTCATCTATTAAATGAATTAATACATGATATTAATTAAATTATTATAAATTATAAATTTACAGTTACATAAACATTACATCTGTTTAGTTACATGAAAGTGAAGGTTTGATATATCAGGAGAAACTTAAAGCTAATTTAAAGGCATTGGAAATAGGATAGTTAAGATGTATGTGTGGCAAAGCAAGAAGAAATTTGGTCAAGAATGAGTAGAAGCTGAATTATTTGTGGATTAAATAGAAACGCGCATGACTAGTAGGAAAAAAAGCTATGTTGATATTTAGTTTTATATCATGAATGAAAGAAGATGAAATTATAGAACAAATATGTGAAATATGTGAATGGACCAAGAGGAAGGGGAAGACAGAGCAAGTTTTAGTTAGATGGGGTTGATGAGATCTTCATAAGAGAGAACAGAGATGTTTAAAGAACGAAACATATGAAACAGTGTAGTGAAATGATGGAAGCAAAGACGGTTTGTAAGGATAGAAAGATACAGAGTTATAGTGAATGGTGTTGGTTTAAATGAGACTAGGTACATTTCCTTTTCTTTTTCTTATCTCATGTCCTTAATTTCTTTAGCTTACTATTTTACTGCTTGTCTATATTCTGCATAATGTTCCTTACCCTGAAAGGGAACAGTGTGATGGATGTGTATGTATATATGCAGAAAAGGACATAAAAGAACAATCTTCTTCCTAGAGTAGAATAAAAAGGTACTAAATAAAGAGAAAATCCAATAAGTAAAGTTTAGAGAAGTGGTTAAAATAATTGGGTGTCGGTCCACTTGTTTGTAATTTTCTTTAATGCTTATTGAGCAGTCACTAACTACTATCTTATTCTCTCAGAACACTCGAAAGAGGGATTGGAAATATAAAATGAAATATTGGCTAATCTTGCAAAAATAGCATGCAGATGCCCAGTGATTTATGTATGTTTAAGTATCTTATTAAAGACAGTATTGAGTAAGCAAGATTTCTGCTTTTTCTGAGTTATCCTCATTCTGAGCTTTGTAAATGGAACCATTCCAGGGAGACTTGAGTTCTATTAAATTTAATGCGATCAAGATTTATTACAAACAGTACCAAGTGAGTATTCAGCTGCTGAGGTAAGCACCCCTTCAACCTTGCTCACGCTTCAGTAGTTAGATCATGGGCAAGATGCAGATCATTAGATCAACTAAGTGGTAGCGGTAGATAAAATATTGTCCCCTCTTACTCCTGTGTGGGAATGTGTGCCTTCCCTCTTTCATGGAGACATCTAAGTGAAGTAACAAGTAATGTTGTAGTCAGACTTTTCAATCCTTCTGTTTCCTGTGTGAATTTAGCATATATCTCAATTCAAACTGAATCAAATCATCTTGTTCCCTAACTAGTAATTTCATCCATTCTGGCTGGGAGCACTGAGTTCTTAATAGATTGCACATAAATCCCTACGTATTCACCTGATTCATAATGCTGAGTTACAGTTGTCCCATTTATTTCCCTGACAAGCTCCTCATCTTTACCAGTGCAAGGAAGGCAGGCACAACATGGTTCTGTTCATGTTATGGAAAGCTGTACCACTGACTTTGTGTGGCTTGTGTAGCTAGATGAGAATTCGGTTCAGCTGGGGTTTTTTAAAGACCCTAAAATTTACAAACTTCTTCACAAACAAGATGGGGAGAATACAAGTGACAAATATTATCAATTTCACTCACTGCTCCAAATTATTTATTTTTCCCTATACCAATCCATTTTTAAAAGAGCAGTTGTTAAGCTATTCCAGACCTAGTAAAGTTCTAAACTTTAATGCTCAGATCTTTTCTGGAGAGAGCGAAGAACCATTGATTAATGCAATTGTTCAGGACATTTTAATAAAGAATATAGCTTATATTAATTTTATTCATTTATATACCACATGCTCTAGACAAGCAAGTTAGTTCAGAATGGCATTTTAATTCTAAAGTTCCTCTCTCTACCTAATTTAGCTAATTACTTCAAAGCATAGAACTGTGCTTAATTGACAAGGATTATTTCTCCAGTCATTTCAATTAACTTGAAATCAGGTTTTTGTTTGTTTCAGCTAAATGTTAGGAATGAAGATAAAGATTAATTTGGATAAGAAGTAGAAACAGAAATGCTTAAATCTCTTCAAGATGTTCTGGTTTAATTGAATCAGAAGTAAGAAGAAGTAAAGAAGAAGGTGTCCACCTGGGGAGTTCATCTGCAATCCTATATTTCTTTACTCTAGTGCAGCCTTTCTCAACTGAGGTTTCCCCAGAGGTCACTAGGGGTTCCACAGAAAGTGGTGGTGGTGGTGGTGAAGAAGGAGGAGGAGGAGGAGGAGGAGAATCTCAGTGCTAGCACTCACAGTGCGGGGAATTTTTTTACATGCCACGACTCAGCTGCTGGCCTGCCAGTTTGCTGTTGCTGTATTGTGAAACATGGATTTTGTAGGTTTATATTGTGGAATTTTCATATTGTTTGGTATTTTTATGCAGGGGTTCCCTAAGACCTGAACATTATTTCAAGGGTTTCTTCAGAGTAAAAAGGTTGAGAAAGGCAGCACTAGAGTATGTATCAGCTGCTATGAAGCTTTTTGAAGACAAGACATAGCACAGCTCCTCTGGGGTGCACAGTTAAATCCAGGTGTCAGCTATGAAAAACTGGGAAGTTCAAACTGGCTTCCAAAGAAAGCTGTTTCAGGTAGCAAAATGTGTGTCTAACGCTGCTCTACATTTGGAGATAGGGTTTCTAAAAGTCAAAATAAGGGTATGGCTATCTGTGGTGAGATATTGGCTAAAAGCTCACTTTCAGCCCCAAACTCTAGTACATCTTGTTTTGTCAGACAAGACACCCCTTCTTAGCCCATTTCCACGTCAGACAGAAGAATTTTATATTCTTTTGGCAGATAAAGATCCCTAGCAAATTGCAGATACAAATAAGCCTCAACACCTGTTGCAAGATAAATTCTGCTAAGTAGAAACCTTCCAGGAAATTCCTGGTTTCCTTGTTTACCTGCCTTAGGCATGAAAGCCGGCTGGGTGATCTTGGGCCAGTCCCTTTCTCTCAGCCCAGCTCACCCCACAGGGTTGTTGTTGTGGGGAAAAGAGGAGGAGGGAGTACTAGGTATGTTCGCCACCTTGAGTTATTTACAAAAATAAAGGTGGGATAAAAATTAAACGAACAAACAAATAAACTTACTTTCTCCTTCAGAAGGTAGAGGAAGGCAAAAGAACATCAGCTATCCTTGATTTGATACTAACCAATAGGAAAACCTTTACTGATGAAGTGGAAGGAGCTGGAAATAAGGGGGGAAGTGACCATGAAATGCTGGAGTTTTTGGTTTTAAGGGAAACTAAAACTGAATATAGTTGAATGCTTACCCTGGATTTCAAAAAGGGGGATTTATGTAAGTAGGGTTGCATGTCAGGAGAATCTAATGGGAAAAGAAGCTTAAGATAGGCTGAAATTCCTAAAAAAGGGGGGGATATTAAATATATGATTCCAAACAATTCCAGTAAGAAAAAATCTAGAGTTGCATAGAATAATTCACCTTATATTTCATTTCTAGTCATTTAAAAGCTATTTCTGTAAAGTGAGATAACCACTTCATCTTTGTTAATTTTTTTTAATTGAGTGGGGTCTTAAAAAGCTCCCTGTCACACTGTTTAAGGCAATTCCCAGACTTCTCATTTGGGAAAGCTTGTTTGCTTACAAAATATTTAGCTGTTGCCACCAAAATAAATCATCTGTATGTATAGCAAAGTTTATTCAATAGAACTACACTTGTAGATATTTCTGGCTCCCTCCCTATTTATCACCATCCAAAATATGTCCAACATGGAAACCTTTTCAAGACAGTCTGGGAACCCTTGTGGAGTAGAAACTGCCTATCCTTGCTTTCAAAAATGGAAAAGGTATGGGATTGACACTATTGGAAAGAAACTCTAAAGATGAACAAAAATGAAGGGTTTATTTACATAAGCAAATTAAGTATTGAATTTCAGCTGGAACAATGAGATTTCTTAATTGTACAGTTCTTAGGTTAAATGTGCTTAGGTCAATTTTTAATAATAATAATAATAATAATAATAATAATAATAATAATAATAATAATAATAATAATAATAATAAAAAATATTTGTTATGGCCACCTACTCTAGTAGACTCTGGGTAGCTTACAAATTCCAAATACACAGTTAAAACAATTAAAAGCATAAAACAAAATGGAGATCCCACATTAAAAATAGCCATAACAATAAAAACATGACAGGGGCCTCACAAACACATTAACCACAGGGCTGGGAACAGCACCAGGTCTTAAGAGCTTTCCTGGAACTCCAGGAGAGTGGGCACCATCCATTCCAGAGGAGATGGGAGCAGCAACAGAGAAAGCACACTTCCTAGGTCCTACAAGATGATGTTTAATTGAGGGGACCTGGAGTGTACCCACCTTTGCAGAATATACTGGGCAGGTAGAAACAATTGGAGATATGTGGCCCCTCAGATAACCAGGCCCTATGCCATGAAGGGCATTATAGGTAACAATGAGCCCCTTGAGTTGCACCTGGAAGCCAACTGGCAACTAATGCTGCTTGTATAGCAGCAGTGACACATGGCCCTAACAAAATTAATGTTCAGACCATTTTGAACCAGCTGTAACTTCTGGATGGTGTTCAAGGGTAGTCCCATGTAGAGCGCATTGCAGTAATCCAATCATGAGGTGAGCAGGATGTGGGTGACTGAAAGGACTCTCAGAAAAGTAAAGTATGCAACTCCCGCACAAGATGAATCTGTGCAAAGGCCCTCCTGGCTACAGTTGCCACCTGCTCTTCAAGCAGTAGCTGTGAGTCCAGGAGGATCTCCCAAGTTGCGCAGTCTGACATGGGACCAATGGTGAAAACATCCTCAATCCAGTGGGCCAAACAGCCACAGCCACTCAGTCTTGTCAGGACTGATCCAAAGTCTATTCTTCTCCATCCAGACCTGAACAGCTTCCAGACCCTTCCAGACACATTGACAGCCTCACCAGTACAGCCCAGGGTTGAGATGTAAAGCTGAGTATCATCGGTGTACTGATGACACTGAGTCCTGAACCAATGGTGATCTCAGCCAGTGGTTTCAGGTAGATGTTAAACAGGAGGGAGAAGAGCATCAACCCTGATGCACTGCCCCCTAGTGAGGGGCCATGGGTGCAATCTCTCCCCTCCTGTCAACCCTGACTGTAAAAGAATCTTTCTGTAAGAAAATCTTTCAGAGTCTTTCCCAAGTCCCAGTTAAATAGGTTTTAACAGGTTCACACCTATTAAAATCTACTAGAGTCTACTTGAATAGGCGGCCATAACAAATGCCCCCACAGCATACCCCCTTTGAGTAAGATTTGGCATCCCACTTAATATTTTATAACTTGGAACAAGTTATTTGATATGTCTGCTGCTTTGAGTTTTATGTGTGTGTGTGTATGTGTGTATAAATAAATAAAAGGGGGAGATAAAAAAATATCTAACAACAACAACAAATGCTTTTGGTTTTTTTGATTCAGTTATTTCAACGACTAGTTGGATTATTTTACTCCTAGTTTGTTATATCAAACTGGCTTCCAGGACAAAATTTCAAATGCTGGTGGTTGCTATCTGCAAAACACTAGAGTTTGAGATTGTAAATGTGAAGAATTCCTGACACACACACACACACACACACATCCTTCCTTGCACACATGTATCACTTTCCACATCCAGTGCCAGGGGTCTTGTTCTGCACCCCACTATCTGTGATGGTGGGTAGGGGATCGATACAGGGCCTTTTCTTTTCCTTCAGAATGTTCTTAAAGAGAGATTCTGTTAGCTCTCACCCTTCGAAGCTTTGGATGCAATGCCAAGCTTTCCAAAAATCTGATTCAAAGTTTTGTCTCATTGTCTGATTGCATTCTGATTAATTTTATTTTCCTGTCAGTTTTAGTGCTTTATTTATTTCTTTAATAGATTTATATATATGCCCAATTGGCACACAACCCAGGGCAGCTAATGATCAATAAAATAAACACCACAATCAATCAATAAAATAAACACCACAATTAAAAACAATTTAAAATGTTTTGACTTTGAATGGAGTGTATTTTTCTTGTTACGTTTCATTATGAACCACTCGGGAGCCTTTTGGTGAGGCTGAGAAGCTGGATTAAAAAAAGAATGTTTAAATAAGTGGTAGTTCCAAGAAAAAAAACCCACAGGAAGTGGTCTTATCCTGAACTGGCCTATTGTTTCACCCCCTGTAGTACAGTTGATGTGGACTGGCAGTGGATCTCCAGGGTTTTTCCAGCCTTACTTTGAGATGCTGGAGACTGATCTTGGGACCTCCTGCATGCCAAGCAGCAGCCTGAATTGGACATTAGTTGTTCAACACAGTATGCTCCAGTGCTATTCTGTTTCCTGGAGGGTTGTATTTTCTCCATAGAAAAAAGGTTGGAAATTCTTTAATGAAGCCCTGTAATATCGGTCACTGTATGACAGTGGGAACTGTGAAGGCAGCATCTCCAAAATGGAAAGGATTCCAGAGCCCCCTAAAGCCACAGAGTTGTTAACAATATATACAGGAAGAAGGTGTCCAGAGATAGTCTTACACACTTGCTATAATTTCTATTTTCATTTTCACCATTCAGCTTGCTGGAGAAAATTCATGAAATGGCAATATACAGTGGAAGAAAGCATTAAATGGGCCTGTTTAGTCTTTACAAAGCTGCTGTTATATCTCTCCCTCCTCCCCTCCCTCCTTCTTTCCTTTATTTTTTAAATACTTGTTCTACTTTGATAAGTATTGAGATTCCCCCAAGATTTGCTAATCTCTCTCTCTGTCATGTGTCTTTGTTGACTATAGTCCTCTCATCACTATGTGAAAGAATGATTACAATATATTTATTTATTTATTTATTATTCACATTTCTATCACCGCCCATCTCCCCCTAAAAGGGGGACTCTGGTCAGTTTACAATAAAATTCACCTTAAAACCTCACATCATAAAATCACCAATACTAAAATAATAAAAATATAAATATAAAATCCAAGTAGGAAATTTTATATTTGAAGAAATAAAGGTATCTCTCTTTCATCTATCTATCTATCTATCTATCTATCTATCTATCTATCTATCTATCTATCTATCTATCTATCTATCTACCTACCTACCTACCTACCTACCTACCTACCTACCTACCTCTATCTTCTATCTAATATTTCCATAAGTACATTTGGTACTTCCCCATTATTACGCTGTTGCCTGTCACAGGCAACAATAAGAGACTGGTATATACAACTTTTTCTGCATCAGAACCAAGGATTTTTACTTTATTTAGAAGCTAGATAGTGTGCAATGCATCCCAAAGCAAAATTGAAACTGCCTATTTTGCCTATTTAGATTTATTTTTGTTTTTATTGTTGCCTAAAACTCAATTAATTATTTGATAGATGTTAGATAATGTAGATGTGAACTTGAAGATCCAATATAGTTTTATTTATGTACTTAAAATATTTATATCTTGTCCCTTAATCAGAATGATTCATGGTGCAGCTAACAACTGTAACAATATAAAATAGCCACAATAAATCAGGGAAAAAGCAGCAACCAGTCACTTTCTGAAGGTCAGGGAGGCAGAGCCAGGGGAGTGGGGAGAGGAACGGGAGCCTGAGGCTGCCTATGAAAAGTCCCCTTCCTCAAGCAGAAGCTTTGAACAATATTCTCAGGCAAGAGCTGGCATCATGGTACCCAAAGGCTCCATGGTGCTTATGATACCACCAGATGGTGCTAGGCTTTTCTTTTTCTTTTAATAGCTAAATGTTGCGAGATAGACAACTCTTGTAAGATCCCTATGTTCCTGCATGAGATTTCATAGATGTTGCAATATGCGTAGATTGATATAGATAGATAGATAGATAGATAGATAGATAGAGATAGATGATAGAGATAGATAGATAGATGATAGATAGATGATAGAGATAGATAGATAGATGATAGATAATAGAGATAGAAGATAGAAAGATAGATGATAGAGATATAGAAGATAGATAGAAGATAAAAGATAGAAGATAGAAGACAGACAGACAGACAGATCGATCACACACCCACATGCAGCACTTTAGATTTGAAAAGGAAGCAGTGCTTCAGAGCACCCAGGGGTGCTCATTTTCTTAGCACCTCTGCAAAACAGTTGTGTCTTCTCCTGGGATTTAACACTTTTAGCGCAATCCTGCAAAAACGGTTTAGGGAGAGGAGCAGCTGGTAGGTACTGTGTATGTGTGCATTTTGTAATTGTCCTGCAACATTGCACAAAATAGCACAGCAATACCCACTATTTTGAAACGTTAATTGATCCGTTTAATAATTGCTAAAACTAGAAAAAGCTTCAGGAACCTTGATACTAGGCTTTTTAAAACCTGGAAAGTTAAGAATTTTCTATCCCAAACAAAATGGTACCCAGTGCAATGTTTCTAAAGCTCTGTCAAGGAACATTACCAGATAGTTTTTCCACTGAATAGTCTGGCTGCCCTTGTGGCTCATGTATATATGTATTTTTTTTTAAAAAAATACTCTATATTTCAAATGAACACTCAAGCTAACAATCAAAATACAGAACAGAAAAGGTACAGTACAAAAAGTTTAAGAACAGTGATGGTTTTATAGCAAGTCAGTCAGAAAATGGTGTGATAATCCAGGTAGGATATTTATAGTTTTAGATTTATTAGATGTGGGCTGCAAAAATCCAGATAACCACTAGATGGCAGCAAAAAGCATGTTCTTTGCAGCAGCTATCTTATGATCACCTGGATTGTTGCAGCCCAGATCTGGTTGCTCTAATAATTGTGGTCAGCTCCCTTTTGTCTTAGAAAGATCACAATTATAAGCAGATGTTTTTAAGGAGCTTTATAAAGCCCCTCAGCCTTAATAAATACACTGGAAAGCAGGAATACATGAGAAATCAAGAAATTATATATGAATACATAACCTCAACCACACACATATCAACAGATTTCAGCTGGGTTTACATGGCTGAGAAAAAGGCCTTCAGAATGCATACTTCTGTTGACCTCATCCTCCTCAGTGCTGCTTTTCTAATGCAGTATTTTATATATTTAAATCTGAGCAAGCTAGGCAAAAGGGACCTGTCAATAAAACCAATTAGTCATCCACTAATTTCTTCTTTGTGAAACAGCAGTAAGCAATGAATCAGAATTTTGATCACAACTCAGATGGCGATTCTAATTGCCCTTGCCATTTCCTGCCCAAGTATGGAATCATTATCGTTTCTTTTTGCCTCCTTGTCCTATCTTTCTAATCTTCCAGCTGCTGGAGGCAAGATATTTTCTAAGAACTAAATATTGTATCTCTCTACAGGCAGCCTTGCACCCCTGGATTGAGGGTTATACACTCAGTCCATGGCCATGTTTTAGTGTAATTTGAATGAATCCTGAGTGGCAGGCTGCCTGCTTGCCTGAGGGTGGGGAAATCTGCCTTATAACATTATGGAAAGAGTAAAAGGTAGCAACTCACTCCATTATCAACCTTCTGGAAAGGGACTTGAGACATCTGACTTCTGCCTAGTTATCCAGGATGCATTTGAAGGCTACCGGCTAGCAAGCATGGTTGTCTGGGGATGCTGGAGGTATGTGAAGTTGATGTTTATTTATGTATTATTTCAAATTATATAGCTACCCATCTCAAATACCTGACTCTGGGCAGCTCACAGCAATTAAAAACAATGTAGAAAACAAAACAATGCCCAAAAAAGTATAAAAACAATATTAAAAAACATTTAAAAAACATACAATGATGCAATCCGTAGCCAAGGTACACCAAAACCCATCAACAATAATCAACACCACCCTTGTACAGGCTCTACCACACACCCAGGTCCCCACACCCAATGGCAAAACCAAGTACTGAAAGACAGTACAGTTGGGGTCAATCTGATCTAATGTTATTAAAGTTAAATACACTCCTGCTTCGTAGATAGGAGTTTGGTCAAAAGCCCTCTATAAAGTGCCCATCACTTCCTGCAGGAAAGATGAGAGATGGGGAAGTGAATTTGGATGATGACATACTGTATTAAATGTACCTTTGCATATTTTGGTGAATGCTTCTTTATGCAGCAGTTTCTGGCCCTTGGGGTATGGATCAGGCTTAGGCAGGGATGTGGCTTTTCTCTCCATATACAATTCACCCAAATCAAAGCTGTTAACTGTCTCAGAAGGGAAGTTCCTCCTGGGGTCAAGAGTAATTCCTCTCCTGGATGAAATGGAACTGGAGCAAGGACAGAGGATTCTGGGACTGTGGTTTCCCAGGAGAAGCCTCTACCCACTTGCATTATTACCCCAACATGGACTGTGGGTCACAAACAAGTTAAGTGCAAAATTTAGGTGCATATTAATATTAATTTAAGAACACATGTTTATTTTCTTTACAGAATTATGCACTCAGATGCATCATTTTAATTTTCAATGTTGTTTTAAGTTTCAGAGGGATAGCCAAAGCATTTCTCATGAACTTGTGATGGCATCTTACAAACATAGACCTGAGTTCTATGTAACTAGCTGGTCCATGACTCCATATAAGCTATTTGTTTTCCTTGTTTACATGGAGAATTACCATTGATTTCAATAAAGAACAGCAAATCACTAGGCCAGGGGGTACAGTGCTATGACACCAATGCCTGGGAATTGAATTGATTTGGTAGACCACCAACTATCCTATGAGTATAATCCTACATATTTCTTGCATTTTTATTTACATGTCTTCGTATTGAAGTTTAGCTGTTTCAGAAGATAGTTATTCTGAAAGGCAGAGTATAAGTAATGGTACTTAATGAATAATACATAAATTACAATGGATGGAATTCCAAGGATAAGATGTTTCATTGGCCACTTAAAATAGTGCCAGTTATCTTAGACTTGAAGTATATTCATACAAGGCATTGAAAAGTATCTTTAATCCATTTTATAATTTTTGTAAGGCAATGTAATACTAAACTGCTACAGGTTGTTGCACTACAAGTTCCATCACCTCTGAAGCACTGGCCAGGCTGTCAGATGCTGATGGGAGTTAGGGTCCAGGAATATCTAAAGGTCCCAGAGCTCCCTACCATGTTCTGTTCTGGCAAATATATTTATGTGTATCCTGAAGATAAAGTTGCTCAAGAGTGAACTCAGTGATATTTTTTACTTTCCTGTAAGAGTGTGTCAGATTTTAGCTTGCATAAAAGATTTCCATATTGGCATCATTCTGGGTGGACTTTTACCTTCCATTTAAGCACAAGAAATGCAGCAAGTCGGTGTCCATATTGTGCTATTGATTTCTAAAATGTATCCCATGGTATCTCATAATTGTGTAACAGCTGTGCTGTTTAGTCGTAAAATTCATAAGCAAATTAACATTCAAGATTTCATTATAAAACAGTTCTGATCGTATAGATCCAGGTAGCATTTCTTCCACATGGTTTCAATTATAATATTAGGAGTAGTATTGTTTTGCAAGTACTCAGATTCAGAGCTTTTGAAGGCATTTTCTAAGAAAACATGGAACTTTCCCTGGTGGCCAAAGTACTGGCCTTTTCTTTGCCAATTCCACTGCTCCCTTTCTAACTTTGAGAGACCTCATTGGAGGCAGGAGAAGCTTTTCATCCTGTCCTTAACTGACTTGTGTTAAGGCGTGTTCTTTCTATTGAGAAAGATGAAGTGTTCTGCTTCCCAGTCTGATATTTGGCGAGGATGGGACTGGGCTAGTCAGAGGTGATGACTAAGCCAAATGTAAAGGAATATAGGCCCAGCTTAGAATGGCTGCAGCTTACAGTTTCAAATTCACATTGTTGCTTTTGAACAAAAAGGTATACTAATGCATTATATCCACCGTTTATATGTTGCTGTAAAAATCATACTATACTTCTGGTGTTTTCTTATGGCAAGCATAATGTGTAGAGCTATCTCAGAAATCTGGGTCGACCAGAATTTCAGTTCAGATGATTCAACTCCTTTGGCAGAAGGTCACCAGAAGCACTTGCCTGCTTTCAAACCAGGTTTTGTGCATCACAGAAGAGAAATGTCTTTGTGCTGCCAGGAAATCACCCCCACGCTGAGCCCGTTTGGAAGATCTGGACGCAGGAAAACGGTGCAGACAGAGCCAGCTGTACGTTGTGATATCTGTTGTGCTCTGCTAAAATAGAGCAGTGGAAGCTTGACTCATGTTTGCCAAGTAAGGCATGTTTTAAAGACTTCACCTGAATGTTCAGCCAGCTCCTGATACACAATATGGTGAGGGGAATCCCATATGCATAGCAGGCTGTTCTTTGTTGAGAAGAACAGCCAGGGACTGGGGACAGAGGCAGCATTTCTCTTTATCTGAGAAATGGACATACTGTGTATCAGATGCTGGCGCACCGGACTACAATATTGTATGGATTTTTGCTGATCCCAAATCTGGAAAATTAGCAGAAGCTGAGTGTTTCTTTCTGCCCCTAAAAATGTATGTATTTTTTTAGCACCAATCTTTTACACTTCTGACACACCAACCCCCTGTTTTTGCAATCTGAGCATTTCTTCTGTCATTTCCTCCCTTCTCCTTTTCAGATTTGGGCCTTCCTATGACATTATGGGGCTTGCAGTTTAGCCATCAATAGTTTGCTAGTGAAACACAGTGCTGGTTGTCACCATTGCTGAAAGTACCTTCCCATTACAAAGAACCAAGGTAACAGGAAAAGGAATGCCAAAGGCTTCTGCATCTCTGGGAGTTTTTGGTCACCCAATATCTGATGCTTGACCCCCAACTTAATTGGGGAACAAAGTGACAGTGAAATGGAGAACAGAAAGTGCAGGTAAAATTGAGATTGGCGTTAGTGATTCATTTCAGTTCTATTTGCTGGAATTCAGCCAAAGTAGCTGCTAAAGACGAACAATCCATGGTAGTTGGCACTATATAAAATATTGTTTATTTATTGTTAAATTATAATAAGCCAGATTCCAAAAACAAACACCACTCCTCTCAGAAGATTAGTTTTGATCTTGGTATAGTAAGTGCTTCTTTAGTAAGTGACATATTTCTTCCTTCTGTGACAGATTCTGCCTGCTGCTTATATCCAGGCTGGTAAGAAATACTAGCATAATGCTGTATCTAGAACTTGAACTGTTCTTTTGGAGTGGCATTTTCTCACATATACACTCATATAAGACCAAACCCATGTCAAACCTTTCTTTAAACTATTCTCCAACTTTAGCTGAAAAGAATTTTGAAAAGAATATATTAGTTTAGAAATAGACACATTATTTGATTGGCAACTCTGCCCATGTGTGAGAATTTTAAGGATTTCCTTTTCACTGTTTCTCTGTATATAGCTTTCTCTGTATGTAATTGTTATGGGCTAATCCTTAGCATTTGTAAGAAATTCTGATCCTCAAACTCCTTTGATTAGAGCTAGTAATAGAGGCTTTGCCTTTGTTTTCTATTGAACCAAAGTGGTTATTATTTGTTTGTAGGAAATAAGTTATATATTTTTGTCCTAATACGACATCAGATCATATGCTATTTCTCTCCTTTCCAAGAAAATGTACAGAATGCCAAATGATTTCAGTACACAAACTGCTTCTGGGTATGAAAAGTGGCTGCATGGCTGGAAAGACAAAGTGTACTTTCTTAAGTAAAATAACAAAACCCAATTCATGGAACCTTTTTTTAGGTTGACCACAAAATTTAGTTGTGCACATGACTAATTTGTAAAACAACTCCTTGGAAATCACTGGAGGCATAGACTCCATTTGTATCAGTGGATGATGAACTTGGTCAATGTTATCCTTATTTTACTGCTGCAGCTATTGCCAATAAATCAATGAGATCTTGGACCAGTTTCTCCAACCTTATTGTGCCCCAGATGAGTAGGACTTCAAATCTCATAACCTCCAATTATTTGTGTCTATCAACTTGTACAAGTCTATTTGCCTCCTTTGAGACCTCCACTAAAAACATTTAACTATAGAATTAAGCCTGAAGTGTAGTGTAAAGTCTTGAAAAGGGAGTTCTTTAGTCTTAGGAATCTTATAAAGATTCTTATACATTAAGCATTTTGAGAGCTTATAACGTTCTTGCACAGAAACATTACTGCATTATTGCTTGGTATAGTTGACAGTAAGTAACTATTAGCACATGGAATTTTTTCTTTCTTTTTTTCTTTTCTTTTCTTGTTTTTGGATGAATGGGAATTTACACACATCTCTCCCTCATTACTCTGTGATAGAAATATCAAAAAATTAAGTTTGAGGGCAAGAGAGAGAGAGAATGTATTAGCATGAAGAATGTCAGAGTTCACTGGATATTGGGCCCCAAACCTGGATTCATGTCTCAGATGTCAGAAAGTTGCCAATTTCCTGTCCAGTAGGGGCAAAAATAACTGTACTGAGGTCCCAGAGAGGCAAAAGTCGAATTCCATAATCAAGAATATATTGTCCTCAGCAGGCGACATTTTCCGAAGTTAATTCCCGCAGGCAATTCCAAATTGATTACTCTGCTAGTGTAAGTGGAATAGCAATTATGAAACATACCATACTATCAATATAATTGTTCTGTATGTTATTAAGGAGCCAGGTTTTCTATGTGCAAACACCTTGCAATGTTCTGTCCAACTAATGATGAAATACAATTGTATCAGGGTCAAAGGGGATCAAGCTTTGTCTCTGTTGCCTTCAACTGGGCAATGTAATGGCAGAAATGCGATTGGATCATTACCTGTGCCCAAGGTTACTCAAGCTGCTATGCTAATCCCTTTTGGATGGAAGTGGGGAAGGCTATGCTTTTGCTTTCCATTTCATTGCAGAGGAAGCTCTTTTACTCTGGTAGGGATTGAAAAGCAGCACTAAAGAGTATTGTGGGAAGGATGCAGGAATAGCAAAGCAAGCATTGATTACAGACCATAGCTGCAAGTTTCCAGCTCAAAATATAACATTAGGGATTGGAAAGCAATCCTCCACTGAGATAAATAATTAGTAGGTTTAAAACCAGCAAAAGGGAAAGTTCTTCATCCCCACACAGATTCTTTTCCAAAATCGTAATGAATATTAAGAAATAATTTAGATTTCTTTATAAATACTGTATATTATTATCAAAATCCTGATACTGTGCATAATGCAAGCTTTAAAAACATACCACTTGGAAGTAGCTCCTCCTCCTCCTCCTCCTCTCAGGATTTCTTCCAGCAGTTGACTCAGGCTGCATGAATCATCAGGGGCAAGAAGATGAAGAAGAATCCAGAAGTAGAAGTGGCAGCCCTACGTAATTCCACTGATCAGTTCCTGACCCTAAAGCCCAAGGCATTTAATGTATTTATTTATTTGTTAGGTTTATAACTTGATTTATATATTGCCTTTCCCCTCAGGAACTCAAGGCAGCACACTCAGTGCTCCCTCCTCCCAGTTTTCCCCATAACATCAATCCTGTGAGGTTGGATGGGCTGAGAAAGAGTGACTGGCCCAAAGTCACTCGGTGAGCTTCTATGGCTGAGGATGGCTTTGAATTGGAGTCTCCCCAGAGGGAGTCCACCTTTAACCACTACACAACACTGGTTCTCTTCTTTGGGTTGATGATATGCAAGCTAGGATCTGACCCTGTTAACCTTTCACAGACCTGGCTATTCCCCCAGGCATTTGGGCTAGGAGGTTAGGTGAGCTCTTCTGGTGAAGTGTTTTTTTTGTTTTGTTTTGGAAACTGTTGTTTTGACCAAGGCATCATGTGTTATATGTTGTGGTGGTAGTTTTAAATTTTGTATGCTGTCCAGAGTCACTGCTGGGACATGGGCAGCTCTATAAATCATTTAAATAAATAAATAAAATAAATATACCTTGTGAGAAGCGAGTAGGAGAAGAAAGGGATTTTTCTCTCTCCACCTCTTGGACAACTGATAACCAACCTGGGCAAGAATTGTTAGCATGAAGGTGAAGGATAGAAAAAGAAGGCTGCAAAGTAGTAATAGATTTTATTTTCTAGTATGTCGATGCATATAAAAATGACACTCCTTTGAAAATTCAGAATAATGTTATTTCTATGTTAAAGTTGTATTTTCTGAGGTAGGCAAGACACATGGAGAAATATGGGAGCTCAACTGTATGATAACCATATTTGTGTGAATGCCAGGAAAAGGCAAGAGGACAAGTAATAATAATTCCCTCCACCACGATAGTTATGGAAGCACTGTGAAATGGCCAGGCATTTGACTGATGGCATGAATGGGATGGCGTTCTGACAAAAAAAACCCAACACTGTTTGTTGTTGTTGCACAGAAAGATATGAGAAAGGACCCAGAAATATTTAGATACAAACCAAATGTTACTGACTTCAAGAGTTTTTTTAAAAATTTATTTATATAATATGCAAGACATTCTATTGACATAGTAGACTGATCATTAGACTATATCATGGTTTCCATTAAATTTTGTTCATTTATTTATTGTTGGCAACAGCCTAGCCCAAACTGCATCTTACAGCAGATACTTGTATTAAAAAGTGGTCCTGATGTTGCAAGCAGTAGTTTGAGACTGTTTCCCCCACACTTTGAATTCATGTTTAGAAAATATAAGTGGTAACAACATTATTTCTTCTATTTTATTTAGCAAGTGTAAAGGTAGTCTATGTTTTGTAATAAGTATAAGCCAATGTTCTGTTCTGGATATCTGGAAAGAGTCAGATCCAGGAATATTAGTCTTGGATCATCTGTGATTACTGGTTTACAGTTTGTGGTTGATGCTTCTGGGCATTTCACATTTTACATGCTTTTGTTCTTATTCATGGTGCACAAGACTATTTCAACAGAGAAGAATTCTCAAACAACAAAACATAATATTTTGATTCTGGAGCAATCATTTGATTTCCAAACTTTATTTTTGTAAAGGAACAGGATCATTTATTAGTGATAAGAGAACTCCCTCTAGCATACCTCAGAAAAGACATACTGCTTTTCTTTTTTCTTGTTTTGAGGATAAAAAAACACCCTTTCCTTTGAAAGTGCTGAGAAAAGCTATGGCATTTTCTCAATTTCTCCACATCGAGTCACAAGAAATGCATGCCGAAAATGCAATTTGTACTACAGCACATCCGCACACTCCATGGCTACTTTCATCTTCCTAAGAAAAGACACCTGATCCTTGAGAAGCAGGAGATGAGTAATCAACAATTGTTATAGACAGAAGCTCTTTTCTGGCTTCTCTTTAAATGAAGATCACACTCATGTACATTCTTAAATTATTTTTCTCCCAGTTCGATTTGGAAGGCTAGGAGAGACAAGATCCTCCTGCCTTGAGCACCGCTTTTAATGGCTACACCATCCTCACTTCTCGAAGGTTAACATATTTTGCTTGTTTGAGAGAAGTTCATGATGTAGTTGGCAGTGGTGGGGGGTGATATATCCCATTTTACATGGGACCTGCTTGGGAAGGTGTCTGGGCTGGACTTGATGTTTTTCAACCTGGGGAAATTTGTATTTTGGAATCCTTCAATTGTGAATTTATTTTCCTTTCTACAGTTTATCTCTTAGAAAGAGGTAGGTATTGGAAGAGAGAAGGTACATTTAGAGATGAGAGCCTCAGAATCTTCCTGCTTTTTAAGAAAACCAAACATAACCTGGTAACAATTCCCTTGCAAGTTTATTTGACTAATTCTCCCATTGCTTGTCAAAGAGCATACTTTTGTTTTGTCGTAACAAACAAGCTTTTTCCTCTTCCATTTCTCTAGCAAAGCTGCAGTGGTGGTGAGTACACACTCCTCCTAACTGTTATGATGTTTGCTGTCAAATTCATTTATTTATGCAACTGCTGTGGAAGGGCCCCAGGCGGATAAGCAGCCATGCAAGATTTCAGAGTCCTGGTGTGGGGTCATGAAAGGGAAAGAAAGGAAGAAGTTGGGGGAGGGGGGTTGAGGGGAAAGACCACTGGTTATGAGAAAGGAACTGACACAGGAAATAGTCGCATATGGCACAGATTTATTGTGTCCAAGACTTCCCATTCAAATCCCATTATAGCTACGGCTTAGAGGGCTTGGAGCAGCTTGGAGCACAACCCGCATTTGCTTTCAGATCTGGCATCCAATGAAACTGAAGCTCCATCCTCAAAGCAGAAGTGATGTGTTTATCATGCCATGGCGAAGGAGCCAGGGGTTGCTGCTGCATTTGAAAAGAATGCGGTTTTGCACTTTGTTGTGGAAAGCAACCGATCAGAACAGGCACGAGGGCTGGAGGCAGCTCTGTGTGTCTCTGGGTATGTCGAAATAAACCTGTGAGCTTTATGTTAAATTAGAGCAGAAAGAACTGGAGAGGATAATATAGAACATTAAAACTCTGTGACACAGAAGAGATAAAGGCTTTTGGTATTTTTAGCTCAAGATGTGGAAGAATATGTTGTTTATGAGGAAACAGTTAAGGACTAATTGCATGGGGAGATGTTTTAATCAGGCTGCAGATTTATCGAAATACATTCCTACCAAAAACCTTTGATTTTTTTTTAAAAGTCAGAGAGCAAATGATGTTTGAATTATTATAACTCCATCCATTCATGCTAACTGGTGTGCATTATGTCTTTTCTTCCCACTCCCATTCATTCAACATTTACAGCTACCATTTTACTCTGACCTCTCACAGATTCTCTCCATTATTTGCCTCAACACCACTTAAGTTTCTAGGCTTCTTGGTGCCCGAATGCTAATACTGCTCCACAGCGCACCAGTGGTTCCAGGAATGTGGAATGGGCTATGATGTTAGAGTCAATGGAGAAGCCTGTATCTGACCCTCTTGGCTTTCCAATCAATAAAAGTCAAACTGATGCTGCTGCAGGGTGTCCCCCTTTCATTGGTTCCTCCTTTTATCAGGGCAAACACCTACTTTTCGAAGCAAGGGCAGCCAGCCAACAGATATTAAGGACTACATGGCTTTATATAGATAGCTGCCTTTGACAGGTTTTTTTTTTAGATGTTAATTGGGGAAGTTTTATTTTTACTGTTAGCTACCTTTACTGTCCTCTAGGCATGGGTGGGGCATTATGAATTGAATTAATAGCAACTTATTCATTGGCATAATTACATTATTTCAGACTCCAGGTGATGTCTTCTGCAATAAGGCGACTTCTACTTAATTGAAAATATAGTAAACCACCCCTGTTGTGTTTGGAGAACTTCCTGCTCATTCTTCTGACTGGGACTTTGGAGTTTCTGCTGCTGAAATAGCACTAGCAAGAAGCTGGATGAAACTGTAAAGAGAATCCTATAGGTGGATTCTTGCTCCAGCTCACAATTCCTAGGAGAACTTTGTTTTTCTGAACTTCGTGTTTCTGTTTTTCTCCTGGCTTGGGTATAGGTACAATGACTGATTCAGATGAAGTCATCTTGTTCTCAGCCATTCACTCAGTACTTAAGCAATATTTGCACGTGATCTTAGTCAAAAGGCTGAGAAGTGATAGTACTTAAGCAATATTTGGTGGATAACATTTCCATTTTTGTTTTGTTTGTCTGTTTCTCAAAACTCTGTTCCACAGCAATCAAACAACTTTAAGTTGTCATACAATAGCAACATAAAAAACCCAGTCTAAAACCACCAGAAACAAATAAAATACAACAATAATGGTAAGGGTAACAAATCAAAATAAGGAATAAGGGGAAAGGAAAAAAGAACGAGATGATGTCGGATATAAACTTTTTAAAAGCTGTCTGCAATAATTCAGTTTTTAACATTTTTCTAAAAACTGGGGATAGGGAGAAAGCTAACCAGATCTCCTTTAGGAAGCAGGTCCAAAGCACTGGTGCTGCCACACAAGAGGTTCAAGCCCCCAAACCTCTCAGAAACGTAGGACTATAAATAGTTTTGTGTCTTCAGTATATTCTGGAGTTTTGTTAAGTTTGTTAGCAAGAAACCTGTTGATCCTGTAGAACTCCCCTTGTCTTTAATTGAGCCTTTATCTAGTTTATTTCCCATATTTCCTTCCTGCATAGCTGAATACATTAAGTCCACAAGCATTCTTATTCTTTCCATTGATAACTGATAGGACTCAGACTTTTTCTAGTTGGGAATACGTCTGCTCTTCAACTGAATTCAAGCTAGGCTTCTCTCCAGCTCCCATTAATAATTCATCATTAATTAAACATAATTAATAATTTTAATTTTAATAATATTAATTGTAAATCTAAAGATTTTTCAGGCAAGTGCTGGTGGAAGAGGGGTGTTTCAATATATTTAATTCTACTTTTTAAAAAAATGTTATAAATTAATGTTCTCATTAGCAATAACTTCAGAGATGAACAGTTGGTGGGTTACATGAGGTATCAACGTCCCACATGTTGCTGATGAAATAGTTCAGCTTATTGGTCGAATGTCCACCCATTTAGAATGGTTTTATACTCAAATACTTCTTGTTTTTACATGCAAAAGCCCTACATAAACAAAACAATGATTTTCTTAAGTATTTCCTTTGATTATTTTGAAAGGGTGGTCAAGCAATGTCAACATAGCCAAATTCTCCAAACAAAAGGCTGACCATTTGGAGATATGGCCACTTCTATAATATCACTAAATTATATTATTCTACCTTATGCTAAATGTATGTTCATGCAGATTGCTGGATCATAAATATATATAATTTTGCTGCATTGTCATGGAAGAATTAAGATTTACAATTTGTGAGTAGAAAATAATATGTGGTTATCAATCCCAAGACAAGTGCTTACAAGCTGGCTTGAAAATCATACTCAAGCAGTGCTCATTAACGGTTCCTCACTAAACAGGAGAGAGGTACTGAGCACACAGTTATAGATGTGGGACACCTGGATTTATAATAGTACTTGTGAAAAAGATCTTGCAATAGTAATTGACTGCACTAGTTGAGTCTGTATGATGAGGTTGCAAAGAAAAAAAAACATGTTGCATCAAGAGAAGTACAGTTCTAATTCTTAGAAGTAATGATCTCACTTTGTCCTGCTTTGGTCAGATCCCATCTCAAGAATTCTGGGTACCACACTTCAAGAAGGAGTTTAAAAAACTGGAGCAATGCCAGGAAAGAGTAACAAGAATGACAGTTTGAAACCTTGAGTAAATGTCAGTCTTCAACTCAGATTCAAAGTGGAGCATTCCCATGGGTTGTTTTCTGAATTATTGAATATATTCTTCACATAATGGTAGAATCAAGAAACACCTATTACTTTTTTGTTGTGGCAGAGTTTGATGAAATGTGCAAGTATAGTAGGCTTAGTGAAGCCTACAGATAGTTGCAGGAATTGAAGTTTTATGAATCATAAGCATTCCTTGAGGTTTGATGGAATTCAGAGATTAGATGTAACACATCACTGAAGTATATGGAAGTGTATAGATACATACATACTGTATTACAGACAGTGTGTGTGAATAGTGTCATAAAACATCCATCCATCATAGGCAAATACAGCCATCCAAATGCTTGCAGACCCACATGATCTATAACATTAAAAAAATATTAAATTAAATGCTCCTGGGCCAGAGGGGAGGAAAGAAGGGGGAAATGGGGGATCTAATAGCTAATGCTATACATAAGATTCAAAGAAGATCCTTCTATAGCTAGAGTAAATTAGGATAAAATAGATTGATAGATTTTAGGCAAGGATCAAAAATGAGATATGGAATAATCTTCTAGTATTACTTCATATCCAGAAAGCATTGTGATGTAAGAACCCTGATTGGAAGCTACTAAAGTTAGTCACAAAACCATATCTAATCTCCTTTCTCTTTCTCCTGTCTATCGTTTTCCATTGGGGCAACATTGAGAGAAGTTTAAATAAACTTGGAATCAAAAAAGATGCCATATGGATGCGAGAAGGGCTTGAAGCTTCAAGACTAGTCCACTTCTGTCTGGACCAAAAGACCCCTCTATTCAGATTAGCTTTAAATGTCAGTAACTCTCCCAACTTTAACCCTCCCAAATAATCCATAATCCATGACTAGGTTCTCTGGTGACTACAATTGTAGAGGAATATCTTGATATAAAATATAAAATATAAATATATATTATAAATCTATTTTATTTACAGATTAAAACAAGATAAAACAAAACAAAAATAAACTTGGATAGCCCAGAGCAGAAATCAAACACAAACCTTAAACCAAAACCTAGAAATAAAATTCTAAGGATAAGACTTCTCCAGTCCATAATCATAAATTTAATATCAAGTCGCTACAAGTTTGCATATAAGGGTGTTTGAAATTTATCAAGCTGTGGTTGCTACCAATTCTTCATTGCCTAATAACTCCTAATTCAAATCTTCTCATCAAGTCTGTCTGAGATTTCTGTGACACAGCATCTTTCTCTACACAGGGGCCTGGATTGTGTGAATGGTTATTTCATTAGTTCAGGGAGTCTCAGCAAGCAGTAGAACATAGAAATAAAATATGAATTTTATGAATTATGGATGAGCCCAATTTGGTTCTGTGTGTGTAGTACTGGGACTTTGAATAGAAATTCATGTGCCTGGAAAATTTGTTTGGATTTGTAGGACAAATGCTTTTAAAAATACTTACCAGAATTCCTTGTTCTCCAATAATGAAAAGTCTTGCTAAGTCTGGACAGATATTCTTAGTATTACTTCATATCCAGAAAGCATTGTGATGTAAGAACACAATTTGTACTAAAATCCAGAAATACTGCTATCCAGGCCTAAAGCAAATTGGCTGGATTCCTGGTGACTTCATGGATGTCTCCATGTAGTTATCTTACTAATAATGTGAAAATGAGTTGCAATTGCTTTCTTCCTATCTGGACATAGGTCTTTAGATATCAGGATGACTTTTGCAAATTGGACATATTCTGGCACACATTCTGGAAAACACTGCTGAAAATTTGCAATGGATTTTTTTACATGAAATGTGTTGTTTGATAAATCATTCTCATTCTGTTCTGGTTATCTCACTCATTTGAAGAGTTAGCTCTGTTACCCACATTTCTACGGTATATCTAGTCATTTATAACGTCTCCCATATTGGTGCACTAGCCACAATATTTTCATATCTTAAATAGCATATTCAAAGTTTAATTTCCCCCCACTATCAGGCTACATTGTACTGTCTTTCAGAACTCCCTTAAAAGTATTGGTCATACTGCATCCATGTGAAGTCTTTAAGCCACTTTCTCCCACACTGAGAAGGTAGGGTTGGATTTTATCTGTGTAGAACTTAAAAATAAAAAATAAAATCACATTTCCATTCACTTGCACAAACTTGCTGATGAATCCCAGATTCACCTAGCATTCATGGATTGAACAGCATATTGAAAGAAACTCTAAGCACAGATAAATGATTAATATTATCTTTTTCATTATATTTCAGCAAATAATGATTGACAGATCCAGCCTCTGGGAAATTATTGCCATTTCACAGATGTTCATTTGAGATACAGAGAAATTGAGATCTGAATTAGATTTTACATGCAAATGAAGACTATCAGAGAAATCTGTCCCATATTTATTTGCATGAAAAATTGTGTGAATTGAAAACAAAGTATCTTGTGGCTTGAATTGGCACATAATTTCTGCATTCCACTACCATTCATTTTAAAATATTTCTTGTCTCAAAAATTGCATATAAAATGGTGTATTTTGGTTAGAGAAATATATATATATATATATATATATCTGTGGAACCTGTAGATAGAATATTTGTGTTTGAGAAATTTGCTTGCTTGAACAAATACAGATTTACTGAAAGAAGTGTTGTTTAACACTTGTTTGCATGGTATTTCTTTAGTTAAAATCAAATTCAACAGCTACTTTTTTCCATGACACAGATCCACAGCAGGATCTTACTCTAATGTTTATGGGACAGCAGGAAACTAAACATATAGTTCTATTCATGGTTTACTGAATTATTTGCCTCACTTCCTTATGGTGGAATATATCTGATGGCTTGCCCAGGGCCACTAAACTAGAGTATGTAAATAGTGCCCCATTAATTATGTCACCACTTTTATTTTTACTATGTACCTGCATTTATATTTGCATTAGAAATATAGTATATGACTGGCAAAACTGGCCAGGTGGAAATAACACTGCAATACATTTATTTTATGTTGATAAAATACCTATTAGAGAACCTTGATGACACCTCTTTGTTTTAGTCAAAAATGCTTGTATTATTCTTTACAAGTACGCATTATGAAATCTATCATAAACTACGGAAAAAATTAGTTGCAGGAAATATTTATGCTAACCTGAAGGAGAATTCATTAATGTTGATATATTTCATTCAATTTTAAGGTTAGAACTTTAAATGGGGGACAGAAGTGGCTAAAAGACAGCAAAGGTCTCTGTGCCTTTAAGTAAAACATCTGTTTTTAAGGAACATTTTAAAAACACTTTCCTTCTTCTCCATTTTCTAAATAAAGGACATGAGTTGTGTGGGGTGCTTTTTTCCTAAGCAGAGGACCCCCATGGCATATTTTTCTTTTCAAATGTGAAATGAGGTGGAAAATCCTCATTTCACGACAGGAAGGACAAATATTGATACAAAGTTAATATTTGTCAGAAACCCTGCAAGCAACTTGAGTGTTTGAAAAGAAGTAAATTAAATAAAATAACAAATTTGATGTGAAGGTGTTTTTTTTAAAAAAAAATTGCGAAGAGTAGAGTGCCATATCTTACATGGAAAAAAAGAAATAAAGTAAACACACATACTGTTGCTTGTCTCTTCCTGGATGCAGATTAGACTTCTGTGTCACCCACTATGTGCATATCTCCTGCCATGGAGTTCAGGGTCTTATGTGAGTGAATAAACAAAAATACATATATTCTTTTGTATATATAACAAACAAACAAACAAACAAATCATATCCATATGTAACTCTTCAGTCATATGTATTCACTTAGATTTAAAAATATGCATGTTCACCCTCACCTCTTCGATCTTATGCATTCACCTAGGTTTAAAAATATCTCCCATCTCTTTGATCCTCAGTATTCATCTTCAGTTTGGTTCTCCTGACTTTTCATGGCACACGTGTACACCAGTGGGTATGTGAATGCCAGTTTACCTTCCCCTCCCCCTCTTTTTTTTGCACACCAAAACATAACCAGTTTAATTTAATTTTGGTCATTTGGAAAGAAGCTTCTGGAATGTATCAGTGTTGTTCTTCATCCCCAATGTAAATAGCTCGTGTCACCTCAATCCTCAGTGGTCAATCAGTATTTATTAAGGGCTGTCCACTCTGGCCTTTTTCTCCAAGGAGAGCCGCAAGGCAGATTAGATGCTGCCCCTGACACGCTGTGTCACTTATCTATTTGTGTTGATGATGAGAGTCAGCTGCACACAGGCCTCCCTTTCCTCTTCCCTTCCCAGCCCCGCTTACGAGCACCCCTGCTTGGATTTTCATGAGGAAATAATCAGATTAGGCCTTCAGCGATGAGTTCATATGGAGTTCTCTTTTCTCCGATGTGCTACTAACTGAATAAACGTGTTTTGTGGCAAATTGTAAATGACATTATGATTACCAAGGCCAGCATGGCTTTCATTTGAAAAGTGATCAAAATTGCTGGCCGCAGAAATTGTGACTGGCAGATAAGGCTGTTAAGTAGGAGGAGGGAGTGGGGGCAATGAGGGAGAAAGTGACCTACTGGGATTCTAGCAACCTGCTTACAAAGGAGCAACAGAGATCCCAGCCATTCCAGAGAGAGGCTGGCTCAGAAGTGAGGCGTGCAAAGGAGACAGGTCATGGCGGGTGGGGTGGAGCGTGGAGGTGAGTGGTTGACTCAGCTGTTTGCTGGGATCAGGTAGCAACAATTGTCTTCAATAGTCCAGGATGACTTCCAGGTTTTTTCAGTTCCTTGCTGACAAGAATCACTCACACTAAAAGAGCCATCCTAATCTTGGGGTGCTGAGGGGAAAAATGTAATACAAGCTAATTGATTTTCACAGATCCAGCCTTTTAATTTTGATTTGGAAAGTGCTGCCAGCTGTGTTTTCTCTCTTTCTTGAGAACTACTTTCTATTTTGTTTTGTTTTGTGTGGTGGACTCATGTCTGGAGCATCCATGCCTGTGCAGACGTGTTTGTGGCAATGTGTGCTGCATAGGCTGTGGGTCAAATGGATTCAAGTGACAGACAAAACATTTCTTTATACACAAATGCCTATTCCCTCATTCCAGGGCATATTGGAATGCAGAACTGCAAAGCTGGAGGACTGGGTGCGATCATGACCTGGCCAAACTGGGTGGTGCTGGGGCAGCAACAGCAACTGATGGACCCTTAGCCCAGTACATTTGTTCCCAGTCCCCCAGCCAGTGTTCTGCCATCAACAACATCAAGAACGCTTTTATTAAGCAAACATTTAAGAGGCTTGGCACATTTCATCCCCCTATTCTATGTTTCTCACCTCTGTCTCTATGGAGGAACTGATTTAGAAGTTACACTCCCACAGCATCTGAAGCAGCTTGGCCAACAGCATTCAGGCCTTTTAGGTGTTGCTTTGCTACCTGAGGATAAATAAGGAAACCCGAAGAAGGGAAGCAATCCTGGGAACCTTGTGCCCTCATTGACCCAGGGTCATACTGGGGGCTTAAAGGGTCTCTTCCATACCCAGATAAATGAGCAGTGAATTGCAAGGAATGGTCTAAAACTAACCCAATAATTTCAGCAGGAATCAGTTACCAAAGTGAATAATGGAAGCTCCAATCTTTAAATCCATCTTTGCAAAAAGATTTCATACTTCAGGTCTATTCAATACACTTTCTCTGGCTCAACAAACATATAATAAGTTTTCTTTCTGACATTCATACATTTCTCAGTGACTTTCTGAAGAGCAAAAAACTGGATCTGTACACCCCTTGCCTGGCGTAAAGCTACACTGCACTTCCCAAATGTTGCTCATTGTCATCTCTTGTACCATTTCAATCAGAATTCTGTGAAACATTTTCCAAGCATATTTATTTATTTATAGTTTTTGCATTCACTCTGGCTAATTTTCTTTTTATGTAGGGGAACAGTAACAGCTTTCTTCCAATCATCGGGCACATATCCAGTCTTGCCACATATGTTAAACAAGTCACATGGCCACTTTGTACACAAACTGCATCTATATTTTAACATTTCTCCAGTTTACATATTTTTAACACTCTCACAGCATTTATGACTTCCTTTTCAGCTTTTTAAAGTATATTTTTCTCATTTTTTGCAATAATAATAATTCCCTTTCCTCATCCACAACCTCTTTCACTTCATCATTCCACCAAGTACCCCTTTCCATACTTCCTATTAGGTAACTCTACACAGTTCAGTGGCACTTGGTAATAAAATTCTGTTCCAAGCAGCTTCCACATCCTCTTTCCATGCATCTATTTTCTATTCATTTTGTTGTGAAATCACTCTATAATTAAAACTTTTTTCATACAGCATTTGTAGTTTTTCTTTCTGCTTTCATCCTAGTTCCTTTTACTTCTTTTGCTTCCATATTTACCAAGATCCACTCTTGACAATACCAGTAAATAATCTGTTTCACATTCAGCCTTGTATCCTCACTAATTTCCTGAGTCTTTAATCATAAATGATTAGATCAGTCACATTTTTATATCTATATTCATTCCTTTGTTTTGTGTGCATTGTGTCAACTGTGTGTTTAAAACAAACATTTTCTAAGCAGATTATACCAGTCAGCATTGCCATTCATTCTTGGCTCTCTAAATGGCACATCACTTTTTTAGTGCTCTTATCTCATTCCCACCTATTTACTCATGTAGAATAATTTTCCTCAGATTGCATTTCATATGTTTTTATCAGTTTAAAAGGTTTCACACAATTTTTATTTTTTTATGTTGCAAACTACAGGAAGGTATTACTGCTGAATCCACCGGTATGTAAATACAACAAACAAACAACTATATGATTCAGTATGTTCTACTATTTTTCTCCCAACTCATCTCTGATTCTTCCATTTTCATCATTCATTAGAATGAAGCACACAACCATCACCAATGTATTGATTTCTATTTTCATACACACCCACAGCAACTTAGCTGATACCAATTTGTATTTCATAACATACATTTTAGCCCTGTCATTTGTAATTAAGGCTACAGCTTCACTTTTCTGCATGTATTCAGCAATTCTACTCTGTAAGATCAAACCACCCCCATTCTGATCTAGCTTTCTTCTGTTAGTTTCCCAGACTGATAATATACCCATTTCTGTTTCTTTCATTGCCTTTGTCAATTCATGCCCTTTATCAATTCCTCAATTTACAGTACATTCTTTTCACCAGATAGACCCATAGTGATTGACCTTCACTGCTCATCATGGTCAAGTTGAGGCTTTCATATGATGCTTTTTAGTCAGCTAGAGTAGTATTAAATGAGGCTCCCAGTGTTGGTTGCAGTTGTGCCATGTGCAGCATGCCCTGCTAGTAGAAAGTACAGTACCAGTCTATTTTGGCATATTTGGGGCAGCGCTGCTACAAGCACAACCAAAGTCCAATTTTACTTCAAGGATGGTCATGCTATTTTTTGCAAGTTAGAATCTCTAACGCAGAAACTACTTGGAAGATAGCATATTGTTGTCTTCATCCAATTAACTAGAAGATATATGCAACATGTGGACAGAGATTCAGGATGCACCCTACCTTAGGACGGTTTGAAGCAAAACATCTTAAAACTATGCTTTATGAAGTTGGCATTTTATGTATTTAATCTGAAATGGAAGAATGAAGAATGTATGAGATGAGAAGGAGTCTAGGCTAATTTCTTTCACAGTAACAGTCACTAGCAAAGGTTCTTCTGGGAAATGTAGTTTGTTGTTCTACTGCGTATTTTATCCTGAGAACCAATATGCTCTAAGCCACCATTTACTGCTGAAATTGAATCATGCTAGCTCTTTTTAATGGCAACTATTAAATATTTTAGAACTATCCTTAAGAACCTTTTTTTCCCCCCCTGGGATGAGGAAAGTGGGTTTCAGCCACTGCCCTCAACAAAATCTGTTCACCAAACCAAATAATAGTTGCTGCTCCATTCAGAATTTTCACTCATTTATTTTCATAATTAAATATAATATTCAGACCTGGATAATCTGTGCTTTCTGCAGGAAAGTCAGCTAGGGATGCTGGAGGTTTTTGCTTGAGCTGCATAAATGAACAAATCTGATTTGCATTTTTCAGTTTAATATGCGGATCAGAACATAGTTACACTTCACCTTTTGCAGTTCTCTGAATTTTGGGAGACTTGCAAGTCTTAGGTTCAACAAAAATATAACATTCTGTGAATACAAATTCTTTTTTGCATATGGAAATGTGTATATAAAATATACAATGTATATTTTAGGATAAAATGCAAATGTTATGGAGAAAAAAAATAATGCAGTTTTGGTATCATTATTTCTTTTAAAAAATAGTGATGCAGAAATTGATGGAATAAATTCATATCAAATTGTCTCTGATTTGAAGTTATCCCAATTAATGGGATACATTTGGCAAAGTTATATAAACTTCTTCCTGTCTGATCACATTAATACATTAATAACATTATTAATTAATTAATTAATGTAATTAATTAATTACATTAATATATCTGCATATTATATTAATGTAACTGCATATGTCACAAGTTAAAATAAATAAGTCAACATTTTTTTTAACAAAAATGCCTTTATCCTATTATTTTTTTCCATTAGAAATAGATATATGAATATTTATAGTTTTTCCTTTCCCCACCTATATCTAGAATTTCTGATACACTTGTGATGGAAACTAAAATAGTGTACAATTGCTTTTCAAATACTGTGTTAAGATGAATGCTAGGTTCTAGAAGACTGGTGACTAAAATTATAAGAGTTGGTAAATCTATGCTGATGATTTTTTTTTTAAATTATTATTTAACAGGCATTTACAGGGAAGAAAGAAAGTGCATTCTCAAGCCTTCATCCAATGTTTATTTCTGTAAAGAAACTGACCATGCAATGGTGTTTTTGGAAAGTATGGATACAGATTTAGATCACAGGAACTTCTCTCCACCTTTATTGGTAACTAGTACCTTTGTGGACACTTTCAGTGAAGCCACATCACAGGGACCTTGCTGCTCCAAAGAACTTTCTTTGATATTTTACTCTATACTGCCATCAAACAGGCTTTCAAAGATTTGCTTTGCTGGACCAGTTCCTTGGTCATTAAGACTCCATTTCAATGGTGGTCATGGTATTGTCAGGATACTTTTAGCTATCTTCTATGATGAACCAAGAAGCCTTCATGTTTTTGTGAACAAGAACTCCATTCAACCAGTCTTGTTTTTTTCCAGGCTTTTTTGGGAAAATGCCACAACAGGAACTAATTACTTCAGTTTTCAGGAGAATCTTCTGTACGTTGCTGTTCCCTGGGATGAATCTATAGAAATACATACCCATTGTGCCCTTCATGCTGCTTTCACCATAGAAGAGAACACTGGAGAGAAAGCTCAGGCAATGCTTCTTCAACAGTTGGCTAGTTTTTTACAAATTGGGCAGGATGAAATTAGAACAGTCTCCAACACTTCAGGAAATGAGGACACATTAAGGATTATTGCAGACAATAGTACAAAGAGGAAATATCAGTGTCCCCCAAAGAGGTCATGTGTACTCACTCATCATAGCACCAGCCAACAGAAAACCCAGGGGAGTTTCCATCCACCCCATGTAATACCTGGCTTGAGAGTGCTGATCCTTGAAATCAGTGATCCATTACACTTCTTAAAAAATAAGTTTGCTTCCTCATTTTCAACTGTCAGGTTAAACAGTTTGGCCAGTACACTTATTGATGCCCAACAAACTGGGGCACTTCAGCATGTTCTCAGATTGCCAGTTGATACTCTGGTGGTGATGGTTTCCTCAGCTCCAGTTCCAGCAAAAGAAAATCCTAGGTAAGTGTGTTGATTGTTAACTACTCATACTTTTAGTAAGTCAAACCTGTATCAAGAACAAGCTTAAGACTGTTGTCCTTTCTTAGAGCTAGGGCTCACTGAAGAGGATAGGGGACTTATTTCTCAGTCACCATGCATAGTAATGCTGTGCAGCAGCCCTCAAAGAGTTTCAGGAGTACATGGAGCACAAAGGTAGCATCTACCTGCAATACCTTAAAGCAGCCACATGATCTGGGGAAAAAACATAAGGTGCTCCAGACATATGCTACATCCCTACTCCTGTATGTTCTAAAGCAGTTTTCGAATTTGAATCTGAAGTGCTGAACATGGCTAATGTGCTAATTTAATAACAATAATAAGAATTTTGTGAGAATTTTGTCTGTAGCCCATTTGGGTGCCATAACCTATGCTGTTTGTTTGTTTGTTGTGCTTATACTCTCCTGCTATTTGGAGAAGCTTCTGGCAGGTAACACACCATAAAAACAGACAACAATATTTAAAACCAAACAAATTAAATAATGAATAAATTTAAAACCAAGGAGAGTAAATAAAGGACAGAAAGAAACACTTAAATAAAAACCCAAGTATTTACCTAATGCTGAAAGGCAGATAGTATAAGTACCAACCTGGCTTCTAGAGGAAGGGCAATGCAAAGCCAAGATGCCACAACAGTGAAGGCCTTCTCCATCATCCCCACATAATGCACTTCTTCCAGTCAATGGATATTGAGAAGACATCCCACTTTACATCTTAATATTTGGGCAGGTACATGCAGGGTGAGGTGTCTTCTCAAGTATTTTGCTTGTAAAGCATGAAGGGCTTTAAACATAAACAATATAAGATTAAAGCACAACTGGTCATGTATTAGCAGCCAGTGCAATCCTTTTAGGACTTGTCTGTGGTCTTTGGCAGGTGTTCTGGATAAGAATGGAATGATACTGAATCAGCCAGCAGATTCTATTCCACTATGATAGAAGTGTTAGGAAGGAAGGAAAATTCAATCAAGGCAACTTTTAGAAAGTAGTCATTCATATCACCTTGTAGAGATCTGGGAATGTGTGCCCTGCCCATTTTTCATATGCTGGACTTCAAAAAGCAGGTAGACTATGGAGCAGTATTGAAATTAAAATTTGGCATGTTAAAATACATCTTTTCCCCATCTTTTTAGCAGAATAGAATCATTGGTACAATGTTACTTTTATTAGTTTTTCTCAAGAATTGTTACCTTTGAACAATAAATTGAATATTGTAATCCAGTTAAGAAAGGAATTTGAGGTGGAGAGAGTTGTGTCTGCATCCTTCTACCTATATATTGTCTATAAGAAGCTCTGACACACATGCACAGTTTTTTAAATTAAAAAAAACAAACTTCCAACTTCATTCATAATACCTTTGGTCAACCTTTGATGACCTCTTTAAAATGCTAATCACCTTTTAGCATACATTATGAATATCTCCAATTACTCCTATTCAAGGGGCAAGGAAGAGTGCTTTGGGAGTGAGGAGTGATAACTCCAGGAAAGTCCCAAGTAATAAAATTCATGACTCCATGCATGACTCCTGTTCAGCCCAACTGTTCATACTGGAGAAAATCTACATGGTCACGGAGAATTGACAATTGACTTGATGGCAGTTAATTAACAGCCCAACTATGCAAGCTTTTTTTTTTTTTCAAAATTCTGCTTTCTGACTGATTTTATCTTTGCCACTTGCCACTGTAAGCAAAAACTCTGAATAATCTTGAGAAGGCATACAGTCATAAAGGGTAGAAAAACTAATCTCAAATTTTTGCTTAAATGTTTACATACAAATTGTCTTTTTTAAAAATAGATAATTCATGTTCAAGGAAGTTTTGAAAATGATAGGGGAAAGTAGGTAAAGGCTTTTATTGAATAATAAGTAGCTAGTATCCTAACTTCATTTACTGAAATTGTCTGGATTTACTTTGAATAACCACATATCCGTAAGATCCCTGTATCTTCTTTTGTGCATTTCAACCCATGAAATAAACTTTGAGATAGTCTACATACACATATACACACCCTCTCTTGCTGTCAAAATTCAGCAAGATTTTTTTCTAAAAATGTTGCCTGAGACTAGCCACTTTTTTCAATAAAGGTAAATTTTAGTCGCAAGCCATTTCATCACCTCTTTCAATGTCAATGTTTATTTTTATGCAGCTATATTGTACTTTAACTATTTTTATATAGACACACATATTTTTACTAACAGCAATGGCAATGCCAAAGGAAATTGGAAATTAGTGACATGCAATATCCTTCTGTCTCTGTAATAGTCAGTGCTCTTTAAAGTCACATATTCATCAACAAATATTCTATGTATATTTGTAGATGAATATGTGACTTTAAAGAGCATTGACTATTACAGAGACAGAAGGATATTGCATGTCACTAAATACACTATGTATATTTGTCTCATCTGAGAATGTAAGACTATCTAAGACATTTTACATTATGTCCTTGTGCTACAAACTTTGCTAGTTTGGGTTTGTTTGTTTGTTTCTTTTTGGCTATGTATTCATTTTAAAATCCCACACTTTCACTTCAACTTAACAGCTGACAGAATGGAACAATGTTATAATATCGTATTACTCCAAATACTGAATGAGAAAAGGGTAGTAATATTTAATAAGAACACTTTCTTGGTTGCCACCTATTTTGATTCAAGGCAGGGCCGTCCATGTCATCTCTATGATGGAAAAATGGCAGAATATGCCACAAACATGTTGTCAACAATCACCATTTTCAAAAACTGATATATTTGTTAACTGAAGAGTTAACAGCTTCCAAATCAAGATGGATGTGATTTTATTCTTCAACTACTTAGCAAATGTCAGAGCAGTTTTCAAATTTCTATACAATCTCCAGACTACACAGGAAAACAATAGTCTGGGCCACACTCTACAACACACAAACATACCTTCCTCCCTTGACAAAGACTAGGCTTTAAAATAACTACTTTTATAATTTCTATCATTTGCATTTTAGTTGTCATTCCATCTATTTGTTTGCCCACCTTTCTGTGATAGACTGGATAGGACTTTATTAAGAGAATATAGCTAGGAAGGATTACATTGATCACCCACATCACTGCCCATTCTGTAGAACTTCCCTATAGGGATTCAAGAATGCATTCAGATCCACGTGGGTAACCGTAATCGTTGGTCAGCTGTGCACTAGTGGTGCTACTAAGGACAGGCCGTGGGGCAGAGACTTAGAGCATAGCAGTCTGATGAAGTGCAAAATAGCAATCTGTCCATTCCGATATTTGCTCAGAATTTGAGTCTTCAGCAATAGGTAGGTTAAAAGGTCTGCACTGTGGAGGGTAATAATTGCTGTCTAGCAGCATAAACACCATTGCAGAATAATCTAACTATGACAAAAGAGTTAAGACAAAACACCCCTTATGCAATGATTAATTTCTTGCCAAAAGAGAACAAGTTCAATAGGAAGAAATTAATATATATTGTGGCAATGGCTTCTTGGATGGTTGTGACAGCTATATGGCAGCCATGATGGAGTTCAGCTGAGAAGTGGAAATGATGGTTGCAGTTTGTTGTATTCTGTCTCAGTCTTGAACAAAAACAGTTTTCTTAAAAATCCAACAAATGTCACCATTACCTGAAAATAAAATGTCTGGAGGAATTGTATGGCTAGCTGTGATATGGATGATCTCTGTTTAATCTGATTTGAGTTGAACTAGGAAACACTGGATTATTTTTATGCACAACCCCCTACTCCTTTATTTATTTATAATGCTTTTAATCTATTCACTAATAGATTAAATACTTTTCTGGCTGGATTACAGAATGGCTAAGAACATTAAATATTAACTTTAAGAGAGAAAAATGGGAGAATAATAAAGTGCAATTAATAAATAACAGAAGAGGACCAGTTTGGTGTGTGGTGAAAGACACTGTAGTAGAAGCTGGGAAACCATGATTCTAGTCCTGCTTTAGTCACAAAAGCTAGCTGAGTAACTTTGGACCAGTCACTTTCACACAGCCCTAGGAAGAATGTACTAGCAAGCCACTTCCAAAAATGTTGCCAAGAAAAATGCATGGAGTTGTTCCTCCAGTTACCAGGAGTCAGGGTTGACTCCATGCACCATATCAATAATACTGGAAAGTCAGTTTGAGCTAGTGGTAGATGAAAGCCAGCTGGGTGACCTTGAGTGAGTCACTCCCTCTCTGCCCAAGGAAAAGGCAATGGCGACCACTTCTGAAAATGCTGCCTCTGACTCAAACGTTAAAAACAACAACAACATACAAAACATTGTATAAACAAAAAAGGACGTAAAATCAAGCTGATTTGCACACTATGAAAATGTATGTGAGAACATCAGTGTTTTCTTTTGTCATTGACACAACTGTAGACATGCTTCCCTAGTGATGGCACAGCCAAGAAACCTCCATGTCTTGTAGCCTAATGCCTAACTTCACTTGGTTGGGAGATCCAAAGGAAGACCTCCAAAGATGACAAAAGCCTGGGCAGATGCAGAGCTTTTCTTTGATTGCAACATTGTTTCCTAATAAGAATATGATTTGGATAAATTTGGCACCAGCAATATTGTTAATTTAAAGGGCCTCCTTTCTGGATTCAGTATTTCACAACACATTCTGAGCCACAGGTGTTTCATATTTGGACCAGATTAACTGTGAACTCTCTTTAATTCCCTTGGGCCAAGCATTCTTTTCTTAAATGATGCCAGATCTTATGGGGAGAGTTTGTAAATGCAAATTAATTCTTCTTTAAAATGCATGTACTTGTTTTTATACAACTTGCAGGATTTTCCTGTAAGCTTTATTCATTTAAAAATTACCATATTAATTTGTGGCTTATTTTTCTTCTAAATTTTGGAATCAGAGGTGCTGATGTACCTGTTACCTGTAATTAAAGCCACGTCAATCTGAATCTGCTTATTAATAGATATCGCCCCATTTCATAGGTATAAAATGGATCAGTGTTGGCTATGAATCTGTTAAACTTAACAGGAACTCAGACTCCAATTTTTTTTTTCCTGGTCTCCCCTTGTAGTTTTCCAAGATATCCTCACTTTCCTAAATTGTGATCAAAACTCAGGAAAGAAGCAATGAAGACAAGAAGCAACACAGGTCTGCCAACATATATAAATAAAGTTAACTAGGTCCTACTGGGGTCTCCTCTTTGTGATCTGCTCATATTGCGTATGAAGCTTTGGTTAAGAGTAAACCCAAACTACTGTATTCCAAATCCTATCTTTGCGTTGCTATTGCTACTATTGTACTTAAGCGACATGGGCATGGTTCTAAGTCCTGTGCAGGATTTCCCTTAGAACACATCAAGGCAGTTGAGATAATAAATTCATGTAACATTTTTGCATACTTATTTTTTCATTGTAATTTCATGCATAAGCTATGGGTCCAGATTATTAAAAAAAAATGCATCTTGCAAAAATAAAATAAAATCACCGCTGGAACAGGAATATATTCTGATATGAGAACTTTTCAATCATCTTTGATTCAGTACACTAAAAATCCATTTCAGAAGTCAACGTGTGTTAACATCAACATACATTGGACCTAGGAAAAGGGGAATTGTATCTCTATCTGCTAATTTAGAGAAAGTGTGAAGCGACATGAAATTACGGCATAATGAAGGGCATCAGGGCCTATATAACATTTGCCATTGCCCACTGCCTAGCATAGCCTTTTAAAGAAAGGAACATGGGTAACTGGCCAAAAGCACAGCAGGTGAAGGGTTAAATACTTTAGCTGTTGGGCAGTTGGAATTTTTTATATCTTTGCTGGAGGACCTTGTGCCCGCAGGCCATAGTCACATTATCAGCTAGAAATTGGATAACGACAGCACAATGACAAATCCAGGTTGCTTGCAATAAGGTGCTAATCCCTTTGCTTTAATATTGAAGCAGCATGTAATGATGTTTGGACATCACTCCAGTTTACTGACGACCCCACTGGGGCTTGCAATAGAACCGTACAACCACCTAACAAGGTGTCAGCTGACTGCCGTCGTCAAAGCAACGGACACTGCAATCTAATCTTCCTTCCATCCCTTCCAGCTCCCAATAAGGCCCAGGTTATATAAGTGGCCCATCGATGCTTGGTAACTGGAATCAATTAACGTTAATTCACACAATGCTATGATGTATTGTGATCACTTTCATTTCAGGGAAGGGGGAAGGAATGGCTATAATTCACCTAAAATGAGGTTGTCTATGGTGCTGAGGTATTAATTGGGTGTCCATATTAAATGGGAAAGGAGCAGAGCAGGGAAGGAAAAGTGGAAGGATGAGTGACTCTCTTGGCTGCTATTGACCTATCAGAAGAAGACAGTGCCCTTTTCCTTTGCTTTTATCTATTACAGTTTTCCCTATTGCGTGTCAAGTTGATGTATTATAAAAAATTCATTTGGTGACCTTTCACCCTCTTTGCAGATTAAACAATTTCACCAAGATGGCATCATTAAGAGGGCCTTGCATTTAATGATGATTTCTCTAAAAGGCCACGGAGATTCGATTTTAAGCTAACAGATTTATTGCACTATTATAACATATCGTAAAAAATTCTACCACCTACGGTCTAGTTTTAGGTTAGGAAACTGTTAGGAGTTTATGTGGAGTTTAAAGCGGTATTACCTTGGGATATGCTGCAGCAGCCAATTGGCACACTCTGTCCTGTGGCACAATCCTGTTTATGTTTAATAAGTTATTGTTCCTCAGGTGCTAAATTTAAGAAGTAAAGTAGAGGCCTGCCTGGATTCATTTTTAACACTCATAATTAGATATTTAGGCCTATAAAATTGACAGAGTAAACCACTCTTTTGTAAATCTGTACAACATACAATTTGACTTAAACCTAATGCTTCAAGGGAGTAAAAAAAGGACCATCTGGTTCCTATTAGCAACCACAGAATGGCTGGAAGGGGCAGAACACTCTGGGGTGAGAGACAGAGGAAGGTGGAATTGTACTATGGGAGCAAACTCATTTGTTATAAAGCTAGAGGGATTTGTAAACACAAGCATTGTTCTCCCCATTATCACCCAAATCTGAATGCTTCAGAATGAGAAGATAAGGGGCTAGTTGAGGGGGGTGGGCACAGAGAAAATGGTTTTATCCTATACCAGATAGACTGGCTGGAACTGTTGCCTACTATGAAAAGCTCTACTAGTAGAACAACAAAAGAGAGGTATCTACACCAAGAAGAATAACTGGACAGATTGGCCAGGAATTCAGAGCATCCTTCAGGAATCTTCTTGCTCAACAAATATATCTAATGTTCTACATTTGCTAACACTGGTCTCTTGGTTATTTAAAACTAAGCCTTCAAGTGTCATCTGAAGCATTTTTTTTTAATCCATTCAATTGTGTCAGATTCTTGGAGACTGCCTGAACAAGTCCCTGCAGTTTTCTTGGCAAGGTTTTTTGGAAGTGCTTTGACATTGCCTCCTTCCTAGGGCTGACAGAAAGTGACTGGCCCAAGGTCACACAGCTGGCTTTGTGCTTAAGGCAGGACTAGAACTCACACTCTTCCAGTTTTTAACCTGATGCCCTAACCACTACACCAAACTGGCTCTCTATCTGAAGCAATTATCTGAACCCCAAAGCAGATCTGCATCAAGTAGCTCTACCCAGAAACTCTACATAATATGGATTGCAGTTTAATGTGAA